>NC_044043.1:90651809-91322377 GCF_901765095.1 Microcaecilia unicolor | reverse complement strand
ATCAAGTCCCTTTTCCAAGTCCCTTTCCCTCACTTATCTAGGTAGATGTGATTTCTATGCGGATAGATGACATTCACCAGAGCCACAGCCAGATTTTCAGAAGTGTGATGGGATAGTCTTGCTGAAAATCATCTTTAACTGCCTTGGCACATAGGGGTAATGCTGAAAAGCTCGACAAAATGTAGGGACTAGAATGCTGAACCTTAAACACAAATTCTAGAATCGTCAATTACACGAGTAATTGCTGTTATAAGAAGCTAGCGTTAAGTCAGCATTTACTGCACCAACATTTAGCGTGGCCGCTTATACCATATCAATGGCCCGGTGTAAATGACCGTGATGGAATGTTGCAGTTGCATGTGTAACTGACAGTATTCTAGAAGCTTAGCGTGTAAGACCTAGGCCCTCCCACATGCACGCCTCCTTGCAGTTACACGTTATATCTTCCAGGCACTAACTCCCAGATTCTAAATAGGTTCACCCAAATTTGGGCACAGATCCCAGATCTGCACGTCAATTAGACGTTAACAATCAATTATTGGAGTAAACAAGTCTTTAATTGGCAGTAATTTGGCGGATCTGCCCTACACCCTATTATACATGCACGCTTAAATTTCATAGTGTACAACTCCAAAGACAGCAGGGCCATGGGAAGGGTGTGGATGGGTCAGGGGTGTTCCCAGAAATGAGGTGCGATGTTGTAGAATATCTGGATTTTCACACCCTAACGGCCACCAGGGACAGGGACACGCAACCACTAGGCTTCCTCCTCTGCTCTGCATGGATGTCTGTGTGCCATTTTCAAAGAATACTGCCAGACAGATGTCTATATCCCTTGTGGTCCCCAGTTCAGAATTTGGACGTTGCAGCTTGTAAAATGGATGTGATGCTGGATGTTTCCCGTGTATGGGCATCCATCTCACATGCAATATATAAAGAAGTTTTTGAAATCTATGAAAGAAAAAGAATGAAGACGCCCAACCTGTTCGTGGCACTATTGTAACCTGCCATGAAAAGGACTTGGGTTGGATATCTGGGTTAGCCAGGGCTGTGTAGGACACGCGTTCACAAATCCTATGTTGTAGGGAGTCCTAGTCCTGGTGCAATGGTGACACCTTGTGGCTGGATTTATAATCTGTGACCACAGGGTCCTGGAAAGACCTTGGTATTTTTGACGGCACTGAAGTAAGTTCTGAGGGGATAAACTAAGAAACATAAAACATACAGGTGCATTCTCTGGGCCTTACCTTCTTGGGATTGGTATTTTGAAAGAGCTTTAGTTTTAATATTCAAAGGATTTATACTCCTAACTTTGGGAGTCTTTTACTAAGGTGCGTTAGCATTTGAGCTCGTGCTAAAATTCAGCTGGCGTGAACACTGAGACGCTCATGCCAGCTGATTTTTAGCGTGAGCTAAAAATGCTAGTTCACCTTAGTAAATGACCCCCCTTGAGAGTTCTACTCATAAATTGGCCTCTTTGAAAATGTACTAGGGCTGAGTGCCTAAATGTATTCTCAAAATTTCACTAGACTCCTAAATTAAGGAGCAGAAAAAGTGAGTGGCAAAAAGGGTGGATTGGGGAAGAGGGAGAGGTAAGAGATTAGCACTGATTTCCAGCACTAGGCCATTTTTCAGCACACCTTAGTAAAAGGACCCCCTCAATGTCTTAAAATCCAGGGATTACAGAATGGATCCATCTAGCCCAGTATCCTGGATCAGAAAGTAATAACCAGTGGGCGCTTGGGGAACAGAACTTGTGTGGAGTTGTCCATTCTCTGACATACCTTCCAGTGTCTCACAGAGTTTGCTCTATGATACATCTCAAGAATCCATGCCTTGCTTTTAGCTATCAACCTCCAAGAACAACTTTTCTCTTTGCTGTGGTTCTTTAAGGTACCAATTTTTACCAAAACATTTGCAAGGTATTTGGTTGGTTCACATTGTATAATGGTTTCCACTGGTGTCATCTAATCTACTCCAACCCCCCCCCCCCCCCATTGAATGTCTTGTAAAAGAAAAAACAGAGAGTGGGGGTGGACACCTGGTCAGTCCAACAAGAGGGCAATACCTCCAACGTCTGAAGAAAAAGTTTATTCTCTTGTCAACTATCCACTATGGTTAGAAACCATAGAACATGCACCAAAAGGCTCGTCAAAAAGACTCAACACGGATCCGTGTTTCAGCAATAACGCCTGTGTCAGGAGTCGTAACTTCTGAAAGATCTTAGGAAAGCACTTATAAGTGCCTCTTAAAGTGCCTCAGACGTTATGACTCCTGACGCAAGTGTTATTGGAAGTTGGAAAGACCAAGCGTCCGCCACACTCTCTGTTTTTTTCTTTTTCATGGCAATGAGGTCCAACAGGGTACTTTTTGGAAGCCCTGATTTAATCACTGGAGTTTTGTATTTGATATAGTCATGTATAGTTTGCTGATTGTTCATCACCATCATTTTATTACCTCATACCGAGGCCGCTTTACTAAGGTAAGTTAAAATGCATTAAAATCCAGTGTTAACGTATTAATGCACATTTCTGATAAAGCATACATTTGCTTTACCATTAATGTAAAAAACAAAGAATCCCGCCGTAATACACAAAAATGGCGGTGAGCTGCGTCACATACAATTCTTGAAAAAAACTCATTACTATGCAAAAGAGTTACTGAAAATTTCTGTTGATCCTCTGGCTAAAACTAATTGGACTCTACCTCGAGAAGTGTAATTAAGATGGAATGGTAGCCATTCCTGATACTGTGATCCTCGAGAGCTACAGTCCAGGGCCACTGAGAGACTGAGCCGGGCCTGGGGCAGGGCCTGCCCCCTCTCCAGGATCGTCCCCTCCCCCCCCCCCCCCCCCACACACACACAGAGGATCGCTGCCACAACTCAAATACCTTGGGGCCCACGATCACCCGGGTGCTGTCAGGAGCAGGAGAGACTCCGGCGCCAGGACCCCCCTTGGAGGCCGGGCACAGGGAATTCTCCCCCTCCCCCCCTTCTCAGCGGCCCTGCTACAATCTCTCTCCAACTCTAATGATCAGAAAGCCCTCTGTGGGGTCGAAGATCCCTTACCCTCCAGTCAACAAATGGCCTCATTGGGCTAAAGATCACCCCACCTTTCATGATAATCACCCCGTTATGCAAGAAATGCCCCCCTCCCAAGCTGAAGAATGAAAAGCAAGATCCCCCAGTGCTTATTTCCTGCGGTTTTATTACGATTGTCATCAGTTCAGCTGAGGGAACCAACCTTCTCTCTGCTGCTCCCTTCATCAGTTGAACCATAAGATTTTCAGCTCTCTATTCCTTGTATTGGAGTTAAAATATAGAACTCTCTACCTATTGTCATCAGATCATAAAACAGCTACCTTAGCTTCAGGAAGAGGCTAAAAGCCTTTCTCTTCCCAAAGACCTGCTTCATAACAATCATAGTAATATAGATGACGGCAGAAAAAGACCTGCATGGTCCATCCAGTCTGCCCAAGACAAACTCATATGTGTATACCTTACCTTGAATTTGTACCTGTCCTTTTCAGGGCACAGACCGTATAAGTCTGCCCCGCAGTATTTCCCGCCTCCCAACCACCAGTCCGCCTCCCATCATCGGCTCTGGTACAGACCATAAGTCTGCCCTCCCCTATCCTAGCCTCCCAACCACCAACCCCTCTTCCCCCCACCTGCTCCGCCACCCAATTTCAGCTAAGCTTCTGAGGATCCATTCCTTATGCACAGGATTCCTTATGCATATCCCACGCATGTTTGAACTCCGTTACCGTTTTCATCTCCACCACCTCCCGCGGGAGGGCATTCCAAGCGTCCTCCACCCTTCCGTGAAAAAATACTTCCTGACATCTTTCCTGAGTCTGCCCCCCTTCAATCTCATTTCATGTCCTCTCGTTCTACCGCCTTCCCATCTCCGGAAAAGATTTGTTTGCGGATTAATACCTTTCAAATTTGAACGTCTGTATCATATCACCCCTGTTCCTCCTTTCCTCCAGGGTATACATGTTCAGGTCAGCAAGTCTCTCTTAATACGTCTTGGAACGCAAATCCCATACCATCCTCGTAGCTTTTCTTTGCACCGCTTCCATTGACTTCTACCTCCTAGTATCATCCATGATCCTTTCCTATAATGTGTTTGGTCTCATGCATTACACCAGCGGTCTCTAGTTTTCTCATACCTCACACTAACATTATCAGTTTTGGTCTCACCTAGAATGTAAACCACACTGAACCCTGGAAAGGAGATATTAGCGGTATACAACAATTGATTTGATTTGATAACCAAAGGGAGAAGGGGTCTGGAAGGCTTGGTTCAGCCGAAAGTACTCTTTTGTTTTTTTTTGCACAAGGGGAATCGGAAGATTAACATGACAAGGGTAAGTTTGCCTTTAGAACACTTCATTTGTTTTGTTTTGTTTTTTTTGTTACTAATTAGCAAGCCTTCTCTTCAAGTATTCTGTTTCACACTGTGCTTTTGAGGGCAAACCTGTGTCTTGGATCTCATTATGGAATAGTTATTCAGAAACATCCAGGCAGCAACTGAAGGATAAACAAGCCTGGAATATACCTCACAACATACATGGAAGTACACACCCATCCTGTAACCCTATACTAGATATCTATGTGGTGTATGTTACATAACGCCAAGAATTGCCTGGAAATAATATCAGACGCAGAGTATGCAACAAGGTGGAGCTCTCTTTGCATTGTATTATATTTTAATTATGAATTATCACCTGGCTCGGTTAATATAGCCAGTGTCATAAACTGTTCTTTTTTTAATCCTGAGGGAAAGGGACATTCTCTGGCTAATACCTGTGGGGCGGAGCTACATCTTACTGTTTTGATTGGTGCATCCTGTGTTATTTGTCAGTTGATTGATTACTTTCACAAGAAGAGAGCGCACACTCTCTGATGCTGTCACCCGTGTCCTACGCACTGGAATTTAAAGCTTCTCCTGTGTTGAGTCCAGACTTATCTTTGTAGGTATTTTATTGATAGGTGACATGTGCACTGTAATTTTTTTGTCAACATTCTTCTTTCATCCCCTCTCCCTACAGTGAGTAGAGCTTATTTACTGTGGTTCCGTGATTTTTACAGGTGTTTATACTCTAGCGTCTGAAGTGCCTGTATTCAGTATTCCATGTGATGTCCCAAAAGGACAGCCTGCCTGGATTCCCCTCGGCTGTCCAAGAGACCCTCTTGCCTTGTAGTCTTGCCTGAGACATGACATCCTTTTGCCTTGTGTGGGGCTTTGATCTGTGTGACAGAGGGGGGAGGGCTCGTCAGTGACTCAGGATGCTTGGTTCGAGCCCAGACCCCCTCCCCCTCAACGTTTGCTGTGATCTGATTGGTTGTGTACTCTGTGATTCTCAGGCTGAGGTGAAATGTTTCTGGATGCACTTTTCAGTTGTTCTTGATGCATCACCAAGTAAAATGCAAACTGTTTAAACGTTGTTGTCAGCTCGTATGTTCTTGCTTACTGGTCATTTCTTTTTGCTTCATCAGTTGATATCTTATAGAGCATGACCGTCAAGATGGAAGCAGGCTTCTTCTAATGCACGATGATCAATAATGCAAAATGCAGAGTTGTTCTCGCCCTCTCTATGTTTGAGATGGGCAGTGGGACACCATTGTGGTTGGAGGGGCAACCTACGCGGGCTGCAAAGAACAACTCATAAAAAACTCCAGACCGCCCAAAATACAGCAGCCCGGCTGATATTCAGCAAAACATACTTGAAAAGTGCCAAACCCCTCTGAGAAAGTTGCAAAGGACTGAAATACAAAACAACTTACGCAGCAGGCTTCTCCTACATAAGTGCACAACTATGGAATGGGCTCCCAAAAGCTGTGAAAACAATCCACGACCACTTGAACTTCAGGAAATCACTAAAAACCTACCTCTTCAAAAAGGCCTACCCAACAACCCCATGTAACCCTCTTCACCTACCAACACAGCATGACTATGATCGAACAGGACACACGCAATCTTCATCCATTCTGACCCTCCACTTTTACTCATACGATCACTATACAACTTTGTATTTGTTATCCACCGACTGGGCAAACGCCTTTGACGGTACTATGTAAGCCACATTGAGCTGCAAATAGCTGGGCAAATGTGGGGTACAAATGCAACAAATAAACAAACCAATCCCTGGCTGCCCCTGAGCTGTCTAGTTGGTGTTGTGTTGGACATAACATTGGTTTAACAGTGACCCCAGTGATCCGCCCCCTTCCAATGCTGTGGTTAGAGAATATCTGATACTCTACTAACCTAAAACAGTTACCTGGTGTCCACTTTCTTCCTCTGAACAATTCCAATGAAATCATTAAGCATGCAATTAAGAGACAACGGATTCTCTTAAGTGCGTCTCTTAAGATGTTTCAAACACTGGGACGCAGAAGTACAGAACAGAGCACTTCCAGAGATTAGTAATCATGGCTGCTAAATATCGTTCTTGCCTCTCAAAAATGCACCACAAGCTTCTGACATGTAAACGTTTTCAAGATTTTAGTCTTACATCAAAGTGAATCCCCTCTATATTAATCAACCTACATCTTCTCTTCACAGTTTACCCTTCCTGGTTTTTCAAACTCCTTCAGAGTGCCCGGATGGTAGAGCAGATGTGAGGCAGAACTAAGCTGAGTTCAATATTTTCCAGATCTGGTTTAACCTTTCTACAGTTTGAAAGGAGATGTAAGATTAAATTTATTTTATAAGTGTTTTGATACCATTTGCTTTAGAAATATTTATAGATAGTAGTGTTAATGATTATTATAACGGGGGGGGGGGGGGGGTTGGCTGATTACTGATGATTTATCTTTTATTGTTTATATGTAAACCACTTTGGATCTTATTGGGAGGAAATGGTCAATACATATCAAGATTAGTTTAGATTAGATCAAAGTTGGCCTGCCCAGTTTATGGCTTGCAAATCCAACACCAAGGAGTTGCTGCCTTCGTCAGGAGTGCAGTCATACAGGTTTTGCAACGAATGTATTGACCTTGAATTGCCATCCACATTCACTGAACAAAAATGCATTTTGGTCTATCCTGGGCCTTTGTTGGTTCTCTGCCAAGTTTTCCATATGTGGAAAAGGTCAACTGAGTGAAGGGCTAATAGAACAGTAATTTTTGCAAAAAAAAAAATGGGCAGAAACAAGCTGAGGCAGATCCAGGGGACAAAAAAAAAAAAGCAGAGACCTCAACAGCATAAGTGGTCGCTGAAACCCATGGAAGGTCAACTCAAGATACAAAGTCTAATTATTCAGACACAGCAAGTTTCAAAACAAGCCTACATTCGGACATAAGTACATAAGTACATAAGTAATGCCATACTGGGAAAAGACCAAGGGTCCATCGAGCCCAGCATCCTGTCCACGACAGCGGCCAATCCAGGCCAAGGGCACCTGGCAAGCTTCCCAAACGTACAAACATTCTATACAATCAAGCCATTGTGACATCACTAATGAGGTTGGCTCTTATTGGTGGAATGAGCCACTATGACATCACAATAGGTTAAATCACTGCTCTATGTAATAAAAGTGAGCCAAGTAGAGACATAAGTACATAAGTAATGCCACACTGGGAAAAGACCAAGGGTCCATCGAGCCCAGCATCCTGTCCACGACAGCGGCCAATCCAGGCCAAGGGCACCTGGCAAGCTTCCCAAACATACAACGTTCAGAGATGCTTTTACATTCAGTTTTCTAAAAGGCGAAGTCTGAGTATACTTCCATGTGAATAAAAAAATGCCCACGGAGATTTCCTTCCTGCATTTTAGGGACACTCTTTCCTTCAAATAATGGAGTCGATATTCAAAAGCCAATTTTATAAGTTCTTTCATAAATATATCTTGGCAACAAACTCAGATAACTTTTGCCTTTTGTATCACTAAGCAGCCAAAGTTATCTGTTTTAAAAAGGGACATAGCGAGGGGCTATTCTTGGTCTTAGTAAAATGTTATCCATTTAAGGGTGGGAGTTATCAATGTTGGCTACTGTTAAAATGAATTATTTTACACTAATTCATGCTATTTTAGCACAGGTCCCATTTTATGCAATGAGACCTAGTTACTAATAATGGGTTAACAGTAAAATAACACATCTTAATGGTAGCCCACATTGATAACTTCTGCTTTTAATTAAAGGAAAAGAAATCTCTCTAGACATCAAAATCACTGCTATGTGGAATAAAAATGAGTCAGTACAGGTACCTAGCCATTGTGCATCACTGATGAGGTTGGCTCTTAGGCATTGGTGGAATGGGGCTTTATGATGTCACAATCTCAGCTCTGGTTACATCACTGCTATATGTAATAAAAGTGAGCCAAGTATAGGGCAATCAGCAATTGTGACATCACTGGTGAGGTGACTCTTAGGCATTGGTGAAATGAGGCATTATGACATCACAATATCAGCTCTGGTTACCAGAGACAAACTCTTCAACACTAATGGGAGAAGTTATCAACGTGGCTACTCTTAAGATGTGTTATTTACCACTAACTTGTGCTATTTTAGCACAGGTCCCCATTTTATGCAATGACGACCTAGTTACTAATAATGGATTAACAGTAAAAGTAACACATCTTAATGGTAGCCCACATTGATAACTTCTCCTCTAATTAAAGGAAAGAAATCTCTCTAGAAATCAAATCACTGCTATATGGAATGAAAAATGAGTCAAGTACAGGGTAATCAAGCCATTGTGACATCACTGATGAGGTTGGCTCATAGGCAGTGGTGGAATGGGGCTTTATGACGTCACAATCTCAGCTCTGTTACATCACTGCTATATGTAATAAAGTGAGCCAAGTATAGGGCAATCAAGCAATTGTGACATCAAGGTAAGGTATACACAAGAAGTATCACATATGAGTTTATCTTGTTGGGCAGACTAGATGGACCGTGCAGGTCTTTGTCTGCCGTCATCTACAATGTTACTATGTTACTGGTGAGGTGGGTCTTAGGAATTGGTGAAATGAGGCATTATGACATCACAATATCAGCTCTGGTTACCAGAGACAAACTCTTCACACTAATGGGGGTAGTTATCAACGTGGGCTACTCTTAAGATTTGTTATTTTACCACTACTTGTGCTATTTTAGCATAGTCCCATTTTATGCAACGGGACCTAGTTACTAATAACCTGGGTTAACAGTAAAATAACACATCTTAATGGTAGCCTACACTGATAACTTCCCCACTTAATTAAAAAAAAACAGAAATGTTTCTAGAAATCAAAATTACTACTATGTGGAATAAAAGTCAGCTATGGATTGGGCAATCAAGCCATTGTGACATCACTGATGAGGTTGGCTCTTAGACATTGGTGGAATGGAGGCATTATGACATCACAATATCAGCTCTGGTTACCAGAGACAAACTCTTCACACTAAAGGGGGAAATTATCGATGTGGGCTATTGTTCAGCGGGGTTATTTACCAGTAACTCATGCTGTGTTAGCAAAGGTCCCATTTATGCAAAGAGACCTAGTTACCAATAACCTGGGTTAATAATAAAATATCTTAATGGTAGCCTACTTTGATAACTTCCCTCCTAAGTGGCACTATTCAGACGCTAAAAGGTTAACGAATTGGAGTGGAGCCGCTCAAATAGCAGTACAATGATAATGGACTTCTTATCTTATCCAATTGACTTTATTCATGGATTTTCAGGGGCAACACCTAAGCAGAGTTATTTATTAATTTACACAGATTTATATTAGATCAATCACAAGCTTAAGCTAAATGCCCTCCATTTAATGTTGCCCTTAATAGGGGTAAGATCATAACAGGGCACCAGTAAAAATATATTAAAAATGCATCTATTTATGCCTTTTTATAAAGGTCAATAACCAAAACGCCCCACTTTCAAACTCTCTATTCCAAACCATTTAGAACATTGATATGATGGTCTTTTAAATAATTTTCCAAATAGTTTGATATAGAGAGTTTGAAAGTGGTGGCGGTGGTAGTTGGGGGGGGGGGGGGGGGGGGGTTGGTTATTGATTTTTGATATTCCCTCACTTTTTTGGCTGGGTTGTTTCTTGTATCAGATGTTTTATAAAGGCAAAATGGACACCTATGTGCCTTTATAATTAGCTCTGGGAGCCAATCTCCAGTAGCAAACAAATGCAATCACACAAATTTACAGCTGTTCCAGGACAAGAGAATGTAGTCCTTGGGCACAATTCAGTAAATGGCAGCAAAAGTTAAGCTCCAGGAAGAACCGCACTAAGGGGCCTTTTTACTAAGCTGTGGTAAAAGGGGTAAAAAGGCTGAAAATAGACATGGCCATGTGGCCATGCGGGGGAGGGGGAGCACTTACCGCCACCCATTGTGGCAGTAAGGGCTCCCGCACTACCACAGCGTTAACTGGACAGTGCCGAGTAACTGCTGCGGTAAAAAAATAGGGACTTATTTTCCCTAGCGCCGGAAATGCTATATGCTGGGGCTGAAACTACTGCTGGCGCCCACGTTGGGGCCGTCGGTAGTTCCGGATTGCCGCATGGTAAGTCCATGGCGGTCTGTAAAAGGGGCCCCTTAGATAGTATTCAGGTTTCAGGTTTATTGAAATTTTGATATACTGCACTAGAGAAAATTCAGGGCTCCCTTTACAAATTGGCAGGGACTCACACCACTGCTTTGCCGTGCGTCACTTCGGCACCGCCGGGCCACCGCAGGATCCTTGCGGTAATGCCTGCCCCCAATGACTACCATTTCCGGTGCTTAAAAAGTAGTTTTTTTATAAATTTTTTAGCACTGGGGGCTTACCCAGTGGTAATCGGGCAGCCCTGTGCACTGCCAGGTTACTGTCAGGTTAGGGCGTGAGCCGCTACCGCTTCCTAAATGAGTAGCACACCGCGTTTCCTGCCGGAAGAATAATACAATGGCTCGAAAAGGTGTAAGAGTCAAAAACATCTTGAACGAGAAAAGTTTTAAGGGAAGAATCAAAAACCGAGTGAGCTGTTTCTAAGCAGAGATGGGGAGACAGACGATTCCATAGCCTATGGCCCATGACACCGAAAGACGTATAGCGTGAAAGCAGATTTGACGGAAAGAAGGGATAGTCAGAGAATTTGATTGAGAGGATCTTATCGTTCTGGAAGGGGCGTAGGGAGTCAAGTGCCTAGAAAGATATAAGGTGATAGCAGAATGATGAATTTTGTGAAGTAGAACAAGAATTTTGAAGGTGACCCTATGAGTGATAGGCAACCAATGCTCCTAACTGAGGAGCGGGGTAAGACGGTCATGTTTTTTAAGAGCCTGTCCGTAATTTAATTGTTGTGTTCTGCACCAGTTGAAGAAGTTTGAGTTCTGACACTGTTGATCCATGAAGAAGAATATTGCAATAATCTAAGTTGGTAATGACTAAAGAATGAATAAATATTCAAAGTGCTTTTCTTTGTGAATAGATGTTGAACTGTAAAGATCATCCTGAGCTTAAAGAATGATTGTTGGACAATGTTAGAAATGTGGGAGTGAAATGTAACATTAGTGTCGAAAATAACCCCAAGAATTTTTAAAGATAGTTGAAAATGAACCGGGATCCTACAATTGAGATGGGAAGATCAAAACTAGGACAGGTGATGAGAGAGAGGGCTAAATCACATATTTTCTCTGGATTTAGCTTCAGTTTAGAGGTCAAAAGCCAATTAGCTATTGTAAGAAGTTTGGGCATTGAAATCATGTAAGTAGTTAAAAAAAACAATGGTAGACCATGTCAGAAATACTTAAATCTTTAACGTGTGCTCCACAGAGAGCACCCTTTACAGAATACTTAGTGCGGACCTCATGTCTAACTTTGGGTGCCGCATTTATGCCTGCTAACATGCAACCAATGTCAGCTGGGTGCATAAATGACCCTATTTTATAAAATCGTGTCTAATTTCTGGGAATGCCCCTGACCCGCCCATGCCCCTCCCATAGCCATGCCCCCTTTTGATTTGCATACTATAAAATTTACATGCACATTTTATAAAATAGGGCGCAGGGCGGATCTTTCTGCACGTAAACCCAAATGGCAGCCAATTAACACCAATTTTGTTAATGGCTCATTAACTACTTAGTTTACACTCTAATCTAGGAACTGTGCCTAAATTTGCAAACTCAACTTTGAGCGACCTATAGAGAATCTGGTGGGGGGGGGGGGGGAACTCATATATTTCATAAAGAATGCATGTATTTTGCACCTCTGTCCCTGCTCCTCCCAGACTACATCCCAGAAGCATCTACAATAAAAAGAAAAAAAGAAAAGTATTTGCAATGTTTCTGTGCATCCTCCTATGCAGTTTTTATCATAACCTTTTTTTTCTGTGTGTCAGACATGCTCTACAAAGAAGAAATGCTTAGTAAAATGACCCCTGTGTGTCCTACATTTGACGAAGCAATATGGGTGCGCTAGCGGAGTGGAGGAGTGGCCTAGTGATTACAGCACTGGTCTTGCAGTCCAGAGGTGGCCGGTTCAAATCCCACTGCTGCTCCTTGTGATCTTGGGCAAGTCACTTAACCCTCCATTGCCTCAGGTACAAACTTAGATTGTGAGCCCTCCTGGGACAGAAAAATATCCAGAGTACCTGAATGTAACTCACCTTGAGCTACTACTGAAAAAGGTGTGAGCAAAATCTAAATAAATATTTGAGGTTCTACATAGAATGTTAATGTTGCTATTCCACTAGCAACATTCCATGTAGAAGCCTGCCCTTGCAGGTCAGCAACCCGTGCAGGCTTCTGTTTCTGTGAGTCTGACGTGACGTCCTGCACGTATATACAGGACGTCAGACTCACAGAAACAGGTGTCTGCGTTGCTGATCTGCAAGGGCAGGCTTCTACATGGAATGTTGCTAGTGGAGGAGTGGCCTAGTGGTTAGAGCACTGGTCTTGCAATCCAGAGGTGGCTGGTTCAAATCCCACTGCCGCTCCTTGTGATCCTGGGCAAGTCACCTAACCCTCCATTGCCTCAGGTACAAACCTAGATTGTGAGCCCTCCTGGGACAGAGAAATATCCAGTATACCTGAATGTAACTCACCTTGAGCAACTACTGAAAAAGGTGTGAGCAAAATCTAAATAAATAGTTTCTTGCCCTGATCTATAAACGTGCCCCCAAGACTGCCCACTCGCTATTCCCAGGTGCACTTTTACCCAGGCTGAAGGAAAACAGAGGGAAAGAGCAACTTCTCCTGACTTGATCAAAGTTGCAGGTATATGGCTTCCAGAGGGATTCCCAGTCTGTGGCTGCGGTAGTTGAGCTAACTGGTTAAATTTGGGGGGAAAAAAAGAAGCTGAGATGCATGATGCTAATTCTGATTGAACTGAAAGCCCAAAGGATCGGGAGGAAATTGACAAATCCCTAAAGCAATAAGTAAAGGAAACTAATTCCATTTGCCTTTCACTTTATTTGTCTGCTCTGTGCAAAGGGGAACACTTGAAAATGTAGGAAAATTGGCTATTATGAGACTCATCTGGACCTGCAGATGAATCCATAAAGTGGCCATTTACAGCTTGAGTGGTGAGCGCTGTCTGCTGGATTTGAGCTGTTAAATGCATCAAATAGCTCTGGAGACACCGCAAACAGAGAGGCCAAAGACCAAGTGGACGGAAGCGTCCCCAGGCAACTGAGAGGCATATATTATCTGTCATTATGGGCTACTGCTTTGAATGCAAGCTGCCAAGGTATACAACTCATGTGCATCACTGGCTTACTGTATGTTAGGGAACTGTACAGAAAATGACCTGAGGTCCGAAATGCGTCAGCAAAATATTTATTTATTTAGAACATTTGGATCCCACATAATCCCACCATGGCAGGCTCTATGTGGCTAACAACATTTATGAAAAGTACATCATACTAACTCAAGGTCAAACAGACCTGAGGACCTGAGTTCGATTCCCACTTCAGGCAGCTCCTTGTGACTCTGGGCAAGTCACTTAACCCTCCATTGCCCCATGTAAGCCGCATTGAGCCTGCCATGAGTGGGAAAGCGCAGGGTACAAATGTAACAAAAATAAAATAGATACTATTGGAAATTCTAAATGGAATGTTGCTACTATTGGAGATTCTACATGGAATGTTGCTATTCCACTAGCAACATTCCATGTAGAATCTCAAATAGTAGCAACAGTGGAGGAGTGGCCTAGTGGTTAGGGTGGTGGACTTTGGTCCTGGCGAACTGAGGAACTGAGTTTGATTCCCACTTCAGGCACAGGCAGCTCCTTGTGACTCTGGGCAAGTCACTTAACCTTCCATTGCCCCATGTAAGCCGCATTGAGCCTGCCATGAGTGGGAAAGCGCGGGGTACAAATGTAACAAAAATAAAATAGATACTATTGGAGATTCTACATGGAATGTTGCTACTATTGGAGATTCTACATGGAATGTTGCTACTATTGGAGATTCTGTTGCTACTATTGGAGATTCTACTGGAATGTTGCTATTCCACTAGCAACATTCCATGTAGAAGGCTGCGCAGGCTTCTGTTTCTGTGAGTCTGATGTCCTGCAGGACGTCAGACTCACAGAAGCAGAAGCCTGCGCGGCCACATTGGTGATCTGCAAGGGCCGACTTCTACATGGAATGTTGCTAGTGGAATAGCAACATTCCATGTAGAATCTCAAATAGTAGCAACAGTGGAGGAGTGGCCTAGTGGTTAGGGTGATGGACTTTGGTCCTGGAGAACTGAGGAACTGAGTTTGATTCCCACTTCAGGCACAGGCAGCTCCTTGTGACTCTGGGCAAGTCACTTAACCTTCCATTGCCACATGTAAGCCGCATTGAGCCTGCCATGAGTGGGAAAGCGCGGGGTACAAATGTAACAAAAATAAAATAAAAATAATGAACATCTGGGGAAATGGGAGAAATTATCACTATGAGGCTTTCAGTGTGGTCTGAAGATAGAATCTGCATTCTGCTTGGTTTGGTTACTGATTTCACACTATATAAGCCAGTGGTTCCCAAGCCCGGTCCTGGAGGCACCCCAGCCAGTCAGGTTTTCAGGATACCCACAATGAATATTATGAGAGAGATCTGCATACCTCCACTGCATGCAAATCTCTCTCATGGATATTCATTGTGGGTATCCTGAAAACCTGACTGGCTGGGGTGCCTCCAGGACCGGGTTTGGGAACCACTGATATAAGCAATGGTTTAATTCAAACCTTTCCAGTGGTAGCTCAGGGTGAGTTACAGCTATTTCCCTGTTCCCAGGGAGCATGCAATCTAATCTACCCTTTTATGAGGCCATACCAGCTATTGCTAAAATGGCTGGTGTGTGTGTGTGTGTGTGGGGGGGGGGGGGGGTAAGTTTGTAGAAGCTATAAAGGGAAATGGAACTTGATATACTGCCTTTCTGAGGTTTTTGCAACTACATTCAAAGCGGTTTACATAGTATATACAGATACTTATTTGTACCTGGGGCAATGGAGGGTTAAGTGACTTGCCCAGAGTCAGAAGGAGCTGCAGTGGGAATCAAACTCAGTTCCCCAGGATCAAAGTCCACTGCACTAACCACTAGGCTACTCCTCCACTCATTCCACCAATAAGAGCCAACCTCATCAGTGATGTCACAATGGCTTGATTGCCCGATACAGTTCCCCAGGATCAAAGTCCCCTGCACTAACCACTAGGCTACTCCTCCACTCATTCCACCAATAAGAGCCAACCTCATCAGAGATGTCACAATGGCTTGATTGCCCGATACAGTTCCCCAGGATCAAAGTCCACTGCACTAATCACTAGGCTACTCCTCCAGTCGGGTTCTATACAGCATGCTTAAAGGTCCACGCCAAACTCCAGGCGGATTCTATAATAACGCGTGTAACTTAATTGGCTTAACAAGCTACTTAGCATTAATAACAGCACTTAACAAGCAATAATGAGCACTAATTGGCAATAATTAGAATTCACGCTCACAACTCACTAAGCATATTCTGTAACACACTGTGCCTAACTTCTAACACGTGCAGACAGAGAGGGGTGTGGTTATGGGTGGGAAAATAGGCATTTCATGGGCGTTCTGAAATTTGCATGTGCAGTTATAGAATATGGCCCAGTGCACCTAAATCTACACCCCAGGATTTACCTCATGCTCTTGTTGGTATAAATGGATGTCCGTAGTTTTAGGAGCTGGGATATCAACTAAGTGTATTCTATATACCACGCCTAAATCTAGGCGCGCCGCTGCTTATAGAATACACTTAGGTGAAAATGTTTTTGTGTGGATTTTTGAGGTGCCAAATGTAGAATTCCCCCCCCCCCCCCAAATGACTTGCCCAAGGCATGTTACTGGGATTTGAACTCTGATCTCTCTGATTTCTATGGTGCCACTCTAATCAATAGGCTACTCCTTCATGCTATGTCATTGGTGGCTCAACAAACACTTTGACTGGAGCATCAACCAAAGCAGTATCAGGTTCCCCTTGATTGGTTGAACTGTGCTCAAGCAGTCACTGGTAGGCTGAACTTCCTTAGTCAGAAGATGCTGCAGCTGGCTGCCTGCAAAACGATAGGTCGAAAATGTCGAAAGGGAGGCCAAAGTAACAAGAAATGGACATCTAACCATAGACCATCCCCACAAGCACACGTAAGTGGGAATTCAGTAAATGGCTCCCAAAGTTAGACACTGGGATGATCTGCATTCAGCTAGTATTCTGTGAAGGGTGCTGCGCGCCAAATGGTCTTCACAGAATACTAACTTAGCATGCATTTTACGCCTAACGTTGGGCATGAGCATTTTTACCTGCCAAAGGCTAATGTATATACTGGTGCCCAACTGATGGAAGTTAAGCATGGAAATGCACGCCTACATCTTGGGAATAACCATGACCCCACCCCCACCCCCACCCCCCGGCCACACTCCCTTCGGATTTGCATGCGAGATAAGTTAGATGCAGAGGGCGAAGGGCAGATCAGCAAGTAATTACTAATAACTGCCAATTAGGTCTTGTTAATACCAATAATTGATTGTGATTGCCTAATTAGCTAATTAGTTTACATAAGGATCTGCGATCTGCACCCAACTTTGTGGGGGCCTGGAACTGGGAGGGAGGGAGGAAGGAAGGGGGGCCTTCACCTCGAAGGAAGGAAGGAAGGAAGGAAGGGAGGGGGGACTTTTAAAATTCTGCCAGGGAACTCTGGTGGTGGGTGAACTATTGGGGGTGCTCGAGCACCCATGGAGTCGGCACCTATTTCGGGCAAGGGAGGGAGGTAGGCTCAGCGACTCCTCTGTCCTGTCTGACAGCGATTCTGTCAGCTGGCTGACGGAAATTGAATGCAAATGAGCTAAAGAGCGAGCAGCTCATTTGCATGCGATTTCCTTGATGCATGCTCGTTCCTACCGATTCGCTAAGGGAATCGGTAAGGGAAGGGCTTTAACGAGTCTTCAGTGCATCTTCCCCTTGGTCTCTACCCCACAGCTCCTGAGCAGTACCAAAAGCAAAGGATGGAAGCAATTTATTACAAACTGATTCAGTCTATTCAAAACAGACAGTCAAAGATAAAATGAGTTTGTGTCCTGTACTGGGGGGATCTCAGCAGCCCCTGGGAGCCTGTAACATTTCGGCCTATTTCCAATGAATATGCTTGGGCTCTATTTTCATACACTGGAAATTCAGTAAAGCTACCTTTCTCTCTCTCATGCATAATTGTTGTGACTATTCTGACAACCTGATTGCGTCTGAGACTCCAAAGGCAGGATTTGGACCCACTGCAGTATAGAAGCGACTCATTGATCCAAGGGATAGATGATCCTACCGACTGCACCGATCTTTGGAATAATTAACATCTGCTTTCTTAGATTAGTATGCAGATTAAGTTAACAAATGGATATTCATAGCTTATACACCAAGAGGCAGTTCAGTTTATCTTTTTGGAGATGAGCAAAAAAAAAAAGTGGAGATCCCACAAACAAGTTGCAAGATGACCAAGAGCATTTAAAAGGTTTTATTCTCCAATATTAAAAACAGGATGCACTGGTACATATGAGCCAACATGGGCCATGTTTCGGCTATGAAGTCTTCCTCGGGGGTCCTATGAAGAGGAATTCCAGAGGACAGTGTCAAATCCCAGGACTTGGGGGCCATAATTCAAACCACTTTTACTTTGTGTTTTAATTTTATTTTTGCTTTTGAGGACTGTAAATACTTTCATTCAGGGGGTTAATTGGTGGCCACTGGTATTTCTGCCATTTGTCTTTCAACCCATTCCAGTTCAGACTTTAGTCTCCCCCTGTCCGTCAAGAGCCTTCTATTATTTCGTTGCACTGATGTATTTTTCCTACTTTCTCCCTCAATGAAGCAGCAGCCACTACTTATAAATTATTTAGTATAGGTCAGAGGTCACCACCACCCCCTAGTGAGAGGCTGGTGACATCATGCAAACCTTTCATCCAATGTCCACAAAGAAACGGTGCCATTTTACTGTTCATGGGTCCTGGTAGTGTGAGCAGCAGGGGGCAGCAGTGAGTCTCCCAACCGGAAGAGTAATCACACTACATCCCTAATACTCACATAGACCACCCCATCCACTGAGGTACCAAAATATATTACTTACCAAACATTACATCAGAACATTATGCAAATCCTTGAGCCAATGTCTACAGAGAAACATTGGTAATTGCCATTTTACAGTTCAGGATCCTGGTAGTTAAATGGTTAAAAAAATGTTTGGTAGGTTCCTGGACCAATAGCCAACTCCTATTCCATCAAGCTTTCTGTGGTGCACTGGAAACTGCAATTCATACAGATCCTGGGGACAAAACACAGAGTAACTCAGCCTAATGACCTAGAGGGATGGTTCCCAAACCTGGTCCTAGAGGCACCCCAGCCAGTCAGGTTTTCAGGATATTGACAATGAATATTCATGAGAGAGATTTGCATGCACCGCCTCCCGCGGGAGGCAATGGCATAGGAAGGGGGGCGGTGGGGCGGTCCGCCCCGGGTGCACGCTGCTGGGGGGGGGGGGGGTGTCGGCTCTATTGGTTCCTTGCTCCCTCTGCCCGGAACAGGTTACTTCTTGTTCCGGGACAGAGAGAGCAAGGAACCAATGGAGCCGATGCAGCTCCCAGCGACGTGGACTCAGGGGCGGATCGGGCCTCCCGCCCGCCCCTCGCTTCTTCGTTTCTTCGTCAATTAAGAATGCGCTCAGGGGGGGAGGGGGCGCCGAGGGGGGAACCATGCTGCACCCGGGGGGGGGGGGGTGCACAGCGGCAACCCGCCCTGGGTGTCAGCCGCCCTCGCTACGGCTCTGGCGGGAGGTGGTGGAGAGGAAAACGGTAACGGAATTCAAACAGGCGTGGGATAAACATAAAGGAAATCCTGTTCAGAAGAAATGGATCCTCAGGAGCTTAGCCAAGATTGGGTGGCAGAGCTGGTGGTGAGAGGCGGGGCTAGTGGTTGGGAGGCAGGGATAGTGCTGGGCAGACTTATACGATCTGTCCCAGAGCCGGTGGAGGGAGGTGGGGCTGCTGGTTGGGAGGCGGGGATAGTGCTGGGCAGACTTATACGGTCTGTGCCAGAGCCGGTGGTGGGAGGCGGGGCTGGTGGTTGGGAGGTGGGGATAGTGCTGGGCAGACTTATAAGGTCTGTGCCCGGAAAAGGACAGGTACAAATCAAGGTAAGATATACACAAAAGGTAGCACATATGAGTTTGTCTTGTTGGGCAGACTGGATGGACGGTGCAGGTCTTTTTCTGCTGTCATCTACTATGTTACTATGAATATTCATTGTCGATATCCTGAAAACCTGACTGGCTGGGGTGCCTCCAGGACCAGGTTTGAGAAACACTGACCTGGAGTGACTTCTTAACTCTATTTCTTGCCTGTGAAGATGATCTGGCTCCAGGACCTGCAGCCAGTCAGGTTTTCAGGATACCCACTATGAAGATGCAAGAGTCACATTTACCCACATTGGAGACCCCGTATTTCTAGGGGAAATAGACTGCTTTGAGGTTTATAGCCGTTCTAAATGTTTTGTCTGATTTTTCTATCTCATTCCCTGCCTATAGCTGTTTGCCTTCTGCTCAGGTTAAGGCTCTGCACAGCTGAGAACAACCAGGAAGAAAATTGTTGCCTTTCTCTGTGTGGTTCCAGGACAAATCAGCAGAGTAAATGGATCAGAAAAGGGTTAGACTCAAAGGACTCTGCTCTTCTTTCAGTCCAGCCAGCCGTGGCTATGTAAATAGAGCTGGCTTGGACTGTCTCTATTACCAGGAGTTTAGAGTCAGAGCTATTTGGGAGCTTTATGTCTCCCTAGGCGAGTCAATTCCTTTAATGAGCTCACATGTAGAAAGAATGCTGTGTGCATTCATTGTACGAACACCAGGGGGCGCTCTTCTGCTAGCTGAACAAGATGCGAGGTTGATAATGTCAAGAAAGACGTACCTGCGAGACGAGCTTTGGTTTTATTAAAATGCAGCATGCAAAATGGATAGCCTATTAACTATAATGCCTGCTCTCCCTAGTCCCCACTTCTCTGATTGCCCCCATTTCTGGTACAGATTGCTCACGCCTTCTCTCGCTCCGTCTTCTGGTTACTTGACAGGCTTTTTGATCACGATCAAAGTGGAAAACATTTAGGAGGGTAAATGCATTAGATTAGAAACTAAACCAATTAGCAAATCTCCATTACCTTTGAGAATGTGGGAAGTGAGGTCCAGAAGGAAATTAAATGCTGCTGGAATATTCACCTGCATAGAGCATCCTGCCATTCGAAAAGTCTGAGAGCTCAACCTAGCGATTCCTTGAAATGCAAAGGCACTGGGGGGGGGGGGGGGGGGGGTGCTTTTACTAAGCTGAGGTAAAAAGTGACCTGTGCTAGTTTTGGCATGCTAGGCCAATTTTTTTACCACAATGGGGAAAAGGCCTTTTTTTAAATGGGGCAGTAAATGGGAAGGGCTCATGCGCTCCTCATGCAACAAATGGGCACTTTCCGATTGCTTAAATCTAGTCGCCTCCATATAGAAGCACCAGTATTTATTTATTTATGAACATTTATACCCCACTTTTTTCCACATGACGCAGACTCAAAGTGGCTTACAATGCACAGGTGAATCAATTACAATTACATTAGATAGGGGAGAAGGAACAGGGTAAGAAGGGGATGACCCCCAAGGAGAATCTAGCAGGTGTGCAGGCTCTTAAGAGTGAGTGGAGGACCCGAGACCAACAGATACGGAGATGCCCCAGGCAACGATTCTCAACCTGTTCTGGTGACTTCCACGACCAGTTCAGGATACCAACACATTGAATTTGCATGAGACAAATTGACATACCGGGCCTTCCAGTTCATGCAAACATTTTTTAACCTGTGTTCACTCCAGAGATCCTGAAAACCTAACTGGTTGTGGGAATCACCAGGATAAGATTGAGAACTGCTGCTCTCAGATTCATATGAAAAAAGTAGCTGTCTCTGTGGCAGAAATAACAGACTATCCAATGCTGGGTTTTAGGGATGGGCTGTTGTTTCCTGTGGCATGAGAAATATCAATTTATTTATTTAGATTTTGCTCACACCTTTTTCAGTAGTAGCTCAAGGTGAGTTACATTCAGGTACACTGGATATTTCTCTGTCCCAGGAGGGCTCACAATCTAAGTTTGTACCTGAGGCAATGGAGGGTTAAGTTAATTGCCCAAGGTCACAAGGAGCAGCAGCAGGATTTGAACTGGCCACCTCTGGATTGCAAGACCGGTGCTCTAACCACTAGGCCACTCCTCCACTGGCAACATTCTGTGTAGAATCTCCAATAGTAGCAACATTCCATGTTCCACTGCACTAACCACTAGGCTACTCCTCCACTAGCAACATTCCATGTAGAAGCCTGCCCTTGCAGATCAGCAACGCGGACGCGCAGGCTTCTGTTTCTGTGAATCTCAAATAGAGAAAGGGAAATGGGACTTGATATACTGCCTTTCTGTGGTTTTGAAACTACGTTCAAACCCATTTACATAGTATATACAGATACTTAGTTGTACCTGAGGCAATGGAGGGTTAAGTGACTTACCCAAGATCACAAGGAGCAACAGTGGGATTTGAACCAGTCACCTCTGGATTACAAGACCAGTGCACTAACCATTAGGCCACACCTCCACTCCATGTCATTGCATGTTGTTAACAAATGAAAGCGATCTGAAAAAAAAAAACCCTATATTTTCTGCCGGATTCTATATAATGCACCTAGTGTTCTGAGACAAATTGCAAGCATATTCCATAACAACACGTGTAACTTAATTGGCTGAACAAGTTAATCAGTGTTGATAACAGTACTTCACAATAATGAGCACTAATTGGCAATAATTAGAATTTACATGCACAACTCACTAAGTGTATTCTGTAATGAACTGTGCCTAAATTTGAATGTGCGCAGTTCAAAAGGGGTGGGGTTATGGGTGGGGGAAATGGGCATTTCATGGGTGTTCCAAAATTTGGCCCAGCGCACATAAATCTGTGTGCAGGAATTTCTGCCACGTTTTCATTGGTGTAAATGGAAGCGCGTAGTTTTAGGCGCTGGGATATCAACGAAGCATATTCTATATACCGTGCCTAAATCTAGGCACCGCTTATAGAATACGCTTAGGTGGAAATGTTTACCGCGCTGATTTTTTAGGTGCCATATATAGAATCTGACCCTTTGTGGGGGATTCTATGAATGGAGCGCCAACTGCGCAAGCTGCAAGGGACTCAAGTGCAGATCAACTTATGCGTCCAGCTTTTCCTACATGGGCGCACAACTTTGGAATGCACTACCAAAAGCTGTGAAAACAATGTATGACCACCTAGGCTTCCGGAAATCACTAAAAACTTACCTGTTCAGAGAGGCATACCCTACCAGCCCTACTTAAATACCTGAACCCAGTAACACGATGAAACCAAAGAACGTAATGGACATAATGTAACTCCTCCTCTATATGATTCCCTAATATATTTGTTTGTTCCACATGAACCCTATTCTACCAAAACATCACTGTGTATCTGTTCACACCGGAGCCTGCAAAGGCCTCTCCGCTACTATTGTAAGCCACATTGAGCCTGCAAATAGGTGGGAAAATGTGGGGTACAAATGCAACAAATAAATGAATAAAGTTAGGCACACTGGGAAAATCCACGGTATTCTGCAAAGGGTGTTCTGCGCAGAGTGGCCTTTATAGAATACTAGTTTAGCGCGGATCTTACGCCTGCCGAAACCTGGTGTAAATGCTGGCAGTTGGGTGCATACATGACCCTATTCTGTGACATCACGCTAAATTCTGGGAATGCCCCTGACGTGGCCACACCCCTTTTTGAGTTGTGTTGCTGTAAAATTTAAGCATCTCAAACAAAAATTCCAACGCTTGCCAAGTACCTTCTTTCAATCTTTCGCTTTTTTAATTACAAATCTACTCTTCTTGATAGCGTCCTGAAACCAGCGCCATTTTGAAAGACTGTAATGTTCAACAAGTTCGAGAATGCTCTGGCTTGATGTGAGTACCTTCATTATGGTCTTTATAGTTTGTATATTTTGAGTGTATATATGTTCGTAAGTAATTATTTTTTGTAACTAAAATATTAAGGGGCTCTTTTACTAAGGCGTGTAGGCACCTACATGCGTCCAACGCATGTCAAATTGGTACTACCACTCTGCTACCGCGTGCTTCGGACAGTAATTCCATTTTTGGTGCACACCTAAAACACGCAGTAGAAAATATTTTCTATTTTCTACTGCATGGCACTTACCCGGCGGTAATCGGCCCAGTTTACGCGCATTGAACCCTTACCGTCCAGTTAGCCTGTGAGACCTTACTGCTAAGTCAATGGATGGCATTAAGGTGTCAGGTTGAAAATGGATGCGCACTGGTTTTAATTTTGCCGCACATCCATTTTCCGGCACAACAAAAAATGCCTTTTTCCAGGTGCGCTGAGGAAATGGAGCAGCGCACGTCCGAAACACGTGCCTACACCAGCGCAGGTCACTTTTAGGCAAGCCTTAGTGAAAGGTCCCCTAAATGTGTTGTGTTGTAGGACCGTCTCCGATGCAGTCACGAAACACGGCCCGTGTCGGTCAGTCTGTTATTTTCACAAGAGTTGATTTGTAATTTAAAAAAAAGTGAAAGATTGAAAGAAGCACTTGGCAAGCATTGGGATTTTTGTTTGAGATGAGTTTTTTGCCCCCACATTGAAGACTGCCTCCACTAACTTGGCTTTATAAAATTTAGGAATGCATTTTAATAGAGTAGGATGCAAGGCAGATCTGTGCAATGAGTGCCAATTAACGCCAATTATCAATTCTTAACGTCTCATTAACTAATTAGTTTGCACGTGGATTTGGAATCCGCCTGGGTGCCCAAATTTTGGCGACCTATAGAGAATCAGGGGGGTTGTGGTTTTTTCATTTGCCGATAACAGTGACCATTATTTGTGAAGAGGGCGCATTCATTTCCCGATAATCCACCCATTTAAAGCACAGCAAATACACGAACCATCACACGTACGTGAACCACTGACATACATGCACTATCGGAAAAAGAGTGCGCTTTTGAAAGAGAACGCACTCAGAGGGGGAATTCTATATGTGGCACCGAAAAATGCGCTTAGTGGAGTATTGTGTTCAGTACTGGTCTCCGTATCTCAAAAAAGATATAGTAGAATTGGAAAAGGTACAGCGAAGGGCGACGAAAATGATAGTGGGGATGGGACGACTTTCCTATGAAGAGAGGCTGAGAAGGCTAGGGCTTTTCAGCTTGGAGAAGAGACGGCTGAGGGGAGATATGATAGAAGTGTATAAAATAATGAGTGGAATGGATCGGGTGGATGTGAAGCGACTGTTCACGCTATCCAAAAATACTAGGACTAGAGGGCATGAGTTGAAGCTACAGTGTGGTAAATTTAAAACGAATCGGAGAAAATTTTTCTTCACCCAACGTGTAATTAGACTCTGGAATTCATTACCGGAGAACGTGGTACGGGCGGTTAGCTTGACGGAGTTTAAAAAGGGGTTAGATAGATTCCTAAAGGACAAGTCCATAGACCGCTATTAAATGGACTTGGAAAAATTCCGCATTTTTAGGTATAACTTGTCTGGAATGTTTTTACGTTTGGGGAGCGTGCCAGGTGCCCTTGACCTGGATTGGCCACTGTCGGTGACAGGATGCTGGGCTAGATGGACCTTTGGTCTTTCCCAGTATGGCACTACTTATGTACTTATGTACTTATGTGCTATTCTATAAACCTCACCTAAACTTAGGCGCAGCTTATAGAATATGCGTAGCGCCCGTCCCCATGACTAAATTTAGGTGCAGCCATTTACGGCAACTAAAACTTGTAAATACCCACACCTAACCTAGGCGCGGATCGGGAGTATTGTATAACAATGCGCATAATTTTTAGGAACGCCCATGGCCTGCCCCTCCCTTGGCCACACCCCCTTTTGAGACCCAGGCAGTAAAATTTATAAACATCACTTTGTAGAATACGCTTAGCAAATTGTCCACATAAATTCTAATTAGTGTCAATTAGTGCTAATTGCTCATTAGTGCCCGGTTATCAGCACTGATTGGCTTGTTAAACAATTAAGTTTCAAGTTTATTAAAACTTTCTATCCTGCCCAACAGTACAACCATCTGAGCGGCTTACAATGTAAAGGACAGAAAAGAGATAAAAAAGACAAAATCCACAGTCACAAGACACAACCGGAAAGGGGGAGGAATACAATTGTATAGGAAAAAGAGACAAGAAAGGGAAGAACAATAGGAGAAAGGGAACTATCAGGTAGCCATGACCGAAGACTGCAGGTCTTAGGAATAAGCATCCCTAACAAGGAAAGTTGCATGGCCAAAATTGGTTGTGCAACTTTAGTCGTCATATATCGAGTTCCCCCCCCCCCCCCCCCCCCCCCCCAATGTCGTTGTTCCTGTGATGACAAAATGGCTGAACAAAAACAAATCAAAAGAAACATTCCACGGAACCGGCACAGGAAATGACCTGGAAAAAAAAATTCTGGACGCTCATCCCTACTGGATTTACCCTCTATTGCATGCACGGACTTGAAATTTTAATTATCTTTTAGAAATTCAATGGGGCAATCAGAACTACAAGCTTTGCACCTGGGGGAATTCTGCACAACTGCGCAGTGCAGAATTCCCCTCTCCCTGCAGCTTTTCTCAATATCCCAGAAAATCTGGCAGCCATCCAGATTTAACATTTAAAAAAAAAAAACAGTCTCCTTATTAGTTAGCTGCTCCACACAGCTCTGAGGGAGCCTTCCTGAAGTGCCTGGAATAGCTAATATGCTCTGACCCTGCTTTTCAGAGCTCAGGGCGAGAGCACAGGCATCTCATGATTGGGACACACTGAGAGTCGTACATGCAGTGCCCGAATGTATCAGCGTTTCGAAGTGCTGCAGAAAGACTGCAGCCATAGAGCAACGCAGGCGCATCTAACTGGAGAGAAGCATTTACTATTTTTTGAGGTGGGAGCAACGGTGCAACCAGCTGTTGGGAACTGACTGGCTGCCTCTATGGGTGAAGGGGGAAGCAGTGAACTGCAGAGCTACCTGGTTACCCAGTTCCAATGGGGAGACTTCAGACCAGTCCTAGATTTCTGGCAACTCTATCCTGATGCATTATGGGATCTCCAGTACTGATTTCAAGGGACTACAAATTCCACACTGCTTTGACATGTAAATTCAAAACCAGAACTGGCCAACTTGCCAGCTCTGGAACTAGCTATCTGCTTGAGCAGGGAGTCTCAAACCAGTCCTCGGTACACATCTAGCCAGTCAGGGTTCCAGGATGCCCTCAATGAATATAAGTAATGCCACACTGGGAAAAGACCAAGGGTCCATCGAGCCCAGAATCCTGCCCACGACAGCGGCCAATCCAGGCCAAGGGCACCTGGTGAGCTTCCCAAACGTGCAAACATTTTATACAAATTATTCCCGAAATTGTGGATTTTTCCCAAGTCCATTTAGTAGCGGTCTATGGACTTGTCCATTAGGAAACCGTCCAACCCCTTTTTAAACTCTGCCAAGCTAACCGCCTTCACTACGTTCTCCGGCAACGAATTCCAGAGTTTAATTACACGTTGGGTGAAGAAAAATTTTTGTCCTATTTGTTTTAAATTTACTACACTGTAGTTTCATCGTATGCCCCCTGGTCCTAGTATTTTTGGAAAGCGTGAACAGACGCTTCACATCCACCTGTTCCACTCCACTCAAGTACATCTCAATTTATGCATAGCATGTTATAGAATACGCCTAGACAGATCTGCTTGTAAATTCTAATTAATGCCAATTATTGTCAATAATTGCTTAATTGGCAAGTGTCAGCACTGATTGGCTTGTTAACCAATTACGTTATGTGCATCGTTAAGGAATATGCTTCAATTTCCGCGTAGAAATCTCAGCGCGGTATATAGAATCCAGGGATTATGTTTAAAGTAGGTTGATGTATTATGATCTACTAGTAAAAAAGGCCAGTTTCTGACACAAATAAAACGGGCGCTAGCAAGGTTTTCCTCGGAGTGTGTATGTTTGAGAGAGTGTGTGTGAGAGTGACTGTGTGAGAGAGAGAGAGTGAATGTGCGAGTATGTGTGTGTGACATAGAGAGAGTGAGACTGGGTGCGAGTGTGTCTGTGAGAGAAAGAGCGTGTGTGTGTGAGCAAGAGAGTGTGTGCCAGGGCCCCCACTTCCCTCCCAGTTCCAGGGTCCCCCCTCCCTCCCGCCCTCTGAGTTCCAGGGTCGTCCCCTCCCTCCCTCCCTCCGAGTTCCAGGGTCATCCCCTCCCTCCCTGCCTCTGAGTGCCAGGGTCATCCCCTCCCTGCCTCCCTCCGAGTTTCAGGGTCCCCTCCCTCCCCTGCATTATGCTCTCTCCCCTGCATTCATCCATATGCAGGCAACGTCCTCTGTGCCCTGCCCCCTCCATCCATCCATGTGTAGCATCTCTCCCCTGCCCCCTCCACCTCCCTCTGAGTTCCAGGCCCCCCTCCCTCCCTCCCATTTCCAGGGTCCCCCCTCCCTCTTTCCCTCCGTCCCTCCCTCCCAGTTCCAGGGTCCCATGGAACTGGGAGGGAGGGGGACGGAGAACGTTGGAGGAGTGATGTCAGCAAGTGGTTACAATCTCAGTGACACACATTGGAACGTTGGAGGAGCAAATTATTATATTAGATGTTTGTAGATATTTTAATGATTGTTATGTTTTGGTGCTGGCCAGCAATTTGATATAAATTTTGTAATCCACATTGAACTGGATAGGTGATAGCAGAATAAAAGTCTTGATATGTAATGTAATGCAATACCAGAGTCAGATCAGATATGAATCAGTGTGATCTCTGCATGGGCACCCTCCCCATCCCATAATATTCAGGGAGCTTTCAACCAATTTAAACACGAAGAACATAAATGAGGAAAAAGAGGAATGTACTGATTTCGTTTAATAGCTACATGACCTAATTAAAATTTTGCAGGCAAAGCTGCTTCAATATAATGAGGGTTGTAAAATGCACAGAAATTACCCCAGCATGGGAGCAAGTTTATTTATTTTTAAAATGTACAAACTGCCTGTCAAAAGCAGTGTATAAAAATATAAAATACAGCATTAAACAAACAAAAATAGCATATCTAACCCCCTGCCCCCCCTTAAACAAAGCCGCACTAGCCCATCACCCACCATTAAAAATATTTATATAGCTAGAATTTAAAAAAGAAAAGATATACTTAGCCCCTATGGAACACTGACCCTGAGGGGTCCATCAAGCCCAGTATCCTGTCTCCGACAGCGGCCAATCCAGGCTTCAAGAACCCGGCAAAATCCCTCCCCCCCCCCTAAAAAAATTTAATAATGTTCAATGGACTTTTCCTTCAGGAATCTGTCCAAACCCCCCTTAAATTCCGTAAGGCCAGCTGCTGTCACTACATTGTCCGGCAACGAGTTCCAGAGTCCAACTACACGCTGAGTAAAGAAAAATTTTCTCCTGTTTGTTTAAATCTATCATATTCTAGCTTCATGTTGTGTCCCCTGGTTCTATTATTGTTTGAAAGTGTAAACAAACGCTTCACATCTGTCCGCTCTGCTCCGCTCATTATCTTGTAGACTTCTATCATATCACCCCTCAGCCGCCTTTTCTACAAGCTGAAGAGCCCTAACCGTCTTAGCCTTTCCTCATAGGGAAGTCGTTCCATCCCCTTTATCATTTTCATCGCCCTTCTCTGCACCTTCTCCAATTCCTTTATATCTTTTTTGAGATGCGGCGACCAGAATTGGGCACAATATTCAAGGTGCGGTCGCACCATGGAGCGATACAACGGCATTATAACATCCTTGTGTTTGTTTTCCATCCCCTTCCTAATAATACTCAACATTCCGTGCGCTTTCTTAGCCGCCGCAGCACACTGAGCAGAAGTTTTCAACGCCTTATCAACGATGACTCCCAGATCCCTTTCTAGGTCTGTGACTCCTAACTACTACTACTACTACTTAACATTTCTAGAGCGCTACTAGGGTTACGCAGCGCTGTACAATTTAACAAAGAGAGACAGTCCCTGCTCAAAGAGCTTACAATCTAATAGACAAGAGTGAGACAAATATAGGACAATCAAGCCATTGTGACATCACTGATGAGGTTGGCTCTTAGGCATTGGTGGAATGAGGCATTATGACATCACAATCGCAGCTCTGGTTAAATCACTGCTATATGTAATACTACTACTACTACTTAACATTTCTAGAGCGCTACTAGGGTTACGCAGCGCTGTACAATTTAACAAAGAGAGACAGTCCCTGCTCAAAGAGCTTACAATCTAATAGACAAGAGTGAGACAAATATAGGACAATCAAGCCATTGTGACATCACTGATGAGGTTGGCTCTTAGGCATTGGTGGAATGAGGCATTATGACATCACAATCGCAGCTCTGGTTAAATCACTGCTATATGTAATACTACTACTACTACTTAACATTTCTAGAGCGCTACTAGGGTTACGCAGCGCTGTTCAATTTAACAAAGAGAGACAGTCCCTGCTCAAAGAGCTTACAATCTAATAATGCGGAACCTTGCGTGACATCTCAGTTAGGGCTTTACTTTTACAGTTAGCATGTGGGAGGGTGTTGGTGCAGGGTTACAGGAATGGAGAGGGCTGCCAACATCTAAAGAAGACATAGAAACAAAAACAACAACACACACACAAGAACCCGAAATTAAATTTTTAAAAACCAAAGAGTTTTTATTAAATAGACATCCCTAGAGATTAAAATGATGACCTAGGGACCCTTTTAATAAGCTGTGGCAAAAAGCGGCCTTAGTATTCCCTTGTGAAGGTTTATCCTGCGGGCTAAGGCCATTTTTGCTGCAGCGTAAAATGACCAGTTTTCCATTTTTCATATTAATGGCCATGTACTAATGTTGCCATCAATAAAAATGGCTGCTTGAGTACTTATTACCACACCACCCATTTTGTAGGTGGTAATCCTGTGCTGACCAGTTTGCACGTGGTAATATGGCTCCGTTGATTAGCGCAGGAATGCGCCTTGAAAAACACCCTCCAAAAAACAATAGAAAGATTTTTTAGCACATGCTAAAATGGCACATACCAGAGGACAGCTGAGCGCGTCCTGCGATACGCCATTTTAAGCTGCATTAGGCATGCATTGACATCTAATGAAGCTTAGTAAAAGGGCCACTTAGTTACCTCAGTGCAGAGAATTGCCCGAGTGCTGTGTGTGGTTAGAGAGGGGCAATTTGTGGATTACAAAGCTGTGCACTGCAGGGCCGCTGAGAGACAAAGCTGGACCCAGGCAAACAATCTTCAGGGCCTTGCCGCCACCCCCTCCCCTCCCACTATCGCTTCCCCCTGCCACCATTTCTCCCTGCCACCGCATCCCCCCCCCCCCTCCCCGCAGCAGTGAATGAGAGAATGCTCTGCCAGATCCTTCTTCCTGTCATGCCCCGCCTCCTGTGAAGTAACTTCCTGTTTCAGCCGAGGCAGCAGGAAGAAAGACCTGAGTCTGGCAGAGCAGTGTTTTTTGATCACTGATGCCAGGCCTGGGGAATCTTGCCCCCCCCCCCCCCCCCCCCCCCCCCCCCCCCCCCACACACACACACCGCAGCGGCGCTGGTGCACTGATGTTATCGGTGCAGAGGAAGAACAGCCTTTAGATAGCTGTGTACAAATGTGTCATGAATTGGTTTGGGTTCCGACCTTACTACGAAGGAACTGTTTTGTGAGCTACGGCAGGTCACTCTGTATCCTGTGTGCACTGCTCATTATTCTCGGCAGAATTTATAACAAGGAAGCTTTCTTTGGTGGTTTCTCTCCTGGGTTTAGACGGAGAAGTGCTCACAATTCTATTTACCCAGCAGCAGGCTATGCCTGGCTTTCATCTGACAACACTGTAGGAAATATTGCACAGGTACAAAGTCCATTCTTCTAATTAGACCCACATTATCTCTCTGCTAAATCAAAGCTGCGCTGCCTTCCATGGACAACTGGCAACAAGGAACAGGATGACCTGTGTGGGCTGGTGGGGCTGTGGGAAGGCAGACTAAGCTGAATTGTGATTGTGCTGGCTACTGTATACCTGAAAAGGTTTTGCTCTCTTTTGAGGATGTGGACGAATTTCTTTTTTAATCAGGCCCTTCATTTCTGCTTGTTTCTGTAACACATGACAGCACTTCCCAGCCCTCTGGTGGAGGTAGGGTTACCATACGTCCGGATTTACCCGGACATGTCCTCTTTTCGAGGGCATGTCCGGGCAACCGGGCGGGTTTTGCCAATCTGCTCGTTTGTCCGGATTTCTGGACAAACGGGCAGGCTGGTGGGCGGGCCGTCCTATAGGACGGGGGGAGGGGAGGGGAGGAAGGGGAAAATGTGACAGGGGGGGAGTGAGGGTATGACAGGGGGCAGGGCAAGAGTGTGAAAGGGGCAGGGTGGGTGTGATGGGGCGGGGCATGTGTCCTCCTGTTTGGGGGACAAAATATGATAACCCTAGGTGGAGGCATGAGATGTATTTGCATATATTGCAAACTCACTGTATGCAAATTCATCTCATGTATATTCATTGTGGTAATTTGAAAACCCAACTGGCCAGGAGCATCTATAGGACCAGTTAAGAAGCACTGAGATATGGAGGTTATGGCAGGGGTGGCCAACCTTGAAACTCCAGGGCCCGCAACCTAGTTGGATTTTCCAGATTTCTCCAATAAATATGGGAGTGTGGTAGCCGTGTTAGTCCACTCTTAAGGTTATCAATAGAAATCAAACAAAATAAAACATGGAAAAGAAAATAAGATGATACCTTTTTTATTGGACATAACTTAATACATTTCTTGATTATAATGGGCTAGGAACCCCAGATCCTTGTTAAGCCCAAGAACGTAAGACCTTTGAAGTCAGAATGATTGAATATTTTAACACCCAACAGAAAGGACTTAACAAGGATCTGGGGTTCCTAGCCCATTATAAACCATAAAGCTGTATTTCTCTGTTGATCACCCTCCCCTCACCTATCCACACCCATCATGTTAGAATATCAATGATATGCTTTGATGTCCCCATGCATACCTCCGACCCACCCCCATCCTCCCACCCTGTCAGACTGTCATAGTAATGCTTGAATGTTTTCACTTATATACACTGTCAGCTAGCACATTTGCTTATTTCCGATCTGAGGAAGAAGGGCGACCTTCGAAAGCTAATCAAGAAATGTATTAAGTTATGTCCAATAAAAAAGGTATCATCTTATTCTCTTTTCCATGTTTTATTTTGTTTGATTTCTATAGATTCTACATGGAATGTTGCTATTCCACTAGCAACATTCCATGTAGAAGTCGGCCCTTGCAGATCACCAATGTGGCCGCGCAGGCTTCTGCTTCTGTGAGTCTGACGTCCTGCACGTACGTGCAGGACGTCAGACTCACAGAAACAGAAGCCTGCGCAGCCTTCTACATGGAATGTTGCTAGTGGAATAGCAACATTCCATGTAGAATCTCCAATGGTATCTATTTTACTGTCATAGTAATGCTTGAATGTTTTCACTTATATACACTGTCAGCTAGCACATTTGCTTATTTCCGATCTGAGGAAGAAGGGCGACCTTCGAAAGCTAATCAAGAAATGTATTAAGTTATGTCCAATAAAAAAGGTATCATCTTATTTTCTTTTCCATGTTTTATTTTGTTTGATTTCTATTGATAACCAATAAATATGTAAATTAATCCAGTAACTACCATACTTTAAAAAAAAAAACTATTTAATACATTCCTTTATTGAACCTTTAAATATTGACCTCATGTAAAAAATGTATACAATATTGATCTCACTTCCCACTCGCACTGACCTCACCATTCACTCCCTTATAGCTTTCATACTACCACATGGATACTCACTATTTATTTATTTATTTTGCACATTTATACCCCACGTTTTTCCCACAGTTTTGCAGGCTCAAAGTGGCTTACAATGTACTGATAGGCTATCGCCAGATCAGAGGAGATACGGTTACACATTACTATCACATTACATCTATTATATTGTGCTTCTCTCATTCCCTATAACCATTTCCATAAATTTATATCATTATCTATAGTGATAGCAAAGTTCCTTTAAGGGCTCTGTTTACTAAGCAGCGTTGTAGGCGCACTAACGTTTTTAACGAGCATTAACCATGTACGTGTGTTAACCATGTACATGCCTACAATATCCCTATAGGTGCCTACATGGTTAGCGCATGCTACAAACACTAACACACCTTAGTAAACAGGGCCCTAAACATTCAATTCCTTTCATTTACTGCACATTTATGTCCACTTATCTCTTTATAAAATTACAGCGAGTATATTTTCTCCATGTGGATCTCCTTAGCTCTCAACCAAGTCCTCCGATGGTCATGTTCTTAACTCAAACCGACCAGTTCTCCATTTCCTTGGTTCCGCTCTTTTCCAAGGCCACAGGCAAATCTTCTTCTCAACCGTGCACTCACTTAAAACTTCATCAAACCCTACAAAGGACTGTGTTTCTCTAAGTGACCTATAAGTGCATTCACTCTGCAGCTCCTCAGTACCTCTCTACTCTCATCTCTCCCTACATTCCTCCCCGGGAACTCCGTTCACTGGGTAAATCTCTCTTATCTGCACCCTTCTCCTCCACTGCTAACTCCAGACTCCGTTCCTTTTATCTTGCTGCACCATATGCCTGGAATAGACTTCCTGAGCCGGTACCTCTATCTCTGGCCGTCTTCAAATCTAAGCTAAAAGCCCACCTTTTTGGTGCTGCTTTTAACTCCTAACCCTTATTCACTTGTTCAGAACCCTTATTTTATCATCCCCACGTTAATATTCCCTTATCTCTTGTTTGTCCTGTTTGTCTGTCCTAATTAGATTGTAAGCTCTGTCGAGCAGGGACTGTCTCTTCATGTTCAAGTGTGCAGCGCTGCGTACGTCTAGTAGCGCTATAGAAATGAGAAGTAGTAGTAGTAGTCTTTGGGATTCCGGAATCTTGCTGCTCTTTGGGATTCCGCACAGAATGTTGCTACAGTGGGATTCCAGAATCTTGCTACTCTTTGGAATTCTGCACGGAATCTTGCTACTCTTTGTCCTTATCCCTTATTTGTCCTGTTTGTCTGTCCTAATTAGATTGTAAGCTCTGTCGAGCAGGGACTGTCTCTTCATGTTCAAGTGTACAGCGCTGCGTACGTCTAGTAGCGCTATAGAAATGATAAGTACTAGTAGTAGTAGTAACTGTGTCATCGGGGGTTTTGACTAGAAAATGTAGATCAATATTACTTAGGGGCCCTTTTACTAAGCCACGTAGGCGCCTATGCATGCCAAACGCGTGCCAAGTTGGAGTTAACGCCCGGTTACCGCATGGCCTTTGCGGTAATTTCAATTTTGGGGTGCGTCCGCTACGCGCGTCTGAAATATATTTTTTATTTTCTGGCGCGCGGCAGCTACGTGCGTCAAGTGGCATTTGATGTGCGTAGACCATTACTGCCCAGTTACCGTGTGAGACCTTACCGCTAGGTCAATGGCTTATGGTAAGCTCTCGGACCCAAAACGGACGCGCATCCGTTTTTGGCAAAACAAAAAAAGGCATTTTTTTTTTTGTAAGTGTGCTGAAAAATAATTCTGCACACGCCCAAAACATGCGTCTACACTACCGCAGGCCATTTTTCAGTGCACCTTAGTAAAAGGACCCCTTAGACTCTATAAACTATATCTCAAACCAGCGGCGTAGCGAGGCCGGCTGACACCTGGGGCGGGTCGCCGCTGCGCACCCCCCCTGGGTGCAGCACGGCACACACCCCCCCCCTCGGCGCGCGCAACCTCCCCTCCGGAGTGCATCTTTACCGCTGGCACTCCGCCCCGCCGAGTGCACGTCATCTCTGGGCGTCAGCTCCGTTGGTTCCCTGCTTTCTCTGCCCCAGAACAGGAAGTAACCTGTTCCGGGGCAAAGAGAGCAGGTAACCAGCGGCGCCGACACCCCCACAGCGCGTGCACCCGGGGCGGACCGCCCCACCGCCCCCCCCCCCCTTCCTACGCCACTGTCTCAAACCCTCCCTTGTATAAACCCAGAATTTACAACAATCTCTTAAATCATAGTTTTGGCTGCATTACCCAGGTGGGCTTCCAACCGATGGCAGAAGTAATGGCGCCAGGGCCACCGAGAGACTGGGCCGCCCCCGGGTCCCCGCCCCTGCTGCCCTCGCCGCCGCTTTGAACGTAGTTGCAAAAACCTCAGAAAGGCAGTATATTTTATTCATTTATTTATTTATGGCATTTATATCCCCACATTATTCCCACCCATGGACAGGCTCAATGTGGCGTACAATAGTCTATTAAGCAACATTAATACAAAATACAGGAATTAGCGTCAGAGAAGGGAAAGAGGAACAACAGGAGGGAGAGGGAGAGAGGGGAAGGTGGCAATTCGTCGATGTGGCTGCCGTGGCTCAGAGGGATGTAACACCAGGAGGGCCCACGGCATATGCTCTACCGAAAAGGAAGGTCTTCTTGAGCTGCTTCTTAAAGGTCGGGTGATCTGGGGTGAAGTTGACCACTTGGGGCAGTCCGTTCCAGGACTGAGTGCTAAGATAAGAAAAAGAGGAAGCCTAGACAATCAAGTCCCATTTCCTTTTCCCTTTCCCACGCCTCCTCTTTTTTTCTCTCTCCCTTTTTCTTCACCTTTCTTCACTGTCCAGTCTCTCATTTTCTTTCAATTTCACATTGCTCCACTTTTTTCTGTACCTTTCTTTACTCTTCAGACTTTTATTCTTTCACTTTTAAATATTTTTTTGAATAACACTCAGAATACAGTAATATACTGATGTTAAATCTAAGGGTCCTTGTCTACAGCAGGCAAACAGAAGTCCCATGGATCTAATTGACTACAGGAACCCAGAGCAGCAGCTATGAATTGGCTGGAAATTACTGTTGCTCCTAGCAACCTGTCTTTTCTCTCTCTCTCTCTCTCTGTATTTTTTTTTAAAAATCTTTTTAACAGTTTGGCAGGTGTAATGATAGCCTCTGGGTCGGGTATGTTCTCTTCATTAATGTCTCGGTGAGTTTCAAGGCGTTAATTGCCTTCAAATGTGTGGCCAAAAAGTCATTATTTTTGAAAAGAATGTGCATTTCCATATCACTATTCATCCTTTACAGGATAGAAAGGAGCTGAAGGTGCAGGCCGAGGCCTCAGTGGAAGCAAGCAGCAGTTCTCTCAGGATTCGTAATGGGGTTTTTAAGACCCTCCTTGAATTTTTTTCTTCCCTAAGGTTGCACCTCAGGCACTTTGTGTTAAGTTGTGCTTCTTGCCTGTCTACTACTGACATATCATGATTCTAATGCACTGAAAATTTTCGGGACAACTCTTTTTTTGACCTGACGATTTGTGTCTGCTTCTTTGGCGCTTCAGCTTAGTCAGAATTAAGCCTGGGATCCTGCTACCTTACACCTTCATTTGTAAATACCTGGGGATTTTCTCCCCTCTTTTATATCCCTGGACTCCCAATACATGTGGTCTGGTCATGGTAGTCAACACACCTTGGCCAGGAACCATGCACCAGTGTTCTACGGTCATGGGTCTGAATCTGACAACTAAGTGTCACTGTCACCCTAGTGCAACGACTGTAGTCTCCTCCCATAAAGAGCCATGAATGATGCTTCTGCAGTATCCCTAACCCCAACTGTATTGGTGGTTGAACCAGGGATCTTCCATTTGGCAGTACATCCACTGACTCCCCAAACTGGCCCTGAAAATCTTTTTTATTGCTTCACCGGTAAAATTTTGGAGGGTGAGTCAGTCTGAAAGGACATGCATGTTGTTAATATATCCGATAGTCGATAAGGTCTACTGCACCTTCAGCCTATTATCGATTGTATTTAAGATCATGTAATGACTACATCATACAACACTCTGTAAGCCACATTGAGCCTGCAAAAAGGTGGGATAATGTGGGGTACAAACGCAATAAATAATAATAATAATAATAATGCACCAGGTGTCATAGATCTGACTTGGGGGCTCCAACAGTGTACGTCAGTTGCTTTCAGTTTAGTTACTGTTCTCACTGATCTGTCATTGTAGAGATCTTACTTATTCTGTCTTTCAAGCTATATCAAGATAGAAAGCCATGAGGCTCATTTTCAAGGTACATAGACTTACAAATTATCATATGTTACTATCCAGCTCATTTTCGAAAGAGAAGGGCGCCCATCTTCCGACACAAATCGGGAGATGGGCGTCCTTCTCTCAGGGTTGCCCAAATCGGCATAATCGAAAGCCGATTTTGGGCGCCCTCAACTGCTTTCCATTGCGGGGATGACCAAAGTTCAAGGGGGCGTGTCGGTAGTGTACCGAAGGCGGGACTGGGACATGGTTAAGAGATGGGTGTCCTCGGCCGATATTGGAAAAAAGAAGGGCGTCCCTGACGAGCATTTGGCCGACTTTACTTGGTCCCTTTTTTTTCACGACCAAGCCTCAAAAAGGTGCCCCAACTGACCAGATGACCACCGGAAGGAATCAGGGATGACCTCTCCTTACTCCCCCAGTGTTCACTAACCCCCTCCCACCATAAAAAACAAGTTTAAAAATACTTTGGCAGCCTCTATGCCAGCCTCAAATGCCATACTCAGGTCCATCGCAGCAGTATACAGGTCCCTGGAGCAGTTGTAGTGGGTGCAGTGTACTTCAGGCAGGCGGACCTGGGGGTGGGGTTTGGGGGGCTCAGCACCCAAGGTATGGGAGCTATGCACCTGGGAGCAATTTGTGAAGTCCACTGCAGTGCCCCCTAGGGTGCCCGGTTGGTGTCCTGGCATGTCAGGGGGACCAGTGCACTACAAGTGCTGGCTCCTCCCACAACCAAAGGGCTTGGATTTGGTCGTTTTTGAGATAGATGTCTTTGGTTTCCATTATGGCCGAAAACCGGGTCCGACCATCTCTAAGGTCGACTTAAATGTTGAGATTTGGGGGTCTCCGACCGTATTATTGAAGCAAAATATGGACGCCCATCTTGTTTCGATAATACGGGCTTCCCTTCCCCTTCGCCGGGACGTCCTTAGAGATGGGCGCCCCCATTCGATTATGCCCCTCCATGGGGCTCATTTTCAAAAGAGAAAGACATCCAAAAAGTGTCATAAAGCACCATTTGGATATATTTCTTCTCAAAATGTCCAAATCGGTATTTTTCAAAATCTGTTTTGCAGACGTTTATCTATGCATTTTGTCTGCAGTGCATCCAAATCACAAGGGGCATGTTGGGGGGGTTGTGGCTGGTCTTTCTTGATGATTGTCCTTTTACATCATGCTTTCTGCAATTGGACCACTACTGGCCAAGAGCTGGTGGCACCTTTACATACTTCTGTTCTCCAAAAAAATAAGGGTGAGCCATGTTTTCTCTACCGTAAAATTATGGGCTGCTCTCAAGAGACTGAAGTCCCTGTTGACTCCTCCCTCACATCAGAAACTAAGGGGCCCTTTTACTAAGCCATATAGGTGCCTACTGACACCCAATACATGACAAATTGGAGTTGCCACCCAGTTACCACGTGGCCCTTGCGGTAATTTCAATTTTGGTGCACGTCCGCTACGCGCGTCTGAAAAATATATTTTATTTTCTGGCACACGGCAATTGACGCTCGTAGACCATTACCGCCTGGTTACCGCGTGAGACCTTACCGCTAGGTCAACAGCTTGCGGTAAGGTCTCAGACCCAAAATGGACGTGCGGCAATTTTCATTTTGCCGCACATCCGTTTTCGGCAAAAAAAAGGCATTTTTTTGTAGGTGCGCTAAAAAATAATTCTGCACACACCCAAAACTACCGCAGGCCATTTTTCAGCGCACCTTAGTAAAAGGACCCCTAAATCCTTCTGGAGTCCTGTGCGTAGGAATTTTGAAAACCACTTCATGATCTGCAAACCTAGAGACATGGAAATTGTGACAGGAAACACTGGCCATTTTCTTTTGTCAACAGTACAATTGTACTTCTAAAGTATGAACCAATCCATATCAAGATTTTTTTTTTTAAAAACAACTAGTTATAAGGAGAAAATCTGTTTTCTAACATGATTCTGTGGGTATGAATTAGTTGACAGTGGACTTACGGGTTCCACCAAACATTGAACCATTACATTTGAATAAGCTGATCCAGGAGTCCTTCTTCCTCATGTCAAACCCACTCCCCTTCCTTTCCTTCTCGCTCTTTCATTTATCCTATCCTATAATCCTTTAACTCTCCACCCCCCCCCCCCCAGCTCACCATCTCCCGTAGATAGCCAAGGCCAAAACAATTGGGTCTATTCCTGGGGATGCTCTGTCAGAGTTGTTAATTAACTGTCTCTCTCCTTAGTCCTGGCATCAGTCTCATTATGAACACCTAGTTGTAGCTGGCCTTGCTGGCCTCAGCCATGTGCTGCCCTGTAGGATGTTCTGCATATTCATGAGCTAGCTGGGAACATGGCCACCTGGAGCTCTTGGTTTCCTCTGAGCAGCAGTGAAACAGAATCACAGCGAAAAGGAAAAGTTCTTGATGAAATAAACTAGGGGAAGAGCTCCTGGACTGAAAAATATGAACCAGTAGGCAAGATCTTTACTGTTTATAACAATCTGATTATTCTGGAGTTATCAAAAAAAATCTCAATTTTTGTATTTCCCTTTTGCCTTACTTTTGCACTCTTCTTCTCCTAGTTTATTTATCATATTTTAAATCATCTTTCCAGAGTTACTCGAATAGGCAAACAACAATAACACACAACAATAATAAAACATTCTAAAATAATAAATAGAATTTCAGCTATTACATATAGAAATCAAACAAAATAAAACATGGAAAAGAAAATAAGATGATACCTTTTTTTATTGGACATAACTTAATACATTTCTTGATTAGCTTTCGAAGGTTGCCCTTCTTCCTCAGATCGGAAATAAGCAAATGTGCTAGCTGACAGTGTATATAAGTGAAAACATTCAAGCATTACTATGACAGTAAAATAGATACCATTGGAGATTCTACATGGAATGTTGCTACTATTGGAGATTCTACATGGAATGTTGCTATTCCACTAGCAACATTCCATGTAGAAGGCTGCGCAGGCTTCTGTTTCTGTGAGTCTGACGTCCTGCACGTACGTGCAGGACGTCAGACCCACAGAAGCAGAAGCCTGCGCGGCCACATTGGTGATCCGCAAGGGCCGACTTTTACATGGAATGTTGCTAGTGGAATAGCAACATTCCATGTAGAATCTGTAGAAATCAAACAAAATAAAACATGGAAAGGAAAATAAGATGATACCTTTTTTATTGGACATAACTTAATACATTTCTTGATTAGCTTTCGAAGGTTGCCCTTCTTCCTCAGATCGGAAATAAGCAAATGTGCTAGCTGACAGTGTATATAAGTGAAAACATTCAAGCATTACTATGACAGTAAAATAGATACCATTGGAGATTCTACATGGAATGTTGCTACTATTGGAGATTCTACATGGAATGTTGCTACTATTGAAGATTCTACATGGAAGGTTGCTATTCCACTAGCAACATTCCATGTAGAAGCCTGCGCGGCCACATTGGTGATCTACAAGGGCCGACTTCTACATGGAATGTTGCTAGTGGAATAGCAACATTCCATGTAGAATCTATAGAAATCAAACCAAATAAAACATGGAAAGGAAATAAGATGATACCTTTTTTATTGGACATAACTTAATACATTTCTTGATTAGATTTCCAAGGTTGCCCTTCTTCCTCAGATCGGAAATAAGCAAATGTGCTAGCTGACAGTGTATATAAGTGAAAACATTCAAGCATTACTATGACAGTCTGACAGGGTGGGATGATGGGGTGGGTAGGAGGTATGCATGGGGACATCAAAACATATCATTGATATTCTAACAGGATGAGTGTGGATAGGTGAGGGGTGGGGTGATCAACAGAGAAATACAGCTTTATGGTTTATAATGGGCTAGGAACCCCAGATCACATTCAGCTATTACATAAAATCTAGTAAAGAAAAACAAGCAACAATCTAAAACAATACATATACCAATACAATGGGATAGACAGGAGTAGTGGGAGGTGGGATGAGGTAAAAATTAATGCCATGAGTTTATTTGAGAAGAGTGATTACTTCTTTAAAGCCTAGACTGAAGAGGTGAATTTTCAATAGACTGTAATAAGAAATAATCATTGCTGCTTTTGATGGTTTTAGGTAAGGAGTTCCAAATTTTAGTGCCTTGATATGAAAAGTTAGCAGTGTGGTTTGTTTTGTAGGTTACTTTCTCACCATTCGGGAAATGTAGATATTCTCTAGACAATTTAGAGGCGTTATGTGAGGGTAATTTAATGAGGTTGTTCGTTTGTATTGGGGCCGAACCATACAAAATGTTGTGAATGAAGGTACATAGCTTGAATGATATTCTATCATTTATTGGCAGCCAATGCAAATTGTACAGAAGGGGGGGGGGGGGGGGGTTGATTTGGTGAAGTGTGGTAATCTGAATACGGGACGTGTGGCAGTGTTTTGAGAGGTTTGTAGTTTTTTGAGGAGATCCCCTTTAAGTTCTGCGTAAATAGAGTTGCAGTAATCACATTTTGTAATCAAATAATACACTTCATCTACTTCAAACTGGATTCCACCTACACCATAATACAGAGACCACACTACTAGGCATAACACACTCATTTTGTACCATCTAAATCAAGGTAAAACTGTCCTTGTTCTTTCACTTGACTTGACATCAGCATTCGATTTGGTTGATCATGCTCTTCTCCTAAAATGATTTAGCAATGTAGGAGTATCAGGGAGTGCCTTAAATTGGTTCTGTTCATATCTTGAGAACAGAGCCTAGCATGGAGGGGAATTTTAGAAAGAAACGTCCAAGTTGCGATTTGGACGTCCTTGCAAAATGGCGAAATCCGGGTGCGGGGAAACCCGTATTTTCGAAACAAGATGGACGTCCATCTTTCATTTCGAAAATACTGTCAAAGACGTCCAAATCCTTAAATTTGGACATCCCTAGATTTGGACGTTTCTGACCTTCGGCGATTTTCAAAACCAAAGACATCCATGTCAAAAATGTCCAAATGCAAGCCATTTGGGCATGGGAGGGGCCAGCATTTGTAGTGCACTGGTCCCCCTGACATGCCAGGACACCAACCGGGCACCCCAGGGGGCACTGAGTGGACTTCATAAAATGCTGCCAGGAACATAGCTCCCTTACCTTGTATGCTGAGCCCCCCCAAAACCCCCCAAACCCCACTACCCACAACTGTACACCCTTACGGGTGAAGGGGGGTACCTATATATGGGTACAGTGGGTTTGTGGTGGGTTTTAGAGAGCTCGCTGTTTCCTCCACAAATGTAACAAGTAGGGGGGGGGGGTATAGGCCTGGGTCCGCCTGTCTGATGTGCACTGCAGTACCCACAAAAACTGCTCCTGGGACCTGCATGCGCTGTCATGGTCCTGAGTATGGCATCTGAGGCTGGCATAGAGGCTGGCACGACATATTTTTAAAGATGTTTTTTGAGGGTGGGAAGGGGTTAATGACCAAAGGGGGAGTAACGGGAGGTCATTCCCGATTCTCTCTGGTGGTCATCTTGTCATTTCGGGCACCTTTTCGTGCCTTATTTGTAATAAAAACACGTCCGGGTTAAAACGTCCAAGTGTTTGTCAGGGACGTCCTTGTTTCTTTCGATTATGGGTCAAAGACATCCAAGTGTTAGGCACGCCCAAGTCCCGCCTTTGCTACGCCTCCGACATGCCTCCTTGAAATTTGGGCGTCCTTGCAGTTGGAGACGTCCAAAATCAGGTTTCGATTATACCGATTTGGACGTCTCTGGGAGAAGGACATCCATCTTCCGATTTATGTTGAAAGATGGACGTCCTTCTCTTTCGAAAATGAGCCCGATAGTAACATAGTAATGGACGGCAGATAAAGACCTGAACGGTCCATCCAGTCTGCCCAACAAAATAAACTCATTTTACATGGTATGTGATACTTTATACCCGAGTTTGATTTGTCCCTGCCTTTCTCAGGACACAGACCGTAGAAGTCTGTCCAGCACTGTTCTTGTGCTAAAAGTTCTGAAGATTCTGGAATCCTAAAGAGTTACAAGATTCCGGAATCCCAATTAGTAGCAACATTCCATGTAGAACCCCAAAGAGTAACATAGTAAATGACGACAGATAAAGACCTGTACAGTCCAGTCAGTCTGCCCAACAAGATAAACTCATTTTACATGGTATGTGATACTTTATACCCGAGTTTGATTTGCCCCTGCCTTTCTCGGGGCACAGACCGTAGAAGTGTTCTTGTACTAAAAGTTCTGAAGCTAACGTCAAAGCCCCTTAAAATTTACACTCCAGTCCATCCGTTTCTATTCAGACACGATCAGGGTGCAGACCGTTTTTTAATGAGCTTGTGAGAATGACTATATTATTATTATTATTCTTTCCTACGCCACCCTTTTCGCCTTAAGCCATTTTCTACTTTCCTCTTTCATTTTCTGACTAGCTTTTTCCATCTCTTCCTTTTCCTAGTTCTCTCTTCTAATCTCACTGCTTCAATCATTTCAACTTGATAAGCTCTATTTCCACTCATTACCCTTTGTTATTCTCTCTCCTTTCGCCTATTTTTTTTTTGTCTTTCTTTTCCTCCCTCTATTTCCTCTTCCTCTATGGCGTTGGAGTTGGAGTAAGAGGTATCAGGAAGGTGATCTAATGAGAGTGCACAGAGAGAGAAAAAAAATGAACATTTCCTAAAGTGGTTAAATGGAGTCTGACCGTTATCGCCATTAGATAACAGATGGCGGAATACTGTGGTGAAATGAGGAGCAGTTCTGAAAAGATGGAAAGCAGTTTATCCCCTGGAGCACAAAACATCTTTCTTTGGCACATAAGAAATGTCTTCAGAGCTCCAGCTGAGCCGCTTTAATGCAATGTGCTCCCCTGACCCTGCCTTTCATCTCTGTTCTGCCAAGCTTAGAGCAAAGAACAACCTACACAGCAAGGGAATGGTAACATGAGCAGTGTAAAACTGAATCTTCAGCCCAACAGACCCACCCAGGAAGGTTCCTGTTTTGCTCATGGTTAATAGGGAAGGGGGAACAATTCCTCTTCCCCACGGTTGCCAGATGGGCGGTTTTCCGCAACCTGCCGTGGGAAACTTTTGCCCGTGGCGGGTTGCGGTTTTTTGGGCTCGTTTTGTTTTTTCTGTGCGGGTTTTGGGGCGGTTTTTCGACCGGCGGGGGGTGGGGCTAATGGCATCAGAGGCGGGGTTTGTGGCGTTTTGGGCGGGATTTGCTGATGTATTGGGCGGGGCGATGGCAGTGGGGGCGGGGCTGATGACGGCGGGGGCGGGGTGATGACGGAAGGGGTGGGGCTGATGACGGCGGCGGCGGGGGTGATGACGGAAGGGGCGGGGTTGATGACGGCGTGGGTTGGGTGATGTCCAATAAAAAAGGTATCATCTTATTTTCTTTTCCATGTTTTATTTTGTTTGATTTCTATTGATAACCTTAAGAGTGGACTAACACGGCTACCACACTCCTCTACATGATCGCTGAAAAACATAACCTCCCAGCTCAAATCTGCACAAATCCGATGCATTTGCCTGGCACAAACCGTATTATCAAAAAAAAAGATGGGCGCCCACCTTTTTCAAAAATACGATCTGTCCCGCCCCTTCCCGTACCCGTTCTCGGACATAGACGCCCATGGAGATGGGCATTCGCGTTCGATTATGCCCCTCTATGTTACTATGTTACTTTGATGTGCTTTGCATGAAACACTGTAGAAGGCAGTGGCGTCGCGAGGGCAGCTGACACCCGGGGCGAGTCGCTGCTGCGCACCCCCCCCCCCCCCCGGGTGCAGCGCGACGCACCCTCCCCCCTCCGTAGTGCAACACACCCCCCCCGCCCCGCCCGCGAGAACATACCTGGAAGGCGGTGAGGGGCGGGTCGGCGGGGCAATCCGCCGAGAGCACGCCGCTGGGGGGGTGTCGGCGCCTCACTGGTTCCTTGCTCTCTCTGCCCCGGAACAGGAAGTAACCTGTTCTGGGGCAGAGAGAGCAAGGAACCAGCAAGGCGCCGACACCCCCCAGCGGCGTGCACCCGGGGCGGACCGCCCCACCGCCCCCCCCCCCTTCCTACGCCACTGGTAGAAGGACATATAAGAACGTAAGTGTTGCCATACGAGCTGCAGCATTCTGAATTAGTTGGAGCTGGTGCAAATTCTTTTTGGTTTGAACAGTGTTCAGGGCATTACAGTAGTCTAGTCATGATGTTATCATGGCATAGACCACAGAAGTATCACACCATACTTTATGCTATGAGTTTATCTTGCTAGGCAGACTGGATGAACCGGACAGGTCTTTATCTGCTGGTTCTATGGGTAGCAGTAAGTGAATAATCTTCCCGAATGGCCATGTCTTTTTTAGGGGTTTTTTACCCGCTGCGGTAAAAAGGGCCCTGGTGCACTGCAAAAATGGCCCCCGCTGCTACTGCAGGGCCCTTTTTAACCACACCTTGGTAAAAGCACCCCTTAAGAAATAATTTTAGGATACCCTTAATTTTGAAATTGTATATTCCAAGTATTTTTTTTTTAATCTGGCTAATCTCTTTGTGATATGTATCAAACCGCTCAGGTGGGATTTTGCAGTGTATCAGAGATGGTGGCTGCAACAGTGTAAATTGTACCTATAAGTTGCCTGACCTCCTGCACTAATTAGCATAGCTTGCCAGACAGGAACACCTGAGTTTCACAAGGACTTCTAGCTATTATTCTATGTACAGCCTGCCAAATAGACCTGCTCGTTAATTCTGTCTCAGATACACAATGTTATTCACCTCATTCTTAGTCTAAGAAAGTCAACTGAGCAGCCTGCAAAGGAAGATTTATAAGAGAGGAGACGGTCAAAGCACAAAAAGGAATCAGTCAAGCGTCAGGTTCCAGTACCCCGTTCAAGTGTCATCTTCAGGAGTCCTCATACAGTCCTTATCTCTTGCATGACCTTGGGTCAGCTGAGCTCAGAGAGCTGCACACAAGTTCAGCCCTTGAAAAGTCAGCCACACCCACTCTCTGACCCTCATTTCAAGATATACTGAACAGCTACGGCAGATAAGTACTGAGCTGCAGCCCTCCGCCTTAGCACTTATATTACCAAGCTTTGAAACTGATGTTCATGCAATGAAATTGAGCTGTTAGGGGTCCTTTTACTAAGGTGCGCTGAAAATTGGCTCGCGGTAGTGTAGCGCAGGTTTTGGGCGCGCGCACGATCCATTTTCAGCGTGCCTGTAAAAGAGGCCTTTTTAATTTTTTACTGAAAAATGGACGTGCGGCAAAATCAAAATTGGCACGTCCATTTTGTGTGTGAGACCTTGCCACCAGCCATTGATCTAGCGTAAAGACTCATGTGGTAGCCAGGTGGTAATGACCTATGTGCGTCAAGTGAGTCTGCCCCCCCCCCTTCAACCTCCATTCATGCCTCTAGTTCTACCCTACCTTCCCCGTCTCCAGAAAAGGTTCGTATGAGGATTAATACCTTTCAAATATTGAACGTCTGTAATAAATAGTCACCCCCTTTTCTCCTTTCCTCCAAGGTATACATGTTCAGGTCAGCAAGTCTCTCCTCGTACGGTTTGCAACGCAAATCCCATACCATATTCGTAGCTTTTTTTGCACCGCTTCCAGTCTTTTTACATCTTTAGCAAGATACGGCCTCCAAAACTGAACACAATACTCCAAGTGGGGCCTCACCAACGACTTGTAGAGGGGTATCAACACCTCCTTTCTTCTGCTGGTTTATACCCTCTCTATGCAGCCTAGCATCCTTCTAGCCAGCCGTCGCCATGGCTCGAAGGATGCTAGGCTGCATAGAGAGGGGTATAACCAGCAGAAGAAAGGAGGTGTTGATGCCATGCATTTAACCAAGATGTTCATGTATTTACACAATAGAGGTTAGGTGGATTTTCAGCATTAATTTATTTATTCAGATTTATACACTATTTTCCTGATTTAAAAAAATATCATTCAAATGATTTACAAAATATAAAGAATTTAAAATGCAGTCAAGAAAAACAAAGATTAAAACAAAGACAATAAATAACAAACCATCTTAGATGGAAAGTAGAGATAGAAGGAAAAGAGAGGCTTTTCAATTTCTTCTGAAACTCAGTAAGTTGGACTCCATTCTCAAGTCAGTGGGAAATTTGTTCTGTAATTCAGGACCTAAAACCTAAAATGCTTTTGCTCTTCATCTCACTTCCCTTATATGGTCCTGCATAGAAATTCCCGGAAAATTCCATTGCCCTCCTAGGTACATTTATTTATTTATTTATTTAGACGCGTGTTTTGGGCACGCACAGAATCATTTTTTTAGCGCGCCTGTAAAAAAAGGTCTTTTTAAAACATTTCGCTGAAAATGGACGCGCGGCAAAATGAAAATTGCCACGCATCCATTTTGGGTCTGAGACCTTAACTCCAGACATTGTCCTAGCAGTAAAGTCTCACGAGGTAACGGCGGTAATGACCTACGCGGGTAGCTGATGCATGCCAGAAAATAAAAAATATTTTTCAGATGCGTGTAGTGGACGTGCGCTAAAAATGAAATTACTGCAAGGGCCGCACGGTAGCCAGGCAGTAATTTGGAATTGGCGTGCATTGGGCGCGCATCGGTGCTTACGCGGCTTCGTAAAAGGGCCTCTTAGATTATAAACTCACTAGACACATATAATAGCACATATATAAGCACATAAGCACCGCCATGCTGGGAAAAGACCAAAGGTCCATCAAGCCCAGCACTCTGTCTCCGACAGCGGCCAACCCAGGCCCCAAGAACCTGGCAAAAACCCAAAATGTAATAACGATCAATGGACTTTTCCTTCAGGAATCTGTCCAGACCCCTTTAAACTCAGCAAGGCCAGCTGCCGTCACTACCTTCTCCGGCAATGAGTTCCAGAGTCTAACTACACGCTGAGTAAAGAAAAACTTTCTCCGATTTGTTTTAAACCTACCACATTCTAATTTCATCTTGTGACCCTTAGTTCTATTATTGTTAGAAAGCGTAAACAAACGCTTCACATCTGTCCGCTCTACTCCGCTCATTATCTTGTAAACTTCTATCATATCACCCCTCAGTCACCTTTTCTCCAGGCTAAAGAGTCCTACCCGTCTTAACCTTTCCTCATAGTGTAGTCGTCCATCCCTTTTATCTTTTTTGTCACCTTCTCTGCACCTTCTCCAATTCCTTTATATCTTTTGAGATGAGGCGACCAGAACTGAACACAATGCTCCAGGTGCGGTCACACTATGGAGCGATATAACGGCATGCTGAAACATGCATTATGATTCTCTGAGCAATGTTATCCTAGATAGTGGCATATGCAAAAAAAAGTGTTAGGGAATCAATTGACAAAATGAGATGATGAAATTAGTCTACAGCTAGAACAAGTTGGCTTCCTCTAAAAATGGCAAGTAGCCTCAACTTCCCCTGCACTGCAGTTAAAAAAAACGAAACCAAAACACACGTAAAAAAATAAAGAGCAAAACTGTCTCTATTTAGGGAAGTGTGTGGAAATGGAGCTCACGCTTTCGTCCCCCTGAAGCAGGTTAGGATGGAGGTGTGATTTGCACCCTTAGATCAAGTCTACCAGCTCTCTAGCGGCTTCAGGAGCCTCACGGGTTGCCATGGCAACAGGTCCTGTGCCAAAGTGACAGCAGGACACCTGGAACAGGGAGAAAAGTGCAAATGCAGAGGCGCATCTTGAAACTGAAGTACCAACAAGGATTAAAGAGATGAAATTTTAAGCTTTTCTTCTCTCTCTCTCTCTCTTCCTCCTTCCACACCTGAATTTCATGAATTATGCAACAGAAAGAATAGAATCATTAACGTGTCTCTTCTCCAGCTGTTGCGGGGTTTAGCATGGGTGGAATGTGCATGGATTTTAAATTGCTCAGGCTGCTTCAGGTAAGGAAGTCCTAGCACACAAGTTGCCCAAAGAAAAGAGATATGCAATGAAACTACAGTCTAGTAAATTTAAAACAAATCGGAGAAATGTTTCTTCACCCAACCCGTAATTAAAATCTGGAATTCATTGCCGGAGAACGTGGTGAAGGCGGTTAGCTTGGCAGAGTTTAAAAGGGGGTTAGACGGTTTCCCAAAGGACAAGTCAATAGATCGCTACTAAATGGACTTGGGAGAAATCCACAATTCCAGGAATAACATGTATAGAATGTTTGTACGTTTGGGAAGCTCGCCAGGTGCTCTTGGCCTGGATTGGCCGCTGTCGTGGACAGGATGCTGGGCTCGATAGATCCTTGGTCTTTTCCCAGTGTGGCACTAGTTATGTACTTATCCTTTAATTCCTATTTATGGGCCCCTTTTACCAAGCTGCGGCAAAAGGGGGCCTGCGTTGGTGCCGGCATGTGTTTCTGACATGCGCCGAGGCCCACTTTTACCACAGTGGTAGAAGGTAGGTATTTCTTTTCTTCAGGAAATGGCCGTGCAGCCATTTCAGAGGGGAAACCCTTACCTCCACCCATTGAGGTGGCAATAAGGGCTCCCACGCTAACCCGGAGGTAACTGGACAGCGTACACACCGGCGCTACAAAAATAGAAATATTTTTGTAGTGCCAGATATGAAGGCACGCTGGGGGTGGAAAGTACCGCCAGGCTGCTGCGGTATCCCAGCAGTATTTCCTTTTTAGCAAGCGGTAAGCCCGCATTAGGCTTACCGCTGCTTTGACAAAGGGCCCCTGTATGCAGTGGTGTGCTGCAGCCGGCTCGCAGCAGCTCGCAAGAGCCGGTTGTTAATTTTTTAAATACCTTGCAAGCCGGCTGTTCAGCACAGCGAGCCAGACGTCAGGACGTCAGACTCACAGAAACAGAAGCCTGCGCGTCCGCGTTGCTGATCTGCAAGGGCAGGCTTCTACATGGAATGTTGCTAGTGGAAGAGTAGCCTAGTGGTTAGTGCAGTGGAACATGGAATGTTGCTACTATTGGAGATTCTACACGGAATGTTGCCAGTGGAGGAGTGGCCTAGTGGTTAGAGCACCGGTCTTGCAATCCATAGGTGACCAGTTCAAATCCCGCTGCTGCTCCTTGTGATCTTGGGCAAGTCACTTAACCCTCCATTGCCTCAGGTACAAACTTAGATTGTGAGCCCTCCTGGGACAGAAATATCCAACATTACCTGAATGTAACTCACCTTGAGCCAGGGGCGTAGCCAGACTTCTGCAGGAAGGGGGTCCAGAGCCCAGGTGAGGGGTACATCTTAGCCTCCCCCCCCCCCTCGTGACTGCTGCCACCACCAACCTTGCCCCCCCTGCCAACAACCCTCTTGAACCCCCCTCCTGCTGCCAGTCACCTACCTTTGCTGCGAGGGACCCCAATCTCCGCCAGCTGAGGTCCTCTTGCTTCCCCCACAAGGCTTCGTTCTGTTTCTGACGTAGGATGTCAGACTCACTGAAACGGAACGAAGCCTTGATCTGCAGGATGTCAGAAACAGAATGAAGCCTTCCGCGGGAAGCAAGAGGACCTCGGCTGGCGAGGGTTGGGTCCCCCGCCAGCAAAGGTAGCCCACGGCGGGGGAGGGTTGGCGCGGGACGGGGGTCTAGAGGGTCGTCCGACAGGGGGGTCCAGGACCAAATCTACGGGGGCCCAGGCCCCGTGGCCCACCATAGCTACACCCCTGCCTTGAGCTACCACTGAAAATGGGTGTGAGCAAAATCCAAATAAATAAATAGAATTTGCCCTTAACCGCAGGTTCCTGGCGCCTAACAATTTGCAACCTGTAGACAATTATCCCTAATGCACGGTTAAACACACAGAAAGGGGGTGTGGTGGTGAGCAGCGTGTACACAGAAGCATTGGCAGTTTAATGCACTGCAGTTACTTCATGCTAACTGCCTAATGTCAGAGTTAACGCAGGAACCACTTGCCACTCCCTAAGCAGGAGATGGTAAGTGCTTCTGTGGTATGTTGTAGCAGGTACACACGTATTAATCCAAATGTTAACACATGCCATGCATGAGAGCATCCCTTCTAAGGGGCCTTTTTTAGTAAAGGGCTACCGTGTGACAACTCAGAACTACTGCCCCGGCCCAACGTGGGTGTTGGCAGCAGTTCTGTCTCCAGCGTGCACCATTTCCGGTGCTATAGAGAATCAGGTCTGATTTTTCTAGCGCAGGGGTTACCGGTCGGTAATTGGGCAGTGCCCGCCCGGTGACCGCTGGGTTAGCCCAGAAAGCTCTTACCGCCACCTCAGTGGGTGGCGGTAAGTGCTCCCCCCCAAAATGGCCGGGTGGCAAGTGCGAATTACCCCACGCCCATTTCTTTTTTTGGCCTTTTTACCCTGGCGCATGGCAAAAACGCCACCACTGCCAGCATAGGACCCCTTTTACTGCATCTTGCCGTGCATGAAAATCCTGCGGTTATAGCACATTAACTTAGTAGCAGGGCTCCTAAGTGTTCAGGGATAATCAAATTCTTTTCAAGCAATATATGATGAAGCGCAATAAAAAATATATGAACATGGAATATGACAGGTAATAAAATTGGCTATATTTTAGTCTTGCTGCTCTGAAGCAGGCTGGGAAAACTGTAAGGCTGTTTATAGCTATTCTTCAGCCTGTTTTAGATTCTTTCATTTGTAGTTTGCATTTCTTTCTTTTCATTACTTTTATCCTTTACTTAGGGCTCCGTTTCAATTAAAATTTGGAATCGCAATTAATTGTGCAATTAAAAGTATGTTATTTTTTTTTTCTCACTGCAACTCCTCGTGACTCTAGGCAATGGAGTGACTTGCCCAGAGTCACAAGGAGCTGCAGTGGGAATTTTTTTTTTTTTTTAAAAACAACATACCTTTAATTGTGCAATTTATCGCAATTAAAATGTGAATTGAAATTCAGCGCTACTGTATTTACAACAAGGTGCTACTGGGATAGGATGCACTAACATGTATTAATATGCATTATCTTTTTGTAATGGGATCTATTGATAGTGTATATTAACAGCATTTGTGTGCCGCAGTGCAGCACCTGCAATATGAAATTGTGAATATTTTATGTGCATTAACAGTATTTGTGTGCACTAGTGTAGTGTGTCTGATGTAAAATTGTGCATCATTATAAGCACATTATGTTTCTGCAATGATATCTATTGACAGTGTACATTAACAGCAATTGTGTGCACTTGTGCGGTCCCTGCAACAAGAAATTGCACATATTTTATGCACATTATTTTATGCAACAAGATCTATTGATGGTGTACATTAACAGTATTTGTGTGTAGCAGTGCAGTGCCTGTGAAAGGAATTTGTGTATATTTTACGCACATTTCCCTCCTTTTACAAAGCCACGCGGTAATGTCGACACACCCATTCACTTTGAATGCGCTGTGTCAGCATTACCGCACTGGCAGCCTCTAGCACAGCTTTGTAAAAGGGGGGATTATTTTTATGGAATGGGATCTATTCATAGCGTGCATTAACAGTATTTGTGTGCAGCAGCGCAGTGCCTGCGATAAGAATTGGGCATTATTTTAAGCATGGGATCTATTGATTTGGTACTCCACCTTGGGACAGGCAGAATCTAAGCAACAATAAACTCACATTAATAGCGTTTGTGTGCATCAATGCAGTCACGCACGTTAGTAAATCTATCACAAAGACTCCAGGTCCATCTCATGTGTCCAGTATCGTTCTACAAGCAATGCTAGAAACCAAAGTTGACCTCTGGCTTTTTATCTCCCACTTCTTCCCATCCTGCTTAACCCACACCTTCATGAATTCTGTCACTGTTTCTCCATTCATGCTATTCCTGATTCTTTCCTCTAGGAACTTCAACAGTGACCTTGAGTTCTAGAGTCTTCTTTCCTCCGCAACTTAAAAATGAGCAGAACAAAAAGCAGTGAGGATATGGAGTGGAGTGGAACAGGTGGATGTGAAGCGTCTGTTCACGCTTTCCAAAAATACTAGGACTAGGGGGCATGCGATGAAACTACAGTGTAGTAAATTTAAAACAAATCGGAGAAAATCTTTCTTCACCCAATGCATAACTGGAATTCGTTGCCGGAGAACGTGTGAAGGCGGTTAGCTTAACAGAGTTTAAAAAGGGGCTAGACAGTTTCCTAAAGGACAAGTCCATAAACCACTACTAAAAGGACTCGGGAAAAATCCATAATTCCAAGAATACATGTATAAAATGTTTGTACGTTGGGAAGCTCGCCAGGTGCCCTTGGCCTGGAGTTGGCCGCTGTCGTGGACAGGATGCTGGGCTCGATGGACCTTTGGTCTTTTCCCAGTGTGGCATTACTTATGTACTTATGTACTTATTGAAACCAAAAACTCCTTTATTACAGTCCAGCACAATGTAGATGACCCGACACAGCTGCGTTTCAGCAGAAATTGCCTGCTTCAGGGGTCTACAATAATACAACAAACATAAATAATTAATAAAAACAGGGAATACTAAAAATGACATCTATAACCATAATAGGAAATGTCTTTAAAAAATATATGAATAAATAAAGACATAAATAAATTTTACGTAAAAAATTTAAAATACAAACGCTAACAATATACATATATAAACGTCCGTGCAAGCACAACCCTGCTCAACAATTATGGTGCAGCCTATTGCAAAGCAGTGCAGCATGGTGCAGAGTTTTGCCCACAATAGTATCCCAAATATCCATCACTAACTTACACAGTTCCTCCAGCAGGGGAATTTCTAAATACTTATGTAGCTGTGGACCACATCTGTTGCATTGTTTATATAATAACGCCTACCGGTTAACATAACAAGCTGTTCTGTTTCTCAGTGAGTTAAAATTATAAATTGAGATCATGGAGGGCTTTAACTTTTATTTTTTGCATTTAATTGAAAATATACACTTGCATCATTATCTCAATTCACACAGGAAGTGATTTAGTAACATCTCCCAGGGAACAGATCTAACAGCCCTGTGGAATAGATGTCATGACTAATGCGTAGCCTGATGTGTTAGAAAAGGCAGGGGCCAAACTGGTAAAGTGTTTAAAATGGAGTGAAATTTAAAAATAACTGGAAACCAGGCATTTCTGTCCTTCTTTCTGAAGTGGGAGAGGGAGGGGTGGAGCACAGCAGATGGAGGGGGGGGGGGGGGGGGAGGGGGAGAAAGAGAAAGAATTGCCCTGCAGTTACTAAAATAGAGAAACTAGATAATTCTGGCACTTTCTGCACCTGCCTTCCCCCTTTTCTCTTCCCCCCCTCCCCCACCACACACATATTATTTTATTACATTTGTACCCCACGCTTTCCCACGCATGGCAGGCTCAATGCAGCTTACATGGGGCAATGGAGGGTTAGTGACTTGCCAGAGTCACAAGGAGCTGCCTGTGCCTGAAGTGGGAATTGGAACTCAGTTCCTCAGGACCAAAGTCCACCACCCTAACCACGAGGCCACTCCTCCACTGTTGTGACTATTTGAGATTCTACATGGAATGTTGCTATTCCACTAGCAACATTCCATGTAGAAGTCGGCCCTTGCAGATCACCAATGTGGCCGCGCAGGCTTCTGCTTCTGTGAGTCTGACGTCCTGCACGATGTCAGACTCACAGAAACAGAAGCCTGCGCAGCCTTCTACATGGAATGTTGCTAGTGGAATAGCAACATTACATGTAGAATCTCCAATAGTAGCAACATTCCATGTAGAGTCTCCAATATAATCTATTTTATTTTGTTACATACCCCGCGCTTTCCCACGCATGGCAGGCTCAATGCAGCTTACATGGGGCAATGAGGGTTAAGTGACTTGCCCAGAGTCACAAGGAGCTGCCTTTGCCTGAAGTGGGAATCGAAACTCAGTTCCTCAGGACCAAAGTCCACCACCCTAACCACTAGGCCACTCCTCCACTGTAACTAGGTGTACATAGAAAAATATTTTCATGTTGTCGCAGAGATGGTGGAAATGAGAAGAATGGCACGGGACAAGCACAGAGGATCTCTAAGGGGAGAGAAAGGGATTGTAGAGCGTAGAAGTAGGGATGGATGGGCAGACTGGATAGGCTGTGTGGTCTCTATCCTTTCCTCACTTCCTTTGTTTCTCTGTTTTTCTATTTATTTTGTCATCATTATAGCATGTGCTAACTAGTTAACACTCACATACATAGTTATAATACACTTTAAGAAAAATAGGAGTCCGTTTACTAAGGTGCGTTGATAATAGCTTTTGATAGTGTAGGCGCAGGTTTTGGGCGCAGCGCAGAGATCCATTTTTTTCAGCGCACCTGCAAAAAGGGCCTTTTAAAATTTTTTTGATGAAAATGGATGTGCAGCAAAATCAAAATTGGCACGTGTACATTTTGGGTCTGAGACCTTATCGCAAGTGCCAACAGCTCCGAGAGAAATTACATTGGCTTCTGTCAAGGATTGAATCACCTTTAAATCTGCTCCCTAGTTCACAAATTCTATATGGTGAAGTCCCTGGCTATGTGATTAATCTGATCACCCTACCGCCCAGGAAGGCATTAAGGCTATCCCGTTCATACCTAAACCTTCATTACCCAAATTGCACCGGACATTAAGTACAAATCCACATATGCTTCATCCTTCTCTTTCGTCAGCTCGCAACTATGGAATTCTTTACCAAAAACTATGAAAACTATCCGCAACCATCTAAATGTCAGGAAATCACTTAAGACCATGTTATTTGGCAAAGCTTATCCCAAGGACCTCAGCATGTGTCTCCTCTGCTTGATACACATCAATCAAGTGACAATTTTGGACACATTCTCGCTTCCCTCCTCTCTCCTGGTTTTTCTGCTCCTTCCGTCCCTTCCCCATCCCTCTCATTATTACTTATGTAGGTTTTCTGTTGTATTAGCTTAATCTTACTGCATTGGCATCTGCCTTTGCGGTGCGCTGTAAGCCACTTTGAGCCTGACGATGTTGGGAAAATGTGGGGTACAAATGAGATCATAAATAAATAAATAAAGTCTCACGCGTTAACCGGGTGGTAATAACCTATGCGCGTCAAATGCCACTTGACGCGCGTAGCTGATGCATGCCAGAAAATAAAAAATATTTTTCGGACACACGTAGCGAAAGAGCACCAAAAATGAAATTACTGCAAGGGCCACACGGTAGCCAGGCGGGAACTCCAAATTGGTGTGCATTGGGCAAACATAGGCGCCAACGCAGCTTAGCGAAAGGGCCCCATAGAAACGGAGAAAATGAAGGGAGATAAAGAACAACCCCAGGATTCTATAAATCGTGCCTTAATTTCTGCGCAGAAATGAAAGCGTATAACTTAATTGGCTAACTAGCTAATCAGTGTTGTTAATTGCTTGTTATCAATTACCAGCACTTATTGACATTAATTATGATTTACGTGCAGAACTCGCTAAGCGTATTCTGTAACGGGGGGGGGGGACCTAAATTCCAAGTCACACAGTTGAAAAAGGGGATGTGGTTAAGGGTGTGGAATGGGCGGGTCAAGGGCATTTCAAAAATCTATCTGTATTATTCTAGAACACACCCCCTCTGCGCCTAATTTAGGCATCAGGATTGACGCCAAGTAAAACATGGCCTAAACGGATGCGACCAAAGCTGGTCGTGTGGAGAGGTGCTCGGCATTATTCAATACAGCATGCAGAACTTTAAGCCTATTCTATAAAATTTAGTCTTACTTAAGAGAATATGCTTAGGCGTATTTTTTTTATCATGCAGATTTTTAAGCGCCATATATAAATCTAGCTCCGTATGACCTCTCCAGTCTGCCCATCCATTCATCCACTCTTCCTTCCTCTCTCTCTCTTAGATATCCATCTAAATAATTTTAACACACACCTAAGCCATTTCGCACGTGCTAAAATGACAAAAATGGCATTTTAAATAGCTTTTATGTTCTTTCAATGGCAAATGAAAAACCAGCAAATGTTGTGTCCATGGCATCTAAAGCCGCATAGCACTACATAAACTGTATCTGTTGTAAACCACCTTGGGTGAATCTCTTCATAAAGGTGATTATAAATCCCAATAAATAAATAAATATGTGCTCTCACACACATACATGCCTGTTCCCCCCGGAAATCGCACCTAAATTTCAGAGCGGCCATTTGCATCAACTGTACATTTGCAAATGTACGCACCTAAATTAGGTGCATATCCCCCTTATTTTATAACAATGTACGTAAATACTAGGAACACCCCCACTCCACTCATGACCTTCCCATTTCCTCACCCCCTTTTTGTACTCATGTGTAAAATTTAGGCACAGATCCCACGCCTAAATTTACATGCATAAGTTCCAATTAAATCTAATCAGTGCCAATAATTGCTTGTTGAAAAGCCAATTATTGGTGCTAATTAGCTCATTATTTAATTAAACTGTGTGCACAAATTGGGTGCATGCCCAAATTTGTGCGCACAATTTTTGGTGACTTTTGTAGAATTAGGGGGATAGTGGTAATATTCAGGGGCCCTTTTAAAAGCCGCGTGACCGTCTACGTGTGCCCAACGCACACCAAAACGGAGTTGCCACCCGGGTACCATGTGGCTCTTGCAGTAATTTCATTTTTGGCACATGTCCAATACGCACGTCTGAAAAATAATTTTTGTTTTCGGCACGCATGTCAAACGCACACCAAGTGGCATTTGACATGCGTAGGTCATTTCCCGCCTGGTTACCACGTGAGTCTTTACCTCTAGGGTCGATGGCTGGCAGTAAAGTCCTCAGACCCAAAATGGACATGCACCAATTTTCATTTTGCCGCACATCCATTTTCATCAAAAATTTTACAAAGGCCTTTTTACAGGTGCGCTAAAAAGTGATTCTGAGAGCGCCCAAAACACGCGACTACACTACCGCACCATTTTCAGCACACCTTAGTAAAAGGACCCCTCAGTCTGTTATCCGCATCACGGTGTTAAATATCAGACCATGCGTTTCTGTGCAACTACGCTTCTGACAGCAGGGTTTCCCATGCAACGCCATCTTTCTTCCTAAGGCCTGAACTTATTGCCTCTATGACATATCTAAGTCCCACCAGCTCGGACAAACAAGAAACTGAAGTTCAGTTGAGTTCTGCCATGGCCCAGAACCGCCACAGGGAGAAAGAAGATGCCAAAATAAGCTTCAAGATCCTGGTGATGGAAATAATTACTGCCCGTGGCTTTATCGGCAAGAGCATCTCAGTCTGGATGGCTCTATGGGTTGGCACAGAGATACAGTAGCAACCCCGGAGCTGGAAACTGTCATGCAAGCAGATTTGGGGTGAATAGAGAGGGGTGGGGAAAGGGCTGGAAAAACAAGTGAAAGATGTGGGAAGAGGACGCTGGGTTGGGCTGGGTGTGAGAATCATATTCACGTTTATACAAGTGCAAAAATCTCAACTGGTCAGACTAATGACCCCCTTTTGGTCTTTATCTGCACTTCCAGTTCTCAAGTTTGAATCTGGCTCACTCTATTATAGATCAAGTTATACCCATGACCTGGAATAACTCAGTTATCTTATAAAAGAGCTAATTATAGCCTTGTATAGAGTTTAATACAGCAGCAGAGCTGTGTGATCAGGGTTTTTTTTTTCCATGTTCATCAGTTTTATTGTTATCCTTTTGCCTTAATCTAGAGAGATCCACCTTAACGCAGATGAATGCCGTGGTGGATGACAGAGGGGTCCCTCCTCCTCTTCATTCAATTTGCAGGGCTTTTACCTGTCTTTCATTCCTGTTGCATCCTTTGAACTAGAGGTGAATGCAGGTAACATTAGTAACATAGTAAATGACGGCAGATAAAGACCTGTACGGTCCATCCAGTCTGCCCAGCAAGATAAACTCATTTTACATGGTATGTGAGACTTTATATGTACACCCGAGTTTGATTTGTCCTTGCCTTTCTCAGGGCACAGACCGTAGACGTCTGCCCAGCACTGTTCCTCTACTAAAAGTTCTGAAGATTCTGGAATCCTAAAGAGTAACAAGATTCCGGAATCCCAATTAGTAGCAACATTCCATGTAGAACCCCAAAGAGTAACGTGGTAACATAGTAAATGATGGCAGATAAAGACCTGTACGGTATCCAGTCTGCCCAACAAGATAAACTCATTTTACATGGTATGTGATACTTTATATGTATACCTGAGTTTGATTTGTCCTTGCCTTTCTCAGGGCACAGACCGTAGAAGTCTGCCCAGTATTGTTCTTGTACTAAGTTCTGAAGTTAACGTCGTAACGTCGAAGCCCCTTAAAATTTACACTCAAGCCCATCCCTATCTATTCAGTCATGATCAGGGCATAGACCGTAGAAGTCTACCCAGCTCCCGTTTTGTTTCCCAATTACTGGCGTCGTCACCCACATTCTGCTAAGATTCCGTGGAACCATTCCTTCTAAACAGGATTCCTTTGTGTTTATCTCATGCATGTTTGAATTCCATTACCGTTTTCATCTCCACCACATATCCACCACCCTCTCCGTGACAAAATACTTCCTGACATTAGTCCTGAGCCTGCCCTCCTTCAACCTCAATTCATATCCTCTAATTCTACCGCCTTCCCGTCTCCGAAAAAAGGTTCATTTGCGGATTAATACCTTTCAAATATTTGAACGTCTGTATCATGTCACCCCTGTTTCTCCTTTCCTCCAAGGTATACATGTTCAGGTCAGCAAGTCACTCTTTGTACGGTTTGCAACGCAGGTGTGTTGTAATGGAGACTCTCACTATTCTCCCTTTCCCTTCTTATCCTCAGGGTCAACAGTATTTACTATCAGAATCTATTCTCACAGTCCAATAATTTACCCTTCCTCCCCCCCCCCCCCCCCCACGCATAGGAAGATTGCAAGACTAAGGGCAGGATTGGGGTTGGTACCACTAAATCCAGAATATTGAATCCAGGTCTCCTTTGAACTGAAAATGCTCTTGTGACACCCACATTAACAAAAGAATAATTGTGTCCATCTACATGGCCCTCTACAGAAATGAAGCATAATATAGAGTGTGAACATTATTTCCAACAACGAACCCAAACCTTTAAAACTCATTAAGATTCCTTACTAGCATAAAAGGTTTTATTCAAAAAAGGCTTTTTCCCATTTTTTGCCTAGGGAGAAAATCTTTATTGAATAAGAAACAAAAGTCTAAAAAAATGTAAATTTGTAGAGCTCAATATTCAAAATGATGTAACCGGCAGATTAAACTACTCTGAGCAGGTCAGGAAGGGGGGGGGGGGGGGGATATGCAGAAGTACTTAACTAAGCAGTGCCACTGAATATCCTTTCTGACTTCTGTGGTACTGTCTGGACAGTGTTGGGAAGGTCCAGGAGGAGACTCTGGGCAGAGCAGTGAATTATATGGGCACTGGTGATATTCCATATTAGTGCCCTCAGAGCTAACCAGGCAAGTAAGACTGCTTATTTCGAATATCGGCCATATCTGCCGCCGCTAACGCGGATACACATTGCTAGTACCCGGATCTAAATGCTGACCGCCAAAACTCTAGAATTCATTTCCAGAGAATGTGGTAAAAGCATTTAGCTTAGCAGGGTTTAAAAAAGGTTTGGCTAGCTTCCTAAAAGAAAAGTTCATAAGCCATTATTAAAATGGGCTTGGGAAAATCCACTGCTTATTTCTGGGTTAAGCAGCATAAAATGTATTGTACTGTTTTGGAATCTTGCCAGGTACTTGTATCCTGGATTGGCCGCTGTTGGAAACAGGATATTGGGCTTGATGGACCTTCGGTCTGTCCCAGTATGGCAACACTTTTGTACTTATGTAACGGCTCAATATTGGCCCAAAATATATTTTTTACCTGTGTTAACAAAGCCACAGCTTCTGCAGTATGAGCGACTGCAGTCTGAATGCACGGCAGCTCTCATTTAATGTCCACTGAGTCGAGAGGAACAGCGCAGTCTTTCTCCAGACATCCAGCTGTTTCTTTCACAGCGGGGTTAATCAAACTCTTTCTCCGAGGCCAAAGGAGAGCGAGAAGGTGGATGGTATAAAAATAATCTACTTAATGTGGATGCTTATGATGACTTAGCAGCTGTAAAACCCTTTAACCATCCAGCAATGTTAATATAAAATTAAATAGCTGCAATGTCCCTCCAGTAACGGAACCTACGGGGTGGGGGGGGGGGGGGTTGCAAAGGACAAGCCATTTAAAATATTTTTGTAGTTATAAAACATGTGAACTATGAGAGATTCACTTCACAAATGATACTTTCAGGGTCTGATATGTCTAAGGATTTACTAAGCTGCAGTAAAAGCGGCCACTGCGCTAGCGACAGCAGCTGGTTTTGCTGCGCACCAGGGCCCCTTTTACTGTAACGGGTAAAAAGGCAAAAAATGAAATGGCCGTGCGGTAAGTTTGCACCATCTGAAAATAACAAGAAGCAGCATAAGGAGTGTCAAAGCAAATGCAAGGCGCAGATAAAGAAGGCCAAGAGGGATTACGAAAAGAAGATATCATTAGAGGCAAAAAACATAGTAAAAATTTCTTTCGGTATATTAAAAGCAGGAAGCCGGCAAAAGAATCAGTTGGGCCGCTGGATGACCGAGGGGTAAAAGGGGCGATCAAGGACGACAAAGACGTAGCGGAGAGATTGAATGAATTCTTTGCTTCAGTCTTCACCGAGGAAGATTTGGGTGGGATACCAGTGTCGGAAATGATATTTCAAGCGGACGAGTCGGAGAAACTTACTGACTTCACGGTAAACCTGGAGGACGTAATGGGGCAGTTCAGCAAACTGAAGAATAGCAAATCTCCTGGACCGGATGGTATTCATCCTAGAATACTGATAGAACTGAAAAATGAGCTTGCAGAGCTACTGCTAGTGATATGCAATTTATCCTTAAAATCGAGCGTGGTACCGGAAGATTGGAGGATGGCCAATGTAATGCTGATTTTTTAAAAAAGTTCCAGGGGAGATTTGGGAAATTATAGACCGGTGAGTCTGACATCGGTGCCGGGGAAAATGATAGAGGCTATCATTAAAAACAAAATTACAGAGCGCATCCAAGGACATGGATTACTGAGACCAAGTCAGCATGGCTTTAGTGTGGGGAAATCTTGCCTGACCAAATTACTTCAATTGTTTGAAGGAGTAAACAAACATGTGGACAAAGGGGAGTCAGTTGATATTGTGTATCTGGATTTTCAAAAGGCGTTTGACAAGGTACCTCATGAAAGGCTACAGAGGAAATTGGAGGGTCATGGGATAGGAGGAAATGTCCTATTGGGAAATGTCCTATTGTGGATTAAAAACTGGTTGAAGGATAGGAAACAGAGAGTGGGGTTAAATGGGCAGTATTCACAATGGAGAAGTGTAGTTAGTGGGGTTCCTCAGGGGTCTATGCTAGGACCGCTGCTTTTTAATATATTTATAAATGATTTAGAGATGAGACTAGCGAGGTAATTAAATTTGCTGATGACACAAAGTTATTCAAAGTCCTTAATTCGCAAGAGGATTGTGAAAAATTACAGAAGGACCTTACGAGACTGGGCGGCTAAATGGCAGATGATGTTTAATGTGAGCAAGTGCAAGGTGATGCATGTGGGAAAAAAGAACCCGAATTATAGCTACATCATGCACGGTTCCATGTTAGGAGTTACCAACCAAGAAAGGGATCTGGGTGTCGTCGTTGATAATACACTGAAACCTTCTGCTCAGTGTGCTGCTGCGGCTAGGAAAGCAAATAGGATGCTGGGTATTATTAGGAAAGGTATGGAAAACAGGTGTGAGAATGTTATAATGCCGTTGTATCGCTCCATGGTGCGACCACACCTTGAGTATTGTGTTCAATTCTGGTCGCCGCATCTCAAGAAAGATATAGTAGAATTGGAAAAGGAGCAGCGAAGGGCGACTAAAATGATAGCTGGGATGGGACGACTTCCCTATGAAGAAAGACTAAGGAGGCTAGGGCTTTTCAGCTTGGAGAAGAGACGGCTGAGGGGAGACATGATAGAGGTATATAAAATAACGAGTGGAATGGAACAGGTGTATGTGAAGCGTCTGTTCACACTTTCCAAAAATACTAGGACTAGGGGGCATGCGATGAAACTACAGTGTAGTAAATTTAAAACAAATCTGAGAAAATATTTCTTCACCCAACGTGTAATTAAACTCTGGAATTCGTTGCAGGAGAATGTGGTGAAGATGGTTAGCTTAGCAGAGTTTAAAAAGGGGTTAGACAGTTTCCTAAAGGACAAGTCCATAAACCACTACTAAATGGACTTGGGAAAAATCCACAATTCCAGGAATAACATGTATAGAATGTTTGTACGTTTGGGAAGCTTGCCAGGTGCCCTTGGCCTGGATTGGCCGCTGTCGGAGACAGGATGCTGGGCTTGATGGACCCTTGGTCTTTTCCCAGTGTGGCATTACTTATGTACTTATATGTACTTATGTCATACACCAAGTGACTGATCATACTTAGGTCATGCTAGGGACCTAAAGTGACTGACTGGGTTAAAAACTGGTTAAATGAGAGGAGACAGAGGGTAATGGTAAATGGAGCTTGCTCTTGAGGAAAGATTGAAGTTGGGCTGGTGGGGATGGATGTCATGGACACACACTAATCGACAAGCACAGAACAAAAGTCTTCTGCACAGGTACCCAGGTAAACAAGCACAGCGGAGGTGACATAAAGGATGATGCAGAATAAAAATGTCCAATGGACTAAAAAGTTCACATCAGAAGCTTTATTCACAGTAAAATGGACACTGGTCAGCAATGAGAAGATATTTGGTGATTCTTCTTCAACTCATTAGAATCCAGGTTTCCTCTTATCTCCTGCAGGTCATCAAGCTCTCTCAGTGTCAGACATTAACAATTGCCATTGTTCTCAGCATTCTAAACAAGAAAGAGCAGAATCCTAAAACTCACAGCACTGTGGGTATCATACAACCGCCTTGCATTTAATGGACAGTGTGTAGTCCTATCTTGTTGCCATGACAACCCACGTGAGTATCACTCAATATTTGCTTAATACCTGAGCCGCAGCATCTGGCTGAATAACAACCAAGATATTACCATTTCTATCTGAGGCAGTTAACAAGAAGGTTTGGAGGGGAATGGAGGAGGGGGCTGTCCACTATAATCTATTGCATTGAATTGGTAGAAACAAGAATGCAGAATATAAACTAAGTAGCATTATAAAATATTATGAAAACACAAGGGGGTCCTTTTACTAAGGTGCGCTGAGAAATGGCCTGCGGTAGTGTAGATGTGTGTTTTTGGCGCGCATAGAATCATTTTTCAGTGCACCTGCAAAAAAAATGCCTTTTTTATTTTTGCCGACAACGGACATGCAGCAAAATGAAAATGGCCATGCGGCCATTTTGGGTCTGAGACCTTACCGCCATTGCATTGGCCTAGCTGTAAAGTCTCACGCGGTAACCGGCGGTAATTACCTTAATAGGAGTTTTTCACACTGATTCTTTTTTTCCTCTCAGAAGCCGATGATATGAACTGACTCCCAATTATAGTAGAGGGTGATAAATGTGAAGTACATTCCCCTGTCAGGAGATTTGAGGTTTCAGTTATTCAAGTATCTAATACAGGAACATTGAATGGAGTATTGCTTTATTATTTAACAAACTATTTGGATATTAGGTATTGTCATTTTTGATAGTTTGTATCCCTTTAGACAGTATACGTACCTTAGAGCAGGTATAACTGTGTCAAACCATTTGTGCACCTACGGGACATATACTAGAAGTCAATTTTATTAAAACCATATAAACCTGTATTAAAGTTTTATCTTCATAATATAAGCATAAAATAGACACATTTCTTTACCTTTTTATAGGTGCCTTGTTATAACCCCACCACCACCACCACCATCTTGGCATCATAAGAGCAAGGAAAAACTTGACAATAGCGGTTCTTTTATCACCAATGACTGTAGCTAGCAGAGGGAATAAAAAAAGGGGGTGGGGCCATGAATTAGTTGCCCTTTCTTTTTTGTGCTTTCTCTTTCAAAGGAAACATATCCTTATTCCTTGAACCCTGAGAACAAAGCTAAAAGCTAGCAACTCAGGTACCGTCAGCACTGTAGACAACACACACAAATGAAAGAGCCGTGTGAAAAGCAGGACCTGGCAGGGCTGTATAAATGTACACGGGTAGATGATTCAAGGCTGTCAGGACCTGGTGCTTTGCTGTGACCGCAGCTCTCCTTTTCCATCCTCCAAAAGCCACCACTCTTTGCTAATGCTGGCTTTGCATACCCTGTAGTTCTGGCCCTGCTGATCTCTCTGGGGTTCCTCTGCTTAAACCAGGCTGGAGCGCCAGCTGTCCCTGTTCAGGGTTGTTAGAAAGACACCAGAAGACATAGATTACACAAGCCTCCTCCACTTCTTCTGTCCCTTCCCACCACATAGCAGGATCTCATTTTCTAGCTTGTCCTTGCTACTGAAAACACTTGTCTCTTGCATTTTTTGTACCTTTCAGATTATTTGAATGATATTCAATTTCTTGTTCCTCTGCTCTAAGGTATACATATTTAGGTCTTACAGGCTTTATTTTATTTTATTTTGTTTTTTACAGTAACCCACAATGATAACTTCCCCCCTTAGTGTGAAGAGTTTCAGTCTCTGGGAACCAGAGCTGAGATTGTGATGTCATAATGCCTCATTCCACCAATGCCTGAGCCAACCTCATCAGTGATGTCACAATGGCTTGACTGTCCTATACTTGGCTCACTTTTATTACATATAGCAGTGATTTAACCAGATCTGAGATTGTGATGTCATAATGCCTCATTCCTTCAATGCCTGAGCCAACCTCATTAGTGATGTCACAATGGCTTGATTGCCCTAACTTGGCTCATTTTTATTACATATAGCTGTGATTTTAATTTATGGAGACATGTTTTTTTCTTTAATTAAGGGGGAAGTTATCAATGTGGGCTGCTGTTAAAAAGTATTATTTTAGTTCAACCCCCATTAGGATCTGTAGTAAAATAGCATGAGTTAGTGATAAAATAACTCGCCTTAATGGTAGCCCACATGATAACTAAGCCTATATTTCCTTTGGAGACGCAGTCTCCTCCAGATCTAGAAGTACTACTTCAGATGAGGTTTCACCAGTGATCTGTACACAGGAATTATCATCTCCTCTTTTCTAATTGCCACATACCCCCTGGGTCTTGCTGCCCTGCCATGGAAGAAGGAAGTCCACTTATGCTAAAAAATAAGTTAAGTGCCTATCTGTAACTCTAGGAATTATGTCCCATCATGAAGTGTATCGGACTTCTGCATAGGCCCCTTCAAAATCCACAATACTTCAGAGGCAAAAGGCAGTAAGTTTATTGTTTTTTCCATTTTCCATCAGCCAGAATGGTTTTCCTTCCTTCTGCCATTCCAGGGACAGCTTACCTCAGCCTTGTCACTCTGGTTTGCAAGTATTGTATTGTAACATTTATACCCTGCGCTTTCCCGCTTATTAGCAGGCTCAATGCGGCTTACAAATATAACAGGTTTACAAAAATACAAACTGGATAAAACAGCAGAATCTCTCTATATAAAACACACCTCCAACGTTCTATGAAGCCTCTCTTAGCCAAAAGTGAAGGGGGTGAGATCGCATTGTGTCTGCCCCGCCCACGCGTCAAACGTGATGACGTCGAGGGCGGAGCAATGACACTCAACCAATCGCATCGCTCGGCAGCGAAGCGTCAGGGAAGGAGGCGGCGCTCTCGACGTCTAGCCTTCCCTTCGCTGTGTTCCGCCTTCTTCTGACATCAAGGATGACGTCAAAAGAAGGCGGAACACAGCGAAGGGAAACCTAGACGTCGGGAGCGCCGCCTCCTTCCCTGACGCTTCGCTGCCGGAACCGCCACGGAGGTAAATTTTAAAAGAAGAAAAAAAAAAAGGGATGCATGGATGCGAAGGGGGGGGGGGCATGGATGCGAAGGGGGGGGGAGAAGAGGGCGGGCCAGGCTGGGACATGGGAGAGAGAGGAGCATGGATGCGAGGGGGGGGTCATGGAAGGGAGAGAGGGGACTTGATGGAAAAGGATGAATGGAGGCGGCAGGGGACAGAGGAGCATGGATGGGCATGGATTGGGAGGGCAGGGCTCAGGGAGAGGGGAATTGCTGGATAGGGATGAATGGAGGGGACAGATGGGCATGGATGGATATGGATTGCAGGGCAGGCCTCAGGCACAGAGGGGAAATGCTGGATAGGGATGAATGGAGGGGGCAGGTGACAGAGTAACATGGATGGCCATGGATTGGGAGGGCAGGGCTCAGGGAAAGGGGAATTGCTGGATAGGGATGAATGGAGGGGACAGATGGGCATGGATGGATATGGATTGCAGGGCAGGCCTCAGGCAGAGAGGGGAAATGCTGCAAAGGGATGAATGGAGGGGGCAGGGGACAGAGGAGCATGGATTGCAGGGCAGGCCTCAGGCAGAGAGGGGAAATGTTGGATAGGGATGAATGGAGGGGGCAGGTGACAGAGTAACATGGATGGCCATGGATTGGGAGGGCAGTGCTCAGGGACAGAGGGGAATTGCTGGATAGGGATGAATGGAGGGGGCAGATGGGCATGGATGGATATGGTTTGCAGGGCAGGCCTCAGGCAGAGAGGGGAAATGCTGGAAAGGGATGAATGGAGGGGGCAGGGGACAGAGGAGCATGGATGGCCACACACACACACTCTCTATCACACTGTGTCTCACATACACACTTGCACACACTCTCATTCTCACACACACACTCTCTCACAAACACACTCACACCCAGACTCACTCTCTCTCTCACACACTCACACTTTCACTCTGACTCTCAAACAGTCACTCTCACATACACTCTCCCAAACATACACACTCTGAGGAAAACCTTGCTAGCGCCCGTTTCATTTGTGTCAGAAACGGGCCTTTTTTACTAGTATAATATATAAGGAGGCGGGCAATAAAAGTGGGTAATCATCAGCTACGATTGCCATACGATCCTTTCTCTGCTTGTGCACATTGGTGCTTTCTCCCTTCCCACTTCACATCATGTGCTGTTCTCTTGCATTTCTCTACCCCAAGTGTGCTTTTAGTGCATTCGATTGGAGCTCCCGTTTCTTAGCTGATTTATTTTCTCAACTCCAATTGGAATCTTATCCATACAAAATAATATAGTAACGGACAGGAAGTAAAGACCAATATGGTCCATCTAATTTACCCAGCAAGGTGGCAACAGGCCGCTATGCCTTTGTTTATTTTAATTTTATTTCTTATGTACAGCCTGAAAGGTTATTCAAGCAGTGGACATTCAGGTACAGTAGGTATTTTTCTGTCCCTGAAGGGCTTACTATCTAAATTTGTATTTGAAGCAGTGGAGGGTTAAGTGACTTGGCCCAAGATCACAGGGAGTCACAGTCTCTGGCTCTCCACCCTGTGCTCCAATTATTAGGCTAAACCTCCAGTGCTCCTGCAATTTGGGGGGGGGGGGGGTTGGGAAGGACTCCGCTGGACCACCAGGGAGTATTGCAAGGTTGGGGGAGGGTTGGGAAGGGTCCACTGGACCACCAGGAATACCTTAAAGTTTGAGGGGCAGGGAGGCAGAGCTCCAGGGGTCCAGTCTGCTTGCACTTTATAGTTCAAGCAGACTGATCCCCATAACAACAGCTCCAGACCTGCCGTAAAATTGTTGACATTAAATGAAGGTGTTTCTTTCTCTGTGGTGCACGGAAATGTTTGTGCATCGCTGGGAATGCTCATTTCAATACTAATGAGCTGTTTATAATACATGTAAATAAGATTTTCAGTAGCAGCTACAGCAAACATTTAAAGAGACACTGAACCCTTGGTGCATTAGACTATAACGTGCCCGTAGATCGGCTACAACTGCTCTAAATCTATTGTTTCCAGCATGGCAAGCTTTGTGCATCGCTGGGCTCTGTTACAGATCTTACTGGCCAGCTTACAGTATCACATATGCTATTACTGAACACAGTTGGACTGATCCCTGAGAGGCCCTCCCAACGAGAGTGAGCTCTGTTTTCCATTTCTCTTTCCTATCTATCACTGGGCCAGTTTCTGACCCAGTTTGCCATCTTTGGACCTACACCTTGGCTGCTCAGTTTACTTATGAACCTTCACCATAGAAGAGTGTCAAAGGCCCTGAAACCTAAGTGCACACATCATCCAGTAACAAGGAAAGAGAAGGCCCAGGGCAGCCTGACACAGCTACAACTGATCTCTTTCAAAGGCACTTAAGGGGACAATTTGTTACCATCACTGAGAAAATACGTTTGTTGGCATCTTAGGCAAAATTAAGATGAATTGCACTTTAAAACTGGCTGTGGAGGGTGAATAAGGGTTGAAGGAAGCTGCTGGAGGAAAGGATCACTGTCAGTAAATAAATCCCCAGTGCTCCTCACTCAGAGGACAGCCTGGGAAATGAAAGGGATTAAGAAAGCAGGACCGGGACAGCCCTCTGCTGGTGGCTGCGGTATTGCAGGCTGCACTGCAGCAAGCTTGGGTTTGGCTTTGCTGTCCGAAGGGGCCACAGAGCTGATAAACTCAATCCAGAGATGGAGGGGCGAAAGGCAAATAAAGTGACACCTCTTGGCCAGAAGCAACACGTTATCATCTCTGAAGAGACTGCTATCCAGCCCGTGGGTTCCCTGTCCCATACAAGCCTTGCCGACTGGGGCGAGAGGTTCAATATAGAAGAAGGGGGGGGGGGGACCAGTTGCTCTCCAGTGCCTGGAGGCCCCCAGCTGAAATTACTATTCCCTCCCCCCCCCCATTTTACCCTTATATATTGAACAAGGGTAAAATGGGGGGGAGGGAATAGCAATCTCAACTGGGGGCCTCCAGGCACTGGAGAGCAACTGGTCCCCCCCTTCTGTCCATCCCCTTCCCATATGTCCCCTTTTCCTCTCTCATTTCTTTTCCTCTACCTGGCTGACAGTAGCAATGGAACTAAGTTAGCACAGGGCATGTGAAGAGGTGGCCTTGGGCAGAGTGAGAGCATTTCACTCAGCTATGGCCCATATGGATTCACACTTGCCTGAAGCAGGGAGGTCTGGATGGGTAGTAACTGCGCATGTGCAGGGAGGGGGAGTCAGAGAGCCCAGGAATCTCTTAAAAGGAAAGGACAGGAAGGTTTCGCTTTCAAATCAAATTTGATTTTAGAGAAAGAAGTGTCTTGAGCCATTGTATTGACTGTGGATGGACCTATGTTATTTAGGTTTTGTGTTTGATTGTATTGCTAAGATTGTTGATTTGTTTTTATTTTGTTTTATTGATATTGTGTATGTTTTATTGTTACAAGCTTTGGGTTAAGCAGAATATAAATGTAAAAATAAATAAATAAATGAATTTGGGACTGAGGGACAGGTGGGGTTAGGCTTAGGGCTCTTAACCACAGTTCCCTCTAAGCTGAGAAGGTGTCCTCCAAGTGCATTGCTGCCAGGGGTGGGGCTTCAATTTTGTATTTTCAATCACTAGGCACAGGCAAGTTCCCTGCTTGCCCGTTTCTCACTATTGATAGTGTAACAGCGCCCCCACTGGCAGGACTAAAGGTGGAGGACTCCCACTCAGCTTAGAGAGAGCAGTGCTCTTAACTTAGTGAGTACCTTGGTTACATTAAAAACAGATAAAGTTCCAAGAGCCTCTATCCATACTTACCTTCTTCAGTTCTGGTTGACTTTGAGTGCAGGACTGCAGGTGTACGTGGAAAGACTCATTCACACAGACGAAAGCACAGAGGGTGCTGTCACTTAAAAATGTATTTCTGTCCTGTAGGGGTTCAACTAATTACCCCCCCCCCCCCCCGCCACCGACCCTTGTTCTGAGGAGTTTCTCCAAAAGTATATGAACCAAGGAGCGTTGTGTTTGAAATGACAACCTAATCTAATCTAGTCTAATACATAGTTTATATACCACACCTACCCAACAGGAGGTTCCAGGCTGCAGATACCTATCAATAATACCACTTTTGAGAGATGGGACGGAGTTAGATTGTCTGTTACAAGGGTACCCTACTATTTTACCCCTCCCTCTCCTGATTGTAGTTCTATCCCTACTACCCTTATTGTGTCATATCCTTTGTTTATATTTCAATTTTGTATTTTTAACTTTTCCTTTTTTCACTATATAAGATTGTAACCTGCTCTGATGGCTTCCATAGGGCGGGGTAGCAAATATTAAATAAACTTGGAAACTGCCACTGCTTGCCCCGAGATTGGTAGCATAAATAACACTTAAGTCTAGTAATACTCCTGGATCTATCGGATACACATGTCACCACTACTATGGCTCAAATTTATTAAGCCAAGCATTGCTTAGAGTGGGCATGTATTCGTCATTGATCCAAATTTTATTATTTTTTTAACTTTTTTATTTTTAATCTATCTGTTATCAGAAGACTTATTTTTCAAACTTCAAGTACTTAGCTTAAAAGCTTCTTCTTTGTTATTTTCTCAGTTCTTAGTTTCCACATATTAGACTGGAGGAGACTTCTCGTGACGTGCATCCGATAGATCCAGGAGTACTACTAGACTTATTTATGAGAAGAATTTGTAATTGGTCTGGAGCTGGGCGTTGTTATAAGAAGGCATAGGAATATTATGGGCACCTACACAATTAGCGCACACTAAAAACACTAACACTGCCCTTAGTGCAGTATTCTGTAAAAGTTGTGATTTAGCCAGCAACTTACGACGTACACCAACATACAACGACTTACAATAGTCCAAGTTAGATAGAACTAACATTTGAACCATCAAAACAAAATGTGACGTATGGAAATAAGGCCTTACCAGTCTCAATTGACACAAACGGAAAAAAAAATTTGTTTTCCAAACATGATTAATCTGAGCTTAAATAGTTAAGGAATAATCCAAGATGACGTCCAAGACCCTAGATTCTTTTTTTCTACATTCAAAATGAATCCATTAGACAAAACTAGATTAGAAGGTATGTCTTTTGTCAGGAACCGCATAGCACTACTTGACCTTATGTATTTAGGATGTTTGTCTAAAGGTGTTGTCATGGAACGATGATAATGTTGTTCTGATCTTTATTTGTGCTTATTTACCATGGAGTGTTGTTTTTGCTTGCTTTTGTGTTTACTTTTCTGTCTTATGTTCTGAAAAACCTTTAATAAAAATATGGAAAAAAAAAAGAAGGTATGTCTTTCTCATATGTCTTTCCACCCAGGAACGTTAAAAGATCATCACAAACTTTTCTTAACCTCCACTTCCCTAATTGCAAAGGCATAAAATACAAGGCGCTGCACGCATCAACCTTTTCTTACATAAGCACGCAATTCTGGAATATACTACCACGCAACTTGAAAACAATCCACGAACTAACCAACTTCCGCAAACTACTGAAGACTCATCTCTTCGATAAAATTTACTGCAAGGAGCAATACACATGAAGTCCACACTCACTATTCCAGAAATACACCAATACATTCTTTTCTGAACTCTCATCCCCCGTAATCTCATCACACTTAAACCTTCACTCACAGAAAATGTTATACCGAATGTTCTTTTGCTAAGGTTCTATCACCCTACCAATTTCCCATTGTCTCTTTCCATTGTTCCATTGTTCTTTTCCTTGTCCTATTCCCTAACGATACCTTGACTTTGTCTCGCTTAACTTCTCACAATGTAATCCATATCTGATTGTAACAAATTGTATTTCCATTATTTACAATGTATTGTATGCCACACTGAGCCCGTAAATAGGTGGGAAAATGTGGGATACAAATGCAATAAAATAAAATAAATAATTAAAGAACCATAAAACTTTAGTTTTAGCCTGATTTAGTTGTAGCATATGCTACAAGCAACGTCACATCAAGGCATAATTTTATAGTGGTGCATAGAAGGGAAATGTCAGAAGAAGCAGGAAAAAAAAAGGCTACAAACTCCCCAAAATTATGTTCTCTTAGGCACCTTCGACCTGAAGAAAGGCAGAGCAAGACGGCTAAAACATCAGCCAAGGACATGCAGCCACGGCACCACACAGCTTGCAAAAATCTCCTCAATTTGAGTTTGCTTTATCCAAACCACAGTGAGGAGACTCTGCAGGACTCATTCCCAATATTACCTTGGTCTCTCAAGATTTTTCTTCAGATTGAAAGGGTCCATCCAAACCCAGGGGGCCAGTCGGCAAGCCACGGAGTGCGGAGACCATTTCAGTTACCTCTTTAAGCAACGAAAGGGCAAAGAAAGCGGGTGATCTTGGCCTACGAACTAAGCAAAGCTCACGTCATTGAACCCCTGACTGCACGGCATTGTTTTCGATGGACTATGCCAGTCATATGGACCCTTTCCAACGGATAAGAGATGCTGTTTAAAATAGTCCTACTAGGCTGCATGGTGCCATAGCTTAATGCTTAAAATTGTATTATTAGGCATTGGCACAGAGGAAACCATTTCATTTTCATTTTCTACAAATTTGGCTTTTTTCCATGATTCTCATTGATTTTTTTTCCAGTTCCATTTCACAAATTTGTGTTAATAAAAAGGTTTAACCAATATTAGAACTTTTTTAATCTGCAGAAATCAACTCTACATGCATTATTTTGTAGATTAAGTTGATTTGGTGCAAATTGTTTTTAGGGTGTCTTACTGGACTGAATACTTGCTAATAAATGCACATCCCTACTAGTTATACAACTGCAGGGAAAGCTGATGGGCAAGTCCAGTGAGAATGGCTTTGCTAATCCCCAACTTTAGACCAAATCTATTGCCTTCTTGACTTTTTGCAACCAGAGACAGAATGAGCTTGTTGGTCTAGGGGTATGATTCTTGTTTTGGGTGCGAGAAGGCTTGAATCCAACTCCCAGATGAGCTTGTTGCTTTGTGGGGGCAGCTTTGAGGTGGTCAAGGGGTGTACCTGGATACTAGTCAAGCTTGGAGTTTAGGAGTAGCTTAATGGTTAGTACAGTGGTCTGGGGAACTGGGTTTGATTCCCACTGCAGGTCTTTATGACTCTGGGCAAAGCTTAGGGCCCTGTTTATTAAGGTGCACTAGCGTTTTTAGTGCGTGCTAATGCTAGAGACGCCCATGGGCCCTAAGGGGCCCTTTCACTAAGCCACATAGGCACCTACGCATGCCCAACGTGCGCCAATTCGGAACTACCACCCGGCTACCGCATGGCCCGGGTGGTTGTTTTATTTTTTACACGCTCTGGAAAATTTACAGCACACGGCGCTAACCAGGCGGTAATCAGCATTGTACGTGCGCTGACGATTACCGCCCGGTTAATGCATGAGACCTTACCACTAAGTCAATGGGTGGCGGTAAGGTCTCAGGCCCAAAATGGATGTGCGCCAATTTTCATTTTGCCGCACATCCATTTTCAGCCAAAAAAGGCCTTTTTTTGTAGGTGCGCTGAAAAATGAATCTGCGTGCATCCAATACATGCGTCTACATCAGTGCAGGCCACTTTTCGGCGCACCTTAGAAAAAGGACCCCTTAGTTTGTAGAAGTATACAGCCAGAAAATGTTCTTTTTTGGTCTTTTCCATGCTGTATTTTATGTTATGTTACGTTATGTTACGCAATGCTTATATTCCCCAAATACCACGAATGGTTCACTACGGATTACAACGTAAGTAAAATAGCAGAAATTCGGTACATATCCTTTACAAGTCAACAAACACTAGCATATTTAACAATCGTCTCGTTTCTGTAAACAAAAATGTCTGAACAGCCTTTCTAAAAACATAGGGGGGCCATTTACTAAAGGCCACACGGCCACCCGGAACTACTGCCGGCCCAAAGCAGCCACCACGTAGCTCCACCTCGAGTGTGCGGCATTTCCAGTGCTACAGAAAATAATTCCATAATTTCTAGAGCGACGCTAACCCGGCGGTAATCGGTTACTGTGGGAGCCCCTACCATTACCTCAATGGGTGGCGGTAAGTGCTCTCCCCCCCCCCCCCCCCACAAGGCCACGTGGTAAGAATAATCTTGACGCATGGCCATGTCTTTTTACCGCAGCTTGGTAAAAGGGACCCCTTAGTAATTAGTTAAGTTCCGAAGATGTAAAGGTAACTCATTCCATACAGCGACAACTTGATCATAAAAAGAGGAATCAAACATTCTTCATTTAGTAATCCCTCATGAGGATGCTGCTCTGTTTGATTTTTTAAATATCCATTGCTTTAAAACGTATTATCCAACATTGGAAAGACAATTCTTATCACTCTATCACCCTATGGTGGAATATGGTTTTACAGTGTAGGAAATAGGAAGATATTATTATAAATTCTGTTCTTTTAAATTGTTAACATAACCGTAAATGGATTAAATTTGATGAACTTCCTTCTAGATACTCTCAATCTCCACCCTTTTACTCTTTTTTTTTTTATACACACTGCTCAGGTGTTCGTTTAGTTGTTTTTATTGTTGAAATTTTTACTGCCTCACTGTTTGTGATTTTTTTTTATATTCAATTTCTGTTCATTATTGTCACTTTACAATTTGCATTCTTATAAAATTCAATAAAAATTATATTGGGGGAAAAAAAAAGAAGGCTGTGAGTGGAGCGAACACAACAAACGGAAAAAAAAGCACAATTGGATGAGAATAATAAAGGTTCAGCTTGTACATGATTAAAACAAGAACTTCTCTGAATCCCTGAGAGCTGATGGAAATTTGAAAAAAAAAAAATAAAAAACCACCCTGTTGGGGAAAACTTGTTAATGAGCAAACACCTCTGCAGCTGAGAATGTCAGCCCTTCACAGAAAACTCATCTACATGTCTGCACGGGCGGATTGGTTCAGGAGCAGTCTAGAAAAGAGAGATTATATATTTTTGTTACATTTGTACCCTGCACTTTCCCACTCATCGCAGGCTCGATGCAGCTTACTTGGGGCAATGGAGGGTTAAGTGACTTGCCCAGAGTCACAAGGAGCTGCAGTGGGAATCAAACTCAGTTCCCCAGGATCAAAGTCCACTGCACTAACCACTAGGCTACTCCACTAGCAACATTCCATGTAGATCAATGCAGCCACGCAGGCTTCTGTTTCTGTGAGTCTGACATCCTGCACGTACGTGCAGGACGTCAGACTCACAGAAACAGAAGCCTGCACGGCCGCGTTGCTGATCTGCAGGGCAGGCTTCTACATGGAATGTTGCTAGTGAAATAGCCACATTAACATTCCATGTAGAATCTCAAATAGTAGCAACAGAATCTCAATAGTAGCAACATTCCATCTAGAATCTCCAATAGTAGCAACAGCAACATTCCATGTAGAATCTCAAATAGGGAAAGGGAAATGGGACGATATACCGCCTTTCTGAGGTTTTTGCAAGTACATTCAAAGCGCTTTACATATATTCAGGTATTTATTTTCTACCAGGGGCAATGGAGGGTTAAGTGATTTGCCCGGAGTCACAAGGAGCTGCAGTGGGAATTGAACAGTTCCCCAGGATCAAAGTCCACTGCACTAACCACTAGGCTACTCCTCAACTCATTCCACCAATAAGAGCCAACCTCATCAGTAATGTCACAATGGCTTGATTGCCCGATACTTGACTCACTTCTGATATTGTGATGTCATAAGGGAAAGGGGGGAAAGGGAAATGGGACTTGATATACCGCCTTTCTGAGGTTTTTGCAACTACATTCAAAGCGGTTTACATATATTCAGGTACTTATTTTGTATCAGGGGCATGTGGAGGAAACACACCAGCGGGGGATGGCACCAAAGATGATGCAGAAAAAAATATATCTATGGAATGTAACAGTTCACATCAGAGACTTGATTCACTGTAAAACGGACTCGACACAAAATCGTGTTTCGGCCACAGGGCCTGCCTCAGGAGTCCCTGTGAGTTGTAAGATTGCATTTGCACACCACTCGAGCTATGTCAATAAAACCTAAAGAGATCTACTCACAGCAACGCTTTCAAATAGAGTCGCGGCTTAATCTAGGTACCAGCTAAATAAAGATCTGAACTGTATAATTTCTCTTTTCTAGACTGTTTTATTCTAGACTTTAAAAGCTGCGACTCTGTTTGACAATGAGCATAAATGTGCATGCAGTACCTCCATTGCATGAAACCTCTCTCATGCCTATTCATTGTGGATATCCTGAAAACCTGGCCCGCCTGTGGAACTCAAGGACCGGGGTTGCCTATCCCTGCCCTAAGTGATCACTCACCCCATCTGCCCCTTCCAAGAATCCTGAAAAGGATTTCAATCAGATTCTCACCAAGAGGTCTCACCAGTTCTGTCCTGGAGGAGTGGCCTAGTGGTTAGTGTGGTGGAATTTGGTCCTGGGGAACTGGGTTCAATTCTCATTGCAGGCACAGGCAGCTCCTTGTGACTCTGGGCAAGTCACTTAACCCTCCATAGCCCCATGTAAGCCGCATTGAGCCTGCCATGAGTGGGAAAGCACAGGGTACAAATGTAACAAAAAAAAATAGATACTATTGGAGATTCTACATGGAATGTTGCTACTGTTGGAGATTCTACATGGAATGTTGCTACTATTGGAGATTCTACATGGAATGTTGCTATTCCACTAGCTTCCTGTGGATATCCTGAAACCCTGACTGGGAACATAACCTGTCTGTTAATCATCTTTATCTACTAGCTAACTAGCTGACCTAGAAGAGTTTTTTTGACCCCTGATGCAGGCGTTTGTACGCCGAAACACGGCCCGTGTCGGGTATTCATCATTAATAAAGGATTGCATTTTTCTCATTCCTGAAGGCCCAGTGTTTACTTTTTCTGTTTGTTTGGTTGCTGTTCGTTCCACTAGCAACATTCCATGTAGAAGCCTGCACGGCCACATTGGTGATCTGCAAGGGCAGGCTTCTACATGGAATGTTGCTAGTGGAGGAGTAGCCTAGTGGACTTTGATCCTGGGGAACTGGGTTCAATTCCCACTGCAGCTCCTTGTGACTCTGGGCAAGTCACTTAACCCTCCATTGCCCCAGGTACAAATAAGTACCTGTATATAATATGTAAGCTGCATTGAACCTGCTATGAGTGGGGAAAGTGTGGGGTACAAATGTAACAAAAATAAATAAATAATTGATAAGACATTCTTTGCTTTCATGCAGTAATTTAAGGATGGGTTCCTGGGAGTTCCCTCCAGCTGATTTCAGTACTATAGTGTGGTTCAAAATACAAATTATAAACTAGGATACTGTTTCTCAAGCCGATCCTGCAGTAAAGGGTTTGGATGGTACAAAAGCTCCCAGCCAGTCTGGTTTTCAGCATATCCACGATGAAAATACATAAAAGAGATCTGCATACAATGAAGGCAGCGTATGCATATCGCTCTCATGGATATTCAAGTGTTAAGTTTATTGTAAACCACTCAGACAGTATTTAATTATGAAGCGTTTTATCAAAATAAACAAAAACGTGAAACTTAATTCGCGTTTCGGCCACAGAGGACTGCTTCAGGAGTCCCTAGATAATACACAAAGCACATAAGGACTCCTGAAGCAGGCCTCTGTAGTCGAAACACGAATTCGCGTCGAGTCCATTTTATCCTGAATAAAGCTTCTGATGTGAACTTTTTTAGTCCACTGGATGTTTTTGTTCTGCATCATCCTTTGTGTCACCCCCGCTGTGTTTGTTTTTCTGAATTTTTATTTTTATTTTTTTTTTATTTATGTTAATTTATATACCGTGTCTTATTGCAGCTGCAAAACAGAACGGTTTACATATGTATAAAAACAATTAGTGTATACAAATAAACAAACATAGGAATTCCATTCATGACAGGAAAGCACAGCAACCAGGATAAACTACATAATAAAATCAGTACAAATTAAAAATCTAATATACAGTTAAGCTACTCCTTTTTTCTTTTTCTTTTTGACCTTATCTCATTATGCTAAGTTCTGTTCTACGTAGCTTATAAAGAGAAAGGTTTTCAAAAGTTTTCGGTAATGGAGATAAGATTTCTCTAATCTGACCTGTGCGGAGGTTTTTTTGTTCTTCTAAATGCTCACATTATTATTATTTATTGCATTTGTATCCCACATTTTCCCACCTCTTTGCAGGCTCACTACTACTACTACTACTATTTAGCATTTCTATAGCGCTACAAGGCATACGCAGCGCTGCACAAACATAGGCTCAATGTGGCTTACAATAATACATCATGGAATAGTGGAAATAAATAAGAAAATATACATTTAGTATAACAGAAGGATCTTGGGTAACATGATAATGATAAAACATGATAGTAGTTTGACAAGCAAATATTGTAAAGGCAGTTCTGGATATGTGTACAGGAGTTCATATTTGTTGATCCTTGTGGTATGCCTTGTTAAAGAGATGGGTCTTCGGTAGTTTGCGGAAGTTAGTTAGTTCATAGAACGTTTTTAAGTTGCGCGGCAGCGCATTCCAGAATTGTGTGCTCAGGTAGGAAAAGGTTGACGCATGCGTTAGTTTGTAGTTTAGACCTTTACAGTTGGGGAAGTGAAGATTAAGGAATGTACGGGATGATTTTTTTAGCATTCCTTGGTGGTAGGTCTATCAGGTCTGACATGTAGGCTGGGGCGTCTCCGTGAATGATTTTGGGAACTAGGGTGCATATTTTGAACGTGATGCGTTCTTTGAGTGGGACCCAATGTAGCTTTTCTCGCAGGGGTTTTGCACTTTCATATTTAGTTTTACCGAATATGAGTCTAGCAATGTTCCCCCTAAGCTGTGCAGGAGTCCTCCACTTATGCTCCTGCCAGTGGAGGGAGCTTTTTCGCATCCTGTTCAAACTGCTCCCCAGTATCTCTCCACACTCGTCCTTCCCTACACCCCTTCCCGTGCACTCCGCTCCATGGATAAATCCTTCTTATCTGTTCCCTTCTCCACCACTGCCAACTCCAGACTTCGCGCCTTCTGTCTCGCTGCACCCTACGCCTGGAATAAACTTCCTGAGCCCCTACGTCTTGCCCCATCCTTGGCCACCTTTAAATCTAGACTGAAAGCCCACCTCTTTAACATTGCTTTTGACTCGTAACCACTTGTAACCACTCGCCTCCACCTACCCTCCTCTCTTCCTTCCCGTTCACATTAATTGATTTGATTTGCTTACTTTATTTATTTTTTGTCTATTAGATTGTAAGCTCTTTGAGCAGGGACTGTCTTTCTTCTATGTTTGTGCAGCGCTGCGTACGCCTTGTAGCGCTATAGAAATGCTAAATAGTAGTAATAGTAGTAGTAGCTTTTTCAGTATCATATTTTCAATAGCAAGGGACAGGCAAGCTCTGCAGGACTCCACGGAGCCTGGCTGTCTGTGGCGGTTAAAAATGTGATGCTGAAACAGCGCCCCCCCCCCCCCCCCCACACACACACACACACTGGTAGGAATGTGGGTGGAGGACCCCTGCACAGATTACAGAGAACATTGCTCTCATTAATAAAATGACCCCAATCCCAGCACCTCAGAAAAAAAGCACTTTACAATTAAGTACATTGTGACGCTTGCATGAACAAATTTGGCAGAGAGTAAAAGTAAGTGAGGTTAATTTGTGTCTATTGGAAAACTTCAGATCAAAACCTGTGGTGAACCAGGGCTGTTTAGTCCAGGAATAAACAGAACAAAAAATGCAACTGACAATTTAGCATCTGGAAAGCCTTCTGAATGCAGACATGTATAAAAAGACACCGTTAATAATGGTGTTCCTGCCTGTGTGATATTAACCCTATGTAGACTCTGCTTCTAAAACTGGAATCCACCGAACCCTTCCTGTTCCCCTGCTACAAGACACCCTCGAAAACAATTAGGGGAAAACATGTGAAGGTTGCTACACTGTAAAAGATCAAATAGATTTCATTCATTAGAAAATCCAACGATGACAGGTTGAAAGCAGGAAGGGTCACTTACTTCCTCATTGGGGTGTCAGAATTTGAGTCTAATTTGGGCAAATGACTCCAGAAGACAACTACCATCTCACTCTTTAGGGAGCACCCACAAAAAAAATACAAATTGACTAAAATATTACGTATCTTCCAGTGGCCAAAACTAGAGGACTCCGTTTCTGCATTGGTCCCAATGGTGTGTGGGTGATTTGATTCAATCAGATTTATAATGAAGCCCAGGCAGATTCTATCTCAAACCTATCTCCATCCTAATGAAGACATTTTTTCCCATAAAAACTTTTCCAACTTCAACTTAGTCAACTTCCCGTTACTGCTTACATCAAAGCACAACCATCCTCATTCAACTTTATCATTCACAATCAACCTCTAATGAAACACCGTCACACTTATTCTTCTGAAAGACTAAAAGGATACCCAGACCAACTATACTGCTCAAACAAGATTTTTTCTTACTATTTTATCACATTTCCATTATGCATGTATTAACACTTAGAGTATAGCTGTAATGTATAGTCATGATAATTGTCATGCCCAGAGCACATCATTATAATAATGTCAGTATCCTTCTTATCGTTCATTCTCAAAGTGGAGGAGTGGCCTAGTGGTTAGAGCACCGGTCTTGCAATCCAGAGGTGGCCACTTCAAATCCTGCTGCTGCTCCTTGTGATCTTGGGCAAGTCACTTAACCCTCCAATGCCTCAGGTACAAACTTAGATTGTGAGCCCTCCTGGGACAGAGAAATATCCAGAGTACCTGAATGTAACTCACCTTGAGCTACTACTGAAAAATGTGTGAGCAAAATCTATAAATAAATGAAGAGATAATCAACAAATCCCAGACTCCTTGAAATCTTGGATAATTCTTGAAGTCTTAAAGCCTTGAGTGGGAGACTTGTATCCACCAGTTAAAATCATTTGCTGTGCTATTGCAGCCACACATCACTGTCCTCAATATTCAAGATTGATAGTTCTCCATTGAAACTGGCGTCAACCTCAATTTTTTTTAATAAAGCTAATTCAGATAATAGTGATTGTAGTTACTTTTGTGGGAGGTACTGATTTTTGTTAACTAGAGAAAAATATAGTTACTCGTTAAGAAGGGAGGCGCACCTAATGAAGGAGAATGGTCAACACAACATCTCCTCTGGGTGGATGAAGTGGATTAAAAATTTATAATTTAACTTTGGATGTACCACCTATGAGCCCGAAAGCTCTCGAAGCAGTGTACATTCAGGTACAGTGGGTACTTTTTTGTCCTCGGGGAGCTTATAAGCCAAGTCTGTACCTGAGGTGATGCAGAGTTACTGTAAATGACTTACAGTAACTCTCAGCCCATTGATCTAACCATTAGTCTCTTCCTCCAGGTTTCATTGAAAAAGCCTTTAAAGGCTCTTTTTGTGAGGGAGGAGAGCCGGTGATGGGAGGCGGGGTTGGGGGGCAGGGATAGTGCTGGGCAGACTTATACAGTCTGTGCCAGAGCCGGTGGTAGGAGGTGGGGCTGGTGGTTGGGAGGCAGGGATAGTGTTGGGCAGACTTATACGGTCTGTGCCAGAGCCGGTGGTGGGAGGCGGGGCTAGTGGTTGGGAGGCGGGGATAGTGCTGGGCAGACTTATACGGTCTGTGCCAGAGCCGGTGGTGGGAGGCGGGGCTAGTGGTTGGGAGGCGGGGATAGTGCTGGGCAGAGTTATACGGTCTGTGCCAGAGCCGGTGGTGGAAGGCGGGGCTGGTGGTTGGGAGGCGGGGATAGTGCTGGGCAGACTTATACGGTCTGTGCCCTGAAAAGGACAGGTACAAATCAAGGTAAGGTATACACAAAAAGTAGCACATATGAGTTTGTCTTGTTGGGCAGACTGGGTGGACCATGCAGGTCTTTTTCTGCCGTCATTTACTATGTTACTATGTTACATTTGATATGAACTGTTAAGTGCTTTTTTTTTCAGTCTCACTAGTCAATAAAAACTGGAGAGGAAACAGTGAGAGGAGAGTTAAGAAAGAAGGATGAGAAGGGAGGGAAGGAGAAAGAAGAGACCAAGAGGAGAGTGGAAGAGGGAAGAAAGGAAAGAAGAAATAAGAATTCCTTCATGTAACGAGAGGTTGCAAAGAGCTAATCAGGGGTGTGCTGGTAAAGTTTTAACAACAGGCTCTTTCTCTGGACGTAGCCAGCTCTGCAGTTGGAAGGGCCAGGGGTGGCCGGGGTGGGGTGGGGGAGCAACACTTGCCTCTCTCTCCTCCCTCCCTTCGTGCAGGCATGCTAGGCATACCTTTGCTGGCAGCCAATAAATGGACTGCCACCACTCCCAACGTCTTGCTCTGAGCAGCATGTTGGAACTTCTCACACATGCTGGAGAAGTCCCAGCCTGCTGCTCAGAGCTGGAAACAAGGAGCGGGGAGCAGCAGTAGTCTCTTTACTCGGCTGGCAGGGCTCAGCATCCCCACCAGCAAAGTAAAAGATAATTCAGCAGGGGGCCCAAGCCCACATTTTGGGAGCCAGTTGTTAAAGTAGCCATGGAGGGCCCTACTTTAACAACCGGCTCCCAAAATTCTTCAAAACTTAACAACCGGCTCTTGCGAGCCTGTGAGAGCCTGCTCCAGCACACCACTGGCTAAGATCTTAAATCACTCAGTGGAGGAATCTCGATTAGCATCAGAAGTGTTACAAACATCTTTTCTCTGTCCTGCTGTCTGCAAAGCTGACAAATGAACGCAAAGAGCATTTCATTAAAAGGGTTTGAACGGACTGGCACACAAGGGGAATAAAGCATGATCATGAAAGCAGAGAGTTCCTAAGGCTTACGGCAGAAACCTGCCCTAAATATTGTCATCGGGAACCGTGTAAAATTGCGATCATCATCCATTCTGCCAGGAGCAGCCCACCAGTAGATGAATTACTGCATGAGCCGAGCATTCGCTGAACTTCTACAGGATGATTCTGTTAATATGTTTTTAGTTTTCTTGTCAAACAGGCCGGCAATACTAGGAACCAGCTGGGAAAGACAGATTTGCTGCCTGAAAACCAGTGAAATCAAAGCGTTGTAACTGAAAAAATAACACCGAGACTATTGGCACAATTCCCACTCATAAACATGGTGTTTTTACTGACAGTCGGAACTGTTTTATGGACACACGGTTATCATCAAGTACAGCTGGACTGACTTTGCCAAAATCCATCCTTTCATACAGCCTCACAAAACCCAAACCCGAGAGGCGATCCCTTTGCACATAAACAGGGGCATTTTCAAAAGAGAAGGGCGTCCATCTTTTGACACAAATCGGGAGATGGGCGCCCTTCTCTCGGGGTCGCCCAAATCGGCATAATCGAAAGCCGATTTTGGGCGCCCTCAACTGCAGTCTGTCGTGGGGATGACCAAAGTTCATGGGGGCATGTCAGAGGCGTAGCGAAGGCAGGACTGGGGTGTGCTTAAGAGATCGGCATCCTCGGCCAATAATGGAAAAAAGAAGGGCGTCCCTGATGAGCATTTGGTCGACTTTACTTGGTCCATTTTTTTTTCATGACCAAGTCTCAAAAAGGTGCCCAAACTGACCAGATGACCACCAGAGGGAATCGGGGTTGATCTCCCCCTACTCCCCCAGTGGTCACTAACCCCCTCCCACCCAAGAAAAAAAGTTTTTTACCATTTTTTTGCCAGCCTTTATTCCAATCTCAAATGTCATACCAGCTCCATGACAGCAGTATGCAGGTCTCTGGAGCAGTTTTAGTGGGTACTGCAGTGCACTTCAGGCAGGCGGACCCAGGCCCACCCCCCCTACCTGTTACACTTGTGGTGGTAAATGTGAGCCCTTCAAAATCCACCCGAAATCCACTGTACTCACATGTAGGTGCCCCCCTTTACCCCTTACAGCTATGGTAGTGGTGTACAGTTATGGGGAGTGGGGTTTGGGGGGCTCAGCACCCAAGGTAAGGGAGCTATGCACCTGGGAGCAATTTGTGAAGTTCACTGCAGTGCCCTCTAGGGTGCCCAGTTGGTGTCCTGGCATGTGAGGGGGACCAGTGCACTACGAATGCTGGCTCCTTCCATGACCAGATGCCTTGGATTTGGTCGTTTTTGAGATGGGCGTCCTCGGTTTCCATTATGGCTGAAAACCGGGGACGACCATCTCTAAGGTCGACCATCTCAACATTTAAGTTGACCATCTCTAAGGTCGACCTAAATGTTGAGATTTGGGCGTCCCCGACCATATCAAAACGAAAGATGGACGCCCATCTTGTTTCGATAATACAAGTTTCCCCGCCCCTTCGCTGGGACGTCCTTAGAGATGGGCGTCCCCATTCAATTATGCCCCTCCACGACTCACTGATATGAAATTGAATTTTTTTTTTTAATTTGTTTGTTGTTCTTTGAAGGAGTTTATTTTTGTTGTTTGTTGTTGCTGTTTTTCTGTCAGAAAATTTCCTGAAGGTTGGGAACCCTGGCCACTGGACACATTCGTTTCATGGGCAACAGCAAGAAGTGGTCTATGAAGTGGGCGCCTCCTGTATTCTGACAAACATGGGCAGGTGATCGAAAGTCCCACGCTGTTCCAAACAGTACTCTAAAAATAGCGCTGGAACACCGTGGGGCTTTACTGCCCCTATGATCAGAGATAATGGCATGCAAATTTAAGCATGATATTCACTCTGATCATAGGGTAAAAATGCAGGAGGATTGTGCCTGAGCATAAGTACATAAGCATCGCCATGATGGGACAGACCAAGGGTCCATCGAGCCCAGCACCCTATAACCGACAGCAGCCAAAAGAACAAGCAATTTGTCCCGCCCATCCTAGAAATACTGTATTATTCCCTTGTCCATTCAATAACATTCTATGGCTTTTTCCTCCAGGAAGCCGTCCAACCCTTTTTTGAAGTCCGCTAAGTTAACCACCTTAACCACCGGCAGTGAATTCCAGAGTTTAACTATGCATTGAGTGAAGAAAACTTTCCTCCGATTTGTTTTAAATTTACCACACTGCAGCTACATCGCATGCCCCCTTGTCCTTGTATTTTCGGAAAGCGTAAACAGACGCTCCACATCCCTCGGGCACAATCCTCCCACACTTGTTTGACAGGTCTAGGCTGTCAAAAGCCCAGACCTGTCAGGCATTTGTATCCCACATTTTCCCACCTATTTGCAAGCTCTATGTGGCTTACATTGTACCGTACAGGGGCGTAGCTACAGGGATCACCAAGCCCTGCCAGCTGAAGAGGTCCTGCTCTGCTGGCCCAGATCGCTCCTGTACTCGCTGCAGCAGGCGGCACTGACTGTGTGCCACTGCCAAACTGGCTCTCCTCCATCCTGCTCATGCGCCAAAACTGAGCGTGTGTGGGAGGGGCTGAGCCAGTGCAGCAGCAGCCCATAGAGAGTACTGTCTGCTGCAAAGTACCTCATGAAAGACTCCAGAGGAAATTGGAGAGTCATGGGATAGGAGGTAGTGTTCTATTGTGGATTAAAAACTGGTTAAAAGATAGAAAACAGAGAGTAGGGTTAAATGGTCAGTATTCTCAATGGAGAAGGGTAGTTAGTGGGGTTCCCCGGGAGTCTGTGCTGGGACCGCTGCTTTTTAACATATTTATGACCTAGAGATGGGAGTAACTAGTGAGGTAATTACATTTGCTGATGACACAAAGTTATTCAAAGTCGTTAAATCGCGGGAGGATTGTGAAAAATTACAAGAGATCTTATGAGACTGGGAGACTGGACGACTAAACCCCCGCTCCCCCCATTTTCTATTTCTGTTGATGGCTCTCTCATTCTCCCTGTCTCCTCAGCTCGAAACCTTGGGGTCATCTTTGACTCTTCTCTCTCCTTCTCTGCTCATATCCAGCAGATTGCCAAGACCTGTCGTTTCTTTCTTTACAACATCCGTAAAATCCGCCCCTTTCTTTCCGAGCACTCTACCAAAACCCTCATCCACACCCTTGTCACCTCTCGTTTAGACTACTGCAATCTGCTTCTTGCTGGCCTCCCACTTAGTCACCTCTCCCCTCTCCAGTCGGTTCAAAACTCTGCTGCCCGTCTCATCTTCCGCCAGGGTCGCTTTACTCATACTACTCCTCTCCTCAAGACCCTTCACTGGCTCCCTATCCGTTTTCGCATCCTGTTCAAACTTCTTCTACTAACCTATAAATGTATTCACTCTGCTGCTCCCCAGTATCTCTCCACACTCGTCCTTCCCTACACCCCTTCCCGTGCACTCCGCTCCATGGATAAATCCTTCTTATCTGTTCCCTTCTCCACTACTGCCAACTCCAGACTTCGCGCCTTCTGTCTCGCTGCACCCTACGCCTGGAATAAACTTCCTGAGTCCCTATGTCTTGCCCCATCCTTGGCCACCTTTAAATCTAGACTGAAAGCCCACCTCTTTAACATTGCTTTTGACTTGTAACCACTTGTAACCACTCGCCTCCACCTACCCTCCTCTCTTCCTTCCCGTTCACATTAATTGATTTGATTTGCTTACTTTATTTATTTTTTGTCTATTAGATTGTAAGCTCTTTGAGCAGGGACTGTCTTTCTTCTATGTTTGTGCAGCGCTGTGTATGCTTTGTAGCGCTATAGAAATGCTAAATAGTAGTAGTAGTAGTAGTAATGTGAGCAAGTGCAAAGTGATGCATGTGGGAAAGAGGAACCCGAATTATAGCTTCGTCATGCAAGGTTCCACGTTAGGAGTCACAGACCAAGAAAGGGATCTAGGTGTCGTCGTTGATGATACATTAAAACCTTCTGCTCAGTGTGCTGCTGTGGCTAAGAAAGCAAATAAAATGTTAGGTATTATTAGGAAAGGAAAACAAAAATGAGGATGTTATAATGCCCTTGTATCGCTCAATGGTGCGACCGCACCTCGAATATTGTGTTCAATTCTGGTCGCCGCATCTCAAAAAAGATATAGTGGAATTAGAAAAGGTGCAGAGAAGGGCGATGAAAATGATAAAGGAGATGGGACGACTTCCCTATGAGGAAAGGCTAAAGCGGCTAGGGCTCTTCAGCTTGGAGAAAAGGCGACTGAGGGGAGATATAATAGAGGTCTATAAAATAATGAGAGGAGTTGAATGGGAAGACGTGAAGTATCTGTTTACGCTTTCCAAAAATACTAGGGCTAGGGGGCATGCGAATCAAAGAAAATTTTTCTTCACTCAACGTTTAATTAAACTCTGGAATTCGTTGCCAGAGAATGTAGTAAAGGCAGTTAGCTTAGCAGAGTTTAAAAAAGGCTTGAACGGCTTCCTAAAGAAAAGGTCCATAGACCGTTATTAAATGGACTGGGGGAAAATGCACTATTTCTGGGATACGCAGTATAAAATGTTTTGTACTTTTTGGGGATCTTGCCAGGGATTTGCCAGGATACTGGGCTTGATGGACCTTTGGTCTTTCCCAATATGGCAATATTTATGTACTTATGGGAGCGTTCTGGGCCACCAGAGCAGGACCTTATCAGTTGGTGGGATTTGGGGATCCCCACCAGCCTTAACAAGGGTGAAACAATTTTGGGTGGCCTGAGCTCAAAGTGGGTGGGCCCGGGCCTACCCGGGGTCACCCATGGCTACGCCACTGGGTCTTAGAAGCTCAAAATTTAATCATAGGTGGTATGGTATGATCAGCAACTTCATTTCAAAAAGTTTGTGAAAAAGTGAAAAACATAGGGCCCTTTTACTAAAGGGTGTTAAGCCCTAATTAGCACTTGATGCGAGAAAAACAGGCTACCGCAAAATGCATTACAGCAATTTGCAGTATTTTGCCTGTTAACATGCGCTAACCTGTGCGTTAGGTATTTTTCAAAAATATTTTTGGAGGGGGCATGTCATGGGCAGAGAACGGGTGTGGAAGCGTTAACCAGCGAGCGGGTTTGGATTAACTGGCTATTGTGGAGTCAGTGTGGGAACACAACGCCTCCCGCAATTATATTTGACACATAACAACTGCTAATAACAACCTTAGCGTACGACCTGAAACGAAAAAAAGAAAGAGTGGCACATTGAATCTGGCCTTAGCGTGCAGGAAGTCCTGTGCTAAGACACCCTAGAATGCCTTAGTGAAAGTGCCCTCTAGCTGTGTGGAGGGGCATAACACTCTCATCATGCACGCTTATGCTGACACTGATTGACTAAGTGCTGTCATGAAATCTCCCAGAATGCAATTATGGGAAACAGGACTTGATATACTGCCTTTCTGACATTTTTTGCAACTACATTCAAAGCGGTTTACATATATTCAGGTACTTATTTTGTACCAGGGCCAATGGAGGGTTAAGTGACTTACCCAGAGTCACAAGGAGCTGCAGTGGGAATCGAACTCAGTTTCCCAGGATCAAAGTCCACTGTACTAAGCACTAGGCTACTCCTCCACTATCAACATTCCATGTAGAAAGCCTGCCCTTGCAGATCAGCAATGCGGCTGCGCAGGCTTCTGTTTCTGTGTTTCTGTGAGTCTGACGTCCTGCACGTAGGTGCAGGACGTCAGACTCACAGAAACAGAAGCCTGCGCGGCCGCGTTGCTGATCTGCTTCTACATGGAATGTTGATAGTGGAATAGCAACATTAACATTCCATTTAGAATCTCAAATAGTAGCAACAGAATCTCAATAGTAGCAACATTCCATGTAGAATCTCAAATAGGGAAAGGGAACTGGGACTTGATATATTGCCTTTCTGAGGTTTTTGCAACTACATTCAAAGCGGTTTACATATATTCAGGTACTTATTTTTGTACCAGGGGCAATGGAGGGTTAAATGACTTGCCCAGAGTCACAAGGAGCTGCAGTGGGAATTGAATTCAGTTCCCCAGGATCAAAGTCCACTGCACTAACCACTAGGCTACTGCTCCACTCCACCATTATTTGCAAAAGAAGAATACAGAATTATCTGTCTGTCTCTTATTCTAAGAATAAAAGTATAATCTGAGCACCAAATATGTTGGGAGTTCTGTTTCAGCTGCTAAACACATGATCATGTTCTGGGTTTTTTTTTTTTTTTTTGCTCAGAATAGTATTATTTTCACAGCAGAACCTCTTTTCTCACTCTCCCCCATTCCAGATTGTTTCTTTCGTTTCTCCACAGAGGAAGCACAAAATCATTTCGGTAGAGAACTGTTTTTTTTTTAATCAGATTTTTTTCCCCCTAAGCGAGCTTCAGGAGCAGGAGGCTGAGTGCCATTTCCAGTAGCTGATCCATATGGTCTATGGTTACTGTTGCTATGGAAACTGCCTCCTTGGTATCTGGGTCTCCAGCAACTGGAGATGAAATAGAGAACTGGACCACGAAGGGGCTGCTGACCTGAAGTCACAAGGACCCAGAAATACAGAACAACATTGGTCTGCGAGCAACTTAAGGGGTTCTTTTAGCAAGCCGCGCTAAAAAGCGCTGTTTTTAGCGCATGGATTTCCCATGCACTGAGGCCACTTTTAGTGCGGCACTAAAATAGCTGCAATTTCTACGTTTTTATTCATGGCCACGCACTAAGGGGTCTTTGACTAAGGCACGCTGGCGGTTTTAGTGCATGCTAAAAATAGGTACGTGCTACATGCTAAAGACGTCACTGTATTCCTATGGGCATCTTTAGCATTTAGCGTGCACCTATTTTTAGCGTGCACTAAAAACGCCAGCGTGTCTTAGTAAAAGGCCCTTTAATTTCCCAATTAATGCATGAACCCTTACCACCACCTATTTAATAGACAGTAAGGGCTCCCACGCTAATCAGGCAGTGCATGAAATTTTACTCATGCTACCTGATCAGTGTAGGGCACGCCTACTCTCTGCTTCCAAATACGCCCCCCCCCCCCCCCCCACTAACAAATATTTTATATTTTTAGCGAGGGATTAGCGCACGCCAATCCCAAAAGTACCATGGGATGCCTGAGTGTGTCCCGTGTAAGTGCCTTTTTAGCGTGAATAAGCACGTGTTAGGGCTTACCACCACGATGTGAAAGGGCCTCTAAATTACTTTGGATAAGTACATAAGTATTGCCATACTGGGACAGACCAAAGGTCCATCAAGCCCAGCATCCTGTTTCCAGCAGTGGCCAATCCAGGTCACAAATACCTGGCAAAGTTCAATACATTTTATAGTGCCTATCCTAGACATAGTGGATTTTCCCCAAGTCCAATTTAATAATGGTCTATGGACGTTTCCTTTAGGAAGCCATCCAAACCTTTTTTAAACTCTGCTAAGCTAAGTGCCTTTACCACATTCTCTGGCAATGAATTCCAGAATTTAATTACACGTTCAGTGTAATTAAACTCTGGAAAACTCTGGATAAGTACATATATAAGTACATAAGTAATGCCATACTGGGAAAAAACCAAGGGTCCATTGAGCCCAGCATCTTGTCCACGACAGCGGCCAATCCAGGCCAAGGGCACCTGGCAAGCTTCCCTTATTGGATCATATTCCCTTATTGGATCATATTCATGAGACTCTTTTTGGCGTCTCATTTCTCCTACCCACTCCTGCACTCCAACCTCATGATGGAGATTAAGGTCAGGTCCTGAATGGAGATTAGGGTCCACTGAATGGAGATTAAGGGCAGGTCCTCAGAGACAAAAGGGTTGGAGCTCTCTCTCCTGTGATGCTGAACCTGGAGTTTCTCTGTATACTTCTTGCGATATCCATATCATGATACAAAGGTTTTTCCATGTTCCAGAACTAATGAGGTTTCTGCTTGAGACTGCAAGCTTTAAAAATACAGTAGTATTTTCAATGTTAGATCTTTTTTTATCCTCTGACGGATATACTAGGAGCTGAGGACCCTAAGTCCTGTATCTCCAGATGGCAGTATTTGGACTACAAGTTCCAGATTGTAAATGTGGGACGAAAGGCTGCTTAAAACGACCCTGGAATTCTTGTATTCCTGATTTTAACAATGGTTCGTGAAGAACATAACTCTGGTCTGCAGATGTATTTGTCTCACTTGTTAATTCCCTACGCACCTGTATGTTCACTCATCTAACCAAAACCTCCTTATCAATTCATTCTCTTCGTCAAATATGGCTTTGCTCTACTGCCTTTAGCAAAATTAGACTGTCCCTTCGGAATAACCTTCCTCTGTTTTTACGAATTGAATCTTCATATCAAAAATTCAAAGCTGGCGAAGACTCCGTTTTTTGGTAGGTCTTATTGACCTTGATTCAAATACTAAGATGTTCCTCCGGAGGCTGGATGGCGGCAGGGTCTGTGAGTTTATAGGTTGACAGCTGTAATTTCTTTTCCTATTTTATTTTATGATTTTTTTTTACTGTAAACTGATCCGGTGATTATACCAACGGGCAGAAACTTAACAGTTTAGGATATTTTTAGTAAGGGTTACTCTCCCAGTTCTAGTACTGAATGCCTTTGGTTGGTTTCTCTAACCTATAGCATGAAACCCAAGCTGTTATGGTATATTATAGTAATATTTCCACAGATGAGTACCACAAATTCATGTTAGGGGCATCTCTTCCATAAACATGGCTTAGGGTACTGCACATAAATCATTTAAGAACATAAGAGTAGCCACACTGCGACAGACCAATGGCCCATCTAGCCCAGTATCCTGTTTTCCAAACAAGCCAGGTCACAAGTATCTGGCAGAAACCCAAATCATGGCAACATTCCATGTAGAACCCCAAAGAATAGCAAGATTCTGGAATCCTAAAGCGTGACAAGATTCCATGCAGAATCTCAAAGAGTAGCAACATTCCATGTAGAGCCCCAAAGAATAGCAAGATTCTGGAATCCTAAAGAGTGACAAGATTCCATGCAGAATCTCAAAGAGTAGCAACATTCCATACTACAAATCCCAGGGCAAGTAGTTGCTTCCCATGTCTGCCTCAATAGCAGACTATGGACTTTTCCTCCAGGAATTTATCCAAACCTTTTTTTAAGCCCAGATATGCTAACTGCTGTTACCACATCCTCCAGCAAAGAGATCCAGAGCTTAACTATTCGTTGAGTGAAAAAATATTTCCTCCTATTTGTTTTAACAGTATTTCCACTTAACTTCCTCGAGTGTCCCCTAGTCTTTGTACTTTTAGAAAGAGTAAAAAATTGATTTACTTCTACTCATTCTACACCATTCAGGATTTTGTAGACCTCAATCATATCTGTCCCCTCATCTGTCTCTTTTCCAAGCTCAAGAGCCCTAACCTCTTTTGCTTTCCCATATCCTTTATCATTTTGGTCGCTCTTCTTTGAAGTCTGGCTACACCCCTGGATTAAACTAAATAGAGGCTGGGGGAGAGCAGGCCCCCTATTGCTGTGGGCCCTCAGGCACTGCCTTATTGGCCCCTGGGCGATGGTTTCCATTTTGGCCAAAACTGAGCGGTAAACTTCGGCCGCAGATTTCGTTTCAGTCATCCTCTGCTTCGCTGACCATGGCCCATCATGTGATCTGCACATCAGGATACAATGAGGATTTGGGTGGTGCTTTATGCCATCTGCACCCTGACTAAAACCCCGCAGGGGTATTGAAATGCTGAACTCCTAGGTTATATTAAGAAATTGCACCTTGATTTGATTTTTGAGTGCTTCTTTAATTTTTTTTTTCTTCTCCCTGTGATGTAGGTAGAGAGCAGCGCTGCAGTCATGTTTCGATGAGTGCTAAATTCAGATGTCTGGTTAAGATATGCTGAAGGTGGATACAAGTTTATTAATATGCTCCGAGGCCCGTCAGAGCTGTGCTGGAGACTTTTGCAAGATTTCTGCCAGACATCTGTTAATTTCACTGCAGTCTTGCAGATATTAAAATGGATTTTCTGGTCCTGAAACTGCTGAAAAAGAAATAACTAACCTCTTGCCTCCCCTCCCCCCCCCCTCAAAAAAATGGAAAATACAAAAGGCAAGGGAAATGCTGAGGTTTGAAGGGTATATTTGTTTTATCCTAGCTGGTAAACACCATTACAGTGAGAAGGGAAAGGGGAAGACATATTCCAGATAAAACCCCAAAGGCAGGCTTATGCCCCACTTTTCTCATGATGAAAGATTAACCCACAGGTGAACAGATGCTGCCTGCATCAGATACAAGTTGTTCCTGGCTTCAAGCGAGGGAGACGTAGAAAACGTGGAATGACTTTGGCTGCTGCAGCCTGAGCTGAACAAGCTTTTTGCTGGTGGAAGAGCCCGGGCAGCAATCCAAGGGCTGACATTGATCTCGGGCCAGAAAAGGAGCCTGATGAAAACGAATCAGCTGAGATCAAAGACCCTCAGTGGCCTCTAGTGGCTGCAGAGGACCAAGCCGACAGAGCGATTGCAAGACTGGAACAGATGTAAGGAGACAAGGACCAAAGGGGACACCGTGCAGATTAAAGAAAAAGTCAATGAGGTGAAAGGCCAGAGAACAGATCCATGACATATGCCTCTCCCCTAACTCTAGTGTTCTTTTACCGTTTACGTTCCCCTTTCTGTTTTTGCCTCTTGGACTTTTGGTTATCGGTATTAAATATAGATTTGCACTGTCTTGAATGTAGTTAGAATCAGAGAATGACACGGGGACGGGGATCCGCAGTAACCACGGGGATGGGAACGGAGACAGAGCCCACCGGGACGGGGTGGGGATGGGGACAGAGCCCATGAGGACAGGGGCAAACTTTGTCCCCGTGTCACTTTCTACTTTGAAGCCTGTTAATGACTCACAGAAACAGAATTCACATCAGCAATGCACTGGAGACCGGCGCTGAAGAGGACTTCGGCTGGCGGGGATTGGGGACCCCCGCCAGCAAAGGTACCTGATGGTAGCGGCGGGGGAGGGTTGGCGGCGGCGGGAGGGGGGATTGAATGTGGCGGGGGAGGGTCGGCAGCGGGGGGGGGGGTGAAAGCAGGGGGTCAGGGCTAAATCTGCAGGGGCCCGTGCCCCCGTGGCCTCACCTAGCTACGCCCCTGGGTGCTACCAATTAGCATGCGCTAAATGAAAAGAAGCCCAATCAATTCCCATGGGCTTCTTCATATTCAGCACACACTAATCGGTAGAGCTGCTTTGTAAACGGAGTCCTTAATGCCAGTCAAGTTTTCAGAATTTCCACAATGAATACACATCAGATAAATCTGTTAATATATTTCATAGGTATTCATTCTGGATATTAAAAAAAAAAAGATCATGGGAAGCCCTAGTATATGCGGAGTGAGTGCCTGGCTATAGTTTCTCCCACTGTGGTTGAGGTTCAAAGATTAATCTCATAATGCCAGTGAAGAACCACTGTACCAATTCTCACAGCAAACATATATGAAAAAAATGTGTCTACACAATTGTAAGCTAGAAAAAAAATGCACTTTAACAAGTGTAGTGAGAAAAGAGCGAGAAAAGCAGGTTAAAAAAAGAGAAGCCATGACCCTGACATGGGGTGGGCATAAGAGTTTGTTGCTGTATGATATAATGTTGTATGATGCTAGCACAGCCCTAAGTTAAAGCCAACAATCTATTTTAAAGTCACTAGGTGGCACTGTTTTTGATTTACTTGAACTTGTTTTAGCTTGAATATCATGGACTCTTGGGCAAATGCATTTCAATTAAAACTAAACAAAGAAAAAACACACTGTCTCATCCTCTCATCCCCACTTAGCGCGGATAACCCCTCTATTATCAACACCCCAGATTACACCCTCCCTATCTCAGACAGCCTGAAAATCCTCGGCGTTACAATGGATCTCAACTTAACAGTAGAGAGCCAAGTGACATCCACAACAAAGAAAATGTTCCACTCAATGTGGAAACTCAAACATGTGAAACAGTTCTTCCCGAGGGAAACATTTCGCAACCTGATACAATCAATGGTACTAAGCCATGTAGAGTACTGCAATGGAATTTTTTTTTTTTATTATTTATAACCATTTAAATTTTTACAAGCGATAAAACAACTTGCCGGAAATACAGAGAAAGTAATATGTAGGAATTATTTCAGTCAGGTAATTCTATTCTCTTCCTTAGACCACTAAATAGGGAGAGTGAAACAAGACAAGGAGATCAATTAAACAATAAACAAAAACGTGGTATTAACCTGATTATCCCCAGATATTACTCATCTAATTCATTATTCCACATTGATCATCTGGTTGGCTTCTTCAAGGCCAATACGGTGTATAGTCGAATCATTTCATTGAAAACATACTTATTGTCCAATATTAGTTAGAAATAATACATCTGATTACATTCTTTCTCTTTTAAAAACCAGATACTGCAATGGAATTTATGCGGGATGCAAAGAGCAAACCTTAAAGAAACTCCAGACCGCTCAGAACACGGCAGCTAGGCTTATCTTCGGAAAAACATGATTTGAAAGTGCAAAACCCCTTCGTGAAAAACTACACTGGCTCCCAATCAAAGAACGCATTGCTTTCAAAATCTGCACTATGGTTCACAAAATTATCTATGGTGAAGCTCCAGGATACATGACAGACTTGATCGACCTACCAACTAGAAACACATCCGAATCAACACGAACGTATCTAAATCTGCACTACCCAAGCTGCAAAGGACTCAAATACAAATCAACTTACGCGTCCAGTTTATCCTACATAAGCACACAACTGTGGAACGCATTAACAAAAGCCTTGAAAACTACGAATGACCACCTAAACTTCCAGAAAACACTAAAAACTAGCCTATTTAAAAAGGCATACCCTACCGATCCAACATAAATGCCTGATCTTTGCAACACAACAAAACAAAAGAAAGTAATGGACATAACACAACTCTTCCATTGTACGATTCTCTAGTGTGGCTGGGCCACATAAACTTTATCTTACCACATCACTTTGTATTTGTTTACACCGGAGTCTGTAACACCTCCCCGTTACTATGTAAGCCACATTGAGCCTACAAATAGGTGGGAAAATGTGGGATATAAATGTAACAAATAAAAATAAAAAATACCATCACAGTACGATTTCTTATACTTACTGTGCTTTCACAGTATATTTTGTTCAGTTATTTTTTTTCCCCATTTAATTTTTGGTATTATAATTTGAGTTTTCTAGCAAGTTTATTATCTATTTTATATGTCATACTTTTATTATTACGCTGATTTTACTCTGATTTTCTGAATGACTTTTGCCAGTGTTTGACAGAGGAGGCACTTCTTATACAAGATTGCTATATAGAATGTCTCTGTATTTTTATATTTACAAATGCTAAAATGTATTGTAATGTTTTTACTATCTTCTTGTGTAGTATGTGTAAGTTACTGTAGTAAATTTATTTTTATTTTTATTCTTAGGTATGTGAGACCCCTGATGCAGGATGGGTAAAGCCCTCCATCTCCTGTGTCCCATTTGTACCCCACTCCACTTTGCCTTCTGCGACTTCATGACTGTGTTGCTGATTCCCTCTGTTTTGCATGTTCTGCAAAATCGGTGTCGATTCCCTCACCTTAAGCTGGAGTGCCAAAATTACATCTGCTGAAACCTGGTGTAAATGCTGGGCCCTCTGACCCGTTATTCTGTAACAATACGTGCAACGTTTTGGAATGCATCGGCCACGCCCATGTCTCTCCCATGGCTATGCCCCCTTTTAAGTTGCGTTTGATGGGATTTGGGCAGCCAAGGCTGTAGAATAGGGCACAGCCAGATGCAAACGCAAATTCTAATTGGTGCCAATTAACGTCAATAATTGTTACTGGCCAATTATAGCTCATTAGCTAATTTGCACGTGCATTTCAGTATCATGTCCAAATTTATGCAGGGCCTTCGAGAGGGGGGGGCAAACTTCCCCAGGCCCAGGCCTCCAAGGGGGGCCTGGCGCTGGGGTCTCTCCCCTTCTCCTGACAGGACCCAGGTGATCGCGCCCCGACAGGAGCAGGAGACAGAAAACTCCGGCGCCGGACCCCCCTTGCAAGCTGGGGAGGACCCAGAGGAGCAGACACAGCAGGGCTGCTCTTTCCTCTGCTGCATTGCCTGCTGGGGCAAGCTCAGGTGACGCAAACGAAACCCCGGTATCCCCGAGGGCTGGAAAAACATTGCTGTTACATCTGCACTGCAGTAAGCAACAGCTCTCCTCCTCTGGTTCAAGCAATGCACCCGAGACCTACCCGTTCCACTGGACCAGCAGACTCAAATGCAAGCCTGGCCCAGATCGACGGCCTGAGCCTCGGGCCTAGTTCCAATTAGCTGGCGGTTTTGGATTTACTTTGCTAGTTTGAAACCTGTGTCCGAGATTCAGTATTTTTGGTAGGAAATTGTGTTCAGGTTCGGGTCAGGGTGGAGGGTAGCCTAGGGTTACCATATGGCTCCAGAAGAAGGAGGACGGATTGAGCCGGTCTGGGTTTTACTTCCAGTGCTTTCGATGGAAGCAAAACTCGGACTGGATCAATGTGGTAACCCTAGGACAGCGGGAAGCCAGGGTTAAATTCTGTTCATGACCTCGAGCGAGTCGCCTCACCCTCATACACAGCCCTCAGGGAACAGAAATGCCAACTGCAGATCAGCCTGGGCTTGGAAAGCAGATGAATAGTTACATCAGGGGGGTGATGTTAGTGTTTGGTGTGGTTTGGGGTTGAGGGAGCATTGTATTTTGATGCACCAGGTTGCTATTTTTCCTGGTACTGTTTTGGTGTTATTTGCAAGCTGTTCTATGATTGTGCATTGTGGTTTTATTGCTTTTTTTTTTCTGTGCATTGTGTATTCCCTTTGAATAAAGACTTCTTAAAATTAAAAACAAAAAACATCCAGTTAATGGGATCTGTACTCAAATGGTTTTCCTGACTGAGTACAGCTTAGTTATCTGGGATATTAATTATTTCTTAGCCTTCTACTGCGCTACATTTCTAGGCCAGGCAGGGCCAACCCAAGGGGTATGCTAATGGCATAGCTAAGGGTGAGCCTGGGTGGGCGCAGGCCCACCCATTCTTGCCTCAGGCCCACCCAGTCAGCAGCCCATGAGGCCCCCAAAAGTCTTCAGTGGCAGCGCCTCACTACTCTCTCGCCCGCTTCACTTGTGGCCTGTCATCTGCCTGTCTCTCTACCCCCCTCCCAGTCTACCTCAGAGACTGCCGGTGGCATCCTGCGCGGCCCTGCAGGCTTCTCTCTATCATGTCCTGCCCTCAGTGATGTTACTTCTTGTTTTTTTTTATGAGAATTTGGTAGAGAGAAGCCTGCAGGGCCAGCGCAGGTTGCCTATAGGAATTGCCACGGACAACGGCTCTGAGGTAGGACTGGGGGAGGGGGTTCAGAGAGAAATGGGCAGATGGGTCAATTAAAAAAAATGCTATATTGTATGTATGTACAGGGGTAGGGGTGGGGGATGAGAAGGGCCCACACAGGTTAACTCTGGGCCCACCCAAAATGTCAGGTCTGCCTACGCCCCTGGGCTATGTGAGTGGTGCAGCTGCACAAGCCACCAGGGAGACAGAATGCAAAACTCGCTCCCTGTCCACTGTCTCCCCTGCTTGGCCGAGGTGCAGTGGGTGGGATGGGGGTCCAAGGAGATGCATCATATAGGGTATGATTCAGTGGCATAGCCAAGGGTGGGCCTGAGTGGGTCTGAGCCCACCTACTTTGGACTCAGGCCCACCCAGTAGCAGCACACCTATGATGTAGTTGGCAGAGATCCCCAAGCTCGACCAGCCGAAAACTCCCAACAACTGTCCCTCCTGCATACCTTGTAAATAGCAGATCTTCGCCTGCACTGAGCAGCGACTGATACATACTGCTCGCACCAGCCCCACTGCCTTCCCTCTGATGTATTCCCGCCTATGTGGGGCCAACATGAGCAGTGTGTATTAGTTGCTGCTCGCTGCCGATGAAAATCTGCTGTTTAAAAGGTATGCGGGGAGGGGGGATGTTTGAGAGCCCATATGGCATGCAGGCAAGAGAGGGAGAGATCAAATCACCTGTGGAACAAGGCAAAGTTCTTCTGCCCAACCATCTCAGGCCCAGGCCCATCAAAAATTATTTATATCTTGCTCACACCTTTTTCAGTAGTAGCTCAAGGTGAGTTACAGTCAGGTACTCTGGATATTTCTCTGTCCCAGGAGGGCTCACAGTCTAAGTTTGTACCTGAGACAAAGGAGGGTTAAGTGACTTGCCCAAGATCACAAGGAGCAGCAGTGGGATGTGAACCGGCCACCTCTGGATTGCAAGACCGGTGCTCTAACCACTAGGCCACTCCTCCACAGGTGTCTGGCTGTGCCCCTGGTATGATTCCAGCTTGGGATGCTTTTGGGGCCAAGTGTTGGGGCAGCAGTGCTTGTCTGCCCCTTTCTGCAGGGCTGTAAGAGGGCAGAGCACAGCAGCAGATCCTGTTAGAACTTAGACACAGAGAGGGTCTGTGTTCCTGCTGGAAGCCTTCCTGTGCTGATACATTGGCTGGGTTTGGTTTCTAGCACGACAATTTAGAACAGAAACGAAGAGCATCTGATTAATATCCTGCAGCCTGTCTGGGCATCCCTAAAAGATGTTGTGATGAACAGCTGACTGAAAAACAGTTTCCCGGTGTTGTCAGCCAAGTTCTCTTCATGTAGCAGTGATTGCTTTTGAGCCAGGGTGCTGCTGCGCTGTGGGGGACAGGATCATTAGAAAGGAAAAAGACAGAGACTAGTTCTGCATCAAGGAAGGGGACAAGGGGGCACATGCTAGGCTGGAGCCTGCAGGAACTGCATGCTAGGAGGGCAACGTTGAGAGCAGCACACTTGAACAGAACTGAATTCTAGGAGGGCACCTGCGAGAGTGACACATGAGCAGAGCCAATGAGAGTTGCATTCTCGGGTGGAGCCTGGAAAGACGCATCTTAGGGCAAAAGCCGTGAAAGACGAAAGCTAGGGTGGAGAGAGTATGGTGGCCATTGACTGGCAGATCCCCAGAAGACAGGATATTGCCTTGGTAAAAGTCATACCAAACGTATCCACCTTTAAAAGTCCAACCTTCTGCAGCCTACTGTCCTCTCTCACAGTCAGGTTGGTGACAATGAGCGGGCTGGCAGCAGGGGGACACAGTAAGGAAGCAATTCCTTCCTTCTTGCGCCTCCTGATTATAACGGAGATACACACCATGGGGGAAAGACCTCACTCTTACCTTGTCCCCACCCCAGCATAGGAGCCAGCTCTGTGGTTGCTTCAGCACCCGCAATATTGATTAAATGTCTTCATTTTGTCCAAGTACGCACAATGTGTGATGGGTTCGGCACCCCTAATCATTGGGAAAAGTTGGCTCTACAGTCTGTGCCCTGAGAAAGGCAAAGAGAAATCAAACTTGGGTATACATATAAAGTATCACATATCATGCAAAATGAGTTTATCTTGTTGGGCAGACTGGATGGACCCTACAGGTCTTTATCTGCCATCATTTACTATGTTACCACGTTACTCTTTGGGGTTCTACATGGAATGTTGCTACTAATTGGGATTCCGGAATCTTGTAACTCTTTAGGATTCCAGAATCTTCAGAACTTTTAGTAGAGGAACAGTGCTGGGCAGACGTCTACGGTCTGTGTCCTGAGAAAGGCAAGGACAAATCAAACTCAGGTATACATGTAAAGTATCACATACCATGTAAAATGAGTTTATCTTGTTAGGCAGACTGGATGGACCGTACAGGTCTTTATCTGCCATCATTTACTATGTTACTATTTCTGTATACCCACGGCAAGAATCAATAACTGAACTATAGCTGATTACTAATACTGATATAGCAGAGCTGCCAAGTTACCCAGTTCTAGGAATCAAATTTGAAACCAGTTCTCGATGTCAGCACCCCCACTCGCATTACGGGACCTGCAATAGGCAGAGGCAGGGACTACAAATCCCACACCTGCTGGTCAAAAGGTCTCCCTCCTGGAACTGGGAGACTTGGCAGTCTGAATGTGACTTGGCGCTCTGAATGTGTTGCTGGTCTGTGCATTTAAAGGGCTCCCCCTCCCCTTCCAAAGTCGTCTGCACGTTTGCCTTCTTTTCATCTTCTCTGCTGGGGGTTTAGCATCAGTGTGCCCTGCTTCCTTCTTTGGTGAGGTGATTTTAAGGGCTTCCCAAACCTGTCATGGAAAACATATTCATTGCAGATATCCTGAAAACCCAACTAGTCAGAGTATCCCCAGGTATAGTATAGGAATCATTGCACTAAAACCCTGTATATTAAAATAGATCTCATTATGGATTTCCTGAAACCTCCACTAGCTCTGGGGTCCCAGAAAAGGTGGGAACTCTTAATCAGTGTATCTTCTATTTTTCTCTGCATTAGTCTCATCTGTGGGGTTCCTAAGTGGCTCAGCTTTGATCCCAAAACCTGCTAATTATTTAGGGGCTGCTTTGTGACTCTGATATATTGGGTGCATGGGTTCCAAAGAAGGGTTTCTGCCCATAGGAGCCAGCTCTGTGGGTGCTTAAGCGCCCCAAATATTAAGCAATCTGACTGTGTCCAGGGAGGGGTCATTTCCATTGGTTTAGTACCCCCAATCATTTTGAAAAGTTGGCTCCTATGTTTCTGCATGAGTCAACCCAGCTTGTGATCGGTGCAGCATTTTTACAAGCTGCCTATCACATCTGCTCTCACAGACACTGCACTTAAGAAATTAGCTCATTATCCAGTATTTATTTACCAAGAATAAAGCAGCCCACAGGCAAACAGCGTCTGAGGCGTTCAGCCTTCTGTCTGCCTGTGATCACAAGACAGAATTAGACGTTTCTTGACTCTTTTTTTTTACAGATTCTGGCCTCTAGATACTGAAACTTTGGTTACATCACCCGCAGTATATTTTTCCCAGCACTCAGCAATCGCTAGTTTTAGATCAAGGGGGAGTTTCAGGTCATCTCTGTGGATTCATATTAAACTAGTCTGGTGGCAAAATGAATTCACCAGGAAGCCAGGCACAAGGTATAGAGTCCAGTGCATTCTGGGATATTTGTTTTTGAAAATTATTAAAATTTCTATTAGAAGAAACTTAAAGCAGATTTACTGTATAAAAAAAAGAAATAAAATGTAGCATAATAAACAGTCATAAGAACATAAGAGTAGCCATACTGGGTCAGACCAATGGTCCATCTAGCAAAAGTGTTTTCCAAACAGTGGCCAAGCCAGGTCACAAGTACCTGGCAGAAACCCAAATCGTGGCAACACTCCATGTAGAATCCCAAAGAATAGCAAGATTCTGGAATCCTAAAGAGTGACAAGATTCCATGCAGAATCTCAAAGAACAGCAGCATTCCATGTAGAACCCCAAAGAATTGCAAGATTCCATGCAGAAACTCAAAGAGTAGCAACATTCCATGTAGAACCCCAAAGAATTGCAAGATTCTGGAATCCTAAAGAGTGACAAGATTCCATGCAGAATCTCAGAGTAGCAACATTCCGTACTACAAATTCCAAGGCAAGCAGTTGCTTCCCATGTCTGTCTCAAAAGCAGACTATGGACTTTTCCTCCAGGAATTTGTCTAAACTTTTTTTTAAACCCAGATACACTAACCGCTGTTACCACTTCCTCCAGCAAAGAGTTCCAGAGCTTATCTCTTCGTTGAGTGAAAAAATATTTCCTCCTATTTGTTATAAAAGTATTTCCATGTAACTTCCTCGAGTGTCCCCTAGTGTTTGTACTTTTGGAACGAGTAAAACATCGATTTACTCCTACTCATTCTACACCACTCAGGATTTTGTAGACCTCAATCATATCTCCCCTTAGGCTATATCCACAATGAGAATTCTTTATGGTTTGGATATGTGAGTTTGAAGTTTACTTATTTATTCCAAACCACAAAACTTTACTGCCCTTTTAAGTGGTTTTACTGAATATTGTCTGGCAAATGTTTAACTTCCGGGTCAGCAGCTGACCCCAGCTATTTAATGCTGGTGCACGGACATGACCTGCCATTAAATATAGAGGCTTAATTCTACCCACAACGGTGAGCAGCTTAAAAACCGCTGACCGCCTTGGACTGAGTCTTGGCCCCTAAAGTTTTAGCCATATAAGAAACAAAGGGGTCCTTTACTAAGCTGTGCTAAGATGTGGGCTTAGCATGCCTTACATGGGTCTTTCCCACACACTAAGCCCATTTCTAACACAGCCATAAAATTACTGAGTGGCCATTAAAAGAAATTAACACGCAAGCCCTTATCAACTCCTAATAAGGAAGCGGTGTGAGCTCCCGTGTTAAGTCTGCGTTATTCAATTAGCATGTGCTAATGACATGCTCCTTCCCCAAAACAATGTTTAAAAAATAATTACCGTGTGTTTAGAGCATGCAGATGACAAAATTAACATTGAATGCATTGGCGCTTCCCACATTAGGCCATTTTTGCTACCTGAAGAGAAATGTCATTCTATGTATCTTCCAAACATTCTGTCAAATCAAAGTCACTGCTGCTTCTATTAACAATTAGCACTCCAAGTCCCACAATGCACCAGGAGGAGCTGCTATAAAATTAGGCCTGATTCAACATCAGTGTCACATCTAGGGTTGCCACCGGGCTCCAAGTCCTAAAGAGAAGCTAATCCAGTCCAGGTTTTAACACTGTTGTATGCGTAGACATGTACTTCTGATTTTCTGAAAGAAATCAATGGCAACAGGTGGATGCCGTGATCACATTACAGTCCTCAGCAGCTTTCTACAAGTCTCTATTACCAAATCAAACGGTCATGTAATGTGGACTCCACTTTGTTCTAGTCTTGGTTTGTTAATGACTTATTTACTTGTTTGTTTATTTTTTTTATCGTTTACATTTCCTTTGCAAAGCATGCTGGGTGAGTCTGACGTCGGTGCCGGGCAAAATGGTAGAGACTATTATTAAGAACAAAATTACAGAGCATATTCAAAAGCATGGATTAATGAGACAAAGTCAACATGGATTTAGTGAAGGGAAATTTTGCCTCACCAATCTACTGCATTTCTTTGAAGGGGTGAACAAATATGTGGATAAAGGGGAGCCGGTTGATATTGTGTATCTGGATTTTCAGAAGGCGTTTGACAAAGTACCTCATGAAAGACTCCAGAGGAGGTTAGGAGGTAGTGTTCTATTGTGGATTAAAAACTGGTTAAAAGATAGAAAACAGAGGGTAGGGTTAAATGGTCATTATTCTCAATGGAGAAGTGTAGTTAGTGGGGTTCCCCAGGGGTCTCTGCTGGGACCGCTGCTTTTTAACATATTTATAAATTGCCTAGAGATGGGAGTAACTAGTAAGATAATTAAATTTGCTGATGACATAAAGTTATTCAAAGTCGTTAAATCGCGGGAGGATTGGGAAAAATTACAAGACGACCTTACGAGACTGGGAGACTGGGCGTCTAAATGACTGATGACGTTTAATGTGAGCAAGTGCAAAGTGATGCATGTGGGAAAGAGGAACCCGAATTATAGCTGTCATGCAAGGTTCCACGTTAGGAGTCACGGACCAAGAAAGGGATCTAGGTGTCGTCGTTGATGATACGTTGAAATCTTCTGGTCAGTGTGCTGCTGCGGCTAAGAAAGCAAATAGAATGTTAGGTATCTTTAGGAAAGAAATGGAAAACAAAAATGAGGATGTTATAATGTCTTTGTATCGCTCCATGGTGTGACCGCACCTCAAATATTGTATTCAATTCTCTTTGCCATATCTCAAAAAAGATATAGTGGAATTAGAAAAGGTGCAGAGAAGGGCGACGAAAATGATATAGGGGATGAGACAACTTCCCTATGAGGAAAGGCTAAAGCGGCTAGGGCTCTTCAGCTTGGAGAAAAGGCGGCTGAGGGGAGATATGATAGTGGTCTATAAAATAATGAGTGGAGTTGAACGGGTAGATGTGAAGAGTCTGTTCACGCTTTCCAAAAATACTAGGACTAGGGGGCATGCGATGAAGCTACAAAGTAGTAAATTTAAAATGAATTGGAGAAAATCTTTCTTCACTCAACGTGTAATTAAACTCTGGAATTCGTTGCCAGAGAATGTGGTAAAGGCGGTTAACTTAGCGGAGTTTAAAAAAGGTTTGGACGGCTTCCTAAAGGAAAAATCCATAGACCGTTATTAAATGGACTTGGGAAAAATCCACTATTTCTGGGATAAGCAGTATAAAATGTTTTGTACTTTTTTGGGATCTTGCCAGGTATTTGTGATCTGGATTGGCCACTGTTGGAAACAGGATGCTGGGCTTGATGGACCTTTGGTCTTTCCCAGTATGGCAATACTTATGATCTGTAGTTCTGCTTTGCCTATTCCAGTGGTTCCCAAACCTGGTCCTGGAGGCAACTCAGCCGGTCACGTTTTCAGGATATCCACAATGAATATTCATGAAAGAAATTTGCATGCACTGCCTTCAATGCATGAGCATTTCTCTCATGAATATTCATATATTATTATTAGCATTTGTATAGCACTACCAGACCCACGCAGCGCTGAACACCTGACACAAAGAGACAGTCCCTGCTCAAAAGAGCTTACAATCTAAATAACACAGACAGACAAGACGGTTACGGGTGAGGGAAGTACTGGGTGAGAAGGAAGTAAGGAACAAGGGAGGGCAAATGAGGCCTAGGAGCCAAAAGCAGCAGTGAAAAGGTGGGTTTTCAGCATGGATTTGAAAACAGGTAGAGGTGGAGCTAGACTTATATATATCAACTTTCATTATAAAACATTCATATGTGTCATTATATTTTCAAAATAATTTCAAATAAATAACAAACAACATCAATATAGATATACAGTCAACCATGAATATCAAACAATTATATGAAAAACTCATATGTGTCAATCATGATAAACATTCATGTATGTCATAAAATATTGCAAAAATAGCTTAAACATACATGACATTAATAAATAATTAAAAAACAATATAAATATATTTTGATATTAGTTTATTTATATTGTCAATAATTTAAATTGACAGTACTCATTTGTCAGCAGCTAATGAAGTTGCTGTAAATAAAGCTATACATTTTCCCATTTCTTCAGCCTAGATAACATCAGAACACAACATCCAGCTGGAAACCTCAGGTTACCTGTTTCATGAGAAATGAAGAATGAAGTGTCATGTGTCGGACTGTGCAGGAGAACAACACAGAGAGGGTTCAAAGCACAGAACACAATCCGAAACACCAAAAGCACCGAGAGCCTTCAAAAGTGGGACAAGTCCTTTTATTCCACAGCATAGATCAATCCTGAACATCAATGACTCAGTCTTGTACATCAATTACCCAACACGGGCCGTGTTTCAGTGCACAGGACTGCATCAGGGATTGTTTGACATCAAAAGTCCAATATAAACATGCTCAGTATTACAACTGAAGGCAAAAAGTAGGAACCTTGGAAATGCAAAAAGAATCTGAATCTGTTTGTATTTCCAAGAGGCTATGCTACGTTGGAAACTCTATGCAGTGTTTGGACAAGGTTCCTACTTTTTGCCTTCAGCTGTAATACTGAGCATGTTTATATTGGACTTTTGATGTCAAATGACCCTTGACGCAGGTGCACAATACAGTCTATATCGGGTAATTGATGTACAAGACTGAGTCATTGATGTTCAGGATTGATCTACGCTGTGGAATAAAAGGACTTGTCCGACTTTTGAAAGCTCTTGGTATTTTTTGTGTTTTCGACTGTGCAGGAGACCAGAAACTTAGTGGCCCCTTTATTAAAATGCATTCAGCACTTACCCCTGGATTCTATAAAGGTCACTCAAAGTTGGGTGTGCAAATTTGTGCATGGATCTCAGACCTGCGTGTAAACTAATAAGTTGATGAGATTTTAATCATCTGTAATTGGTGTTATTTGGCAGTCATGTGGGTTTATACTCAGATCTGTCCTGTGCCAAATTCTATAAAATGTGCATCTAATTTTTATAGCGAACAACTCAAAAGGAGGCCTGGCCATGGGTCAGGGGCATTCCCAGAAATTAAGCACAATGTTATAGAATAGGCTCAACAAAACACAAAAAAAGGCGGAAGACAAACCAAAACAGACCAAAAACAAGGGAGTAAGAGCGCCAGAAAAGTTTAATAGGACCCTACACGGTCAGCATTTCGGCCAGCAGGCCTTCCTCAGGGGTCCTGAATCTGACGTTTACAGGTACACCTCCAAGATATTCATGAAACAAAAAACCTGTAAGAATGGATGCTTTGGTATCTGTTGGCCAACAGATACCAAAGCATCCATTCTTACAGGTTCTGACTTTATCATTCATGGGCTGCACCTGGTTTTGGTTTTGACTCCGATTAGACCTGCAAATGGCATTTTATTTTTTGGTTTTTGTTTCATGAATATCTTGGAGGTGTACCTGTAAACGTCGGATTCAGGACCCCTGAGGAAGGCCTGCTGGCCGAAACTCGGACCGTGTAGGGTCCTATTAAACTTTTCTGGCGCTCTTACTCCCTTGTTTTTGGTCTGTTTTGGTTTGTCTTCCGCCTTTTTTGTGTTTTGTTTTGTCTTCACGGGAGATTTGGACTTCTTTTTTGTATGCTATAGAATAGGCTCGTTCATGCATCCAACTGCTATTAGTTGCACACCAGCATTTACATCAGGTTTCAGCAGGCATAAGTTGCTGTGCCGAACGTTAGGCGCAAATGGCTAGATTCTGTATATGGCGCCTGAAAAATCTGCACAGGAAAAAATTACACCTAAAGGTATTCTCTCCTCTTCAATCTGTTCAAAATTCTGCTGCATGACTTATATTCCGCCAGTGTTGTTATGCTCATATTAGCCCTCTCCTCAAGTCACTTCACTGGCTTCCTATCCGTTTCCGCATACAGTTCAAACTCCTCTTATTGACCTATAAGTGCATTCACTCTGCAGCTCCTCAGTACCTCTCCACTCTCATCTCTCCCTACATTCCTCCCCGGGAACTCCATTCACTGGGTAAATCTCTCGTATCTGCACCCTTCTCCTCCACTGCTAACTCCAGACTCCGTTCCTTTTATCTTGCTGCACCATATGCCTGGAATAGACTTCCTGAGCCGGTACGTCAAGCTCTATCTCTGACCGTCTTCAAATCTAAGCTAAAAGCCCACCTTTTTGATGCTGCTTTTAACTCCTAACCCTTATTCACTTGTTCATAACCCTTATTTTATCATCCTCACTTTAATATTCCTTTATCTCTTGTTTGTCCTGTTTGTCTGTCCTAATTAGATTGTAAGCTCTGTCGAGCAGGGACTGTCTCTTCATGTTCAAATGTACAGCACTGCATACGTCTAGTAGCGCTTTAGAAATGATAAGTAGTAGTAGTAGTAGTAGTAAATTATACCTAAATGTTATAGAATACACTTAAATTTCCATGCGATATAGAGAATACACCGAGTGGCTTGCCATGTGACTAAATTTGGTCACATCCATTTAGGCCACGTTTTACTTGGTGTAAATCGCAATGCCTAAATTAGGTGCAGTTCGGGTGTATTCTATAATAATGCACATAGATTTTAGAAATGCCCATGCCCCGCCCCCTGGCCACACCCCTTTTCAACTATAATGTGACTTAAGAATTTAGGCGCGAAACATTACAGAATACACTTAGTGAGCTGCACGTGTAAATTTCAATGCCAATTAGTGCTGACAATTGCTTGTTAACATCCAATTAACAGCGCTGATTACCTAGTTAACCAATTAAGTTATGCGCATTGTTATAGAATACGCTTCGATCTCCACGCTAAGCTAGTATTCTGTAAAGGGAAAGGAAGGGAAATGGGACTTGATATACCACCTTTCTGAGGTTGTTGCAACTACATTCATAAGTACATAAGTACATAAGTAGTGCCATACTGGGAAAGACCAAAGGTCCATCTAGCCCAGCATCCTGTCACCGACAGTGGCCAATCCAGGTCAAGGGCACCTGGCACGCTCCCCAAACGTAAAAACATTCCAGACAAGTTATACCTAAAAATGCGGAATTTTTCCAAGTCCATTTAATAGCGGTCTATGGACTTGTCCTTTAGGAATCTATCTAACCCCTTTTTAAACTCCGTCAAGCTAACCGCCCGTACCACGTTCTCCGGCAACGAATTCCAGAGTCTAATTACACGTTGGGTGAAGAAAAATTTTCTCCGATTCGTTTTAAATTTACCACACTGTAGCTTCAACTCATGCCCTCTAGTCCTAGTATTTTTGGATAGCGTGAACAGTCGCTTCACATCCACCCGATCCATTCCACTCATTATTTTATACACTTCTATCATATCTCCCCTCAGCCGTCTCTTCTCCAAGCTAAAAAGCCCTAGCCTTCTCAGCCTCTCTTCATAGGAAAGTCGTCCCATCCCCACTATCATTTTCGTCGCCCTTCGCTGTACCTTTTCCAATTCTACTATATCTTTTTTGAGATACGGAGACCAGTACTGAACACAATACTCCAGGTGCGGTCGCACCATGGAGCGATACAACGGCATTATAACATCCGCACACCTGGACTCCATACCCTTCCTAATAACACCCAACATTCTATTCGCTTTCCTAGCCGCAGCAGCACACTGAGCAGAAGGTTTCAGCGTATCATCGACGACGACACCCAGATCCCTTTCTTGATCCGTAACTCCTAATGCGGAACCTTGCAAGACGTAGCTATAATTCGGGTTCCTCTTACCCACATGCATCACTTTGCACTTGTCAACATTGAACTTCATCTGCCACTTGCACGCCCAATCTCCCAGTCTCGCAAGGTCCTCCTGTAATCGTTCACATTCCTCCTGCGACTTGACGACCCTGAATAATTTTGTGTCATCAAAGCGGTTTACATATATTCAGGTACTTATTTTGTACCAGGGGCAATAGAGGGTTAAGTGACTTGCCCAGAGTCACAAGGAGCTGCACTGGGAATCGAACTCCATTCCCCAGGATCAGAGTTCACTGCACTAACCATTAGACTACTCCTCCACTTGACAGAGTGGACGCTCGACAGAGAATGGGCGTGGAAACATTATCCGGTTACCCCTAAAGCATGTAATACAGTTCCATGGGCTGTGTCTGCCTTCTGCAGAAAAGGCTGTTATAAGGCCCATCTTAGTTTTTCCTCCTGGGGCCCATTCATTCCGAGGTTCTCCACTAATCCAAACAGTTGGTGCTGAATATTTGAATAAAAGGATAAACGCTATGTTTGATGTTCAAAACAAACAATGACCGTTGAGTTTAACTATTGACTTGTTAAAAAGAAGAGGAGAGAGGAACTCCAGAAAAAGAGATATGGAAGAGAGACAAAGAAGAGTAAGGGGCTCATTTTCAAAGCATTAGACTTACAAAGTTCCATTGGTTACTATCAGGCTCATTTTCGAAAGAGATTGACGTCCAAAAAGTGACATAAGTCAGCATTTGGACCAGTGGCGTAGCCACAGGTGGGCCTGGGTGGGCCAGGGCCCACTCACTTAGGCCTCAGGCCCACTCAACAGTAGCACACGTTTAGTGGTAGCTGGTGGGGATCCCAAGCTCTGCCACCTGAAGAATTCCCCCTGACGGCAATGAAAATGCTACTCTCCATGATACTGGCACCTGCGCATGCTCAGTTTTCAGTGCATGCCTGCTTCAGACTCCCAAAGTGGAAAGAAGCATTTTCCTGCCAGCTGACATATTTTTTTTCGTGGTGGTGGGGGGGGGGGGGGGGGGGGGAGAACACTTGGTGCCCACCCACATCTTGCCCAGGCCCACCCAAAATCTATTGTCTGGCTACGCCCCTGATTTGGACATCCATCTCACAGAAACATCCAAGTCGGTATAATCGAAACCTCATTTTGGACGTCTTTCTCCGAAGTCCGTCAGAAGGACGCCCAAATCTCAAGGGGGCGTATCAGGGGCGTGTACAAGGCGGGACTTCGGCGTTCCTAAGACTTGGACCTTTTGAGCTATACCTATTTTTATTATGAATAAGGCACAAAAAGGTGCCCCAAATGACCAGATGACCACTGGAGGGAATCAGGGATGACCTCCCCTTACTCCCCCAGTGGTCACTAACCCCATCCCACCTCCAAAAAGTGTGTTGAAGAACATTACTTGCCAGTCTCTATGCCAGCCTCAGATGTCATACTCAGGTCCATTACAGCAGCATCCAGGTCCCTGGAGTAGTTTAGTAGCAGGTGCAGTGCACTTCAGACAGGTGGACCCAGGCCCATACCCCCACTACCTGTTCACTTGTGGAAGAAACTGTGAGCCCTCCAAAACTCACCAGAAACCCACTGTACCCACATATAGGTGCCCCCTTCACCCGTAACGGCTATGGTAGTAGTGTACAGTTGGGGGTAGTGGGTTTTGGGTGGGCTTTAGGGGACTCCGCACACAAGGTAAGGGAGCAATGGTCAGATGTATAACTTGAAGCATTTTATGAAGTCCACTGCAGTGCCCCCTAGGGTGCCAGATTGCTGTCCTGGGATGTCAGGGGGACCAGTCTACTAAAAATGCTGGCTCCTCCTACATCCCAATGGCTTGAATTTGGGCGTTTTACACTTGGACGTTTTTTTCCCCCCGAAAATGGCTGAAAAACAAAGACGTCCAAATCAAAAAACGTCCAAATCACAGGACGTCCATAGTGTTTTCAAACACAAAAGACAGATGTCCATCTTTTTCAAAAATGACCTTCTTTCCTGTTCGGAATTTGGACGTCTTTGTAAAACGTCCAGATTCTGATTTAGACGTTTTTTTCGAAAATGCCCTTCCACGTAACTTTGTAAGTCTAAGTGCTTTGAAAATACGCCTCTATATGTGTGTAGCAAGGCCACTGAGAGGGGGTCGGGGGGGGGGGGGCAAGATTCCCTGGGGAGCCCAGCACAGGAAGGCTTCTGGAGGTAGGCAGAAGGTTCTGCTCCTTCGGTCTGTCTCTCTCTTTCTCCTGTATGTCGGGACACAGGTGATTACGTTAACAAGATAACCCAGGTCCCGGCGCACAAGAGCAGGAGAGTGACCAAGGGAGGAGCAGATGCAGGAAGGTAAAAGAGCAGGTGGCGGTAGTGGCCCGAGTGGGGGGGGGGCGGCAGTGGTGGCCTGATTGCAGGGGCAGCATTGGCGCCCCCCCCCCCCAAGTGGGGGGCAGTGGCAGCAGCCTGAGTGGGGGGGGGGTGGCAGCTGCGGCCCAAATGGGGGGGGGGGGGGACAGGACTGCGGTGGCCCTGCCCCAAGCCCAGCTGTCTCTCAGCGTCGCTGGTGTGTAGGGGGGGAAGGAGATACAAAAGGTAATCAATACCAATGTGAGGAAGGGGGAGAAAGTTCACCCTTTCCCCACTGATCTAAGCTCCCTACCACTTGCCCTCCCCCCCAAACAAAGCAGGCAAACTATATGTATGATTGCCCCCCCCCCCCCCAACAATGGTTTTGTCTGGGGAAACACTGGGGGTGTGGCTTCCCTTTGAAAACTGGCTGCAGTGTGCAGGGGCTGAAATGACTGCGGTAACTGCGAAGGATATGAGCTTTGCAGAGCTGCCTCCCCAATCCTTAGATAAAATTTGTGCAGTTTCTGAAATGCACTTTCTAGAAATTTAAATCTGTCACTTTAGGTGCATTTATTTATTTTGTTTCCCGCTGTTCTAGCATTAATTTAAAAAAAGGGGGGGTGGGGAAGTAAGAACAGCCAAGTATTTTGAAAGCTCCCTTCACACGCAGCTCTGGTGAAATGAAATTGTGAGCCTGTCCTCTGCTCTAGTTCCAGGCATCTCCACAGCTCTGCCAACACTGCTTTGCTGCAGAGACCAGATGTAGTTCTGGACAGCCATATCACCCTGCAGAATTGCTGCTAGCTCATGGTCCAGCCACAGCACCTGCAAACCCAGCAATGCCAGTAGCTATGACTCCATGACAGCAGCTAAGCCAGCTTTGTGTAGCAGTCCTGAAGGCAACAGGCTGCAGTAATCTTACAATGTCATTACCTCCCTCCATCCACAGGCAATGGCAGGACAGGACTTACTATTCTGCAAATGTGTACTAATGGCATCTCTAAGACTGTGTTTCCCAAGTCCAGTCCAGAAGTACCCCTTGCAAGTCAGGCTTTCAGGATATCCACAATGACTATGCATGAACTTGATTTGCATGCACTGCATAGACCGGCCAGTCCAGGAGTACTCCCTTGCAAGTCAGGCTTTCAGGATATCCTCAATGACTATGCATGAACTTGATTTGCATACACTGCATAGACTGGCCAGTCCAGAAGTACCCCTTGCAAGTCAGGCTTTCAGGATATCCACAATGACTATGCATGAACTTGATTTGCATGCACTGCATAGACCGGCCAGTCCAGGAGTACCCCTTGCAAGTCAGGCTTTCAGGATATCCACAATGACTATGCATGAACTTGATTTGCATACACTGCATAGACTGGCCAGTCCAGAAGTACCCCTTGCAAGTCAGGCTTTCAGGATATCCACAATGACTATGCATGAACTTGATTTGCATGCACTGCATAGACTGGCCAGTCCAGAGGTACCCCTTGCCAGTCAGGTTTTCAGGATATCCACAATGACTATGCATGAAGTTGATTTGCATACACTGCATAGACCAGCCAGTCCAGGAGCACCCGTTGCAAGTCAGGTTTTCAGGATATCCACAATGACTATGCATGAACTTGATTTGCATGCACTGCATAGACTGGCCAGTCCAGAAGTACCCCTTGCCAGTCAGGTTTTCAGGATATCCACAATGAATATGCATGAACTTGATTTGCATGCACTGCATAGACTGGCAAGGACTTGGGAAACACTGCCCTAAAAGCCATCGCTGTCCCATTAGCGCACCACCCCTGTCAACCCTTCTCCTTCACTAAAAGAATTGCAAGTTTCAGCGATCCTCTCCTCCCTTCTGGGGCTTTTCCTGGGAGTCTCTCCCTGCCTTTCTCATCCTTTTTCCACTGACACTGTCCAGAAGTGGTTTCCATGGCAACCATCTGACTGAGGCTCAGTGTTTACCCTGAATCTACGAAGTTCTCCGTCAGCGGGCGAGCTCGGTTTCGCCAGGCATCCAGTTACTGCCAGGTCCTAGCCACCAGATCCCCGGGCTAGTTCCTTCATGCCACAGCTCATTGCCCTGGGTCCCACTGCCAGCTGTCAGTGCCAGGTTGCTGTGTGTTCCTAATACCACCCTCCAGCTGTCATATTCCCCCTACCACCTTTTCGGCCTCCTGTACCCCACCCCGTCCTGGGCTCCTCTTCTTGCTTTATGGCAGTGCCTTGTGTTCTGTGTCAGGAAGATCGGTTTCCAAAGATTGCACCCACTCTGCTGACTAACAAAACTGTACTTGCTCCAAATCTCTCTGGTTTTAAGGCAGACGCACACAAACCTCCAACATCTCAACAGATTCTCCTTTGTTGGCATCAGAGCAGCTTATTATAATTTCATGTGTTATGATGGAAAACAACACTCTCCCCCCCTCCCCACCCCCCATCCCAAGTGGTTTCATGCCGTACTGGTCTAGAAACCTTGCCAATTACTGGTGGCATATGGTTTGTGTTTTTTCTCTTCTTGGTGTACAAAATTTGTCTGTCCTTGTTTGTACAAGCTGCCGGCCTCCTACGTGCTGATCGCTAGTGAGGGAAGTTGTGTTCTTTCCAATGGAACATCGATTACTGCACAGAGAAAACAGATTGCCAAGCATAGTCAGTGTTCTTCCTGCAGCGTCTGTGATCAGACGCTGATAGTGATCGTCTAATGCAGTGGTTTCCCCCAAACCTGATCCTGGAGGCACCCCGGCCAGTCAGGTTTTCAGGATATCCACAATGAATATTCATGAGATAGAGTTGCATGAGGTGAAGGCAGTAAACCTCTCTCATAATTTCTGTGAATAATGGTGTGAAACATATGCCATAGTCCCCAATTCAGAAGTACCCCCAGATTTGGCCAGAGGTTAGAGACTGCTGCAGTCTAACAAGCACAATGTTGTGTCGGCTCCCCACCCCCCATGGCCAATCAGACAGTGGAATCACCTACATTGCTGAGCCTCAAATGTTGGCAATTTTGCAAAAGTTCCCTGAAGGTTGTCCCCTGAACTGCGACTTCATGCTCTGGTCCCGTGACATCCGTGGGCTTTCCTCAAGGCCCTAGCCCCTCACACAGTCTCTCCATCGCTTGTTGAGAAAACACTGAAATTAGTATCTGAAACCTGCTCCCTCTTAATGCTTTCAAATTCGACCCGTGTTCAGGTCAGTCCAGTCTCCTGCCACCATTCATTAACCCCCAAATTCTATAAATGGTACTTAAAATTGTGAGAACAAATTTGGCCACACCCTCACTTTGTACGTGCAGTGTAATTGGATAACAAGCCAATCAGTGCTGATAATTGGGTGCTGATAATCAATTGTTCCCACTGGCAGCCATTTTGTCTAAGAAGAAGACTGAAGCAGGAGAGTAAAAAAGAACCTGTGCCCTGACGAAGTCACGAAACCTGGCCAAGTCGGTTGAGGTTGCTGAGGTAGAATCAAGAAATGCAGCACGAAAGTTCTAATTAAGGGACGTTTATAAAAAAAAGAAAATAAGTTACACGCAAACATACACTAAAGGATCGATGCCGATGTGCACCTGACTGCCAGAAAACTGTGAGTTTAGCGGTCTGGATGCAGGAATTCTGAAGATCCTTCACCATAGGTTAAACTACACTAAAAATTTATTTGTGCCTAGGATGGGTTTTGAAGATATTGACTTGTGTTAAGCCCCGCACCGCTTTAAGTAATTGTGTCAAGCTCTATGTGATTTATCAAACAATCAATTATTGGCACTAATTGGTCTTAACTGAAATTTAGGTGTCACACAGATCAACATGTACATTTTATGTACGGCTCCAAAAAGGGGGTGTGGCTGTAGGAGGGTCAAGAGTGGATCAGGACATTCCTACAATTTACGCATCCTGTTATAGAATAAGGGGGGGGCAGGGCTGCCGAGAGACTAGGCCGGGCCCGGGGCAAGGTTGCCCGGCCAACCCCCTCCCCCGATGCCCCACCTCCGCCCCCCCCCGATGCTCCACCTTTGCCCCCGCCGCTGCCGCCCCCCATCGCTCCCCCTGCCGCTGCAGTCCGCGGTCTCACCTGCCTGCCTCCACAGCTCCGGGCCCCCTTCATTCAAAGCGGCAGTCGCAGATCGCTTCTCTTCTGGCCTTCCTTCCCTTTGTCCCGCCCTCATCTGATGTAACTTCCGGTTTCCGCAAGGGCGGGATACAGGGAGGGAAGGCCAGAAGAGATGCGATCTGCGACTGCTGCTTTGAATGAAGGGGGCCCGGAGCTGTGGAGGCAGGCAGGTGAGACCGTGGACTGCAGCGCCGGCGGCCTGATCCTGGTGCCAGGCCCCCCTTGGAGGCCTGAGCCCGGGGAATTTTGCCCCCCCTCTCGGCGGCCTTGGGGGGGTCCACACCTAATTTAAGCATATTTTGTACAGTGCTGTGTACATCTAATAGCGCTATAGAAATGATAAGTAGTAGTACGCCAGGGTTTACTTGGTATCGGCGCAGATTCTATAACACCGCGTGTAACTTAATTGGCTTAACAAGCTACTGAGCACTGATAACAGCACTTAACAAGCAATAATGAGTGCTAATTGGCACTGATTAGAATTTAGGCGCATAACTCGCTATTTGTATTCTGTAACTATGTGCGCTGAACTTCTAACGTACGGGGCAAAAAGGGGCGTGGTTATGGGAGGGGAAACAGATGTTTCATGGGTATTTCCAAATTTAGGCACCTAGTTATAGAATATGGCCCACTGCACCTAAATCTACATGCTGAGTTGGCGTAAATGGATGCACGCAGATATTGGCGCTGAAATATCAACTCACATATAGAGGAGTAGCCTAGTGGTTAGTGCAGCAGACTTTGATCCTGGGGAACTGAGTTCGATTCCCACTGCAGCTCCTTGTGACTCTGGGCAAGTCACTTAACCCTCCATTGCCCCTGGTACAAAATAAGTACCTGAATATATGTAAACCGCTTTGAATGTAGTTGCAAAAACCTCAGAAAGGCAGTATATCAAGTCCCATTTCCCTTTCCCTTATGACATCACAATATCAGAAGTGAGCCAAGTATCAGGCAATCAAGCCATTGTGACATCACTGATGAGGTTGGCTCTTATTGGTAGAATGAGTGGAGGAGTAGCCTAGTGGTTAGTGCAGCAGACTTTGATCCTGGGGAACTGAGTTCGATTCCCACTGCAGCTCCTTGTGACTCTGGGCAAGTCACTTAACCCTCCATTGCCCCTGGTACAAAATAAGTACCTGAATATATGTAAACCACTTTGAATGTAGTTGCAAAAACCTCAGAAAGGCGGTATATCAAGTCCCATTTCCCTTTCCCTATTTCAGATCCTAAATGGAGTGTTGCTACTATCTAAGATTCTATCTAAGATTCTACATGGAATGGTAGCCACTGTTTGAGATTCTGTTGCTACTATTTGAGATTCTACATTGCAAGTGGAGGAGTAGCCTAGTGGTTAGTGCAGCCAACTTTGATCCTGGGGAAGTGGGTTCAATTCCCACTGCAGCTCCTTGTGACTCTGGGCAAGTCACTTAACCCTCCATTGCCTCAGGTACAAATAAGTTCCTGTATATACTATGTAAACCGCTTTGAATGTAGTTGCAAAAACCTCAGGAAGGCGGTATATCAAGTCCCAGTTCCCTTTCCCCATAATCAGTGCCTAAATCTAGGTGCCAATTATAGAATGCACTGATTTCAGCGCCTAATGTTTTAGTTGCCATATACAGACTCTCCTCCTTAGCGTGCTATTTTTTCCGGTGCTATTTACAGAAATTGGTTCCAAGTGCACACCCCTTTCGCTCCCTTTGTTTCTGCATCTTCCCACTGTCACCTACACCACACCATCCTTCACACCCTTCTTCCTCTTTCTACTGTAAGCTTTTGGGGTAAGAGACAGCCCTCCCACTCCCTTTTCCTGTGTTAATCATTTAATGTGCCCCTTGCATGTCTCACACATGCAAAGTCTGTAAAACACAATGCCAGTGTAATTCTAACGTATCACAATGAGTACAATAATATCATTCTCCAGATTGCCATTGTGACAGCATGCTGTAAGCCTTCATTTCAACAGGCATTTCATAAAATAATAATATGCATTATTATTTTTATAAGCTGCCAAGTTAAAAAAAAAAAACCTGCAGGTGATTTACAATAAACCTATAGTATCAGCAATATAATTCACAATATCACCACAGTGCTCTACTGTGTGCATCAAAGAACTAATTGACATGCGAATAGGCATATTGTAAGCAACTAGTAATGATGAAAGACTATTGCATCCAGTCTTCTCCTGATAGGAAATCACAGTGAATTGTTGGGAAATGTTAAGCCCAGAAGAAGTGCAAATATAGAGCAGACCACACCAACCAAAATAGAAAGGATTAAAAAAAAAAACAGTGCCACCACGTTTCACCTATATAAGGCTGTGTCAGGAATAGATAACTGTTAAACAGACATAAAGGGAATTAAAAACAAAATCATATTAAACAAAAACAATAAATAATTAAAAGCAGAAATTATCTGTCACTAATGAACGTAAATGTACTACCACCTTATTTCTTACGCCGGAAATGAACTGATTATCTAACTTACTCTAAGTAGAGGAGTGTGGTAGCCGTGTTAGTCCACTCTTAAGGTTATCAATAGAAATCAAACAAAATAAAACATGGAAAAGAAAATAAGATGATACCTTTTTTATTGGACATAACTTAATATATTTCTTGATTAGCTTTCGAAGGTTGCCCTTCTTCCTCAGATCGGAAATAACCAAATGTGCTAGTTGACAGTGTATATAAGTGAAAACATTCAAGCATTACTATGACAGTAAAATAGATACTATTGGAGATTCTACATGGAATGTTGCTACTATTGGAGATTCTACATGGAATGTTGCTATTCCACTAGCAACATTCCATGTAGAAGGCTGCGCAGGCTTCTGTTTCTGTGAGTCTGACGTCCTGCACGTACGTGCAGGACGTCAGACTCACAGAAGCAGAAGCCTGCGCGGCCACATTGGTGATCCGCAAGGGCCGACTTCTACATGGAATGTTGCTAGTGGAATAGCAACATTCCATGTAGAATCTATAGAAATTAAACAAAATAAAACATGGAAAAGAAAATAAGATGATACCTTTTTTATTGGACATAACTTAATATATTTCTTGATTAGCTTTCGAAGGTTGCCCTTCTTCCTCAGATCGGAAATAAGCAAATGTGCTAGCTGACAGTGTATATAAGTGAAAACATTCAAGCATTACTATGACAGTCTGACAGGGTGGGAGGATGGCATCTTCCAATGTGGTATATATCATTCAGTGTAAAAAATGTAACGATGCTATATTGGAGAAACAGGCCAGATGCTTAAGACAAGATTCAATTTACATAGACATCACATGAACAATACTGGTGCCAGTAGGGTTCCCACCCCTGTTGGTCAGCATTTTACAGGACCAGGACACTGTACCAGTGACTTCACAGTGAGAATCCTGAAAGGTAACTTTAAAACCATACAAGAACGTAAGACCTTTGAAGTCAGAATGATTGAATATTTTAACACCCAACAGAAAGGACTTAACAAGGATCTGGGGTTCCTAGCCCATTATAAACCATAAAGTTGTATTTCTCTCAACCCCTCACCTATCCACACCCATCCTGTTAGAATATCAATGATATGCTTTGATGTCCCCATGCATACCTCCTACCCACCCCCATCCTCCCACCCTGTCAGACTGTCATAGTAATGCTTGAATGTTTTCACTTATATACACTGTCAGCTAGCACATTTGCTTATTTCCGATCTGAGGAAGAAGGGCAACCTTGGAAAGCTAATCAAGAAATGTATTAAGTTATGTCCAATAAAAAAGGTATCATCTTATTTTCCTTTCCATGTTTTATTTGGTTTGATTTCTATAGATTCTACATGGAATGTTGCTATTCCACTAGCAACATTCCATGTAGAATCTCCAATAGTATCTATTTTACTGTCATAGTAATGCTTGAATGTTTTCACTTACATACACTGTCAGCTAGCACATTTGCTTATTTCCGATCTGACGAAGAAGGGCGACCTTCGAAAGCTAATCAAGAAATGTATTAAGTTATGTCCAATAAAAAAGGTATCATCTTATTTTCTTTTCCATGTTTTATTTTGTTTGATGACTAACTTACTCTATAACTTACTCTATCATTTATGAACTTTAATGCAATAACACTTTGTATTTCTCATTCAGGAAATGGCGATCGCCATTACGGCATAATGTAAGCCACATTGAGCCTGCAAAAAAGGTGAGAAAATGTGGGATACAAATGCAATAAATAAATAAATAAATAAGCCCATGTATAAAAATAAAAACATGAAAATTTATTTAAGAACAAGCAGCTAATGGTGTAAAAGAAAATGGATATACGGATTGTAATAAACATGAATGTGCATCTCGGCCATTCATAAAGTTATTGTTTATATTTATGTTTCATAAAACTTGATACACCGCAGACACCAAGAATACAAGGGTCTATGCAGTGTAAAATAAATTACTACATAAAATCAAAGAGAAAGAACTCCATTAATAAATTGTACAGAATAAAACCCTCATACCTAGAACACAAAATAGTAACTCGGTTACTGTACTCTGACGGACAACTCTCGGCAGATGATAGAAATAGGTTTGGAGAAATGACTTAAAACTGAGAAAAGATTCTTTGTCACAAAGCATAGGGACTAAGAAAAAGAAAGCAGGGCGACGGGTTGATTCTTAAAATATTTGTTTAGGGCTGGACAAAACCAACCGGATAACATCTAATGAATGAAGGTTACGTGAGGAAGTATAAGAGAAGAGGCAAGGTGGTCAGTGGTGTGATAAGCCAGAATTTGAAACATACTGCGATACTGTTTAACATTTATCTGCCCCTGACGCAGCCTTACGTAGGCGAATCAAGGACACCACAGGCACTGCTTTTTTTTTTTTAATCCTTTCTGGTCTAATTTTTTTTTTGTTACATTTGTACCCGGTGCTTTCCCACTCATGGCAGGCTCAATGCGGCTTACATGGGGCAATGGAGGGTTAAGTGACTTGCCCAGCGTCACAAGGAGCTGCCTGTGCCGGGAATGGAACTCAGTTCCTCAGTTCCCCAGGACCAAAGTCCACCACCCTAACCACTAGGCCACTCCTCCACTGTTGCTACTATTTGAGATTCTACATGGAATGTTGCTATTCCACTAGCAACATTCCATGTAGAAGGCTGCCCTTGCAGATCACCAATGTGGCCGCGCAGGCTTCTGCGAGTCTGACGTCCTGCACGTACGTGCAGGACGTCAGACTCACAGAAACAGAAGCCTGCGCAGCCTTCTACATGGAATGTTGCTAGTGGAATAGCAACATTCCATGTAGAATCTCCAATAGTAGCAACATTCCGTGTAGAATCTCCAATAGTATCTATTTTATTTTTGTTACATTTGTACTCTGTGCTTTCCCACTCATGGCAGGCTCAATGCGGCTTACATATTATATACAGGTACTTATTTGTACCTGTGGCAATGGAGGGTTAAGTGACTTGCCCAGAGTCACAAGGAGCTGCCTGTGCCTGAAGTGGGAATCGAACTCAGTTCCTCAGGACCAAAGTCCACCACCCTAACCACTAGGCCACTCCACTCCACCTTACCATCTGGTTTCTGTGGTCTGCTCTATATATGCACTGCCTGGGCATTCACAGATCCATGCCTCCTATTGTTCTGCTAATCCCAGAAGAAGGCAATTCCCAAAGGCAGCTCAACCATTAGGCAAACTAGGAAATTGCCTAGGGCAGCAGTTTCTAGGGGACAGCAAAGAGCAGCTGCGATCAAAGCAACACAGTAGGTTTTCAGATAGCCCATGTGCCCTCATTCTATACAGTTGGACACCCAAATTTACACTTATCCCTGGATTCTATATATGGCACCCAGATTTGTGCGCGCTGCCGAGTTGGGCACGCAAATAAAATTGAACATCAATAATTGGGTGCTAACAACTAGTTATTTACGTTAATTGGTACCCATTAGAATTTGTGCACGCATCTGACTGCGAATTATTCTGTAAAGCAGGGAGCTTAACTCTCATAGCATGTATATGAAAAAGGGGCGTGGCCATAGGCGGAGCATTGGCATTCCAAAAGGTTGCACACATACTTACAGAGTACAGGGTCAGCGCACCCAACTTGGGCAGGTTTCAGCAGGCCTAAGTCTGGCACCCAAACTCTGGGTGCAGGAATCAGTGCTAAGCGTGATTTTCTAATGAGCGTGCTGGCATCCATTTTTTGAGCATGATTTATAGAAGAAGTTCCCCCTTAATGTGCAAAGTTGTGCGTGCAATTTACAAAATAAGGTCAGTTAGGCACCAATGCTAATGGGCTTTAACAACCAATAATTCTCTATTATTGATATTAATTGGCTCTAATTAGAAGTTAGACATGTAATTGACCTTGGTATTCTACAAACTGAGGGGTAGTTTTACTAAGGTGCACCAAAAAGTGGCCTGCACAGGTGTAGACACATGTATTGGATGAGCGTAGGTCCATTTTTCAGTGCACCTGCAAAAAAAGCCATTTTTTTAAAGCCAAAAATGGACAGGCAACAAAATAAAAATTGGCGCAAATCCATTTTGGGCCCAAGACCTTACCTCCACCCATTGACCTAGGGGTAAAGTCTCACGCGTCAACCGGGTGGTAACCGTCAGTGCGAGTACAATGCTGATTACTGCCCGGTTACCTCCACGTGCCAGAAATTTTCCGGGGTGCATAGAAAATGAAATTACCACCCCGACCGCACAGTAGCTGCGCGGTAGTTCAAAACTGACAAAGGTAGGATGCGCATACATGCCTATGCAGCTTAGTAAAAGGGCCCCTGGGTGCGCTATTTTCATAGCATGCATTTGCAAGAGGGGTCTAGACCTAGGAGGGGTATGAGCGGGTCAGAGGCAAGCCTAGGACTTATGCACATGGGTTATAGAATATTAGCAGTCATGCATGTGACTGCCTAAAGTTTGGCATGAACATTTACACCAGCCTAAAGTTAGGTGCAGAACTGTGGACTTAGGCTAGTGTTTTAGAATGCAAGTTCCATGTGGAACTGCCATTATAGAATTTTCACTTAGCGTGCATCATCACTGCCCTTAAATTTTAATACCCTTTCTTGAATTTTGCCTTAAGGTCCAGATTCTATATATGGTGCCTGAAATATCCACGCAGAAAAAAAATTATGCCTATGTACATTCTCTAATGTACTCCTAAATTTTATAGAATAAACTTAAATTTCTGCGCAGTATAGAATACGCTGAGCGGGTTACCATGTGACTAAATTTGGTCGCGTCCATTTAGGCCACGTTTTACTTGGTGTAAATCCTGACGCCCAAATTAGGCACAAATCAGGTGTATTCTATAATAATGCATATAGATTTTAGAAACGCCCACACCACGCCCCCTTTTCAACTAACGCAGCTTAGAATTTGCGTGCACCACGTTACAGAATACACTTAGTGAGTTGTGTGCGTAAATCTTAATTAATGACAATTAGTGCTGAAAATTGTTAACATCCAATTAACAGCACTGATTAGCTAGTTAACCAATTAAGGTATAAGCATCGTTATAGAATATGCTTCGGTTTCCACGCGGTTTTTCAGGCGCCATATATAGAGTCCAGGGTATATTTATCTATATATATAAAAGGCAACCCCAACGTTCTGAAGCCTCCACGGAAGTTGAGGCGCCCGAGATATCCGGTGTGCCCTGGAGTGTCTGCACCGCCCTCGCGTCAAAACGTCATGACGTCGAGGGCGGAGCTATGACACTCGACGGCCGAAACGCCAGATATCCGGTGTGCCCTGGAGTGTCTGCACCGCCCTCGCGTCAAAACGTCATGACGTCGAGGGCGGAGCTATGACACTCGACGGCCAAAACGGCCCACAGCGAACAAGGCAAGTAGCTTTGAGGGACGGAGGGAGGGGGCCCCTTGCTAGCGCCCGTTTCATTCCGCTCAGAAACGGGTATTTTTTCCTAGTAATTTATAAAACAAAAGCTTTGTGTGATGTCCTGACCTAATAAATGTTTCTTAGGATTGTTCTTGGGGTAATTATGCTGATATCTTGATTCTTCAGTTAAGTTATAAAAAAAACATTTGGGGCGGGTGCTCCTAGATTGCTAGAAGTATAGAACTTAATTGAGAGGAGGGTGCAAGGCTGAAATTTTGACTAGGGCATCTAATACCCCTGACAGCTCCTCTAGCCGTCCCCCTGAAAGTAGCAGACAGTATGATCAAACCTGAGTGTCGATACCAAAAAACAAATTTTATTGGGTTTCTAAAAAAAACGACCCGACACGGCCGTGTTTCGGCCCTAAGGCCTGCCTCAGGGGTCTTGATCAATCTCAGATGCTTTTTAACTGACAACACGACATTTTTATAAGAGAGGAGACCAAAGACGTTTTTGATTGTGTGCAAATTTTCATCGGTGTATAATATTACACTGCAACATCTGAGATTGATCAAGACCCCTGAGGCAGGCCTTAGGGCTGAAACACGGCCGTGTCGGGTCGTTTTTTAGAAACCCAATAAAGTTTTGTTTTTTTTTATCCTCCTTGGTTTCTCCTCACTTCTTTTTGTTTCACTTCTCACGGTACCGTGAGGTTTTTTACCTCCTTTTTTTTCCTGCTTACTTTGCAAACCTGAGCGTCCACAGTTTGAACTTTGTGCTCTGTCCACTATGCTACACCAGAGCCCATGTTGGGGGCACATACAGTATTAGAAGACAATGCCAAAGGAAGGTATGCAAGGTAGTAGTGGAGGGACGGAGAATCTGGCTTTTGCACTAGCTGTATGGTCAACTGCATGAAATAGTAGAGAACCAAAAAGGGGAAAACAATGCAGTTGTGTGGCTACATCAGGTTCCCAAGGCAACATCAACCACAATATAACACCAGGCAACATAGCATTAGCAATACGTAGGAACAGATTCTTATTTTCCTAGCACAGACTGCAAACCAACTTGGCCAAACTTGCCAGCGATAACATTTTACAAGGATGCCTACCCGTTGAGTAGCACAATCCTTGGGTTCAAAGCTCAAGGAAGCTTTCATGGTTGACACCTGAGACCTAGGCAAAGTAGATGGGTCAAATGGTCTTTTTCTACCAACATTTACTCTATAGCTCGGTTGTGACTATATAGGGTTACCATATGGCTCCAGAAAAAGGAGGACACATTGATCCAGTCCGGGTTTTGCTTCCATTGAAAGCAATGGAAGTAAAACCCAGACTGGCTCAATCTGTCCTCCTTTTTCTGGAGCCATATGTTAACCGTGACTATATAACTTCCCTTTCTACCACCATCCATATTTACTTGGCCTCCACTTCAGTGATCGCATGCAGTGGGTTTCTTTCTCTCTCCAATATTAGTGTACCTTCCCTTGCCTTGGGTACAAACATAGGTTATAAGCCCTCTGAGGGACAAGGAAATGTAGCTGAATACTATTGAAAAAAGTCTGAGCTAAATCCAAATAAATTATTCTTTCAGATACGATAACGTAGAGGCCGACCAAAACCAGCAGTTTTAAGTTCTGGCCGAAACTGTATCCGCAGCCAAAGTTTGGAACCGAAACTGTGGCCCCGCCCACATCACTGCTGCAGGCCAACCTCCCCCATCCTCCTGACAGAAATCACGCCCCCTCCAGGGCCACCCACCACTTTGCCCTCCCCCCCACCCAATAGTAGGCCCTCCCTAGACTTACCTTGTAAAGGCCCTGGTAGTCTAGTGGTATCTCCGAGGCAGGAGCATCCCGCATTGCTCCTGCCCCCATTTGCTGCACTGAAAAAATGGCAGCTGCAACTTCCTGCAACAGTCTTGCAAGACTGCCGTGGGAGGCTGCAGCCACCATTTCGGAATTGGGAATTGCCTGAGCAGGAGCAAGTCACTGCCACTAAGGCCATTCCCAATTCCAAAATGGTGACTGCGACCTCCTGTGGCAGTCATGGCTGCCACTTTTTCAGCATGGAGGAAGGGGGCGGGAGCAATTCAGAACGCTCCTGTCCTGAAGACACCACTCCACCACCAGGGCCTTTATAAGGTAGGCCCAGGGAGGGGCTACTGTTTTGGGGGGGGGGGAGAGGCCAGAGTGGTGGGTAGCCCAGGAGGGGGGGGGTGTTTCCTGTCACAGTAGGTGGGAGGAGACTGGCCTTCAGCAGCGGCGGAAGGTGATGTGGCTACAGTTTTGGGTTTCCACCGAAAATGTTGAGGCATTTTCGGCAGAAACTCAAACCCAGAGTTCAGGCCGGTTTCAGTGCTGAATCTGAAACCAAAATTCAGTCCACCTCTACAATAAGCTTGTTCATACACCTTAGGATACACACAAACTCTGTGGAGCAGGTAGGCTCTCCCAGACTCATTAACCACTCAACAAAGATCAGTGCCTCATAGGGCTATCCTAGCATCCTCTTGGTAATCATTAGAAGGCAGGGGACAGGTTGTAGCTCTGTTTACCTGCTCAGGTTTCAACAGTTAAGGTGCCTTGACTGCAAATACCCAGAACAGTCCTCTGCAGGATAGAGCTAGTTTTGCTTATATCTATCCTATCAAAATGCAGATTTAAGTATTTGCCCTCTCTGCTCCATGATGCCACATATATTTTCAGATCAAGATCATTCACTGCTAAGTAAAAATCTCTATCCAAATGATTATCTATCTATCTCTATAAGCACCTCCTACTTATTTTATGCAAATGAGGAGATAAGAGAACCAAGGGATAGGCAAGCTGATATGCTGAGAATAGCTAGGTGTTTCTAGAAATTTCTTTCACCTGAAACCTTGGCATTCTGCCACTGTTTCCCTGTCAACAGTTTTAGGCAGCAGGATACAGGGCTCCTTTTGCTAAAAGGATGGGCTAGGTCACTGGTTTACATTACATGTTGGTTATCAATAGAAATCAAACAAAATAAAACATGGAAAAGAAAATAAGATGATACCTTTTTTATTGGACATAACTTAATGCATTTCTTGATTAGCTTTCGAAGGTTGCCCTTCTTCCTCAGATCAGAAATAAGCAAATGTGCTAGCTGACAGTGTATATAAGTGAAAACATTCAAGCATTACTATGATAGTCTGACAGGGTGTTTTATTTTGTTTGATTTCTATTGATAACCTTAAGAGTGGACTAACACGGCTACCACACTCCTCTCTACATTACATGTTGGAAAACTGCTGAGGAACTTCCTGACCTAGGCAGGCCACACTAGTCAACTGCAGAACCTTCGAGCCCCCCACACACATATTGCAAGCCAGAAAGGAATCAACAGGTTGGATTATGCACAAGAGCCAGTGTTAACTTTCACACCCTTTAACTGTACAGCTCTGAAAACTGATACCCATCATCGTAATGCAACCAATAATTTAGCTTGGAGAGAAGAGCTCTCCACATCTAATGACACAAAAATAGTAATTTAGTCCACTCTGGAAGGATTATTTACTCCTACTAATATGCTGGGAACCCTTAGTAATGCAGGCAGAAGGGAAGACACGAAAGAGGGCAGGTTAGCCACAGGAACTGAGTCGGTTTTATTGTATATTGCAGATATAGCCCTGTGTAGTGGATAGAGAGATGCAAGATACACAATATTCAGTTATAAAATGTAAGAAAAAGAAAGTTTCTTAAGGTCCGTCATTCAAGGATGCAAACGTTACAGATTCCTTCATCCAAGAGGAAGTTACGTTCGTCATGCAAAACAAAGCAGTGATATTATATCTTCGGGGCTGGGGGTGGGGGGGTGGGAGAAGAGAAGCAATAAGGAAGGAAAGAGACAAAGAGCTTCACTTTACACGGATGCAGAGCACAAATAAAGAGAACAGAGCGCTTGGCTTGCCGTTTGGCATTTCCCAGGAAATATTTGGCACTCTCGTGGTCACGCCTGGTTTTTCTGACAGTATATTAAGAGCAGGAGGGTTCACCACAAAATAAATATTGCTCACTACAGGTTTGCAGGGGAGCTAGAAAAAGCGCAGTTTCCTGGCATAGAAAAACAGTCTGTTCCCCCCCCCCCCCCCCCCACCCCACCCCCACTAAACGTGAGCAGGTCGCGGGCAGCAACAAAGGAATCCGACTTTTACAATTCTTAAATAATAAATACAATTATCCTTTCCTGGGTTAATTCCATAGATATGAATTTGCCTCACACATTCCATCAGTACTACAAGACATGTTTTGTTCAGTTATTACTTCATCCAAGAGAACATAACCATAAAAAAATAATGCAATTATATATATATGTATGTATGTATATATGTGTGTGTCTGTATCTATCTGTCTATCTATATAGATCTATATATATAGATGAGATAGATAGATATAGGTATATATATAGATAGATAGATAAAGATATATCTACATATATATATAGCCTTTAACATCCAAGGTGCACAGAATCATCATTTCCCCCCCCTTTTTTGCTAGATTAAATAATGTAAACAAGATAGTTGTCTGAAAGAGCCAGATCAGCAAACACTAGAAAGGTCTAAAAACACGGTGTGCTCGCTGCATGAATTAACAGCTTTAATGCAGAACCTACAACTGCACAATATTCACGTTATAGGAAAACAGAACACTCATGGGTCTGGGCAGGAGAGCTGCCAACAGAGCTTGGGGGAGGGGAGCAGTTACAATTATGAGTTTACATTTTGACTTTCTTTAGGATTAGGGGAGGAGGTCTTGTACGTTTTTTTTTTTGTTTGTTTTCAGTAGTATTTTAAAACCTTTTTTGCTCCTGCTCTGGTTTTGACACCTCATCCTGCTCCAAGCCTGAAATAAGAAACTAAGCTGGTTCGTAGTAGGTCGCAGGCTATTAATGAAGGATTTCAAAAGTGCTTTGCTGTTGTTTGGGTTTTTGTTTTTTTTGTTTTAATGCCCAAACATGTTACTTTTGTAAAATTATTCTGCCTTTTCTGCAGTGTCTTTGGGGATTTTAAACACCAGGAGGTGTCTTGTCTGAAAGTGGTTTCATCCCGTCCTCCATCCCATCATCTTCCTCCACTGAAAAAACAGAGAAACAGGGTTAAATATGAACTGGAAGGGTTTCCTTTAGCCTCACAGAACATGACCCTTCCCCCTCCCACACCCCACCCACCCCCCCCCCCCCCGTCCCCTTCCCCTACATTCCAGGGGCACCACTTTTCAAACTGAAAGGGTTAAAAAGAAAAAAAAAACCAATAGCATATAGAATAATATTATTTTAAATTGCTTATTCTGCTTTTCATGATAACTAAGCAAACGAATCATTTCATTGCATTTCATCCTATTTACTGCTCTTCCCCTCCCCCCAAAATGACAACACAAACCAGTTTACATAACAATATACTACCTCAATCTAGTTTAAAGTCTCACACCTCCTTTTCTTTCCTGGTTCTGTCTCATTTCTAAGGCAAACACTTGTTTTGAGTTTAGGTTTTTGTTTAACTAGTCTGGCTCAGCTTGGTGAATCTGCAGTAGGTCAAGCGGGTGCCGGGATCCCGTTTATCATTAAAATGTCTGTACTGACGGTATGTGCACGGTTTGCAAGGTGACTCTCTCTGGCAGGTGAAAAAGAAACGAAACGAAACATGAAGTACGATATACGCATAACAACAGATAAGAGACACACACATAAAGAACAAGGGCAAAGAAAGGAGAATAACGAGTAAGACAGCCCGGATGCGTGGAGCCTAGTTCAGCCCTAGCCATTGCCCTTCTCGCTCCTAATTTTAGTCTAGTCCAGAACAAGTAAACTAAAGAAAGGGAGGGAGGGGGGGGGGGGTCGGTTCTGTCTGTTTCTAGACCTTTACCTATGAGGGAAAGAGGGGGCGCCATCTTTCCACTTTGGACACCCAAGGATGAGGGGATATATCATTTATTAAAAGAGAATCAGCTGCTCCTCGTTCCCAGATTTGACATTTTTTTAATGCAGTTATCACTTTTGACGTTCCCTTGAGTCATTTGAATTAATTCACATACAGCCTAAATTTACCTCGCCGTCCTAATAGTGAATTAAACTGACGAGTGGGGTCATTTTATCAGATTTACTGCCCATCTCCCGCTATAGCTGAAATACAAGAACTCAGGCCTCGGGTGAATCTTTTGTAAATTCATCTTTATAAATAAATCATTCTTATAACGCGCCAGCGCTAAAAGGCAAAGGCTGCGGTATATGAAAGATCCGGATCGAGTTAAGCACTTGATAAATAAAGGGTCAGGAGGAAAGGGGTCCCGGGAGGATGCGTTACCCAGCCGTGGTGTATTGAGACCACTGGTCATCTGGCCTGTGCTGTGAGCGAGCAGGTGGCCCAGTGGACTTCCACCGGTCACCAGGGGGGCTTTTCGTTTTTGGAAGTCTTCTGATGATGCTGGAATGCAAACCTATTTTGCATCTGATTGTCTCTAGGAGGAGGGTGTAAATGGTTTTTTTTGAGAGGGTAAGTTGCTTCCTGGACGAAGGATTCTTTGCAGGTTGTGCTAAGGGTCAGCCAAAGACCCTCTTTTTCAGCTCCAGGCCAGGCGTTAAGCTGTCAGCGCACTGCAGTCTCGGTTCTGCTCCCTGAGACTTGGCCTCATTCCTCTACCCTAGCGGGTGCCAGAGACACAAAATATTGATCGCATCCCGATTCCTTTATTTTTTTTTTGGGGGGGGGGGTAGAATCCGATATAGCCCCTTCCTCTCTTGCAGTGCATTGCCTATGCAATAATATTTAATTTAAAAAAAAAGCTTGAAAGACATATATTTTCACTGGATGTGACAAATCGATTTCTTAGCAGTATAAATTTAATATTGGGGGGGGGGGGGGGAGGGAAATATTGATATCTTGACCTCTCTCATTCGGTTGACTGCTGATCTGTCCGAAATAAAATAAATTGAATAAACTGACTTTTTTTTGGGGGGGGGGAGGGGGTTCCTTTCTAACATACGCAGGTGATCTAAAAATCTACCTCCCTTTCCGCTTTAGCTCTGGCAAATAAACGTTTTCGTTTCTGTCGTTCTGCAGAATAAATTGCCTGGACTGAGGGGGGGAGGGGAGGGGTGGCATGCCCTTACCTCTCTTGCTGCGGCCAATCTGCCCCAGCTTGGGGGGCCTTTTGCCCCCTTGCCCGGCGCTGTTGTAGAAGTTGCTGGTGTCCTGGAGGCGGCAGGTGAAGGAGATCTGCCCGGGCACCTCAGCCCCTCCGGCCGCGTAATGCGGCAGCTGCTCGGCCTCACTGAAGGGCAGCACCTCGGACATGGTGACCGGATCCGGCGGGGCTCTCTACGGACGGACGGGCGGGCGCTGCTGCTGCTGCAGCAGCCTGGGCTCCGGGATCCGCCTGGGGTGGGTGGGTGGGTGGGGGGGGCAGGGGAGGGGGGTTCACACGCTGCCAGGCGACGGCAGAACAGTCACATCCTCCGGCCGGAGCCGCGGACAAGCAGCCGGCCCCCCCCCTTCCGCCTCGGATCCCAGCGGATGGCGATGAGACGCGGACGGACGGACAGCCTCGCTTACTCACACACAGTCAGCACCATGGGGGGGGGGGGAGGGGAGGGGGTGCTCAGCCAAAGCCCCGGCGGGTTCGGGGGAGGCAGGCAGGGAGGATGGATGTGTGCATGAAAAAAAAAACCCACCCCAGCAAAAACCACAGGGTATTTCCCCCCCGGTTCCTTCGCTCAGGGAGGCGCTTGAAGAGAGGAAAAGGGAAGATGCTCAGAAGAGACAGACCGACGGACAGGAAAGGAGGGAGGAAGGGGGGAGGGAGGGAGGATGCGGGAGAGCGAGAGATTCCTGGAAGAGGAGAGCGGCTACGTCACCGAGGGGGCTGAGCCTGGGCCGCCTGTTGCACCAGCTTGTGCGAGGGAGACAGACAGACAGACAGGCAGGGATGAAGAGACAGACAGAGATCCGTGCTGCTGCTGCAAAATACCGCCCCCCCCCCTTAATGGTGATAATTACACTAATTAATAGTTTTTTTACCACTGTTTGCGTCTAAACACCTTTTAGCAAACACCATCCCGTCCTGCTTTCCAATTAAGGAAACGTAGCGGGGTCACCTTTTTTTTTTTTTTAGCGCAAATTCGCTGCCTGGGCCATATTGACAGGGAGAGAGAGAGGGCTCGATGCAGGTCTGATTAGCCCCCCCCCCCCCCTACCAAGAGCCAGCGGGTCACCTGCCTCCACCGCACTGCCGTGGCCCTAGTGAAAAAAGGTGACCTCTGATCGTTTATTTGTGCAACACACGCGTGGCGACGGTATTTCTACCTTAAAAGCCAGAAAAGGGGGGGGATGGGGAGATGCTGAGCGGTGCCTGCAGTCAGATCTCCACCTTGTATAGACCACCAGCCAAGGGGGTGCCCAGCGCTCTGTATGCAGCTCACACCCCACCTCCAGACTGTGTGAGAGGAGACCGTCTGCCTTAATTAACCTGTCAAACGCACCGATCGAGGCAAAACACAGGCATGTGGCATTTCAAAATAAGAAACGAATCGCAAAATCCAAGTCTGGAGAGGGAGGGGGGGCTTTGCCATTTCCGACAGCGCTCTCTCAGTTTACGTAAACACTGTCGTGAACTGTAATTATTTAATCCCCAGATCTTGGAGTTAGCCCTGTAAAGAAAGCCACTGAAACCTACAAGGAGAATTCCTGTGCAAACCCCGTTAATGTACAGGGGGGGGGGGGGGGGGGGAATCGCTGGTCCTGAAGAGAGATCATTTAAAACCCTCTCTCTCTCTCTAGCTGTAGCCACGTCTACAGTGGAAGAGGATTTGGCGCTGTCCATCTCGTCAGCACTCTTTCAAGTCAGGGGTTTCTACCTTAATCCCCAGCTGCACCTATGGAGCTGGCACAGTCCCGGTAAGCACTAAGCAGGAGATACTGCCTGGTTCTAGATAAGAGATGTAATACTGTGGATAATGGCTATATTACTAGCAGAAAGCTGCAGATATTAATTGCTTAGGTATGCATGAGTTTCTCAGGTTTCTCACCAATAGAAAGCAGCCCTGCTCCTTAGGAAATCCTAGGTCAAAACAAGAAAAGGCCAACCGGGTGAAACTGTAATTATCTACCTGGATTTTTGGATTTTTTTTTCCAAGTCATGATCCACTGGGACTCCTGAAAGTTTGATGCAACAAAAGGGAAGGGGAGGGCTAACAGTACTCTGGGGACTGCCCGAGTACTGCGTGGCTGTTGCGGTAATTTCATTTTTGGCGCGTGTCTGAAAACTATTTTTTTTTATTTTCGGGTGCCCGTCTTTGGCGCACATAGGTCATTACCGCCCGGTTACCGCATGAGCCTTTACCGCTAGGTCAATGGCTGGCGGTGAGGTCTCGGTCCCAAAATGGACAAACGGCAATTTTCATTTTGCCGCACGTCCATTTTTGGCAAAAATTTTAAAAAGGCCTTTTTTTTACAGGCGCGCTAAAAAATGGATCGGCGTGCGCCCCAAACCTGCGCCTACACTACCGCAAGCCATTTTTCAGCACACCTTTGTAAAAGGACCCCTCTGTTAGGAAGCAGAAATGACATAACCTTAGTGTGTTGGTTATTTATGTATTTATTTAGATTTTGCTCACACCTTTTTCAGTAGTAGCTGAAGGTGAGTTACATTCAGGTACATTGGATATTTCTCTGTCCCAGGAGGGCTCACAATCTAAGTTTGTACCTGAGGCAATGGAGGGTTAAGTGACTTGCCCAAGATCACAAGGAGCAGCAGTGAGATTTGAACCAGCCACCTCTGGATTGCAAGACTGGTGCTCTAACCACTAGGCCACTCTTCCACCCCAAAGACTCTTGTTACCTTTTGGGGTTCTACATGGAATGTTGCTACTGTTTGAGATTCTGCATGGAATCTTGTCACTCTTTCGGATTCCAGAATCTTGATATTCTTTGGGGTTCTACATGGAATGTTGCTATTCTGTGAGAATCTGAATGGAATCTTTATTTATTTAGATTTTGCTCACACCTTTTTCAGTAGTAGCTCAAGGTGAGTTACATTCAGGTACTCTGGATGTTTCTCTGTCCCAGGAGGGCTCACAATCTAAGTTTGTACCTGAGGCAATGGAGGGTTAAGTGACTTGCCCAAGATCACAAGGAGCAGCAGCGGGATTTGAACCGGCCACCTCTGGATTGCAAGACCAGTGCTCTAACCACTAGGCCACTCCTCCACATGTAGGAAACCATTGGGGGCAATTTTGTAATGAGCTGCCTCGAGCCCTCCTTGCAAATGCACGCTATGTAGGTTACCCAGGTATTTTGCAGAATACCTGTAGCTACAACAGTATAGACCTCCTGATAGTGCAAATTGCAGCAAACATTGCAGTTCACCACACTTTCTTCCATAGAAATAGAAGCAACACATAGACACAATGGACTAGTTTCTCCGAAAAAATAGCAGCACTTTTCTATAAACCAAGCTTACAGTTAGACATGATTTATAGACTACTGCTTAGTGCCGGGAACCATGACTACATTTCGATGCGAACATTTACACCAATGAAAACCTGGTGTAAATCCCCACACGTAAATTAGGCGCGGATTCCCCAAATTCTATAACAACGCACATAAATTTTAGGAATGCGCCTCTCAGGGCCATGCCCTGGCCATTCTCCTTTTTCAGATCCACGCACTAGAATTTAGACGCATCTCTTTATAGAATAAAAAGATGCACACGTAAATTCTAATTATTGCCAATTAGTGCTGGTAACTGCTTGTTCTTGCCCAGTTATTGGTGCTGATTAGCTCATTATTCAATTAAGTTGGGTGTGCAAATTGGACACATGTCCAAATTTGCACACGTCAACTCAAAGCGCCATATATAGAATCTGAGGGAATATGCAGCTGTCCATAATAAATGCACTATTTTCATCCTAATGGAAAACTGCAATATAACAGCCCTGAAGTAAACCACATGTAATACTAACACAGAGATACAGCATTTACAACTGCATACAACCCTGCCTTATCTAGCAAACAGCATGACATAATTACATAGTAGGTAAGGTACACTGATTAGAATGAAGCAGTGGCGTAGCTATAGGGGGACATGGGGGCCTGGCCCCCCCCCAAAAAAAAAACTGGATCTGTGCCTCTGGTTTGGCTGGCAGAGGTCCCAAACCCCCACCAGCTGAAGTGGGGGTTTTTTCAGCGCTGGTCTCTGGCGCCACTGCATTTCCTGCCCTGCTTTCTGTTCTCCTCAAATCTGGCACGCTTGTTTTAGTGAAACTGAGCATGCGCGCTTGCCGGACATGACGTGAGTGGAAGAGAGAGCAGGGCAGGAAATGCGGTGGCACCGGAGACCAGCGCTGGAAAACACACTTCAGGTGGCAGGGGTTGGGGACCCCCGCCAGCCAAGGGCATGTGCGGTGGCAGTGGTGGTGGGGGTTGGGAATCCCCACCAGCCAAGGTACATGCAGCAGCAACGGCGGTGGAGGGCTGCGGTGGGTGGGGGCAGCAAAGCGGAGGTGGGGGATGGCGGGAAAGGAGACCAAAATGTGCCCCCTCACCTTGGGCTCTGGCCCCTCCCACCTCGAGGTCTGACTACGCCCCTGGAATGAAGCAAAAACAAAACCCTAAATATTGATTTCTCACCATAAATTCTATCTAAAACCTGATTTCCCCCTCCCTCCCCCACACAAAAGTACCTTTTACCTCTTTACAAAGTAAGTCCTTCCTTGTATGTGAAAGAAACGGTACACTTGGTTTATTGTGTAGCATTTCAAAAGTATACACAGCAAAGAGAGCACACCCTGTGTTGTTCAAAATTCTATTAAGATCTATTTTCCCATTTCTTTAAGATTGTCCCCTGCAATTCATAAAACATCTGACACGTACTGCATCCAGATGGCCAAGCCTGACTATGAGGTCACAAGTGACACCCCTTACACTGAAGGGATAATACAGATCCTGCTCCAGGTGAGGTCATTAATAACTGTGTTCTGAACATTGCTGCACCTTATGGGACCCGCGGGGGAAGGAGGTTAAAGGATTACAAAAGGAAAGACTCCAAAACTAACAGCATTTTGACTTGACTGAGGGCAAAAGTTCCTCTTTCGGGTCAGTACTTTTCAAATACTGAAAAGTACAGAGCCAGTAACTTCTCTTTTAAATGGATTATCCCTGCTAGGCAATATATTGATTTTAATTAGGGAAATTGCCATTTGTTGCTGGATTTACAAATGACAAAATGTTTTCAACCTTAGTCTGCTCATCGAGCAAGGTCACAGGAGGACAATGTCTATAAACTCTTAAAGCTTTAGAATTATTTATGAGAAAGGATTCACCATCCGAGCTTCTCATTTCATAGTGTCTCCAGAACTTTTTCCCTTTTTAGCCTCATTTTTATATATAACAGAGGCTTATCAGATTTACCAGATGTCTTGTCTGTTGTGATTTAGGTTTCTGTACGTCCCATCCCCACGCCTTCCTGCTTTTTATAACTTGAGAACAGCTAAAAGCAGATGAGCCAAACTGGTGTGGCAGTGGGCTCTTGAAAGATATCACACTTTTGAGTTTTTCGCAGATGATGAGTGACTTGCGGAGCGGCAGGCGGATGGTAAATTTGGCAACTCCCCCTTAAGAAATACATGGAAGTAGAACATTTGTTTTTTCACTTCTATGCTGCTGCGATGCTGGTAGACCACAGCTTGTCAGCAGCAGCGATTTTAAAGGTTTCATATTGGAACTGTTTTTAAAGAGTGTTTGGGTACACATAAGAATTTTACATATTGCTGCTTTCTGGTATTCCATTTATTTATGGTAACTAAAGACTCCTAATGAAAGCAATTGTGCCAAAACACAGCCCGTGCCGAATACAATCCTTGTTTACCCACTAGTTGTTTCATAATAACGAACCTTTTTATCTGGACCACCTACCACTTTGGTCATTCCCACACCCTTTTTTTTTTTTTAGCTTGTGCTGATATGTGCAAATATTTGGTTTTCTTCTTTTCTGTAGTAAAACTGAGTATTACATTTGAAGGAATAGTTTAGTTTATTATAACTTAATATACCATCTTTCAGATAATCAAAGCTGTTTACAATAGAAAAAGGAACTTCAACTTATTTGGATTTTACTCACACCTTTTTCAGTAGTAGCTCCAGGTGAGTTACAATCAGGTACTCTGGATATTTCTCTGTCCCAGGAGGGCTCACAATCTAAGTTTGTACCTGAGGCAATGGAGGGTTAAGTGACTTGCCCAAGATCACAAGGAGCAGCAGTGGGATTTGAACCAGCCACCTCTGGATTGCAAGACTGATGCTCTAACCACTAGGCCACTCCTCCACTAGCAACATTCCATGTAGAATCTCAAATAGTAGCAACAGAATCTCAAACAGTAGCCAACATTCCATGTTCCACTGCACTAACCACTAGGCTACTCTTCCACTAGCAACATTCCATGTAGAAGCCTGCCCTTGCAGATCAGCAACGCGGACGCGCAGGCTTCTGTTTCTGAGTCTGACGTCCTGCACGTACATGCAGGACGTCAGACTCACAGAAACAGAAGCCTGCGCAGGTTGCTGACCTGCAAGGGCAGGCTTCTACATGGAATATTGCTAGTGGAATAGCAACATTAACATTCTATGTAGAATCTTAAATATTTAATATTTATTTAGATTTTGCTCACACCTTTTTCAGTAGTAGCTCAAGGTGAGTTACATTCAGGTACACTGGATATTTCTCTGTCCCAGGAGGGCTCACAATCTAAGTTTGTACCTGAGGCAATGGAGGGTTAAGTGACTTGCCCAAGATCACAAGGAGCAGCAGTGGGATTTGAGCCTGCCACCTCTGGATGTCAAGACTGGTGCTCTAACCATTAGGCCACTCCTCCACTGCACTTTAAAAGATTAAAGAGGGCCCTCTGCTGGATGTGCAGTGACAGCTGGGAAAGCAATTGGAGTGTTTATTGGGACGGGAATGGAGAGCAAGAGTGGGGACGTTGTGGAGCCTTTGTGTCGCACATCGGGTATTGTGTGCAATTCTGGTTGCCGCATCTCGGGAGAGATGTAGTGGAGTTGGAGGGTGGGGGATGTGGTGGAAGTCTATAAAATAATGAGTGGAGCGGAGCAGGTGGATGTGGGTTGCTTATTCATTCTTTCTGAGGATGCTGGGACTGGGGGGGGCATGAAGTGAGGCTGTGGAGTGGTAAGTTTGAAATGCGTCAGAGAAGGTGTTTCTTCACTCGGCGTGTGGTTGGACTCTGGAGTTTATTGCCAGAGAGTGTGGTGGGAGCAGTTAGCTTAGCAGGGTTTGTAAAAGGCTTGGGTGGCTTCCTAGGAGAGAAGTCCATGGGCCATTGTTGTGGTGGACTTGGGGAAGATCTACTGCTTGTTTCTAGGATGGGCAACATAAAGTGTATTGTACTGTTTTGGGATCCTACCGGGTGCTTGTGGCTTGGAATGGCCACTGTTGGAAACAGGATGCTGGGCTTGATGGACCTTTGGTCTGTCTCAGTGTGGCGATACTTATGTACTCCAATTATATAGAAATAGGGAATATTTAAATTTACAATTATACCTCTTATTTATCATTCGCACTCATGAGATATAAACTAATTTTAACTGTATACATACTATTTATCTTTACATAAAATTAAAGTATATACTAGTCAGTTTTTCCTTTTTCATGGTTTGAAAAGTGCTCAGTTCACACCCCAAGAAGTTACACTGGACAAGTACTACAGTACTGGAATCAAACAAAATAAAACATGGAAAAGAAAATAAGATGATACCTTTTTTATTGGACATAACTTAATACATTTCTTGATTAGCTTTCGAAGGTTGCCCTTCTTCCTCAGATCGGCTACCGCACTCCTCTACAGTACTGAAGAAATCAAAACAGAAATGCACTTAATTTTGTAAATCAGTGGCATATTCACAAGGGTTCCCTTGCTGGGGCTGGTGGGGATCCCCTCGGCACTACTTTATAATCAAAAGAGATGTGATAGAATTAAAAAAAAATAATTTTCAAAGATAAAGTAGGTTTGATCAAACACAAGACACCTTACAGTTTTAACGTGGAGGAAAAAAGACCACACAGGCAACACATAACGTTCAACAGTATCTGTAACGGTTCCAATCGCAATCACTGGTCTATAAAAAACCTCCGATATAAATTCATTTTTCAAAGTGATGCAAAAATTACAATGTGCTCTCAACACGGTTTTAACATTGCAAAAGTCTTAAATATACAGGAGCCTAGTCGGAAACAGGAAGTTACATCAGAAAGGAGGGAAAATGCCGAGAAGGCCGTGGAGAGCATATCAGAATCGCCACCGCGCCGGTGACCCCCTTCAAAGAACAATGCATTTTAAAGGTTGTCCAGGAAGCAGAGGGAGATGTCAGAGAGGGGTGGAGGGAAGGGGAAGACATGTAGGCCCACAGGGGGCCACCTGGAGCTATGGGGCCCAGGGCAGCTGTCCTGTTTCCCCCCCCCCCCCCCCCCCCCTCAATGCCATCCCTTCCTGAAAAACAGAGAAGATCCGTGCGGTTCCCTCTCTAAGGGAACAAATATCTGTTTTGGAATATGTTCTTTAAGGAAAATTCAAATAAAGATGACAAAAGAAATAAATAAAACCAATATATGAAGGTATTCTGAGCTCTCTATGTAAAATGCTGTAGCTTGGGTAGGGTCTGATTGAATATTCAAAGCCTGTGAAGCAGTCACACATCGCGCTGAAAGCCTGCCGCTCCAGCAGCTGCCTCACAGCTCTCTGTTTGCAGCGTCTCTAGTGACTTTACACTATTTCAGAGCACACATACAACAGAGCAGTGAAACCTCGAGGGGGGGGGGGAGAGAGATGATCAAAATAAAGAGCTAAATAAACAGGACTTCATTTGCATGATCTGCATCCTTAGCTCCTCCCTGATAACTGCAGATCTCTGTTGGCTTCTTGAGCGTTGCTCCCTGTCAGGGTAGAAGGAAAACCCAGGAGCAGGTGGATTCACTTTACGGCAGTATGAAACAGATTCACAAGTGATTTTTTTTTTCCAGAAACAAAAAGGAAAATGACAACATGGACAAGAAAGTGAACACAGCATAGAATTAAGATAAAAATTGCAGAATATTTGAATGCCAGTGTGTGGGTGTAGAGAGAGAGAAAATAGTCAGGGCTTCAGATTAAGTAGCATCCCTTATGAAAGAAAAAAAAAAGCTCTTTATTGGATAAACACTACTTTCTATAATATTCTCTCCCACTCCCCTGTCTTGTGTTGTATTTTTCACTCAGTTTTATGTCCTAAGTAATACAAACCTACACATTTGATTCCACTGAGAAAGATACCAACCAAGAGTACCTGATATTCAAAACCATTCAGCCAGTCGCTGAGGAGATTATATGGCGCCTAAACAGCGCTGAAATAAGTGCCGACTAACGCATTCTATAATCGGTGCCTAATCTTCTTAGCAGAGACTAGGTGGCAACACTGGTAATTGGGAAGCAAAGCTAGTACAGATAGTACGGGGCGGACTTCTACGGTCTGTGCATTGATCGTGGCTGGATCAGTGGCATAGCTAGGTGGAGCCATGGGGGCCTGGGCCCCCCCCAAAAAATTTGCTCTGGGCCCCTGGTTGGCTGTCGGACTTCATCCAGCGCTGGTCTGCTGCGGCACTGCCACATTGCCTGCCCTGCGCTCTCTACCCCTCACATTGGGCGCGCTTCTTTTAGTGAAATTGAGCACGCTCAGTTTCACTAAAAGGAGCATGCTGGACATGAGGGGAAGAGGGAGCAGGGCAGACAATGCGGCAGCACCGGAGACCAGCACTGGATGAAGTCTTCAGCTGGCGTGGGTTGGGGACCCCCGCTAGCCAAGGTATTTATGGCAGCAGTGCTTCAGCTGGAATGGGTTGGGGACCTTCACCAGCCCAGATGTACAGCAGCAGCAGTGGGGTGGTGATCAAAATATGCCCCACCTTGGACTCTGGCCCCCTTCCACCACGAGGTCTGGCTATGCCCCTGGGCTGGATACATTGGATGGGCTGGAATGGAGCTTATGAAGGGCTTCAATAACAACTTCAAAAGCTTTTGAACAAGGACAGTGCCGGGCAGACTTCTATGGACTTTGCCTTGAAAATAGCATGGACAAATCAAGTTCAGGTATACATATGTTGTATCATCTTGTATCACCTCATACCTTATGTAATGAGTTTCTCTTTTTGGGTAGACTGGATGGACCATAGTCTTTATCTGCCATCATCTACAATGTTACTAGGATTATAGAAGAGACGGGGGGGGGGGCAACGATGGCGGCGGGAGGGGGCAGGGGGGCTAAAATGTGCCCCCTCCCCTCAAGCTGTGGACCCCCCTCCCACGCAAGTCTGGCTACGCCCCTGCCATAAACCATATGCCTCTTTTGGTATAAGACTCCAGTTTCCACAAACCTTCAACAAATTCCAGAAATCACTTGGGATCGGAGAGGACATCATACCCTGGCTCCTTCCTACACTGTAAGGTAGTTGATAGCCTTCCTAAGGAATAAAAATCTATGCTATGCATTTCATTCTTTCTTGACCATCGACAGTTTAAACTAGACACCTGGGAAGCATCTCATGCAGTGGCGTAGCCAAGGGTGGGCCCAGGTGGGCCCAGGCCCATCCACTTTGGGCTCAGGCCCACCCAGTAGCAGCACACCTATGAAGAGTCTGGCAGGGATCCCCAAGTCCCACCAGCTGAAAATTCCCAACAACTGTCCTTCCTGCATACCAGCCTTCCCTCTAATGTATTCCCACCTATGCAGAAACAGGAAGTTGCATCAGAGGGAAGGCTGTGAGGCCAACATAAGCAGTGTGTATTAGTTGCTGCTTGCTGCCAGTGAAAATCTGCTATTTAAAAGGTATGGGGGAGGGGGATGTTTGAGAGACCATATGGCATGCAGACAAGAGAGGGAGAGACCAAATCACTTGTGGGACAGGGCGGAGTTCTTCTGCCCACCCATCTTGGGCCCAGGCCCACCCAAAATTGGGTGTCTGGCTACGCCCCTGAAGTAGTTCAAGGGCTGTAAGGTGTAGAATACAGTCTGCTAAGAATCACCTGGCCAACAGCAAGAAAAGAGGTGGAGGCGGGGGCAGGGTTCAGTAGAGGACCATCAGGCAGACTGGGTAAATCTGCAAAATGAAGAACTGGTAAGGACAGTCAGGACAACATTGCAAAACTCTGAAGAGAGGGGAAATCTTCACTGGGGGAAGGGAAACAGTTTAAGCGGGGAGTCAAGCACTGTCAGACATGAATCCAGACTGTGATTAGCTTACAATAAGGATTGCCATCCATTTTTATTTTAAGGCTTCCGAAGAATAGAAATTGGTATTACGGCCACACAGTGACACCAAGAGGACAGAGAAAGAACTGTATGATGTCATCTTGAGGCATCTTAAGAGCTGGCTCTTTGTTTCTTACATAACACCGATGGCTCATTCTTCCCAAACATAAGAAAATTTTAAAAAACGAACCACATTCCAAGTCAACAAGAAATCACAGACAGTCCCTGTGTGCATTACCTGGAAAGAGAAGACTCAACACTGGTACAGTGGGGGAAATAAGTATTTGATCCCTTGCTGATTTTGTAAGTTTGCCCACTGACAAAGACATGAGCAGCCCATAATTGAAGGGTAGGTTATTGGTAACAGTGAGAGATAGCACATCACAAATTAAATCCGGAAAATCACATTGTGGAAAGTATATGAATTTATTTGCATTCTGCAGAGGGAAATAAGTATTTAATCCCTCTGGCAAACAAGACCTAATACTTGGTGGCAAAACCCTTGTTGGCAAGCACAGCGGTCAGACGTCTTCTGTAGTTGATGATGAGGTTTGCACACATGTCAGGAGGAATTTTGGTCCACTCCTCTTTGCAGATCATCTCTAAATCATTAAGAGTTCTGGGCTGTCGCTTGGCAACTCGCAGCTTCAGCTCCCTCCATAAGTTTTCAATGGGATTAAGGTCTGGTGACTGGCTAGGCCACTCCATGACCCTAATGTGCTTCTTCCTGAGCCACTCCTTTGTTGCCTTGGCTGTATGTTTTGGGTCATTGTCGTGCTGGAAGACCCAGCCACGACCCATTTTTAAGGCCCTGGCGGAGGGAAGGAGGTTGTCACTCAGAATTGTACGGTACATGGCCCCATCCATTCTCCCATTGATGCGGTGAAGTAGTCCTGTGCCCTTAGCAGAGAAACACCCCCAAAACATAACATTTCCACCTCCATGCTTGACAGTGGGGACGGTGTTCTTTGGGTCATAGGCAGCATTTCTCTTCCTCCAAACACGGCGAGTTGAGTTCATGCCAAAGAGCTCAATTTTTGTCTCATCTGACCACAGCACCTTCTCCCAATCACTCTCGGCATCATCCAGGTGTTCACTGGCAAACTTCAGACGGGCCGTCACATGTGCCTTCCGGAGCAGGGGGACCTTGCGGGCACTGCAGGATTGCAATCCGTTATGTCGTAATGTGTTACCAATGGTTTTCGTGGTGACAGTGGTCCCAGCTGCCTTGAGATCATTGACAAGTTCCCCCCTTGTAGTTGTAGGCTGATTTCTAACCTTCCTCATGATCAAGGATACCCCACGAGGTGAGATTTTGCGTGGAGCCCCAGATCTTTGTCGATTGACAGTCATTTTGTACTTCTTCCATTTTCTTACTATGGCACCAACAGTTGTCTCCTTCTCGCCCAGCGTCTTACTGATGGTTTTGTAGCCCATTCCAGCCTTGTGCAGGTGTATGATCTTGTCCCTGACATCCTTAGACAGCTCCTTGCTCTTGGCCATTTTGTAGAGGTTAGAGTCTGACTGATTCACTGAGTCTGTGGACAGGTGTCTTTCATACAGGTGACCATTGCCGACAGCTGTCTGTCATGCAGGTAACGAGTTGATTTGGAGCATCTACCTGGTCTGTAGGGGCCAGATCTCTTACTGGTTGGTGGGGGATCAAATACTTATTTCCCTCTGCAGAATGCAAATAAATTCATATACTTTCCACAATGTGATTTTCCGGATTTAATTTGTGATGTGCTATCTCTCACTGTTACCAATAACCTACCCTTCAATTATGGGCTGCTCATGTCTTTGTCAGTGGGCAAACTTACAAAATCAGCAAGGGATCAAATACTTATTTCCCCCACTGTATATACACAGATTTCCCAAGAACTCTTAGGTGGTTAAGTTGGGCTGGATGACCACAAAGTATATTGTGTTCAGAGGCTAATGTTCCTAAGGAGAGAGATGTGCCAGGGAAGATAAACTGGTAAGGAAGGGGAAAAGGGAGGGGAAAATATAGGCATCAGGAGGCAATCTCGATTTTCCATAGATCAGTCTAGCAGCTGTATTCTGGGCAGTGTGTAACTTTTTTTGAAGCATTTCTTTACACCCTCCATATATTCCATTGCAGTAATCAAGTTGGCTTAAAACTAGTGATTGAACTAAATTGCGAAATACTTCTCTAGGGAAATAAGGTTTTATACGTTTTAGTTTCCAGAGAGAGAATACTTTTTGATGGTGGCGTTTGTTTGCTGCTCCAGTGTTAAGTTTCTATCAACAATTACTCCTAGTATTTTTAGAGTCTCAGAGATTGGTAGGGCAAGCTCAGGAGTGATTAAGGTGGAGGGTTTATACTTGTTATAAACAGAGGAGAGTATAAGGCAATGAGTTTTCTGTGTTGTTTTAATTTAAATGAGTTAGCCCAAGCAAGCATGGTGTGCAAACCAATTCTGATTTTGTGGGCTATTTCGCGTAAGCCTTTTTTAAAAGGAATGTAGATTGTGATGTCGTCCGCGTAGACGAACAGGTTGAGACCAAGTATATTTCCTCCTATTTGTTTTAAAAGTATTTCCATGTAATTTCATTGAGCGCCCCTGGTCTTCGTACTTTTTGAATGAGTGAAAAATCGATTCACCTCCACCCATTCCACAGCGCTCAGGATTTTGTGGAATTGATTCTGCTGAAATCCTAATTACTTATAGATATTTCTTCAACCTATTCCCAGAGATCATACTCATATGGGAGGTTCTAGAAAATTTGAGAAATCCCATATTAAGGCATCTGCATCTATTCTTCAATGTTCCAACTTGGTGTACAGCCAATTTCTTAATTACTGCTGCTTTACTAAGCTTGAACTACAGCCATCTGATAGTTTCAAGTTTCCCACGCTGTTCCAACACAGTAATGCCATTTATCAATTCAATTTAGTAGGTCCCCATCCCAATAGCAAACCATCATGAGAGCATATTGACCATTCTGTCAAAGCAATGGCCTTCCTAAATTCCTCCAGTGCCATCACATCCAGCTTTATTGAACTGCTGGTTCACTCCTGCTCAGGAGTATAAGATCAAAGGAGAGGGAAAGATTTCAATAAGCCTCCCTGCATCTCAAGTTCCTAAGTTCTTATATACTCTGGGATTCTCGCATTCTGCCCCTGTCCCCCTCCCCTTCTCTAGAATCCATCCCCTCTTGTTTGGCTGCATGGGCTGATGGTTCTCTCTCTTTTTGCACAGGCTGCTGCTACTCCTGTCTCTTAATTTTGGTCAAGGTAATCAAATAATGTTGTGTCCACCACTTGAACACACTGGTTGGCCACCATTTTTGTTGACCTTCATTTCTGCATATTCAAGTGGATTCACATTGCAATTTAGCTCAGAGCTCCATAAACCAATCCAGAGAACCCTCAGCCAATTGGACTTTCAGCATATCTGCAATTACTAAGCATGAGATAGATTTGCATAACATGGAGGCAGTGCATGCAAATTGTTCATAATATATTCATTGAAGATATTCTGAAAACTGAAGTGGCTGGGAGTGGTTAAGGTGGTGGACTTTGGTCCTGGGGAACTGAGGAACTGAGTTCAATTCCCACTTCAGGCACAGGCAGCTCCTTGTGACTCTGGGCAAGTCACTTAACCCTCCATTGCCCCATGTATGCCGCATTGAGCCTGCCGTGAGTGGGAAAGCGCGGAGTACAAATGTAACAAACAAAAATTAAAAAAAAATTAAAAAATCCTCTAGGCCATGGTTGGGAACCACTGTTTTAGCTCACTTTAAAAACTAAAGCAGGGCTTGGCAAGATGGCAACATGACTCAAGAGTTGTGAGAAGCGGTGCAATTTTCTTGCTGGTGATATTTCTCTTACTTCTGTGAAGCGATGCCACATACAAAGAGAAATGGGGTAGTGAGGACAGTTCCTCCACCTGCCTCAGCTTTGTTCCCCGTCCAACAGACACTTGATCACTTCTTGCCTGGAGCCCATTCATTAGAAGTTGGGGAATCAAGCCCTGCTGCGAAGGAAGGAGCATTCACTTTGTTGGAACATGAAACAACGCTATTGCTCCCTATTTCCAATACTCTTCCGTGTCCAGCCTCCTCTGCGACATCGAGTGGAAAACTGCAAGCTGACAGAAGTGCTACGGGTGAGGTTTCCAGTGAGGGCCCCGCGTTGTCTTGAGGTATGCTGAGTGATGAGATTCTAGGAGCAGCAGGAGTTTCTGTCATGTATCCTGGGACTACGCGGTAGATAATTTTGTGGACCAATGTGCATATTTTGAAGATGATCCATTCTTTGACTGGGAGCCAGTGCAGCTTTTCTCGAAGGGGTTTAGCGCTTTTGAATCGTGTTTTACCATATATCAGTCTGGCTGCTGTGATCTGGGCGGTCTGTAGTTTTTTTGTGAGTTGTTCTTTACATCCCGCATAGATACTACGCAGTAATCTGCATGCTTACGTGCAGGACGTCAGACTCACAGAAACAGAAGCCTGCCCTTGCAGATCAGCAACGCAGCCGCGCCGGAGAAGAGGACTTCAGCTGGCGGGGGTTGGGGACCCCTGCCAGCAAAGGTACCCGACGGCGGCTGCGGGGGAAGATTGGCAGTGGAGGGAAGAGGGGGTCAAAAGGGTTGGCGCTGGGGGGGGGTCAAAGGTGGTGGTGGCGGCGGGGGGTTGGTGGCGCCAGGGGGCCGGCTAAAATGTGCTGGACGTCAGACTCAGAGACCCTTGCAGATCAGCAACCCGGCCGCACCGGAGAAGAGGACCGGCTGGCGGGGGTTGGGGACCCCTGCCAGCAAAGGTACCCGATGGTGACGGCGGCAGCGGGGGGACGGGTCGAGAGGGTCAGTGGCAGGGGGGGGCCAGGGCCAAATCTACAGGGGCCCATGCCCCCGTGGCCCCACGAAGCTACACCCCTGGTCCTATTTATGTGGCTACCTTGGCTGCTTAAGTGCTGAACATCGGCACAATTGGTCAAGTGCCGACTCTGCCTCCCACTACACCCCAAAAGAGCTAGGTTTGAGATAGACGCTAACCAGACATTTTCTGCAGGACCAACTGGTGAAGTGTGCCACTGAAAATGATCGGTTAGTCCCAAGCAAGTGATTTAACTGGCCAAGAGCTATTTCTGGCTAGTTAAATTGCTCTATCGACCCATATATGGATACAGTTTGCTAGAAATTTCTTCTACTATACTATGACATCTGTCACTAGATGGAGCTACTTGCAAACTTATGGTTCCCAGGACCCTTTCTGTCTGTCTGCAGAAAGCCATGTATAAAGTCTGCTAGGGTTCATAAAGAAACCAAATTTAGATTATTGAACTAACCACTACAGAAAGGACAAAAACTCCTCCAGCAATAAATGATTAATTCTATGTATTTAAGAAAATCACCTAAGGAAAAAAACCCAGCAACCACCTTATTTACAGAAAACTAGCAGTATTTAAAGGAAGGCTACCACACTCCTCTACTTAAGACAGAAGAATTAAAATTTTGAATACACAATTCAAAAACAAACTTAAAAAGACTTAACAGAACCTTGGGCCATAATATTGTTGCCTGTCATATGTTTTATCATTCCATCATCACCTGACCCTTCCCATTGTAATGTTTTCTCAATGCACTTGCATGTTCAGTCAGTCACCTTTTGCCGGAACGCTTCTTTTGCTTTTACCTGATGGGAATGTCGCCTTATATGGTTTTATTGACATTTTTCCATACAAGAGAAGAAAAAGCCGCCAAAGTGGAATAATCTTCTATCCTTAAAATTTAATAAAATATCTGAAATATAAACTGTATTTTACTAAAGATTGAGCATTATCGTCTTAAGTATTTAAATTTGCTTGCAAAACTTTGCGCGTGCCACACTGTGAGCTAACTGCGTTTTAGAACAAGGTCAGTTATGCGTGTAAATTTTATAATTGGCATTAACAACCATTAATTGCTTTAATTGATGTTGTGGTGCTAATTGGTAGTTACATGCATAACTGCCCTTAGTTGGTATTGCACAAATTGTGCACACAAAATCCACAGCATGCAACGGCATGGGGACATGGACCTGGGAAGGCATGAACGAGTCAAGGGTGTGCCTAACACTTACACAGAGGGGTTCTAGAACAGTAGCGGTTATGCCATCTGACTACGGTTAGAGCACCGGTCTTGCAATCCAGAGGTGGCCAGTTCAAATCCCACTGCTGCTCCTTGTGAACTTGGGCAAGTCACTTAACCCTCCATTGCCTCAGATACAAACTTATATTGTGAGCCCTCCTGGGACAGAGAAATATCCAGAGTACCTGAATGTAACTCACCTTGAGCTACTACTGAAAAAGGTGTGAGCAAAATCTAAATAAATACTTGAGAATCTACATGGAATGTTGGTACTATCTGAGATTCTATTGCTACTATTTGAGATTCTACACAGAACATTGCCATTAGAGGAGTGGTTAGAGCACCGGTCTTGCAAGCCAGAGGTGGCCGGTTCAAATCCCACTGCTGCTCCATGTGAACTTGGGCAAGTCACTTAAACCTCCATTGCCTCAGGTACAAACTTAGATTGTGAGCCCTCCTGGGACAGAGAAATATCCATTGTACCTGAATGTAACTCACCTGGAGCTACTACTGAAAAAAAGGTGTGAGGAAAATCTAAATAACTAATACCCACACTTCAGTGTGAATATTTACACCAGGCCACCAAGCTGGCACAAGTGCTCACAACTAAAGTTAGGTGAGTAACTGCAGACTTAAGCCTCACTTTAGCAGAGCTTCTGAGAATTTAATATGGGTAATTTCATAACAGATGAACAAAGAAACCTCCGCACAGGTAGACTCAAGTAAGCCAGCACAGCAGGGGTGACACGAAGGCTGATGCAGAACAAAAACATCCAATGGACTAAAAAAGTTCACATTAGAAGTTTTATTCAGGATAAAATGGACTCAACACAAATGGTGTTTCAGCTACTGCTTCAGGAGTCCCTAGACAATACACAAAACACATATAGATCAAAAACTGTCAAAAAAACAAAAGTGTATATGTAAAATAAGTACAAATCAATAGTGGCACAGTTGACAACAAACATTCAGCCATGGTACCCAAATAAGATATATATCTATAAAGAAATGGATAGACAATTAATATAAACATAATTGACATGTATAAATAAAAGGCAAAGCTAAAGTAACAGGCAATAAAACATGAGAAAATGTAAAATCAGTCATTTAAAAGAATGCATATATTGTGAACATAATCCTGCTTACAATCGAACGAGAAAAACCCCCAAGTTCCGACCTAAATCGGGAGATGGACGTTTATCTCACAAAAACGAATAACGCAGTATAATCGAAAGCCGAACTTGGACGTTTTCAACTGCACTCCATCGCCGAAGCGTACAAAGTTGACAGGGGCGTGTCGGAGGCATGGTGAAGGCGGGACTGGGGCATGGTTATCACCCGAACAGAGATGGGCGCCTTTCGCCGATAATGGAAAAAAAGTATGCATTTGTAGCTAGAATTTAGGGCACTTTTCCTGGACCCTGTTTTTTCACGAATAAGGCCCCAAAAATTGCCCTAAATGACCAGATTACCACCAGAGGGAATCGGGGATGAGCTCCCCTGACTCCCCCAGTGGTCACAAACCCCCTCCCACCACAAAAAATGATGTTTCACAACTTTTTATTTTCACCCTCAAATGTCATACCCACCTCCCTGGCAGCAGTATGCGGGTCCCTGGAGCAGTTGTTAGGGGGTGCAGTGGACTTCAGGCAGGTGGACCCAGGCCCATCCCCCCCCACCTGTTACAATTGTGCTGCTTACTGCTTAGTCGTCCATCCCCCCCCAACCCACTGTACCCACATGTAGGTGCCCCCCTTCACCCCTTAGGGCTATAGTAATGGTGTAGACTTGTGGGCAGTGGGTTTTGAGGGGGATTTGGGGGGGCTCAACACACAAGGGAAGGGTGCTATGCACCTGGGAGCTCTTTTACCTTTTTTTTTTTTGTTTTTGTAAAAGTGCCCCCTAGGGTGCCCAGTTGGTGTCCTGGCATGTGAGGGGGACCAGTGCACTACGAATCCTGGCCCCTCCCACGAACAAATGCCTTGGATTTATTCGTTTTTGAGCTGGGCGCTTTGATTTTCCATTATCGCTGAAAAACAAAAACGCCCAGCTCACAAATTGTCGAATAAAACATGGACGTCTATTTTTTTCGAAAATACGGTTTGGTCCGCCCCTTCACAGATCCGTTCTCGGAGATAAACGCCCATGGAGATAGATGTTTTCGTTCGATTATGCCCCTCAATGTGACCTAAAAACTTAGGAGTAATTAAAATTGTGACAAAGGAGCACACATATATTAAAAAAAATGGAAGCACATATGTATCAACCAATGTCTGTAGCTACAGCATGACCTTTGAGGTAAAAACACTAATAAGCTGTATAATTATGGCAAGTATTGAAACCAAAATATTACTTAGGTTTTTGTTCTGCATCATCCTTCGTGTCACCCCTGCCGTGCTCGCTTACCTAATTTCATAACAGCACACCACGTGCCTTTATAAAACTAACAATGACCCCAACTGGTGCACAGACACATACTCCGAAGCTGTAGACATGTGCTGAACCCGGGTACCACCTTCTTATTATTTTGTTGGACGGACTGTACAGGTCTTTATATGCCTTCACCTACTATGTTACTATATCTACATGCATGTTGTATAAAATCTGCAAATACACTGCAAAACCACCCCAGTTCTGGCCAAACTACTACGTACACAACAGTCATAGCAGCAAGCGGACTTGTACGTGTGTATCCCCTGTATCAATGTATAAGTATCACTTTCCACCTATACTTGTTATAAGTGAAAAATGTTGCATAAAATTAAACCCTTGTACCCCTCCACACATAAAGGGTGAAAGCCAAGGAAACTGAAGATGCTCAAGAACCATGAATTTGTCTCAGGCACAACCCTTTGTTATCTGCTTCCTCATCCAACTGGTGCGGAAATAATTAACAATGTAAGTTTAAGAGAAAAAGGGGAGTGGGGAATCCAAGATGGCGATTTGAAACAAGTACTGCTTAAATGCTTCTACCCACTTTAACCTTTGTTCTGAATTTTCCTGTGTTCTGATGCTTAAGAGGACAGCGAAACAGCATTCCTACCCTGCGGTAGCTGCTTTGCCTGTGGTGGGTCCGATGGATCGCTTTGCGGTTGCAGGAACCTTGGGGTACACATCTTCACTGCAGGGAAGGTCAGTGGCAGGTGAACCAATCTCCCTACTTGAAGTTGACATCTTCTTTAGCTCCGAACTGTGGATACTGCCCTCAATGCCGGCAGTGTTGCTCAAGCAGGCATGGGGATGCCATTTTCTGATGAGAGCTCGGCGATCTCAAGCACAGGGTCAGGCCACAGAAACCTACTACCGCGTGAAGAACCTGGTGGTTCGGCAGCTGGGATTTCTGAGGACATTTACAGGTCAGCTGGAGCAGTGAGGCGAAGAACCCTTGAATAATCAGGTGGATCAAGTTGGTATATCCTCACTGCCCGATAAACCCTCGAACGTATCCTCGGATTCTATATGGGCCGTTTTGGTCCGACTAGAAAATTTTTGATTAAATGGAAGTTCAACTTTGGTGACTCAGAATCAATCTTTTGTTGGAAAAATCTCACTTGTTGAGCAGAAAATAACTGTGTTGGAGATGAATGATACTCAAAATAAAGCAGATATTGTGAAGATTAAGGAGGGAAAATGTGATATTATTAAAGATAATATACTGTTAAAACAGAAAATTTAAAATTTGAAGAACCAACAGCAATTAAAAACTTTACGCTTCATTAATTTTCCTAAGCAACCTTCCATAACGCCATTGATTACTTTCAAATTTTGAAGATACCAGAACAGTCTTACCCTCCAGTTGCTAAGATGTATCACTTACAGCCCTACGTTAAGAAATCTATGGATCAAGTAATAGCTACTGGGTCAGACGTTCAATTTGAATTTCATTCAAATAATAGAGTTTGATGAAATTGGGCTACAACACTGACTTTAATTGTGGACTTTGCATTACAACCAGAGAGAGATTGGATTTTTAAAATATATTTCCACCACTGAAATGGTATGTTTTGAATCACAAAGTGCAAGGGTCGACTTCTACATGGAATGTTGCTACTATTGGAGATTCTACATGGAATGTTGCTAGTGGAATAGCAACATTCCATGTAGAATCTCAAATAGTAGCAACAGTGGAGGACTGGCCTAGTGGTTAGGGTGGTGGACTTTGGTCCTGGGGAACTGAGGAACTGAGTTTGATTCCCACTTCAGGCACAGGCAGCTCCTTGTGACTCTGGGCAAGTCACTTAACCCTCCATTGCCCCATGTAAGCCGCATTGAGCCTGCCATGAGTGGGAAAGCGCAGGGTACAAATGTAACAAAAATAAAATAGATACTATTGGAGATTCTACATGGAATGTTGGTATTCCACTAGCAACATTCCATGTAGAAGGCTGCGCAGGCTTCTGTTTCTGTGAGTCTGATGTCCTGCACATACGTCAGACTCACAGAAGCAGAAGCCTGCGCGGCCACATTGGTGATCTGCAAGGGCCAACTTCTACATGGAATGTTACTAGTGGAATCTCAAATAGTAGCAACAGTGGAGGACTTTGGTCCTGGGGAACTGGGTTCAATTCCCACTTCAGGCACAGGCAGCTCCTTGGGACTCTGGGCAAGTCACTTAACCCTCCATTGCCCCAGGTACAAATAAGTGCCTGTATATACTATGTAAACCGCTTTGAATGTAGCTTCAAAAACCACAGAAAGGAGACATATCAAGTTCCAGTCCCATCCAAGGAAGTGTTCATTTACGGAAAGGGTGGTGGAAACGTGGAATGGCCTCCTGGTGGAGGTTGTGGAGACGAGGACTGTGTCAGAGTTTAAGAAAGCATGGGACAAGCATGTGGGATCCCTTAGGAAAAGGAGGAGCTAAGGGTTACAGAGGATGGGCCATTTGGCCTTTATCTGTCATCATATTTCTCTGTTTCTAACCACCTAAAACACAGTTCTATCTTTATGCGGCTCATCGTAGCCAGTTAATTGCTGAATATTACACTTAACCTGTTATGTTTGAACCGGCCACGTATGCCCGGATATTCAATGCCGGTGCCTAGACATGGCCTGGCACTGCCACCAGCTTTATTCCCAGATATTCAATCGGCAAAACGCCGCCTGCCGCCAGCTGAATATCAACCCCAATACTTTCAAAAACGTGAAAATCACTAAACAAAAACTACAGATATAACAGATATGGTCACCTTTTACTTCCAGAACTCTGGGGAACAGCAGCAAAGTCACATCAGCCTGCTACAATCACCGTGGCCAGTAAAACAGACTTTGCCACCGCAGAAAGGAAGATTACAAAGAAAAAAAAGAGCCCCACAAATAACCTATAAAGCTGAGGAAAAAGCTCAGAGAGTTGTCTATTCAAGTTAGATTTTATTTCTTTACAAGACCACACGTTTTCTCTGCTTGCTACATGACCCCAGCAGAGTTTTTAGCTTTGGTTTACAAAGTACCAGAGATGACAATCGCAAACTGTACACGTTAAAAATGAAACTTCATGGAGTGCTCCCTTCTTTCACCACCAAAACTAGAACTTGTGTTGTCACCGCCTCCTCGTTTCTTGTGCCAGCTTTTATTATCCGAGGCGGTTTCACACAAGCTTTCGAGATCATCGGACCCGTGTAGGTCTTAAAAGCTCACAAGCACCGTTTTCTCGGGATCACTCCGTTTGACATAATAAAAAAAGTATTGGAGCCTACATAGGAACTACTTTCCCCCCGCCCAGGAACAATAACACTGCTAGAATTGTTCACCTGTGGCAGGGACCGACTTGAGATTCAATTTTCTTCTTGTACCAGGACTGAGATATGACACTTTCTTCCAAGTCTGAGTCCATGTTTTGTTTTTTACTTGTAGGGTCAATATTCAAAGCACTTTAACCAGGCAGAGAAGGTTCCTGCCCGGTTAAATCATGTTGGGTGGCTCACGAATATTCACAATGCCACTGAACATCAGACCTGATCACCGCTGCACTCACCACTGGTGGCAGTGTCGGAGAAAAGCCAGGAATTAAGCAGGTCCAAGCGATATTGCCCGCATAGCTAACTAGGCAGGTAGGACCACACAAAAGGCAGTAACTAACTTTGCCTGGTTAGTTATCCGGATACAGCGCAGAGTATCAGCCGAAGCCACGTAACTTCCAGATGCCACCAAAAATAGTCAGTGCCCAGACGGGTCTAAATTAGCTGGCGGTGGTCAGTGTTTAAAGAAACACCAACGGCCATCAGCCAAGTATCAACCAGATAGATAATGCTTAAATTCAAAAAGCCACATTGACCATTAATTATAGCTGCCGGTGCATCCAGGTGCCACTTGCATGAAGGTAAAGAACTACAGAGACCTGAAACTTAATCTTGTATAGTTTAGTAACCCCGTCAATACAGAGGTTTCCTGGGCTTGCAGCCGACGTTTAATGTTGCCACCTTCTGCGACTCAGACTATTATAATAAATTTGTGTTCATCCCTTTTCTGCAAGGGCCTTTCCTCTTCTTACACCAACACTGCCACCAAATTCTGGGCTTTTTTATTTTTTACTGTTTTCTGTCAAATTTTTGGTTAGACTAGAAGACAATTCCTTCCTCTTCATGTTGCAACACAAAAATCAGGAATTGCCCTTCTCTTTCCCCACCCCTGAGTGTGTTCGGGAACATTTCTGCAAAGAGGACAACACGCTAGCTGCTGTGAAAGAAAGCAGTATTTTAACTGTTATATAGAGGAACGACACGAGAGATCCCTTCCCTGCATATTGGGCACCTCTTTGGAGTTGGCAAAGCCTGGTAGCACTCATCACATGAGCACACATGCCCGCACTCCAGGAAGACACAGGACTTTATGTTAGTCAGGCAGATGACGCAGGCATTTTTCAACACCTCATCCCCTTCGGTCGCCATCTCCTGGCGAAGCCGTGCCTGTGCCTCCCGGAACTCTTCCTGCATGCGCTGTACGCGCTGCTTCTCCTTGTGGTACCGGTACTGCCGTCGAAGGATGAAGAAAAGGCTGGCACACGTGGCCATGCCGAAGATGACGGTCAAGATTTTCCAGAGTTTGAGCCGCGACTCCTGTTTTTGCAGCAGCGTGTCGAAGTCCAAACTGCTGAGATGATACTGCATGCCTGATTTTGGAGGCTGCAATTTGATGGTCTTGTTGTCCAGAACCAGCTCCCCTACTCCTGTGATCGCCGCTCCAATTTTCAGCAATTCTTCCGTTTCCTGCATGCCTTTAGGCCGCTCACCACTTATGTAGTGGCCAATCACATCTGTGAAAGACTGCACAGCAGGGTGGAACTTCTCGTATACCGTCTCCAGGCTCAGCTCTGTTGCATCCAGGGGTCTGAGCACCCTCACGGCTGTCTCCACCCCATCACCATCACCAGGCACCAGGTCAAAGGGCACTGTGTTGGTTCTCTGATGAATAATCTTCTCATAGTCATTCCTGCATTAGGATGAAGGAGAAAACAAACAGAATGACCAGTGCTGCAGCCTCTCTGGAGACAGTGATTTCAGCAACTATGAATATACATATATCCACAGTTTTATAGTTCCAGGTTTCTAAACCTGGCAACTTCACTCTCAGGTCTTAGAAATAGAGGACAACCAAAACTGTTTTTTTGTTTTGGCTGAAACTGAATCTGAGGCTGAAATCAAAACCGACCCAGTCCCTGAATGGGAACAGCTCCCACTTCCTCCTCCCCCCCCCCCCCCCCACCAAACTTTAAAGAGCTCATACTTCCTCCCTCCTGGACACACCCATAGGTCCCCTCCCCCTGAGTCTACCATAGATCCCCTGGTGGTCCAGTGGCTAATTGGGGCAGGAGCAATCCCCTGTCACTCCCATAGGTCCCCTCCCCCTGAGTCTACCACATACATCCCCTGGTGGTCTAGTGGCTAATTGGGGCAGGAGCAATCCCCTGTCACTCCCATAGGTCCCCTCCCCCTGAGTCTACCACATACATCCCCTGGTGGTCTAGTGGCTAGTTGGGGCAGGAGCAATCCCCTGTCACTCCCATAGGTCCCCTACCCCTGAGTCTACCACATACATCCCTTGGTGTCTAGTGGCTAGTTGGGGCAGGAGCAATCCCCTGTCACTCCCATAGGTCCCCTCCCCCTGAGTCTACCACATACATCCCTTGGTGTCTAGTGGCTAGTTGGGGCAGGAGCAATCCCCTGTCACTCCCATAGGTCCCCTCCCCCTGAGTCTACCACATACATCCCTTGGTGTCTAGTGGCTAGTTGGGGCAGGAGCAATCCCCTGTCACTCCCATAGGTCCCCTCCCCCTGAGTCTACCACATACATCCCTTGGTGATCTAGTGGCTACTTGGGGCAGGAGCAATCCCCTGTCACTCCCATAGGTCCCCTCCCCCTGAGTCTACCACATACATCCCTTGGTGGTCTAGTGGCTAGTTGGGGCAGGAGCAATCCCCTGTCACTCTTGCCCAAGTAGTCTCCACAGTCAAAATGGCTGCCATGACTAACAAGCGCCAAAACCTAAATTCAGTCAGTCTCTATTTATAACAGACTGAAGACAAGGCAATGAGTAATCACCTGGATAGAGACCACCCCACTCTTTTATTCACTTTGCTTTCAGATGTTACACCTGTCACCACCAACATCTAGAGTGGAATCTAAATGGAGCAGTTCACTCTTCCTCTGCTGGTTCAACTTTTATCCGACTCACTCAAAGCAAAAGCAATACCACTGCATATCTTCTACTCACATCTGACCAAGTCCTAGGCTGTGCTGCTCTTTCATATTTCTTTTCACGGAATAAGCCATTTCTTTCAGCCTATGGGGGAGACAAGAGAGAACGGAGGGGGGACCCACCAGAGATGTGTGGTCCGGTTCCACACCATTTTATGCTCCTTCAGCGACAGCCTCTGAATTACTCCTTTACAGCTTTCCACAAACTGGCTACTCAGAGTTTCCTTAACGGCTCGGACCACACCTGCAGCACGGAAAAAAAAAAAATCGTTTACCCTTTTGCAAACTTCCTGTTTTTTGTTTTTCCTTTACCATCCTTGGTCCTAAAGTGAAATGCCGAGAAACATACAGCAGCAATAGAATTGACAGGCATAGAAACTTGCTTCTCTGCAGCATGTAATTACATGCTGTGTGGACAGCTGAGCACTTGGTTTTGTCAGAAAGAAAGTTATTTAAAGATGAAGGCCTGACAAGCTGTGTGGGACACTGTAGAAAATGAATCAGACAGAGAAGGAAAAAGGTGGTGGTGGGGGGGAATCAATCCCAGAATGTTAGAGGATGGTTGAAAATCCTTCTGACGTTTTTAATGCGTTAATATTTAGGCAGATGTTTTAATGTGGTCAGTAGACAGCACTCACAGCATCCTGGGAATGGGGCTATAACACTTTGTAGACGATAAGCAGTCTGTTCAGTCTGTCTCTGTCCAATCAAGGATCTATTCTTGCCATAAACATATCACTCCTTTTTTTCTCCCCTACGTCTTTAGCATTCTGACCTCTTGGGTAGGGGACATATTAGACCCGCTTTTTAATTCATGCATGGTATCCCTCTCTATCCATTTCAAACAATGAAAAGGTAGTACATGAACACTCGGTTTCCTATGCGCCCTGAACAGTCTGCCAGACAGACCTGGCCAAGTCATGCGACTGCATTTCCTCTACGATAGGGGTTCTCAACCCAGTCCTCAGCTAGCCAGCCAGGTTTTCAGGATACCCGTAATGAATAGGAAAAAAAAAAAAAGGATTGCAGACCCACGTGACGAAGTAAAAAAAAGATTTATTCAATGAAGTTGAGTAAAAAAACAACATACAACTTTCCTCTAACCGCCCGACATGACCATATTTCACCCTCTCAAGGGCTGTGTCAGGGACTTAACATAAACCAGCAGGAGTAAATCAATGTTTTCCCTGTCTGGTTGATACAGAGCAGCAGCTCCTGTTTGAGAGCTTTACTTTCTAAGCTGCTCTGTATCAACCAGACTGGGAAAACCTTGATTTACTCCTGCTGGTTTATGTTAAGCCCTTGACGCAGGCCTTGAGAGGGCAAAACATGGTCATGTTGGCCGGTTAGAGGAAAGTTGTATATTGTTTTTACTCACCTGCTTTGAATAAATCTCGTCTAACTTCATCACGCAGTTCTGCTCTTCTTTTTTTCCCCGTTGTACTGGATCTTGCAGACCGTTTGCCTGCGTGCTTTTTGGTACCCACAATGAATGTGCACGAGAGAGAGATTTGCTTACAATGGAGGTAGTGCTTATTCCTTGTAAATACCCTGAAAGTCAGACTGGAAAAGTCCATTGATCGTTATTAAATTTGGGGGGAGGGGGGTTTTGCCAGGTTCTTGGGGCCTGGATTGGTCGCTGTCGGAGACAGAGTGCTGGGCTTGATGGACCTTTGGTCTTTTCCCAGCGTGGCGGTGCTTATGTGCTTGGTGTGTCCAGAGGACTAGGTTGAGAACTCTGCACTGCGAGAAAACTACCTGTGCTCTTTGCTATTCAGTTGCATCATAAAATAGTCTAAAATCCTGATCTCCATTACTGATCTTTATACGGTAACTTAGGCCTGACTGCAAACATCTAATGTACCTTCAATAACAGCATAAGGGATACATTTCCCTGGTGCTTCCATAAGAACCTTCTGTAAGTCTTCGTCCAAAGACACTCTAGTAGCTCCCTGTGCATCGTGGGAGATAAAACAGAAAGCAGCGTATTATTCATGAGGTCCAATTCCCCTTAATCTGCGAGCAGAAGAAGTTTGCAAGGTGTGCGCATCAGAAGGGAGCGGTCACACGTGCTGCCAGGAGCAGCTCCATTTCCTCCCTCCCCTGGAACTACCAACCTTAAGAGTCTGGACATTCTGCAGCTTCTGCCTGTAAATGCTATAGAGTATCGCAGTAGCGGCTGAACTGGTGGCCAACAGGAGGACTTGGACTATTGAAGGTCGCCCGCCTGCCTCCATCTTTGTAAATCACTCCTAAGTTAAATGAAAATAAAAAGGTTGGGTCTAAACGTTGCTCAGAAAAGCATTTTCTTTTCTTTCTAGTTTTAGGGATTAACCGGTTTTAAAACGTGACCAAAGTCTTCAGTTCCAACAAAGACTCTCATTCAAAAACAGAATGGCAAAGAACAAAGTGCCACCCAAAATGTACAAACTGAATGATATTATAAACTGCCCAGTCCCTATGCATTAGAAAATTTTAATGCAGCAGTTCTTCTGTAGACACATACTGGGACCATTTGAACACGGAAGACATGGGTTCCATTCCCAGGTCAGGCAAGGCTGAAGCTGCTGCAATAGCAAGGAAATCCCAGTCATTGCCCAACGGTGACATTTAGTGGCGCGTTAGAACCCACAGTTGCAAAGTGTGTTGGTTTGGGGGCATAAAACTGGGGAGACTGGAATGACCTAAAACTCACATCCTTTCCTATTTTTCACTAAGCAGTTGTATCAGTATAATCTCCAATTCACAATCTGAATTGGATATCAAAAACCTGATAGAAGAAGTAACCACCCCCCTCCATTTTTTTTTTTTGTTAAACGCTTATCGTTGCTGGCTAGATTAGCCCCTGATATTCAGTGTCAGGCCAGGCACCAGCACTGAAGGCTAATGTTTGTGGTGCTGGCTGCCAGAGGTTATGCAGGTCCCAGACAATATTCAGTCAGGATCGGCATAACTTTTGTTTTCTAATCCCCCCCTCGCCCTCCAAAATCAAAGCTGCCTGCCACCTTCCCTTTCCTTTCTCACCATAATTTAAAGCCCCCAAACCCCTCCCCCCAAATATACCCCAAACACCCTCCCCTGGGTCTACCTGTATCCCTGGTGGTTCAGTGGGGGGCAGGGGGGCGGTGCAACGATGGAGCAGGAGAGAACCCCACTCTCTTGCGGCTGCCTTTTGCACTGAATATTTCTGGCACCCACATAACCCCCAGCTCTGCCCACTTTTTCTGAGGCCATTCAGAGGTGATATTCAGCAGCCGCTGAATATCGAGTGTTAGGTGGTGGTAAGCGATTTAAGCGGACAGGAGAGGCTTTGAGTATTGGCCGGGAAGTTTCTAACCTAACTTTGAACAAAATTCATTTCAGCATAGATCAATTTCAGGAGTCTATTCCAAAGCATAGCGGATGGCCAGAAAAATGTGCATTCATGTGTTTCCCCAGTGTGTGCTAGCAACACGTGGAACACACATTCTACAATCTTGTAACAATCTTAGGGCCCTATTTACTAAGGAGCGCTAAGGGCGCGTTTTTAAACGCGAACTGATTAGGACGCACTAAACGCTAAGTGGTCCATAGCAACGTATGGGCTACTCTAGCGTTTACAACGCGCTAAAAACGCTAGCGTGGCTTAGTAAACAGGGTCCTTAGTATCCTAGCAGGTGTATAAGAAATAGCTCAAGTACTCAGATAGATTGGCAAATAGTCATAGCAGGCTTTATGTGCAATCGTTACGATCTTAAATTCTGAACTAACAGGCAACCAATAATATTACTTAAAAAGAGGGGCAACATTATCATACTTACAAATATTCCTCAAGCACTGTAATTCCTGCATTTTGGAGAGATTGCAAGCGTTTAATATTATTGCTTGATTTTCCTGCATAGACCATATTCTTGTAGATTATTAAAGCATGTAGTAATATACATGTTAGCGCTGCTTTGTCAAATATTTAAGTGAATGTAATTTGCATAAGATATAAAACCCTATTTTTATTATGGATGATACTTGTTCATTGAAAGCCAGCCCATAATATAATAGGACTCCTAAATAGCGAAAACTATCCACCATAGGCACGTGTGTGCCAAACAGTAGAGAGATGCGAGTAAGATAGTGTAGCTGGCTGGTTAGCCAACACAGATGTTCTTTAAGCCATTTTGAGATGGCATCCAGACAGTTCTGAAGAGTAGATGAGATCTGAGGATGAGGAGAAGACCCTAACCACAAAAGAATACCATCTGCATAGCAATGCTTATTCCATAGTTTATTATCAGGTCTCGTGTTCAAGAATCTTTAGAGGCAGGTTTATACCACCCAGTGGGAGGCTGGACTTTTGCGGGTTAAACATCCCAGAGCTCTGATTTTTTTTTTTTTTTTTACTCGATCCCAAAGATCCATAAGTCCTCCCATAGGGTCAGCCAACTGTGTCTGGGACAGGCTCAATCTTGGAACCTTTGTCTATTTTTGTTGAGGCCTTTTTAAAGCTATTTGTGGCTACAGCTCATTTTATTAAGCATCTACAAAAATGACCCAGCTTAGCAGAGTTTAAAAAAGGTTTGGATGGCTTCTTTGAGCAGGGACTGTCTTTCTTCTATGTTTGTGCAGCGCTGCGTATGCCTTGTAGCGCTATAGAAATGCTAAATAGTAGTAGTAGTAGTAGTAAAAGTCCATAGACCATTATTAAATGGACTTGGGGAAAATCCACTATTTCTGGGATAAGCAGTATAATATATTTTGTACTTTTTTGGGATCTTGCCCGGTATTTGTGACCTGGATTGGCCACTGTTGGAAACAGGATGCTGGGCTTGATGGACCTTTGGTCTGTCCCAGTGTGGCAACACTTATGTACTTATATCCTTGGGATTCTGAATGGAATGTTGCTACACTTTGAAATTCTACATGGAATCTTGTTATTCTTTAGAATTCTAGAATCTTGCTATTCCTTGCAGTTCTACATGGAATGTTGCTATTCTTTGTTTTTCTGCCAGGTATTTGTGACCTGGATTGGCCACTGTTGGAAACAGGATGCTGGGCTCCATGGACCTTTGGCAATACTTATGTACTTTATGTACTTATGCACTTTGGATTCTACTTTCCTTGCTACTTTGAATTTGAAACACACCCCAACAAGAGGCTTTGCTCCTTACTGAACAAGTTTGGAATTGCAGATTGGAAACAAAGAGAGTACCCATAGCTTTTCTAATGTAACTGGCGCTCATTGCATTGTGTACAAATTATTTTCATTTTTGCAGAAGACTTTTTTTTTTTGTACGTACATGGCACAGCTAGCGTCAGCGATGGCGCCTCGCATTGCCAATCTGAAGTGAATTTTTCTGTATATTTCCCAAGTCCGGTCCTGGAGTACCCCCCTTGCTAGTCAGGTTTTCAGGCTATCCACAATGAATATGAAGATCTGCATATGATGGAGGTAGTATACAAATCAAGTTCATGCATATTCATTGTGGATAGCCTGAAAACCTGACTGGCAAGAGGTATAAACACTTGCTTATGTAATGATACTGAAAACCTTGACATTAAACTCAATGAAAAATGATGCTTCCCAAGTCACTGGTTTCACTCTGTTTTCCCTTCTGCAACATACATACGGATGAAAGGCAATTTTATCACAGGGAACCTATGTGGCACCTGTTCTATAAAGGAAGGTAGGCACTTGAATGGGCTGTGTCGGCATTGCCGCATGGCTTTGTAAACAGGGGGGCTAGTATGTTATATGCAGTATGGCCTTTTCACAGATAAGGTCATTGCTATTTGAGTCCTAAGAGTTAGTACTGCCATGGTACGGTAAGGTTCTGAATATCTTTTTACAGGGTTTTGGGTTAATTTAACTCCTCCACTGCCAGACACTGAAGTGCTGCCATAATGTGTATGTGGTTTGGCACTGGAAGGAGCTTGAAAATTTTGAATTAAAATATGTAACTATGTCATGCATGATCCACAGCAGCTGTTGCAGACTGCTTACTTCGAAATGCATTTTAGGTGCTTGCAAAGGCACCTAAAACATAACCCAGACTTGTATGCTTAGAGCCCCCTCCTCCATGTTAATCTTGGGCCTCACCATAAACTCAGTTCTGGCTACACCATTGCTCCCATCTATGAGATACATGCTATGTGAGCCACAGTAACGCGCATATTTCTAGAACAACACTTAGATGGAATTTTGGCATTTATACACGTATGTGAGCACACAGTAACATGCCAATTACACATGCAAATAATTAGAATAATGGCGTGTACACGTGGGCACCCACTTTATAAAATTATTCCCATAGCGTGTGCTAACCATTAGTAAAAGGCTCCCTAACAGCTGTCACTGCAGAGCCCACAGCATTTAATCAAGCCACGCTATAGCGGTTCCCGCGCAGCAGCAATAATGAAGAAGCCCATTCAAAGTGAATGGGCTTTGTCGGCATTGCCGCACCAGGGACTGCTAGCGCAGTTTGATAAAAGAGGCCCTTAGTAAATGACCCCTTAGTGTGTCAAGCTAAAAAGACATAATTAACATTACCAAGTAAAAATAATTATCTGCATAAATGCACTGGAGTGACCAGTAAGGGGGGGGGGGGGGGCATACACGCGCACCAGCATGCATATGCACGCCACTAAGGTAGGTGGCATAGAGACAGGACAATGATTCATGAAGGCCATCACATTCAGCAAATGGTTAGCTCTACCAACCCACACACAACATCAAAAAGTGAAGTGGCAGCAATAAAACATGGCACATGAGACACTGATGCCACTAAGCTGGGGTGGAGCCTCCACAAATGATTTGCCGGTGTCCGTTAGTAATGAGACCTGGAATTCTTTTTTTTTTCATACTGCAGTTTAAATCAATCAAACTGGAACCGCTTTCAGCAATTTCTGCACGTACACATCTCAGTTATTCTAAATGATCAGCAATGTCCATCACACAGGTTGAGCTTTCCAGAAAGCAAACATTACAAGGTCCAATAACCGTAGTAAAGAAAAATTCCACCACCATCAAACACACTAATGCTGTCAACCAATGAGCCACTCTGAAGCTTCCCTCCCCTTTCCTCCATGGCACTTCTGCCATCCAAAGTGCACACCAGTGCCTACGCTCCTCCCCCTCCTGAATCCTATTTATATAGCTCTCCTCCCTTATCCCTGGCCTTTCTACTATTTTCTCTATTCTATAATTAAATTGAGTTCTTTTCCCATCAGTTCGATTGATTTTATGTTCACAAAGAAACATCGCAGTGGTTTAGAAGTCTAATAAACCATAACCACACCTCCCCTCCACCCCTGGTACAGGCAGATCAGATTTCCCACCCACTCCTAAAAGAAGTGGCCCTGAAACACCAGGAATATTCCAGCCTTTGTCACCAAAGCAATAAAGATTCTGAATCCGATTCCAAATATTTACAAACATCAGCTAGCAATTAAATGAAAATGCCATAAGCCAATTGTACAAGTCCTGGACCTTGAACACAGCTTCCTCCAAAGATCAAGATAACGAAATGGGCGTGTCATTTTGGGCAACACAACAATAATCAACACAAGGACAAGGTGAGCTGTGTATTCATAACACACCGTAACATAGTAAGTGATGACAGATAAAACCTGAACGGTCCATCCAATCTGCCCCAACAGTCACATTCATTATCAATTCAAGATTAAATTAAGAATGAATGTGATATTATATACTTGATCGTGGTCTTTCCACGATGTTTCTGGGACACAGACCGTAGAAGTCCGCTTGTCCCAACTACTGGCGTTGCCGTCAAAGCCCACCCGAATCCGTCTTGTCGTTTGCGGGACACAGACTGTAAAAGTCTGCCAGGAACTGTCCTCAAGTTCCAAATGACTAAAGTTATCTGTTGAAGCTCTCTCCGGCCCATCCTAAACCGGATCACTATAGAGGCATATTTTCAAAGCACTTAGCCTTCCAAAGCTCCATAGGTTTCTATGGAACTTTGGAAGGCTAAGTGCTTTGAAAATATCCCTCCTTGATGCGAGACTCATACCATACAAGCCAGCCCAGCACCGGCCTTAGCCGATACAGTCAGAGTTGCCATCTAAACACGCCTTGACATGCAAACACATATAAAACCCTTTAAGTTTGGGGTTTCTTTTTTAAACCATTTTCTAATTAAGAGATCCTCTGTGTTCATCCCACGCCTTTTTGAATTCCACAGCAGGTTTTTTTTTTTTTTCTCCGCCACCTCCCACAGGAAGGCATTCCAGGCACCAGGAGGAGAAAGAAACACAGCACAGGACAGCAAACAGGGCCATAAGAAATCAGAAATGCTCCTTACAAATACAGATCAGACTACGAGCCACATCCCTTAACAGTAGCAGGCAGTAGCCCTGCGAGTGACTCATTTTGAGACAATTTATTTGGAGGTTAAAGACATCATGGACATCTTCATCAGTCTGACTTACTTCATTCCCGAAGAAAGGGAGTGTTTGACAGCTTTTCCCAGACACTGCAAGAAAAGCAAAAGAAATCTGAGTGGCAGGCAAGGTTAAGATGAAAGATGCAAAAAAATAAAATAAAATAAAAAATACGCCGGGGCCACAAACTCAACAAAGTTAAGAGGCCTGTTAATACTTGTCGCCTCTGGCTATTTACTGCTGCTCTGTGTGTCCAGAAGCAAAAGGACTTTGCATTTATGTTAAATATACTGAAAACACAGGATAAAGGTGGCATTAGCACGAGAAAGCGGTGAGGGGGTAACAAACGCCGCCTTTTCTTACCTCGGCTCATTTCCCCAAATTAAACGCACCCTTTCTTCCTTCTGCTTTTCTTGGCTGCCAAGGGAGGGACGGAAGAAGCGCCCGGGGGCTCGGACGTCCCGCAACAAGTCGAGACAGGAAGTGCCGAGGCTGCTATGGAGAGCCGGTGCACCTGCGTAACAATCCCCATAGCAACCGGGAACAAGAATATCGGTTCCGCCTAAAGGGAGGGGGGGGGACATTTATAAGAGGAACACCGCTTATAGCAAGAAGTTTTGAAAAAGAAAGAAAGAGTGGGGTTGGTGGGGAGAAGGAGGAAGGGCAGAATAGAGGAGAACAAAGGGGCCGTGGCAAAGAGAGGAGGGGAGGATAGGACAGAGGAACTGTGATCAGGGACTGTGTGAGAGATTGGGTTATGTAAGCCCTGCTGAGAGACTGCATAAGAAATTGAAATATTTCATAATGGTCCTGTTCTCTTAGGGTTACCATATTTGCCCTAAAAAAAAAAAAAAGAGGATACATGCCCTGCCCTGTCACACCCTGCCCCACCCCATCACAATCCTGCCCCGCCCCTGTCACACCCCATCCAGTCCCCTGTCAAACCTGCCCCACTCCCTGTCACACCCCACACCACCCCCTGTCACTTTGCTCCCCCAAAAGAAAGCCAGATTCCCTCTCTACCCCCCCCCCCCATGTAGATCCACTCCCCCAATTTTCCATCTTCCCTCCACCCACATGACTCAATTCACTACTCCTCCCCTACTTTACCTTAGTGTGGTGCCCTGGTGGTCTAGTGACCTCTTTGGGTCAGGAAAGAGCCCCCTATTTCCTGCCCAGCACGTCTGCAGACTGTCTGTCTCCCCACACCGATTCTAAATGGCTGCTGAGAGTTCAAGCAGTGACCTTGCAAGACACTAAGGTAAAGGAAAAGAGGATAGGACACCTGCCTGCCTGTCCGCAAATTCGGACAGGCAGGCAGGCTGGCAATACCTGCCCAGTTGCCTGGCCGTGTTTTCAAAAAGAGGACATGTCCAGGTAAAACCGGACATATGTTCTCTACTACCGAGTTTTCAAAGAGGAAACAAAAACTGTTGAAAACTGTGGGTACCAACCAAGTTAACAGTTAAATGGAACTGCAATGAAAATGGGGTTTTTTTTAATGCTGCAGAAATCTAAGGTCACAGTTTCAAGTGCCACAATAGTTAATTAAGATCGATATTCAAAGAGATTTAGAAACTCATTTTCAAAGCACATAGACTTACAAAGTTACATAGGTTACTATGGTTGCTATGTAATTGTGTAAGTCTAAGTGCTTTGAAAATGAGCACCTTAATCAGCCAGAAATGGCTCCTGACCAGTTACATAAGAATAGCCATACTGGGTCAGACCAATGGTACATCTAGCCTAGTATCCTGCTTCCAATAGTGGCCAATTCTTTTCCTCCATTTGTGTTTTGATTAAGAATTTATGAGTACAAGGAGCCTATGAGCAACTTTTATTGTAATCTACAGGGTTTTTTTGGGTACACCACTAGACCACCAGGGATTTTAAGGTAGTCCTGGGGGGAGGGGGGCTACTCTTTGTATTTTTGTTTGTACTGCGATAGCAAGTAATGCAGTTATAATCTTGCACAATAGTTTATATGGTAAATAGAGTGCTCCAAATAAACGCTTTTGGTTCAAACTTTCAGCAAGAATTTAAGCTGTAAATTTGGGATGATAAATTCTTTAGGCGTTAGCCTCGCTGTGAAATTATGAAATCAGCTGTCACTCCAAGTGTGGTGCGAAGTTACCCACTGTAAACACCATCAGTTTTCATTAGCTGTGCTCCAAGTGTGTGGAGGCTACTTTGCTTGAAGGTAAAATAGTCTTTATTTTTAATTATTATATTCTGGCTTAGATACTGTGGGTTAAAGTTTAACAGAGAGGTGCAGACTGAAAGCTCCGACAGTGCCCAGCAGCCCTCACTGAAAACTCAAGTTTGGTTGTGTAAATTCAGTTTCAGTTTTGGCTTTGGCCAAAACCAGGTCATGAGTTTCGGCTGCCGAAACCTTTCAAACAACTTGGTGGCAGTTCTGGTTTTGGCCAAAACTGAATAAAGCATTTTCTGTCAGCCTCAATTGTAAAATTCAAAGGTACTACCCATCCTCTTTACTTGAGTGCTGAAGCCAGGAGTGAATCTGAGGGCTTGAGCCACAAGTCTAAGAAAGGAAAAGAGAGAGAAAAGTGCCAACCAGGAGCATAACTACCGGAGAAGGTACTGTGGGGAAAGATTCCTTTTGAAAGAGTCTGTGTGGAAGAGGATCCCTGAAAGGAGAGACTGTGAACTTTTGTGCAGAAGGGAATAGGTTTACCCTGCCACCAGGAAACCCCTCCTGGGAAAAGACTGTTATTGATTGAAAGGGATCACAGACACAGATAAAGGATAAGTGAAATGTGTGTTCTACAGTGTTAACCCAATGCTGTACAACTTCAGGACAGAAGGACTAGTTCAAAGCAGTATCCCCTGGATTCTATAAATGGTGCGCAAATTCCCACACGCAACTAAATTGGCTGAGCCAATTAGAGCCAATATTGCCATTATTATTTGGATTTGCATGCGCAGCTTGCTACATGCTATTCTATAAAGATTCACTTGCAACTCAAGGGAGTGGCCATGGGAGGGGCCTGGGCGGGTCAGGGCATTCACTAAAGATGGATGCAGTATTACTGAATATCAGGAAGCCATGCCTAAATTACACACCAGGAATTACACCAAATTTCAGTTGGTGTAAATCCTTGTGCTCAAAGCTTGGCGTGGAAATCGGCTCTAAGCGCTATTCTATAAATGGCACCCGACTCGGATTCTAGTTAGGGCCACCGAAAGGGGGGACACAGGGGTGGCAAAATTCCCCGGGCTCGGCGCCAGGAAGGTTCTTTCTGCCTGCGTTCGTGTCTGTCCTGTCCTGCTCCTACGTGTGTAAGGTGCCGCCCAGGACCTGGATGATTGCATGAATGTGATATTGTGTTAATGCAATCATCCGGGTCCTGACTCCCGGCTCCCAGCACGGACAAGAGCAGCACAGAGCGATGGAGCAGACAGAAAAGTGCGGGGGTGGCGGACCGAGTGTGGGGGAGCAAGGGTGTGGCGCGGCAGCCCAGGTGGGGGGTGCAGGGGGCAAACACGCATGCACATGCACAGCAATCCAGTCCTGCCCCAGACCCAGCTGTGTCTCTCAGCAGCCCTGAATCTAGTCCCATATGTTCTGGACAAGTTTTCCATAAAATAGTTGGAACAGCCCATATCTGTCTCTGAGTATTTGTGGTGAAGCAGGAAATCTATGCCTTGGCCCTGGAGAGAACTTGCTCCCTTGAAAATGAGCGCACATGTGCTGATTGAAGAGACGGCTAGAACTGGGATGAAATATATGTTCTGTGAGGCTGTAGGGTGTGAAACACTTGTGCACTGTTCCAAGCCAATGCACAGAGACACAAATGCAAGCAAGCACAGGCATTTAATTTAAACAAACATGCAAGGCCGCCGCTTTAAAAAGAAGCGGCAGCGAGCAGGAAAGAGTGGGGTTCTTTCCTGCCCCCAAAAGGCTACTAGACCACCAGGGCGTGTTACAGTAGGTTCAGGTGGGAGAGAGAAGGCCCGCCCACCAACCAGCCCGTCTGTCCAGAAACCCGAACAAATGGGCCTGAACCTCCAACAGTCCTTGAAAAAGAGGGAATGAATTGTCCAAGGGAATCCGGAAGTATGGTAACCCTACCCAGAAGTAGCTCCACCCTAACCCCTCTGATCCCTCTCCTAGCATCTACTGAGGGGGGTGGGGCAGGAGCACTCCTTCCCCATCAGCTCCCTGCCAAAACTTGACCTCTAGCATTAGGAGACTACTACTAGGGGTGAGAGGCACCATTTGTAAGTCAGGAGCTAACGAGGTAAAAGTTTGTGCTGGTACTGTCAGAGGAGAGAAGGGAGTTTGGTGTTTAAATCATCGGCCCCTTTAAGAGTCCTCCCCAAGAACAATCAGGCTCCCCATTAGCAGCCCAGTGTTTCCAGGGGGGAAGAACACCAGCTTTGAACTGGCTTTTTCCATGAATAATGCAGCCCGAGAAGTTAATTTGATTTGCATAATAATCATGTGATTTGCATGTTTTGCATCTCATCATTTTGTTTGCATCATACTATCAAAATATTCGTTAAGGACAAATATCACGTGCATTTGACATTTAAGATGAGATTCTGTAAATGGTGCCCTAATTTGGACGTAAAAAAAATACGCACTGAGCACTATTCTATAAACGGTGCTCTGAATTGGGTGCTGTTTACAGAATACCGTGTAGTGCTGGGATCCGCGCCCAGCTTTGGATGCAAGGATTTACACCAATTGAAACCTGATGTAAAATCCTCATGTGCAAATTAAACACGGATCACCCGAACATCCCCGACCCACCCATGCCCTTCCCATGGCCACGCCCCTTTTCAGTTGCACACTAGAAGATCTGAGCGTGCAACTTTATAGAATAGCGCTTTGGAGGTGCACGCGCAAATCCTAATTGGAGCCAATTAACTGCAATAATTGGTTGTTAGCACCTAATGATTGCTAGCTATCAACTCGTTGCCCAAATTTACGCACACAATTGTGAGTACCATATGTAGAATCCGGGGATTAATGAAAATCAAGGACTAAATTCTATAAACGGCGCCTAAAAAAACTGGCACCGGGAAAAAGTGCTTAAAGCTGTTCTATGAACAGCGCTTAAAGTGATAGAATAGCGATTAGCGCCAGGAACAGCAACTTTATTTGTCCCAGGATACAAGGTAGACCTTATTGATCTACCAAGAAGAAACAAAGTCAGACTGTCAAGATCCTACTTAAACTTACACTACCCAAACTGCAAAGGCCTGAAATATAAAACAACTTACGCATCCGGCATCTCCTACATAAGCGCACAACTATGGAATGGCCTCCCAAAAGCCCTGAAAACAATCCACGACCACCTGACCTTCAGGAAATCACTAAAAACCAACCTCTTCAAATAGGCCTACCCCAACAAGCCCACGTAAACCTCTTCACCCAGCAACACAGCATGACTTTGACCGTACTGGACAACACGCAATCTTCATCCCTCTCGACCCTCCACATATACCTCATACGATCAACCTTGTACTTGTTATCAACCGACTGGGTAAATGCCTTTGACGGTACTATGTAAGCCACATTGAGCCTGCAAATAGGTGGGAAAATGTGGGGTACAAATGCAACAAATAAATAAATAAATATCTATATTTAGGCGTGACCATTTGCACCAATAAAACCTTGGTGTAAATCCCCGCACCTAAATTTTTGTTTTGTTACATTTGTACCCTGCGCTTTCCCACTCATGGCAGGGTAATCGATCTGCAAACTCCAAGATGGACACCAAACGAAGCAGATTCGTATGTGGAAAACAATATTTAATTGATATGGATCAATAAAAAATTAACAAGCCCGACACAGGCCGTGTTTCGCCCCACTGGGCTGCATCAGGGGCTAATCGATATCTATAAAATCATATAGTCTCCACTTGAGTATCTATTTGTTGAACTCGCAATTAAAATGCACACTTTGACAGATGGCACTTCACAAAAACAAACCTTCTGAAATCGTGAGCCGACATATGCCACCATAAAAATATAAATAAAAGAGAGGCCGTACCCCTTTTTGGACACGCATCTACATTTTATGCATGTGAATTTTAATTAAATCCAATTAGCACCAATAATTGCTTCTTAATAAGCCAATTATCAGCACTAATTAGCTTGTAATGCAATTAAATTGCACACACAAATTGGGTACAAGCAATTTTTAGCAACTTTTATAGAATGTGGGGTCAAATTACAAAAATCGTACATTATTTCTAAAGCTACCCCTCTTACACATTAGTCTTTTCATTCTGCTTCCTCTTCAGACATGAAATGAATGAGTTAAAATAAAAAGTCCAAGTCAGAAAATAAAAAGGAAAGCAAATCCTCTTCTTAGGCTAATATTCTTAAAATGCCAGTTGCCATGACAACATGAAGCAGGACCCTATTTTGCCTCATTTTTAGAACTTCTGTTGCCATAACAACAGAACTCAGTTATTAAATATAGCAACTTTTTATACTCTTTTTAATCACTAAAGTCAAATATATATATATATTTGTTGTTGGGTTTTTTTTTTTGTCTTGGAGCAACTCCCAAAAGCTAAGATGAGGCAGCAAAGTTTATTAGATTTTGCTCACACCTTTTTCAGTAGTAGCTCAAGGTGAGTTCCAGTCAGGTACACTGGATATTTCTCTGTCCCAGGAGGGCTCACAATCTAAGTTTGTACCTGAGGCAATGGAGGGTTAAGTGACTTGCCCAAGATCACAAGGAGCAGCAGCGGGATTTGAACTGGCCACCTCTGGATTGCAAGACCAGTGCTCTAACCACTAGGCCACTCCTCCACTTGTTAGTCTTTAGGGTTCTACATGGAATGTTGCTACTGTTTGAGATTCTGCATGGAACCTTGTCACTCTTTAGGATTCCAGAATCTTGATATTCTTTGCGGTTCTACATGAATGGAATCTTTATTTATTTATTTAGATTTGCTCACACCTTTTTCAGTAGTAGCTCATGGTGAGTTACATTCAGGTACACTGGGTATTTCCTTGTCCTTGGAGAGCTCACAATCTAAGTTTGTACCTGAGGCAATGGAGGGTTAAGTGACTTGCTCAAGATCACAAGGAGCAGCAGTGGGATTTGAGCCTGCCACCTCTGGATTGCAAGACCGGTGCTCTAACCACTAGGCCACTCCTCCACTCTACAACAAATGGAATACCATTTATTGAGTTGTGTCTCCACTCTTGAATAAATGGAATACATAATTATCACCTTTCTTGTATTGTTGGATTATAGGTGTTTACTAAGGGACCAATGCAGAAAGCAAGCAAGGGCTTGGCTGTAGGGTTACTAAGGGTTAAATGCCGGTTCTACGTGCCAATGTACTATATAGTCCTTGTCCCAAACCACCGTAATCTTTCATCTACTCTTGTTATTTTTATTCCTCTTCTTTCTATATCAATTTAAACAAGGTAATACTCTGTAGCAATATTTTCTTTGGGGATCATCAGTTACTAATGCTGCTCTTACCATATGAACACAACTTTCAATGTTCTTTTATCCATCCAGGAAAAATGGTTGAGGCGCAAATCTTCATAGATCAACCCACATTCACTTTTCATCTGTATAAAAAATTTCTTATGTTTTTCTTTACGTTTTTACTGGATTCCCATCACTGTGTTTTTCTGTGGCAGCACCTCAGGAGTGGAATGAGGTCCTTCCTACCGTGTTTCCCCGAAAATAAGACAGTGTCTTATATTAATTTTTGCTCCCAAAGATGCACTAGGTCTTATTTTCAGGGGATGTCTTATTTTCGGCAAAACACGGTACAAGCCATACCCAAATGCACCACACTAGAGAACCAAACGATTACACATACAAAAAAAAAATCCCAACGATGGCCCCTGATAGAGGAAGAACGAGGAAAAGAATGTGTTGCTTTGTGTTACAGACGTCCGGCTCTCACAAGGACACAAAAAAAACAAACAACCTCCCCTAATAAACCACAACACAGTACCATATCGCCATCACTACCTCCACACTAATGGGAACTGGGCTGGGTGGCTAGTTGCCAAATAGTGAGCGTCTGGTGGGAGAGAGTGGGCACCCATCGGGGCCAAACAAAAATTTGCTAGGTCTTACTTTCGGGGGAGGCCTTATATTTAGCAATTCAGCAAAACCTCTACTAGGTCATATTTTCAGGGGATGTCTTATTTTCGGGGAAACAGGGTAGTTGCATTGCTTTGTGGGACTTCTGTTAGGGATTGAAGATTTCTTTTAGGTAGACTTTGCCAAGGATTGCGGATTGTCCAAATCGCTATTTTTGAAACTCGTTTCTAAAATGGTTTTCTATGCAGTTCATCTAAATCTCAAGGGGGCGTGTTAGAGGCGTGTTTTGGGTGGGACTTGGGTGCGATTACGATTCGGATGATTTTGTGCAATAATGGAACACTGTAAAAACGTCCAGGGCAAAAAATAGGATGTTTTTGGCTAGACCTGTTTCAATAATGACTAAGTGCCAACAAGGTGGCCAAACTGACCAGATAACCACTGGAGGGATAAACGCATAACCCCCCTTAATCTTCCAGTGGTCACTGACCCCCCCCCCCCCCCCCCCGTAACAGGTGAAAATACATTCCAGGCTCTATGACAGCCTGCAGATATAATGGCCATTCCTCTTAGAGTAGCAAGCAGGTCCCTGAAGTAGCTTAGTGGTTGGTACAGTGGTCCATAAGAGCCAACAAGATGGGCGTCCATCTTTCGTTTCGATAATACAGTCAGAGATGACCAAATCTCAAAATATAGGTCAACCTAAGAGATGGTCGACCTAATTGGATTGGAGGAGTGGCCTAGTGGTTAGGGTGGTGGACTTTGGTCCTGGGGAACTGAGGAACTGAGTTCCATTCCCACTTCAGGCACAGGCAGCTCCTTGTGACTCTGGGCAAGTCACTTAACCCTCCATTGCCCCATGTAAGCCGCATTGAGCCTGCCATGAGTGGGAAAATGCGGGGTACAAATGTAACAATAAAAATAAAAAAAATGGTAAGATGGGTGACCTCGGTTTTCGGCGATAATGGAAAATGAGAACCAACATCTCAAAAATGACCAAATCCAAGCATTTGTTTGGGGGAGGAGTCTAGTTCTCACCTCCCAATACAATACAAACAAATACCCCACAATAACCGCACCCTACTGCACACTTCCTATCTCAGAAATTCTGAAAATTCTTTGAGTCACTATTGATCGAAACCTCACTCTTGACACCCACGCGAAGAACACAATGAAAAAAATGTTCCAATCGATGTGGAAACTCAAAAGAATAAAACCTTTTTTCCCAAGAAACATTTTCCGCACCCTAGTACAGTCATTGGTAATAAGCCACTTGGACTACTGTAACGCTCTATACGCAGGCTGCAAAGAACAGACCATCAAAAAACTCCAAACAGCCCAGAACACCGCAGCCAGACTCATTTTTGGAACACCTAAATACGAAAGTGCGAAACCCCTCAGAGAGAAACTGCATTGGCTCTCGCTCAGGGAACGAATTGAGTTCAAGATCTGCACGAATGTACACAAAATCATTCACGCAGATGCCCCACTCTATATGCTAAACTTAGTGGACTTACCGCCCAGAAATGCCAAAAGATCGGCCTGCAAATTCCTCAACCTGAACTTTCCCAGCTGTAAAGGAATGAAGTACAAACAGGCTTATGCTACCACCTTTGAGTACAAAAGTACACAGTTTTGGAACGCACTACCCATGGCCCTAAAAACCGTGACAAATCTAACCAGCTTTTGCAAAGCTTTGAAAACACATCTCTTCAACAGAGCCTACAAAAGTCACCCTCAATGAAACAAATCATTCCTTAAACCACCCAAGTACACTAAAACACCTCTTTCACGACCTTACCTAACACCTTCTACCTAAATTCCTCTTTCACCTCAGCTTATGATCGACTGTTTTCTTATATCATGTAATGACATTCTCATTTCCATACTCTGTAAGCCACATTGAGCCTGCAAAAAGGTGGGGAAATGTGGGGTACAAATACAATAAATATATAAATAAATTTGTAGTGCACTGCTGGTCCCCTGGTCCCCTGACATGCCGGGCCCCTAGGGGGCACTGCAGTGGACTTCACAAATTGCTCCCAGGTGCATAGCTCCCTTACCTTGTGTGCTGAGCCCCCCCAACCCCACTACACACCACTACCATAGTTCTTAGGGATGAAGAGGGGCTGGGTACAGTGGGTTTTGGAGGGTTCACATTTACTACCACAAGTGTAACAGGTAGGGGGGGGGATGGGCCTGGGTCCGCCTGGCTGAAGTACACTGCACCCACTAAAAACTGCTCCAGGAACCTAGATACTGCTGTGATGGAGCTGGGTATGACATTTGAGGCTGGCATAGAGGCTGGAAAAAATGTTTTTTAATTTTTTTTTTTTGGGTGGGAGAGGGTTGGTGACCACTAGGGGAGTAAGGGGAGGTCATCCCCTCCAGTGGTCATCTGGTCAATTCGGGCACCTTTTCGAGACCTTGTCCTGAAAAAAAATCGGAAGATGGGCGTCCTTCTCGCAAGGTCGCCCAAATCGGCATAATCGAAAGCTGATTTTGGGCTTCCTCAATTGCTTTCTGTCGCGGGGACAACCAAAGTTCAAGGGGGCGTGTTGGCAGTGTACCGAAGGCAGGACAGGGCGTGGTTAAGAGATGGCCATCCTCGACCGATAATGGAAAAAAGAAGGGCGTCCCTGACGAGCATTTGTCTGACTTTACTTGGTCCCTTTTTGTTCACGACCAAGCCTTGAAAAGGTGCCAAAACTGACCAGATGACCACCAGAGGGAATCGGGGATCACCTCCCCTTACTCCCCCAGTGGTCACCAACCCCCTCCCACCCAAAAAAACAAATTAAAAAACCTTTTTTTTCAGCCTCTATGCCAGCCTCAAATGTCAGCCTCAAATGTCATACCCAGCTCCATCACAGCAGTATGCAGGTCCCTGGAGCAGTTTTTAGTGTGTACTACAGTGCACTTCAGGCAGACGGACCCAGGCCCATCACCCCCACCTGTTACACTTGTTGTGGTAAATGGGAGCCCTCCAAAACCCACCAGAAACCCAATGTAGGTGCCCCCCTTCATCCCTAAGGGCTACTATGGTAGTGGTGTACAGTTGTGGGGAGTGGGTTTTTTTTTGGGGGGGGGGGGGTTATCACCTGGGAGCAATTTGTGAAGTCCACTGCAGTGCCCCCTAGGGTGCCCGGTTGGTGTTCTGGCATGTCAGGGGGACCAGTGCACTACGAATGCTGGCTCCTCCCACGACCAAATGGCTTGGATTTGGACGTTTTTGAGATAGACGTCTTTGGAGGCCCGGGACCGGGGAATTTTGTCCCCCCCCCCCCCCCCCTCTCTCGGCGGCCCTGGTTGTATTGGGTTGATAGGATGAGACAGTGTGTTTTGTCTGCGTTACGTTTTAGTTGGAATGCATCCGCCCATGATTTTCAGGCTGAGTTCGATTTCATTGGTGATTTCTGATAGATCATGTTTGTAGGAGATGTATATTGTGACATCGTCTGCGTAGATGGTTGAGGCCTTGGTTGGCTAGGGATTTAGCTAGTGGGGTCATCATTAGGTTGAAAAGGATTGGTGATAATGGTGATATGATCCTCTCTGGGGGGAAAAAAATTAAAGCAGAGTGGAGGAGTGGCCTAGTGGTTAGAGCACCAGTCTTGCAATCCAGAGGTGGCCAGTTCAAATCCCACTGCTGCTCCTTGTGATCTTGGGCAAGTCACTTAATCTTAACTCCATTGCCTCAGGTACAAACTTAGATTGTGAGACCTCCAGGGACAGAGAAATATCCAGAGTACCTGAATGTAACTCACCTTGAGCTATGTGAGCAAAATCTAAATAAATAAGTATCTCTATATATAAAAGGCAACACCAACGTTCTATGAAGCCTCCGACCGGAAGTGTGAAGGGGGAGAGATATCCGGTTTCCCCATGAGTGTCTGCCCCGCCCTCGCTCTCTCTCTAACACAAACAGTGAAGGAAAACAGCAAAGCAGGAAATCAAATCGCTCTCTCTGTAACAATGAAGGACTCAGAGGGGGGAGGGCAGAGAGGGCAGGGACACACACACTCCCACATGCACACAGAAGAAAACCTTGCTAGCCCCCCCCCCCCCCCCCCCCCCCCCGTTTCATTTGCATCCGAAACGGGGCTTTTTTACTAGTTTGTATATAATATGTAAACTGCTTTGATTGTAACCACAAAAAAGTGGTATATTAAGTCCCACCCCCTTTCTCCTATATGAACTAAATAAAATAACCTACTACCATTCAGTGCTAATATTTTAGCATATCCTCAAGGGTCCTTTTACTCAGGTGCCGAAAAGTGGCCTGCGCTTGTGTATTGGGCACACACAGGTCCATTTTTCAGCGCACCTGCAAAAAAGGCCTTTTGGAAGGGGCTGAAAATGGATGTGCGGGAAAATTAAAATTGGTGCACTGCACGTCCATTTTGGGTCTGAGACCTTACCGCCACCCATTCACTTAGTGTTAAGGTCTCATGTTAACTGGGCAGTAATCATCAGCGCGCGTACAATGCTGATAATCGCCTAGTTAGCGCCACACGCTGGAAATTTTCTGGGCAGGTAAAAATGAAAGTACCGCCCAGGCCACACGGTAGCCGGGCGGTAGTTCTGAATTGGCGCGCGTTGGGCGCGCATAGGCACCTACGCGTCTTAGTGAAAGGGCCCCTCAGTTTCATTTTACATTTATTTTTCTGCACCCCCCCCCCCCCCCCCCATTCAACTTATCAACTCCCCAATCAATCTCTTGCCATTTCTGGCCCGGCATTAAATACCGGGTTAATGTCAATGGTGGACAACAAAAGCGCTGCCCAACACCAGCTGAATATCGGGCCCATGGTGATTGACTAGACACTCATTCTGCACCTGGACTAGCTTGCTGCACACACTGTAACTTAGATAAGTTCCTTATATCTTGTTTAACTGTACAAAGAACTTGCCTTGAGTTTAGCAACCCTTTTATTTATCCCAACTAACTCTGTAACCACCCGTCTTGTCGCGACAAGCACAGAAGAAACCAAACCCTTCGCGCAGGTCACACCAAGCAGGCAAAATAGCGAAGGAGACACAGAAGATGATGAAAAACAACCAACGGACTCTAAGAGTTCACATCAGAAGTTTATTCCACACCAGCGGTGTAGCAAGGGCGGGGCGGGGTGACTTCCTGTTCCGGGGCAGAGGGAGCAGGAAGCCAGCAGAGCCAAGAGCCGCGCGGCTGCTCCCAGCAGCCAAGAATGCACCCCGGGGGGGGAGGGGTGCGCATCAGCGGTCCGCCCCGGGTGGCAGCCGACCTAGGATCGTCACTGATTCCACAATAAGTACTGTACTCAACATGAATCGTGTCTCGGCCGCAGAGGCCTGCCTCAGGAGTCCCTGTGGTTTACAAATGTTGAAATTTCTTAAAGTGTTGGAACGCCTGCGTATGGTGAACCAAACAGAAATCTGAACCACCTCGGATATGCAGAAACAGTTTTGTCACTTGTTTGCTGTGTACGTCTGTATACTGTTTCTGCATATCCCAGGTGGTTTCATTTTGCCGCATGTCCATTTTCAGCAAAAATTTAAAAAAAGTATTTTTTTTACAGGTGCACTGAAAAATGATTCTGCGCGCGCCCGAAACACGCGTCTACACTACCGCAGGCCATTTTTCAGTGCCCCTTTGTAAAAAGGTCCCCTTGTGCTTAGACAAGAAAGTGAAAAGTATCTGTAGAGTCCAGCAGGTGTCGCCCAAATTCGATAACCTTCTGAGCTACATTACTCCTGATGCTGAGTTCTGCAGACAACAGAGAAGAGGTTGTGAATGCTGATTGTTCACAAGGCTGTCTCAGCTCCCCTTCTCACTCACTGCTGGCCTGAACAAAACAAACAGCTGATTGGTAGAGTTCTCTAAACCCCCACCGGTTCCCTCCATCATCAACCTGAAGACTGCAGTCCCAAGAGAAGGTGGAAACAAAGGGTTAAGAAGCGAAGCATCAAGCAGCCAAAAAAAAAGCATTGAGAACAAAGAGTGAGGTATATGAAACAAATACTGCTGAAAACAGCCAACCTTAGATCACTAGACAATTGTGAGCTTAACTGAAGTGGTGGAGATGAAAACAGTATCTGAATTCAAGAGAGCTTGGGACAAGTACTAGGGTCAATAAGGGAAAAGAGTAGATAGCAGATGGCATGGATGGGCAGTCTTTCTTGATAGGCCATACAGCAGTGGTTCCCAAATCTGGTCCTGGAGGCACAGCAGCCAGTCAGGTTTTCAGGATATCCGCAATGAATATTCATGAGCGAGATCTGCATGCAGTGGAGGCAGTGCATGCAGGTCTCTCTCATGAATATTCATTGTGGATATCCTGAAAACCTGACTGGCTGCGGTGCCTCCAGGACCAGGTTTGGAACTATTGCTTTCCGATCTTTACCTGCCTACATTTTTCTCTTTCACCTGTCTTCAGACAATTTGCCCTCTATTCATTATTATTTTTTTAATTGTTTATTACCCTCCTCTCACCTACCAACACCCATCCTGTTAGAATATCAATGAAATGCTTTGATGCAGTGGCGTACTAAGGGGGGGGGGGCGGTGGGGGCGGTCCGCCCCGGGTGCACGCCGCTGGGGGGTGCCGCGGCGCGCACCTACTCTGAGTTTGCTGACTTCAAGCGTTCGCTGCAGCTCCCTCTGCCCTGGAACAGGTTACTTCCTGTTCCGGGTCAGAGGGAGCTCCAGCAAACGCGCGAAGTCAGGGAACTCTGAGCAGGCGCGTGCTGCGGCACCTCCCCAGTGGCGTGCACCCGGGGGTGGGGTCCGCGCTGCATCGGGGGAGGGGGTGCTGCACCAGGGGGGGGCGGGGCACCGCCCCGGGTGTCCGCCCCCCTAGGAACGCCACTGCTTTGATGTCCTCAGGCATACCCCCACCCTCCCACTCTGTCAGACAGTCAAAGTAATGCTTTGATGTTTCTCTCATATATACTATCTGCTACCTCATTGGCTTATTTCTGATCTGAGGAAGAAGGGCAACCTTCGAAAGCTAATCAAGAAATGTATTAAGTTATGTCCAATAAAAAAGGTATCATCTTATTTTCTTTTCCATGTTTTATTTTGTTTGATTTCTATTGATAACCTTTAAGAGTGGACTAACACGGCTACCACACCTCTCTATTTTTTTAAAAATTTCTGCACAATTTGTACTGCAAAAGGTGCTCTACTTTCCTGCCTTTTTGAAAATGGAAAACCTTCCCTGGCCAGAACAAACTGTGCAGGAAGGGCTGCAGGACTCTGGCCCTTAAAGACATAACTTAAAGATATGCAAACCCTCTTTCACCCCCCCCCCCACCCCCACCTCCTTTCAGGAAGCCTTTTCTATGTCCAGAGGATGTTTGTATGTATCTTCTTGAAGTTGTGAAGATTTAAAGCCCAGGGCCAAAGAAGTATCAATTTAAAATTCAATGTATGCAATATGTACCTTGGGGGTGGGGGGGGGAGCAATTCCTAAGGATTCCTTGGGATCACAGAGCACCAGTAAAACTTCGGGAATAATTCCAGTCCAACCATGGGTGCTAGGGATGTGCTCTGGCAAATATTTCATTGTTGGATTGATTTTACCATTCCTGATTTCTGAACTTTTTTTTTTTTTTAGTTCATTTCGCACATTTGTTTTTAACCTTTACCTAGTTTTGACTTTTCTCTTGCAGTCAGGCATTCCCCCCCCCCCCCCCCCCACACCCTGATACGAACCCGCACAAATAAAACATAAATGAGATTGAAGGGGGACAGACTCAGGAAAGATGTCAGGAAGTATTTTTTCACGGAGAGGGTGGTGGATGCTTGGAATGCCCTCCCGCGGGAGGTGGTGGAGATGAAAACGGTAACGGAATTCAAACATGCGTGGGATATGCATAAAGGAATCCTATGAAGTAGGAATGGATCCTCAGAAGCTTAGCTGAAATTGGGTGGCGGAGCAGGTGGGGGGAAGAGGGGTTGGTGGTTGGGAGGTGTGGATAGTGGAGGGCAGACTTATACGGTCTGTGCCAGAGCCGGTGATGGGAGACGGGACTGGTGGTTGGGAGGCGGGGAATACTGCTGGGCAGACTTATATGGTCTGTGCCCTGAAAAGGACAGGTACAAATTCAAGGTAAGGTATACACATATGAGTTTGTCTTGGGCAGACTGGATGGACCATGCAGGTCTTTTTCTGCCGTCATCTACTATGTTACTAAGTTACCGTTAAAATGCAAAATACTAAAGTGTACTCTGCATATTTTAGGACATGTATCTTATGAGGAATTTAGGAGCCGACTCTGTGGGTGCTTGAGCACCCTCAATTATTGAGACAATTCCTTGTAAGTGTCCAGGGAGGGTTTATTTCCACTGGGCTCAGCACCCCCAATAATTTTGAAAAGTTGGCTCCTGTGTGAGGAAATATCCGTAGAAATAGAGAAAATGAGATGTGCGTTAACAGACCCTCTTCGTGCTGCGTATTAAGTATTCCCAGTCCGACCGATGCATTATCAAAATGCAAAATTCAATCGCTCTTTTTTTTTTTTTTTAAACTCATTGTCTTACGTTCAGAAAACGTCACAGAGACAGACACGTTCAGCTAAGCAATTGTGACCCTGGTGCACTTCTAGTTAACAATGTGACTGAGCGTGTGCTTGTTTGTATGCTGCGGGGAGGTGTCTTGGTTCTGGGGGGTGGGGGGCGTTGATCAGGGTTTGTTTATTACAGTATGGCCTTTGATTTGTTGTTTCCCCCCTATCCCTCCACCCTCCTTGCAATGAGTAATCTCTCTGGATGTAAAGAGGTGGAGTAGCCCAGCCCCCCTCCCCCCTCCCCCATTAGAGCATGCACATTGCCGTCTCGGAAGCTGTCTTTAGCAAATCCCTTGCTCCCTGCCGTTGGATCTCTCTGATGATCAGCGAGCCCCCATCTTCTTTCCGATCACCGGTCCGACCATGCTGCCCTGGAAGAGAAGCAAGTTCGTGCTGGTAGCGGAAGAGCCGAAATCCCAGCCCAAGAGCATGAGCCCGGGACTCACCTACACGTCCCTGCTGTCCTCCTTCCTGCGCTCCTGCCCCGACCTGCTGCCCGATCGCTCCCTCCAGCGCCTGGGCAGCGTGTTCCGGAGCCGGCGGCAGAAGGTGGAACTGAACCGGGAGGATCCCAGCTACACCGTGCGCTACCTGGGTAACGCGGTCACTCTGCACGCTAAGGGCGAGGGATGCACAGAAGAGGCGGTGCGCAAGATCTGGGCCAAGAGCGACTTCGGCGGCCACAGCACCAAGATGAAGCTGAGCCTGGGGCCCCAGGGGGTCCGGATGAGCCCGTGCGACAAGGGCTCCAAGAAGCCCGGCCATGCCTACCTGCTGCACCGGATCACCCACTGCGGGGTGGAGGCTCCGCAGCACCCCCGCATCTTCGCCTGGATCTACCGGCACCAGATCAAGAACAAGGCGGTGGTGCTCCGCTGCCACGCCGTGCTGGTCTCCCGGGCCGACAAAGCCCGAGCCATGACCCGGTTCCTCTACCAGACCTCCCGGGCCGCCTTCAGCGAGTTCAAGCGGCTCAAGCGCCAGGACGACCGGCGCCACGTGCGGCAGCAGCTCCTGGGCCAGGCTGTCATCCCGTTGCCCCCCCTGCGTAGGCAGCTGAAGGGGAAGTGCCCGTACCGGCCCCCGGCGGACAGGAACCGGGGCGCCCCCCGGCTCAGCTGCATCCCGGAGGAGGAGGAAGACGAGCAGCGGCTGCTGGACTTAGCGCTGCAGCTCAGGCGTTGCAGCCTGCACAGGGGGTCTGCTCCGGGAAGCCCCCCGGGGAAGAGCCCTGCTTCGTCTGTGAGGGGCTGAAGCTTGCTTGCCCCTTCCCCGAGCCTGACAAAGACCTCCTTCTTCTACTCTTCTGTCTTTTAAGGGCTGGAGCCTGCCCCCCTCCTTCAGGTCAGAGCCCCCCCCCCCCCCCCCCCACACACACACACACACACACTCCCTCTCATCATTATACGGGCTGAAGCTTGCCCCTTCCCCTTTCCAGAACAAAGATCCCCGTCCCCTTCTCTCCCGACCCGTCTTTTAAGGGCTGGAGCCTGCCCCCCGCCTTCAGGTCAGAGACCCCCCCCCCCACACACACACACACACACACTCCCTCTCATCATTATACGGGCTGAAGCTTGCCCCTTCCCCTTTCCAGAACAAAGATCCCCATCCCCTTCTCTCCCGACCCGGCTTTTAAGGGCTGGAGCCTGCCCCCTCCCCCAGGTCTGAGACCCCCCCCCCCCCCACATACACACACTTTCCCCTCCCTCTCATCCTTATTATACGGGCTGAAGCTTGCCCCTTCCTCTTTCCAGAACGAAGACCCCCGTCCCTTACTCTCCCGACCCGTTTTTTTAAGGGCTGGAGCCTGACAAAGACCCCCTGGGCCTTGCCCCTTCTACTCTTCTGTCTTTAAGGGCTGGAGCCTGCCCCTCCCCCAGGTCTGAGACCCCCCCCCCCCACCCACACACACACACTCCCCTCCCTCTCATCATTATACGGGCTGAAGCTTGCCCCTTCCCCTTTCCAGAACAAAGATCCCCGTCCCCTTCTCTCCCGACCCGTCTTTTAAGGGCTGGAGCCTGCCCCCTCCCCCAGGTCTGAGACCCCCCCCCCCCACATACACACACTTTCCCCTCCCTCTCATCCTTATTATACCGGCTGAAGCTTGCCCCTTCCTCTTTCCAGAACGAAGACCCCCGTCCCTTACTCTCCCGACCCGTTTTTTTAAGGGCTGGAGCCTGACAAAGACCCCCTGGGCCTTGCCCCTTCTACTCTTCTGTCTTTAAGGGCTGGAGCCTGCCCCTCCCCCAGGTCTGAGACCCCCCCCCCCCCACCCACACACACACACTCCCCTCCCCCTCATCATTATACGGGCTGAAGCTTGCCCCTTCCCCTTTCCAGAACAAAGACCCCCGTCCCTTACTCTCCCGACCTGTCTTTTAAGGGCTGGAGCCTGACAAAGACCCCCTTGCCCCTTCTTCTACTCTTCTGTCTTTTAAGGGCTGGAGCCTGCCCCCTCCCCCAGGTCTGAGACCCCCCCCCCCCACCCACACACACACACACTCCCCTCCCTCTCATCATTATACGGGCTGAAGCTTGCCCCTTCCCCTTTCCAGAACAAAGACCCCCCCCGTCCCTTACTCTCCCGACCCGTCTTTTAAGGGCTGGAGCCTGACAAAGACCCCCTTGCCCCTTCTTCTACTCTTCTGTTTTTTAAGGGCTGGAGCCTGCCCCCTCTCCCAGGTCAGAGACCCCCACACACGCACACACACACACATTCCCCTCCCTCTCATCCTTATTATACGGGCTGAAGCTTGCCCCTTCCCCTTTCCAGAACGAAGACCCCCGTCCCTTACTCTCCCGACCCGTTTTTTAAGGGCTGGAGCCAGACAAAGACCCCTTCTTCTGTCTTTTAAGGGCTGGAGCCTGCCCCCTCCCCCAGGTCAGAACCCCCCCCCCCCCACCACCACCACACACACACTCTCTCCCCCCCCCCCCCCCATCCTTATTACACAGGCTGAAGCCTGGCCCCCTCCCTGGGTAAAGACCCCTCTCCTGAGTGACCCTGGGCATCGCACTCTCTAGACAAGGCGGATTTCAGACTCGTTTCCATTAGAATCAGGCGCATATCTTGACTCTTTGCCCACTAGCAAAACTCGTGACTTCAATCCCATAGGTAGGACCAGGCTCTGGCAAACGTTTGAACGGTGTGTGAGCCCCGGATGCCTCAGCCTAAGCTCTGCCATCCCTCTGGGCAGGACTGGCACAAAGCCTGGGCCAGTTAGTGAATTTATTGCTGCTGTATGCGGTGGTGGTTTTGCTTTGACACATCCAAAATGCTGACTGAAATCAAGATGTTTTATATTTACAGTGAAAGTGGAGACGCTGCAAAAGAAATATTTATATAACCTTTTCTCTTTGTATTGAAAATGCAGTATTTCAAAGTTCTATATTAAATGTAATAATCAAAAGGTAAATGTAATTATTGTACAGTTTTCTATCTATATTCTGGGAGTGTAATTTAGGATTTAGAAGCTTTTCTTGAAAAGCAAAGGGCAGGGGGGGGGTGTTTTAACCCTGTGTACATGTGCTAAAACCAGGTAGCATAAGGTATTCATAGAATAAACTTTATGTACCTTTCCAGCAAGATCACTTTGGTTGGGGGGGGGTGTCTTGAAATGAGCTGGTGAACAGAACAATACTTTGCAATGCTGATCGAGTTGTACTGGTGTGGATTAGGGGCTAGCCGCGGCAATATTCCAGGACCAGAATTAATCATTGCCTGGGGACAGTCTGCTTTCGGATGTAATCTGTGGTTGTGATTGTATGCACGGACAAGGGGGTAGGGAATGGGACTGGGGCCGGATTAAGGCCAACTGATGCCCTAAGCAAAGCCCAACAATGGACATTCATAAGTGCTGAGAAATATTATTGTACAAAGCAAAACATCATATACATGTATAATGATTAGAAACACACTGACATTCATGTTGAATAATGGGTGTTAAAAAACCCCACAAAAAGTGGAAAGAACACAAAAATCCCACGGGGTAGATCAGCTGGATCAGGCTCTCGTCTAAGACGGACTCAGGACAGCAAGGTTAGAGGTGTTTCTTAAAGCTGACATGACACGGTACCAGGGGCGTAGCCAGACTTCGGCGGGAGGGGGGGTCCAGAGCCTGAGGTGAGGGGGCACATTTTAGCCCCCCCCGCCACCATTTTTGACCCCCCCCCCCCCTCCGGGCGGCACCGCCCCCCTCCCCGTCCCTTTCGACCCCCCTCCCGCTGCCGCCAATTGTCCTCCGCTACTACCAGTTACCTTTGCTGGTGGGGTCCCCAACCCCCGCCAGCCGAAGTCCCCTTCAGTGCTGGTCTCTGAGTCCGGCGCATTCGCTGATCAGGATTCTGTTTCTGTGAGTCCTGACAACCTGCATGTTCCGCGCTGAGGGAGCAGCAGCCAGGGAATGAGCGGACTCGGAGACAACAGGCGTGCGGCACCCCCCACCCCCAGCAGGTAAAAATGCACCCAGGGGGTGTAATTTTGCCAGGGGGGGGGGTCGTGCTGCACCCGGGGGGGTGGGGGCGCATCGGCGGTCCGCCCTGGGTGCACGCTGCTGAGGGGGTGCCGCGCGCCTGTTGGCTCCGAGTCCGCTCGTTCCCTCCCTGCTGCTCCCTCTGTTCCGGAACAGGAAGTAACCTGTTCCGCGCAGAGGGAGCAGCAGCCAGGGAATGAGCGGACTCTGAGACAACAGGCGTGCGGCACCCCCCCCCCCCCCCCCAGCAGGTAAAAATGCACCCAGGGGGTGTAATTTCGCCGGGGGGGGGGGGGGGTGTCAGCCAGCCTAGGAACGCCACTGGAGGAAACCATCTATTTATTTTTACAACATTTATCATTTTGTTTGTTATTTTTAAAAAAAAGGTGCTTTTGTTTTTGCTTGGAGACCAGTATCATCAATAGTGCAAAACTGAAATTGTAAGGGATTTTCTTCTGTTTCTCTCCTGTTATTTCATTTTTTTTTTTTCACATTTGGTTCATTCTTGCATATGCTATGCATACTTTACCAATGCACTGAGGGGCCCCTTTTACCAAGCTGCGGCAAATGGGGGGCCTGCGCTGGTATCGGCGCGTGTTCTTCAAGCACGCCGAAGCCCCCTTTTACCGCAGTGGGTAAAAGGAAAGTCTGCCTTTCCTGCAGAAAATGACCGTGCAGCATGTAAAGCACTTGCCGCCTGGCCCTTTTATGGGGGGGGGGAGCCCTTACTGCCACCCATTGAGGTGGCAGTAGGGGCTCCCATGCTAACCCGGCGGTAACTGGGCAGCGTGCAGCATTGCCCAATTACTGCCAGGCACACTCCGGCGCTACAAAACGCCAGCTATGACGGTTCGCTAGGGGTGGGAAGTACCGCTGTGCTGCTGCTGCGGTAGCCCAGTGGTTCTTCCTGTTTAGTGAGCAGTAAGTCCAAGCTTACTGACGCTTATTTATTATTTATTTCTTAGGATTTTCGTGGGAGGAGCCAGCATTCGTAGTGCACTGGTCCCCCTCACATGCCAGGACACCAACCGGGCACCGTAGGGGGCACTGCAGTGGACTTCACAAATTGCTCCCAGGTACATAGCTTCCTTACCTTGTGTGCTGAGCCCCCCCCCCAAATCCCCCCCCCCAAAACCCACTACCCACAACTGTACACCACTACCATAGCCCTAAGGGGTGAAGGGGGGCACTTACATGTGGGTACAGTGGGTTTTGGAGGGCTCCCATTTACCACCACAAGTGTAACAGGTAGGGGGGGGGGTGGGCCTGGGTCCGCCTGCCTGAAGTGCACTGCAGTACTACCACTACTTATCATTTCTATAGCGCTACAAGGCATACGCAGCGCTGTACAGTACCCACTAAAAACTGCTCCAGGGACCTGCATAGTGCTGTGATGGAGCTGGGTATGACATTTGAGGCTGGCAAAAAAATGTTTTTATATTTTTTTTTGGGTGGGAGGGAGTTGGTGACCACTGGGGGAGTAAGGGGAGGTCATCCCTCATTCCCTCCAGTGGTCATCTGGTCAGTTGGGGCACCTTTTTGAGGCTTGGTCATGAACAAAAAGGGACCAAGCAAAGTCGGCCAAATGCTCGTCAGGGCCGGCTTTCTTTTTTCCATTATCAGCTGAAGCCAGCCATCTCTTAACCACGCCCCCGTCCCGCCTTCGGTACACTGCCGACACGCCCCCGTGTACTTTCACCGGCTCTGCGACAGAAAGCAGTTGAAGCCGGCCAAAATCGCCTTTCAGTTATACCGATTTGGCCGGATTTAGCAGAAGGCCGGCCATCTCCCGATTTGTGTCGGAAGATGGCCGGTCTTCTTGTTCGAAAATAAGCAGGATAGTGTAGCAACACTTCATCACAATACTGAAGGAAGAAATGATAAATACATAAGTAATACCACACTGGGAAAAGACCAAGGGTCCATCGAGCCCAGCATCCTATCCACGACAGCGGCCAATCCAGGTCAAGGGCACCTGGCGAGCTTCCCAAACGTACAAACATTCTATACATGTTATTCCTGGAATTGTGGATTTTTCCCAAGTCCATTTAGTAGTGGTTTATGGACTTGTCCTTTAGGAAACCGTCTAACCCCTTTTTAAACTCTGCCAAGCTACCGCCTTCACCACGTTCTACGGCAATGAATTCCAGAGTTTAATTAAGCATTGGGTGAAGAAACTTTTTCTCTGATTGGTTTTAAATTTACTACACTGTAGTTTCATCGCATGCCCCCTAGTCCTAGTATTTTTGGAAATTGTGAACAGACGCTTCACATCCACCTGTTCCACTCCACTCATTATTTTATATACCTGAGTGGATATGTTACACAAGCAGTCATCTCTTAAAAAAGATAAAACCAGAGAAACTGAAACACATCTAAACATATCCCTTTATATCCAAGTTAAAACAATCTTTATTCAAAAATGTGACTTCACAACTTGTATATTTAAAATAAAAGAATTCAAAAAAATGGTGGCTTATTAAGTTCAGCATTAAGGCCATTAGGAGTGATTGTGTTAAAATTAAAAATGAAGCGTTGTTAGGTATTATTAGGAAAGGAATGGAAAACAAAAATGAGGATGTTATAATGCCTTTGTATCGCTCCATGGTGTGACCCCACCTCGAATACTGTGTTCAATTCTGGTCACTGCATCTCAAAAAAGATAAAGTGGAATTAGAAAAGGTACAGCGAAGGGCGACTAAAATGATAGCAGGGATGGGACGACTTCCCTATGAAGGAAGATTAAGGAGGCTAGGGCTCTTCAGCTTGGAGAAAAGGCGGCTGAGGGGAGATATGTTAGAGGTCTATAAAATAATGAGTGGAGTTGAAAGGATAGATGTAAAGCGTCTGTTTACTCTGCCTGAAGTGCACTGCACCTACTAAAACTGCTCCAGGGACCTGCATACTGCTGTCAGGGTATGACATTTGAGGCTGGCAAAAAAAAAAAAAAAAAAATTTGTTTTTTAGGGTGGGAGGGGGTTGGTGAGGTCATCCCCGATTCCCTCTGATGGTCAACTGATCATTTCAGGCACCTTTTTGAGGCTTGGTCGTGAAATAAAATGGACCAAGTAAAGTCAGGGACGCCCTTCTTTTTCCCATTATTGGCCGAGGACGCCCATCTCTTAAGCATGCCCCAACACACCCCCGTGAACTTTGGGCGTCCCCGCGACGGACTGCAGTTGAGGGCGCCCAAAATCGGCTTTCGATTATGCTGATTTGGGCAACCCTGAGAGAAGGACGCCCATCTTCCGATTTGTGTCGGAAGGTGTGCGCCCTTCTCTTTCGAAAATGCCCCTGTTAGTGTTTAGCACGTGCTAATTATCACACAGTAAAAATGCTAACACACCCTTAGCGCTGCTTCGTAAACAGGCCTCTTGGGATAGTGCGGTTTTTTGAGTGTGAAACATTTAGGGCTCTTTTTACTAAGTGGAGGAAAGCCCGATTACTGCCGGGTAGGTGAGAGAGCCCTTACCGCCACCTCAAGAGTTGCCCCTGAAATGGCCACGCAGCGAGTGCTTTACTTGCTGCGCGGCCAGGGCCGCCGAGGGACTAGGCCGGGCCCGGGGCAAGGCCGCCCTGCCTCCACTGCCCCGCCGCTGCCGCCCCCGTCGCTCCCCCGGCCGCTGCAGTCTGCGGTCTCACCTGCCTGCCTCCATGGCTCCGGGCCCCCTTCATTCAAAGTGGCAGTCGCAGATCGCGTCTCTTCTGGCCTTCCCTCCCTGTGTCCCGCCCTCGTCTGATGTAACTTCCAGTTTCAGTGAGGACGGGACACAGGGAGGGAAGGCCAGAAGAGACGCGATCTGCGACTGCCGCTTTGAATGCAGGGGGCCCGGAGCCGAGGAGGCAGGCAGGTGAGACCGCGGACTGCAGCGCTGGCAGCCGGGCCCTGGCGCTGGGCCCCCCTTGGAGGCCCGGGCCCAGGAATTTTTCCCCCTGCCCCCCCCTCTCGGCGGCCCTGCGCACGGCCATTTCCTGCAGGAAATCGAGACCTTCCCTTTTACCAGCTGCAGTAAAAGGGGGCCTCAGCGCACGCGTAAAGCACGCTACAGCGCTGGCCCTCTTTTGCCACGGCTTGGTAAAAGGGGCCTTTAATTCGAAAATCATTTTTTGAGTTGAATATACATTTTGTTGGACGCTTTGGAATATTTTCACCATGGCCTGGGGGACCAATTATATTCTTGAAGCATTCATCTCAAAATTGAAATAGCTTCTTCTATCTTGGTCCAAAAATATTCTCCTTTGATGGATTAGTTTTCCGTTCGGGCGCTGTTTTATAAAGATAACTTGCAGGCGTATTTTCAAAGCACTTAGAATTACAAAGTTACATTTATGGTGAGTAACCTATGGAACTTTTTAAGTCTAAGTGCTTTGAAAATGAGCCCCATAGGCATTTTTGTGGCTTTATAAAATGAACACCCAGAATGCGTGCCAAATGGAAACACAGATGTGTGTAGGCTGTAAAAGTGCGTGCAAACATGGCAACCTCCACCCTCAGGAAGGCCAACTGGCTGGTATAAAAATATATGTATAATTGTCAGAGCATGTAATCTGTACTTAGTTTAATTTTCTTAATATACTTCCTTTATATCAATAAATAAATCATTACGTTAACAAAACTAAAAAAAAATACTAAAAAGAGAAGGAAGAAAAAGCAAACAGGAGGGGAAGGAGCATCACACAGCTGTGATTTTAGGAGAAGCCTAGGACCCTCCCGCCTCATTGGAACGAATGTTCTTTCACAGCTGGCTCAGGTCTTGTTCCTTGTTTAAATATTCACATGAAGCGCCCTCTTGATCCGAGCACCCAAGCCGCTGCTTTCTGCCAGTGGCGTAGCTACTATGGGGCCACGGGGGCCTGGGCCCCCGTAGATTTGGCCCTGGACCCCCCTGCCGATGACCCTCTCAAACCCCCCTCCCGTCGTCAACCCAACATCGCCGTCTGCTACCTTTGCTGGTGGGGGACCCCAACCCCCGCCAGCCGAAGTCATCTTCCTTCGTTTGGTTTCCGAGTCTGACGTCCTGCACGTTGTACAAAACGAAGGAAGAAGACTTCGGCTGGCGGGGGTTAGGGTCCCCCACCAACAAAGGTAGGCGATGGCGGGGATGGTGGGGACAAGTGGGGGTCGAGAGGGTCGTCGGCAGAGGGGGTCGAAGTTGTTCGTGGTGGTGATAGCGGCGGCGGGGGGGTGTTGGCAGCGCCGGGGGGGTGCTAAAATGTGCCCCCTCACCTCGGGCTCTGGACCCCCCTCCCGCTGAAGTCTGGCTAAACCCCTGGTTTGACCCCTGATGTAGACGCTTGCGTGCGTCGAAACATGGCCCATGTCGGGTCCCTCCTTTTTAGAATAATAATAAAGACTATTGGATTTACATCTCCGGTGCTGATTCATCCTTTGTCAGCCTCTACTTTTGACTACTGGGGAGAAGCCATCTACAACACGGAACTCAAGGCTCAGGGGCTTCCTTGGAAGTTATAATCTGCATTAATAAAACTGTGACTATTAATTCCCACAGTTTGCCTCTTGCCTAGTCATTATATGTCTTCCGTATTCAGGCCAGGGATGAGGGTGTGTGCTGCCTGCCTTTGTCATGACAAGATCCATACTGCAGTAGAGCATCGCAGAGCCGAAACCTTGAAATGCAGCTTTAAGATAAAGAAGGTGACCCTCTATGGATCTGGCTGAAAGTGATTTGCAGAAAGCAGGGGCATAGCCAGACTTCAGTAGGAGGGGGGTCCAGCGCCCGAGGTGAGGGGGCACATTTTAGCCCCCCCCCCCCCCCCGCCATTACCAACACCCCGCCACCAACTTTGACCCCCTCCCCCCGCCGACGACCCTCTCGACCCCCCTCCCGCCCGCCAACCCTTCGTCGCCGTCGCCTACTTTTGCTGGCGGGGGACCCCAACCCCCGCCAGGCGATGTCCTCTTCTTCCTTCGTTCTGTTTCTGAGTCTGACGTCCTGCTCATACAACGTGCAGGACGTCAGACTCAGAAACAGACCGAAGGAAGAAGAGGACCTCGGCTGGCAGGGGTTGGGGTCACCCGCCAGCAAAGGTAGGCGACGGCGGGTTGGCAGTGGGAGGGGGGTTGAGAGGGTCATCAGCAGGGGGTCCAGGGCCAAATCTACGGGGGCCCAGGCCCCCATGGCCCCACGTAGCTACACCCCTGGTCCTAGGTACAAAAACTTAGATCATGAGCCCTCTAGGGACAGAGAAAGGTCCTCAATATAATGTGTACAGCCCTGTATACATCAAGTAGCACTATAGAAATAGTTAGTAGTAGAGCCTGTCCCCTCTTACCCTCATCCCATGATCCCTCATTCCATGGCTTCCTTTCAATTGAAAGAGACTCACCTCCTGCAGGGCCGCCGAGAGGGGAGGCAGAGGGGACAAAATTCCCTGTGCCTCCAAGGGGGGCCCGGCACCGCAGTCCCCTCCACCTGCCCCCGTCCGTCCACCACAGAGTTGGGCCCCCCTGAATTCAAATGATAGCGCCTCACCTTGACCTCGCTCCGTGTGAAAGAAGCGCAGCAGCGGCAGTCTACAGATCTCCTCCCTTCGGGCCTTCTCTCCCTGTGTCCTGCCCTCGCGAAGTTACGTCAGACGAGGGCAGGACACAGGGAGGAGAGGCCCGAAGGGAGGAGATCCGCAGACTGCCGCTGCTGCGCTTCTTTCACACGGAGCGAGGTCAAGGTGAGGCGCTATCATTTCAATTCAGGGGGGCCCGGCCTGGTGGTGGACGGAGGGGGGGGCGGCGATGACAACAACCTCGGGGGGCGGGGCCCTGGGGGCGGCCTTGCCCCGGACCTGGCCCAGTCTCTCGGCGGCCCTGACCTCCTGTACATTTATGCCAGAGTTTTTTTAAGCATCTGTCATATTGTCCTCCTGCCTTTCTTCCAAAGTAAACATATTGACATCTTTAAGTCTAACATGTTTTACGATGAAGATCACTGACCATATTCGTAGCCATTCTCAGTTAATATCTTTTTGAAGGCGCAGTCTCTAAAATTGCCCTCCATTGCCCCAGATCCAAAAACTTAGATTGTGAGCCCAGTAGGGACAGAGAACGTACCTGTATATCATACATAAACTGCTTTGGTAGTACCACAGAAGGGCAGTAAATCAAATGCTCTAAATGAGGTCTCGGAGGCATTATCACCTCCCTTTTCCTGCTGGCCGTTCCTCTTCCTAGCGTGCCCAAGTCCCGCAGTTCTTTCTTGCAACGGAAGTACTTTACCCTCCCCTCCCCCTTTGCTGTATTGCTCTCTTCTTGGCAGGTTTATTATTCCCATCATGCGGTTAGGTTTACAAAAATGATTTCAGACTCATACTGAATTCAGCAGAGCTTAACCTTATTAAAGCACCTAGCTATGAAAGATTTTTTTCTGGTATTTTCTCCGTATGAGAACACTGCTGATTATAGGACCCCAGGGACCTGATTCATGAAGTGTTTCTTCCCGTAGACATGGAATGGAAGTAAACGCCTTAAGAGAATTAAGCACTAACACTGCTATTTATAACTCATTCTGCAATTTCTATCCAGCTTAACCCACCCCCATCATATTTTTTTAAAGTTTTATCTGTTATTAAATCTTGCGACGTGCCCAAGAATATTCCGTCCAAGATGTGCACCCCACAGCTGTAACTGTATCTGTGGCCTGCTAATTAGACAGCAAGAAAGTAAAAGTCCTCTTGGTTCATCAAAGTGAGTCACCACAGTCAGTGTTCCTTTTGAGTGGAAAACCACTTTACCATGGAGACAACTTATTTAGAGGGAACATTTTAGACTGAATGGCAGTATCCTGTTCTTAAAGGACAATGTCTCCAGGGCTGTGATGGCAATTTCAGTCTCATCAACAAGCCCACCTTTATGTGGGGGAAAATGTAATCACTGAGTTTGATTTTTAAAGATCTCAGGAGCTAACAAGGGTTAGTCTAAGGTTACGAGGCCTCAAGAGAATGCCAAGCACTAAGGTAATTACAGCTGCTCAGATATGATAGAGGTCTATAAAATACTGAGTGGAGTCGAACGGGTAGATGCGAAGCGTCTGTTTACGCTTTCCAAAAATTCTAGGACTAGGGGGCATGCGATGAAGCTACAACGCAGTAAATTTAAAAGGAATCAGAGAAAATGTTTCTTCACTCAACGTGTAATTAAACTCTGGAATTCGTTGCCAGAGAATGTGGTAAAGGCGGTTAGCTTAGCGGAGTTTAAAAAAGGTTTGGGCGGCTTCCTAAAGGAAAAGTCCATAGACCGTTATTAAATGGACTTGGGGATAATCCACTATTTCTGGGGGTAAGCAGTATAAAATGTTTTGTACTTTTCTGGGATCTTGCCGGGTATTTGTGACCTGGATTGGCCACTGCTGGAAACAGGATGCTGGGCTCGATGGACCTTTGGTCTTTCCCAGTATGGCAATACTTATGCACTTATGTCCACCCAGCGGTGGTGCATCTCTGATGTGGCTGACAGAACTCCCCAAGCCCCACCAGCTGAAAACTCCCAGCTGCAGTCCCTCCCCCCCCCCCCCCCCCCCCCCCCCCCCCCCCCACCCCACACACACACAGCCATTCTGGCATTTCTCCATACCCCCCCCCCCCCATGCTCCCCCTGTACCTTTTCAAGACTTCATTTCTTTGCCAGCAGTCCGACATGTCTAGTGCATTCGATGTGGTGGATAACAATTTATTGTATCTCTTCGGAATAAGTGGATTAGTCTTGCAATGATTCAGAAGATTCCTAAAAACAAGATCCTACAGGGTAGATTCCCTATCCCCCGCCCTTGGTCACCAGAATACGGTGTGCCACGGGGCTCCCCATTACCTCCCATCCTATTTAACATCCTGATGACACCATTAGGCTCTAAGTTAGAAACAGCAGGATTTCACACTTTTTTTTATACGCAGACGATGTTACTTTGTATATCCCCTTTGATAATGAGATTCATGAAATTCTCAATAAAATCAAAACAGGTCTTAACCTCATGGAATCTTGGGCAGAGGATTTCTGGAATGAGAGGGCATAAGATGAAGTTAAGAGGAAATAGGCTTAGGATGAATCTGAGGAAATACTCTTTCACGGAAAAGGGTGGTGGATGCGTGGAATGGCCTCCCGGTGAAGGTCATGGAGACGAAGACTGTGTCAGAGTTTAAGCAGGTGTGGGACAGCCATTTAGGATCTCTTAGGAAATGGAGGAGTTAGTGGTTTACTGAGGACAGGCTGGATGGGCCTTACGGCCCTTATCTGCCGTCATGTTTCTATGTTGACCCTTAAAATTCTACCTATTTTATTTGTCCATCTAACCCAATTCAATTTCTGCCTTTGAGTAGTAATGAAAGATGCAGAAAATGTTATTGTTTAGAGAGGCAGAATTAAAAAAAAAATTATTCAGACTTTACTCATCCTGTCTTGGCCCATCTTCCCCAAGTTCGACCACCCCATAACTTTCTCTTGACTCCCAGGCAACCCTCTTCTGCTATCTCCCCCCCCCCCCCCCCCCCACACACACACCTCTGGTTCAGGCTCAGCCCCCCACCCCAGTTTTTCTCTGTCTCTCCACCCTCAACTCCCAGCTTTCTCTTTCCTTGCACTTTCCCCCCGAGAATCAACCCCTTATAAATTTCCTCCCTCCCAATCTCTCAAGCCATACCCCCAGTTTACTCTCTCAGGCGTCCTCTTCCAACCAATGCAGGTGCTTACTCCTTGTTTTTCTGAAAGTGAGGAGCAGCCACAGAAAGTGGAGGAACCCTCCATTCCTACGTCAAAGTATTGCAAGCAAAAAAGAGTAGGATGATCTGGCCCTTTCAATCAACCAGGGAGACATATAACACTGCAAAGTCTTTATTAAAGAACACGGCTGCTGTGTCCATCCACTCGATGTTTTTTAATAAAGACTTTGTAGTGTTATACGTCTCCCTGGTTGACCGAAAGGGCCAGATCATCCTATTCCTTCTTTTTCTGCCCACGAAGCCAAGGCCGCCTCACTCGCAGGCAGATGATCAAAAGCAAACGCCGGCGCTAGAGACTGTTAGCGCCATACCAGCGCCGGCGTTTGCTACCGCCCCATGATCAGAGCCCTCGAGCGCGTGAAACAACGCGCTTGAGGGCTCTTAGTGCAAGTAGCATGCAAATGCATGCTAATCAGCGCTTAACGCATTCATCCCCAATGATCAGCATCCAGCGCACCAAAGATTGGGTCGCTGGCCGTGACAAACTCTACGCCAGCTCCAAGCTGGCGTTAGGGTTTGCAGATCATTGGGGAGAAATGGTGAGCCCTGTCCAGCAGGCCCCCATTCCCCCCTACAGCAAACCTGCCAGTGAGGGCAGTTGAGGACGTCCAACATTTGGACGTTTCTGTGACGGGGCAGTTAAGGACATCCACATTTTGGACGTTTCGGCAATGGGCAGTTAAGGACATCCAAAACTGGATGTTTCTGTGAGAAAGATGTCTTTCTCATAGAAACATCCAATTTTGGACGTCCTTAAATGCCCATTGCAGAAACATCCAAATTTTGGACAACCTCAACTGCCCCGTCGCTATACCTCCGACACCCCCTTGAAATTTGGCCGTCCCTGCAACAGGGCAGTCGAGGACGTCCATCTTCCGATTTAAAGATGGGCGTCCTTCTCTTTTCATTTGTCTCCAGCCCAGACCTGTCAAACAAGTGCGGGAGGATTGTGCTGAGCGCATGCTCAGGCACAATTCTCCCGCGCTTCTACCCCATGAGCAGAGATAATTGCGCTGCTTAAATTTGCATGCATTATCTCTGTTCATAGGTCTAATAGCGCCCCGCGCTGTTCCAGTGCCATTTTAGAGCGCTGTTTGGAACAGCGCAGGGCTTTTGATCATCTGCCTCTTGGTTACTTCCTCATTGCAATAAAGTCGACATTTGGCCCTGCAAAGCCAAAAGAAGGAAGCAGCTGAGTGAGGCAGCATCAACCTGCGGATGATAAACCTTGAGGGCAGTAGAGGTACTGGTCCATCTGCAGGGCAGATACAGAGTTCTGCACGGGAGGAAATTATTTATGAATTCTACCTTGCACAGTTGCGCAGAAAGGGCCCCAGAATTGATTACAGAAACGCACGGCACTAAGAAAACCTAATGGAAAGGTTGAAACAGGGCAGTCGTCATCATCATAGTACTCAGCGAGAGTCTGGGGAGAAAGTGAAGGGAGAGTTGGAGGTGAAGGCACTTTGAGGAGAGAGTTTAGTGTGGCAAAGAGACGTCGAGGGGTTGAGGAAGCTCGTAATGGACATATAATAACTCTTCCTCTCTACCATTCCCTAATGTGTCTGTACACATGAACCTTATTCTACCAGAGCCGTAGCAAGGTGAGCTGACACCCAGGGCGGGTCGCCGCTGCGCACCCCTCCCCCCGGGGGCAGCACAGCGCACCATCCTCGCGCTGGAGCGCACCTCCCCCTCCCCCGGAGCGCATACCTGCGGTGAGGGCCGCGGGAGGGCCGATCCGCCCCGACTGCACATTGCTGGGGTGTGTCGGCTCCGCACTGGTGCACTGCTTTCTCTGTCCCGGAACAGGAAGTAACCTGTTCCGGGGCAGAGAGGGCAGTGCACCAGCGTGGAGCCGACACCCCCCAGCGGCGTGCACCCGGGGCGGACCGCCCCCCCTTCCTACGCCACTGTATTCTACCATAACATTACTGTATTTGTTCATACCTGAATTGGCGAACGCCTTCACGGTACTACGTAAGCCACATTGAGCCTGCAAATAGGTGGGAAAATGTGGGCTACAAATGAAACAAACAAAATTATTAAATCCAATTACTTAAGAAGTACAATTATCCTTGTCCTGAAGCGGTCACAATTTGATTGGGTACCTGAGGGCCATTTTCAAATGCTTTTACAATGGGACTGAAAACTACTCACCTCCCTGTGTGAATGCAAGTACTTGTGCCAAAAAAGTAGCATTTCTGGGGCACAGAGCAAAGGTAGCAGACAACATGCATGGATTTCAAAAGTTATTTCAGTTGTGGACTTTGAAAATGTGCTTACAGACTCCATGTGGGGCGTCAAAGCTACTTACTCTTGGGTCTGAAGGAGCATCAGTGAGGGACATGGCATATGAACCACTGGTGTAATTAGCCTGCTTAGTTTGGGGGGGAGGGGGCAAAGGCTAAGGAAGTCATATTGGCAGTAGGGGAGTGGGCTAATTCAGCATTAACGCCTACAATATATGGGAGGGAGAACTGCCCCCACGCAGGGCCAACATTAGGGAGTGACAAGCAGAACAAGTGCCCTGAGCCTCCATACACTAGGGGGGGGGGGCCCCAATCCTGCCTCAAGCTGAAGGAGACATAGGCTGAAAATCAGCTTTTGGGGCCCCTCTCTGGTTTCTGCCCTGGGCCCCTGAGTGTCAAACACCAGCCCTGCCCCCCCATGCCCACCCCAAAATAGGCCTATGATTTGAACCCTGATTTACCCTGGTTATTAGTCTATTGAACTCAATGCCTCTTTAGTGGAGGAGTGGCCTACTACTACTACTACTATTTAGCATTTCTATAGCGCTACAAGGCATACGCAGCGCTGCACAAACATAGAAGAAAGACAGTCCCTGCTCAAAGAGCTTACAATCTAATAGTGGTTAGGGTGCTGGACTTTGGTCCTGGGGAACTGAGGAACTGAGTTCAATTCTCACTCCTTGTGACTCTGGGCAAGTCACTTAACCCTCCATTGCCCCATGTAAGCCGCATTGAGCCTGCCATGAGTGGGAAAGCACAGGGTACAAATGTAACAAAAAAATAAAATAGATACTATTGGAGATTCTACATGGAATGTTGCTACTACTGAGATTCTGTTGCTACTATTGGAGATTCTACATGGAATGTTGCTATTCCACTAGCAACATTCCATGTACAAGGCTGCGCAGGCTTCTGCTTCTGTGAGTCTGACGTCCTGCACGTATGTGCAGGACGTCAAACTCACAGAAGCAGAAGCCTGTGCGGCCACGTTGGTGATCTGCAAGGGCCGACTTCTACATGGAATGTTGCTAGTGGAATAGCAACATTCCATGTAGAATCTCAAACAGTAGCAACAGTGGAGGAGTGGCCTAGTGGTTAAGGTGGTGGACTTTGGTCCTGGGGAACTGAGTTTGATTCCCGGCACAGGCAGCTCCTTGTGACTCTGGGCAAGTCACTTAACCCTCCATTGCCCCATGTAAGCCACATTGAGCCTGCCATGAGTGGGAAAGTGCAGGGTACAAATGTAACAAAAATAAAATAGATACTATTGGAGATTCTACATGGAATGTTGCTACTATTGGAGATTCTACATAGAATGTTGCTATTCCACTAGCAACATTCCATGTAGAAGGCTGCGCAGGCTTCTGCTTCTGTGAGTCTGACGTCCTGCACATACGTGCAGGACGTCAGACTCACAGAAGCCTGTGCGGCCACATTGGTGATCTGCAAGGGCCGACTTCTACATGGAATGTTGCTAGTGGAATAGCAACATTCCATGTAGAATCTCAAACAGTAGCAACAGTAGAGGAGTGGCCTAGTGGTTAAGGTGGTGGACTTTGGTCCTGGGGAACTGAGTTTGATTCCCGCCACAGGCAGCTCCTTGTGACTCTGGGCAAGTCACTTAACCCTCCATTGCCCCATGTAAGCCGCATTGAGCCTGCCATGAGTGGGAAAGCGCAGGGTACAAATGTAACTTAAATAAATAAAAAGCAGTTTCCAGCTCTGTTGGTACCACTTTAACTGAGAATACCTGCAGCTTTCCAGAGGACAACAAGGGACCAGTCAAAATAAATGACTTCTGCAGAGCTTTTATCGGTCAGGTCTATCTTTTGCTGCAGTTCCTTTTTTTCCAACCAGGGATAATGCATCACCTTATCTGAAGTCTTTGCTATATAACCTTGCAAATAGCTCCCTTTTAACAACAATACACTTGAAAGAGAGCACGTTCTAAGCCGCTGTCGATAAAGCTGTCCTGTGAGAGTGATGTAACTTGTACACATGTCCCAACCAAGACCCCAAACAGAACGAGGAGACAGCCCGTATCTTTCCCTTCAGCTTTTCACTCGAATGAAAAGAGAATTCTGTGGGCAAAAAGGCACAAGCATCTCCGGACACCTGCAGTTTTCCAAGAATTTGTTCAGCTAGTCTGGCCTTCCCTGTCACTCTGAAACAAACCAAGGCGCCAGAAGGATGCCGTGAAATCAGAAACGAGCAGTCAATATGGGTCCTGACACTGCTGCACACTAGCAAGGGAGATGGGCCAGGGAAGCAAAGGCCTCTGTTCCACTGAGCAACTTCAGGAAATGCAAACATGAAGCATAATCTGAGCTTATCAAACATATAAACGGTGAGCGACCGACTCACTCGCAAATGCGCAGTAGAGACTTCCCTCTCTGTCCCACCCCCGCGTCAATACGTGATGACGGGGGTGGGACAGAGAGGGAAACTGCGCAAAGCCGTTGAGGTCGCTACCGCCCCCCGGCCAAGGTCGCCGCTACCGCTCCCCCCACCCGGTGTCGCCACCGCCAGCCCTCCACCCGGCCCAGGCCCTCTCTCTGCTACTGAACTTACATCCATTCGCCGGAACGCAGCAGGCACATCAGCTGAGCTGCCGTCCACCTTCCTTCCCTGCCTGTGCCCCGCCCTCGCTGACGTTATGTCACACGAGGGCGGGACACAGGCAGAGAAGGAAGGTCGACGGCAGCTCAGCTGATCTGCCCTGCTGCGTTCCGGTGAATGGATGTAAGTTCAGTAGTGGAGAGAGGGCCTGGGCCGGGTGGAGGGCTGGCGGCGGTGACTCCAGGGGTTGGGGGGGGAACGGTAGCGGCGACCTCGCGGGGGGGAGCGGTGATGACCACGCTGGGGGGGGGGTCAGCGTCGACCTCCGAAAACCCAGCCCGTTTTAACGGGCTCAACGGCTAGTTAATTAATGATCAAGGCCTTGTCTTCCTCCTTTACACGCACAGTAAAACATAACTTTAAAGGGAATAAAAAGAGCCATTGGGGTGGGAGGGGGGAGTGGTAGGCTCCACCAGGTGTCAGTTATAAGCTGAATACCCCCCATGCATATTTATTTGTTTATTTATTTATTAGGGCTTAATTACCGCCTTTTTGAAGGACTTCACTGAAGGCGGTGTACAGCAAGAATTACTCAAACATGAACAATAGACAATTACAGCAGTAAAAATATTCAAACAACAATACAAAGTATACTACTTACAAAGTCAGCACCAGGACCACCGAGAGGGGGGGGCAGGGGGGACAAAATTCCACGGGGCCGGGCCTCCAAGGGGGGCCCGGCGCCGGGGTCAGGCCGCCGGCGCTGCAGTCCCCGGTCTCACCTGCCTGCCTCCTTGGCTCCGGGCCCCCTGCATTCGAAGCGGCAGTCGCAGATCTCCTCTCTTCTGGCCTTCCCTCCCTGTGTCCCGCCCTCGGGGAAACCGGAAGTTACATCAAACAAGGGCGGGACACAGGGAGGGAAGGCCAGAAGAGAGGAGATCTGCGACTGCCGCTTCGAATGCAGGGGGCCCGGAGCCGTGGAGGCAGGCAGGTGAGACCGGGGACTGCAGCAGTGGGGGGAGCGACAGAGGGCAGCAGCGGCGAGGGGGCGGATGCAGGGCGCCCTTGCCCCAGGCCTGGCCTAGTCTCTCAGCGGCCCTAGTCAGCAGAATACGTAATGAAACATTTTCATAGTACCAAATAGAATGTGCACAGTAAGGGGATGGGACTTGATATACTGCCTTTCTGTGGTTACAATCAAAGCAGTTTGCATATTACCTGGGGCAGTGGAGAGTTAAGTGACTTGCCAAGAGTCACAAGGAACTGCAGAGTGAATCAAACCCAGTTCCCCAGGATCAAAGTCCGCTGCACTAGCCAATAGGCTACTTCTGCTAACAAATGTTCCCCCTAAACTGTGTGGGAGTCCTCCACCTATATTCCTGCCATGGGGAGGCGCTGTTTCAATATCACATTTTCAATAGTGAGGGACAGGCAAGCTCTGCGGGATTCCTGGGAACCTGCCTGTCCCTAGCAATTGAAAAACATGGTATTGAAACACTGCCCCCCACTGACAGGAATGTGGTTGGAGGACTCCCACACAGCTAAGAGGGAACATTGGTTGCTAAGGCAACTAACCTATGCCATTGTTTGGGAACGTGCAAGAGTATCCTTATAAGCCGCAAAGAAACTCGATATTCAAACACAGTTCAGAATCAGAAGTCTGGGGACCCCATAAAGATAGACAAATAATTTATTATTATTATTTAACACATTTATACCCCACATTTTCTCACTAGTCACAGGCTCAATGTGGCTTACACAATAACATGAGTAGGCTACAGTTCAGTATAATATCATTAAACAATGTCATAGTAAAAAAAATTAATCGTAAACATATCGTCTAAGACAACAAAGATAATAAAAGATGATGGGAAAACATTAGGGTCCATAAATTTTGCTGAACAGAAAAGAAAGAAACTAAGTAACGTCTGGATGGTTCACCTTCTTGAACAGGGTGGTCTTCAATAATTTCCTGAAGTTTTGATGATTCTGAGTTGATTTTAAGAGTTTAGGCAGTGCATTCCATAGCTGAGTTCCTATGAAGGAGAAGCTTGATGCATAGGTAGATTCGGATTTGAGGCCATTGCAATCTGGGTAATGTAAAATTAAATAGGATCGGGAAAGACTGGAACTATTTCTAGGAGCTATTTCATGTATGCAGGAGCTTCACCATAAATGATCCTATGAATCAAGGTGCAAATTTTAAAGGCAATACTTTCCTTCATGGGAAGCCAATGCAATTTTTCTCGAAGGGGCCTCTAGTACCTCAATCCAGGTACATTCCTACAGATTTTCAGCGTTTAAATCTGAGCCTTGAATTTGCTGCCGTAACTGGCTCTTTCTGCTTTCAGAATTGAGCCCCTAAGTTAGGAGAGTTCCCTAAATGTTGCTGACATAACTTCCAGCTCCACCTCCCAGGCTGCCCCTGAAACCGCAATGCATGCATTGCGCAAGCAGCTAATTCAAATGAAAGCTGGCATGTAACGTTGGCCACATTTAGTGCTTCTGAATGTTGCCATAAAAGTGTCTGAAAATCGGCTTGTCTTAACGATAAAGTATGTCTTTCCCTTGCCATTAGAAAACCTATAGAAGAGAAAAATATTTACCAATTACTGAATTGTACATGTATTTGGGAATCAGAGAAGTGGGGGGAGGGCACTTAAAACTCTGATCATTGAACTATAGAACATGAAACGAGTGAAGGTGGGGCACTGGGACAAATCATACAATGGACAAGGTGAGTGTCAACTGTAAACTGCTTGGTTTTACTACAGAAAGGTACAAACAAACAAGAAAAGCTGAGAGGTACATGTAGGACATAACTGAAGTCTTTGGTTGTGGTATGATTAAGAAAAGACCAAAAAAAAAAACTCCAAGTTTCTGCAGGCCCAAACTGGTTACTAGAACTGCAGCTTCGTAAATAATGTCATGCCAAGATTCATTCCTTTCACGTACTATACCGAACAGAAGAAAGAAACAAGCGCTAGCATCTGTGTGGAATGAGCACTAGGCAAGAAACTGCTGAAATGCTCACTGCAGAATGATGTGTATTAGGCAATTCTAGTCTTTAGGTGTCACAGCCTCAGGGTGTGCGTTGGGTGATCCCAGTCTTTAAATGTCACAGCTTCAGGATGTGCGTTGGGTGACTCCAGTCTTTAAATGTCACAGCTTCAGGGTGTGCGTTGGGTGATCCCAGTCTTTAAATGTCACAGCTTCAGGATGTGCGTTGGGTGACTCCAGTTCTTAAATGTCACAGCTTCAGGATGTGCGTTGGGTGATCCCAGTCTTTAAATGTCACAGCTTCAGGATGTGCGTTGGGTGACTCCAGTCTTTAAATGTCACAGCTTCAGGGTGTGCAATGGGTGATCCCAGTCTTTAAATGTCACAGCTTCAGGATGTGCGTTGGGTGACTCAAGTCTTTAAATGTCACAGCTTCAGGGTGTGTGTTGGGTGACTCCAGTCTTTAAATGTCACAGCTTCAGGGTGTGCGTTGGGTGATCCCAGTCTTTAAATGTCACAGCTTCAGGATGTGCATTGGGTGACTCAAGTCTTTAAATGTCACAGCTTCAGGGTGTGCGTTGGGTGACTCCAGTCTTTAAATGTCACAGCTTCAGGGTGTGCGTTGGGTGATCCCAGTCTTTAAATGTCACAGCTTCAGGATGTGCGTTGGGTGACTCCAGTCTTTAAATGTCAAAGCTTCAGGATGTGCGTTGGGTGATCCCAGTCTTTAAATGTCACAGCTTCAGGATGTGCGTTGGGTGATTCCAGTCTTTAAATGTCACAGCTTCAGGATGTGCGTTGGGTGACTCCAGTCTTTAAATGTCACAGCTTCAGGGTGTGCGTTGGGTGACTCCAGTCTTTAAATGTCACAGCTTCAGGATGTGCGTTGGGTGATCCCAGTCTTTAAATGTCACAGCCTCAGGATGTGCGTTGGGTGACTCCAGTCTTTAAATATCACAGCTTCAGGATGTGCGTGGGTGATCCCAGTCTTTAAATGTCACAGCTTCAGGGTGTGCGTTGGGTGACTCCAGTCTTTAAATGTCACAGCTTCAGGATGTGCGCTGGGTGATCCCAGTCTTTAAATGTCACAGCTTCAGGATGTGCGTTGGGTGACTCCAGTCTTTAAATATCACAGCTTCAGGATGTGCGTGGGTGATCCCAGTCTTTAAATGTCACAGCTTCAGGGTGTGCGTTGGGTGACTCCAGTCTTTAAATGTCACAGCTTCAGGATGTGCGTTGGGTGATCCCAGTCTTTAAATGTCACAGCCTCAGGATGTGCGTTGGGTGACTCCAGTCTTTAAATATCACAGCTTCAGGATGTGCGTGGGTGATCCCAGTCTTTAAATGTCACAGCTTCAGGGTGTGCGTTGGGTGACTCCAGTCTTTAAATGTCACAGCTTCAGGATGTGCGCTGGGTGATCCCAGTCTTTAAATGTCACAGCTTCAGGATGTGCGTTGGGTGACTCCAGTCTTTAAATGTCACAGCTTCAGGGTGTGCGCTGGGTGATCCCAGTCTTTAAATGTCACAGCTTCAGGATGTGCGCTGGGTGACTCCAGTCTTTAAATGTTACTGGCATTCCATGCGCCCTCGGGCACTTCAGCTTATAATTTTGTAAGAGGAGAGGTGGCACTTAAATCTGATGGAATTAAATGATATGTAAATGAAGGGACATGATACTGATGTGTGATAGATCTCTGCATTCGTAAAGCAGGAATTCAACCAAATCTATCTTGGGGGTCCGGCAAGGCGTTCTTAGCTGCCTGCAGTGACTTTTCCAAGGGAATTTCAGCTTGTGCTGAAATCATGTTGTAGGGTTTTGTTAAATGTGATTTGCGCATACAAAGCTTTCCAAATCTACATCATTAGAACTCGGTGGGGAGTTAATAAGTATTTGAGAGGTTATTAGAAGCTAAGGCGAAGGGTTTATGAATGTTTGTACTCTCTTTGCAGCTTTGAATGGTATATGAGCAAAGGAGCTTCAGGGATTTAATTAAAAATAAAAATATTATTCCCACTCCCCCCCACCTCAATCATTTTGAAAATGCTGAGGGCTGCATTGATGCACTGTGCAATGAACCTGTGGCAGGTCTAAATTTGGGACAAAGTCATAACTGCACCAGCCAGAGCGTGATGTGGGGTAAGTTATCTAACCTGCTCATGTGTCACCTTTAATTAGTGAGGACTTGGGGGACAGGCATTTCAGATGAACTCAGCACCTATAAATAGCTGCAGTAAATTGGCTTTACCCATATGGACATTTAACAAAAAGTCATTGTTCCGCCATGAAATAAGAAAACAAGAAGCATCACACCTAATTCCCTGCCCTTTCTTGAGATTTCACTTTTGGTCTCTTCAGTTCTAGAAAGAAACTCTCCAGTTTAGGCCAATCCAATTTGGACACACCAATCCAGTCAAGTTTTCAAGATATCCAAGATAAAAATTGCCACAGAGTCTTAGAGCTCACCATGGTCAAGATCTCAGCCACAGAATCCTATAGTGCACACTAAGAAACTTTGCCTCAAAGAGCTCAAATATAGGCAATTGAAGCACTGGCAAATACCTCTGGCAGTCATTGGTATGGAGCCTCCTCACAATCAGGGTGATTTTTCCAAATACCCTTGTTCAGAATTCATTCCAGCCAGCATCTCCTTTCCTTATGCAAAAAACAAGCCCTGATACTTCCAAAGTATTCAGGCTCTTTCCATAGGACAAAACATACTTGATAAGCAGGGTTTGGGCAATATGCAAATTAAGCTCTCTTCCTGGCCTAGTCCTATGCAAATCAGCCCTGTGCATAACCTCCTCTAACCAGCACTGTGGGGGTAATTCTCCTTAAATACATTTCACTTCCACATACCAGTGTTGAACTGAGCCCTTTCTCTGGATTACTAGAAACTCAGTTAAAAAGCCTCCACCCCTTGGACAGGACAATACTTCACCTTACAGTCCTGTCCTCTACCCCCCCCCCCCCCCCCCCCCCCGGCTGTTAGTCTTAATTCAAAACAACAAAGTCTTTACTTCAAAATTGAAGTGTAACACAAATTTGCAACAGTATCCCTCAGTAACCCATTAAGGTGAGTACCTCTTCCTTTGCTTAGGAGACCACATCCTGGGATTTTCTGTCTGTCCATTCATTCGGTTCATTCTCTGTGGTTATTGATATAACTTCTTCCTTTTCCTCCAGCCCCCCCCCCCCCCCAATATCTATGCTTCATCCTAGCAAGTGCTTTTAAAGGTCTCCAGGCCCTACACCCCTCCCTCTATTTAACTACCCACCTATAGGGACACTGGCCTCTGCCCCTTTCTTAAAAGGGCAATGACCCCCTACTTCCCTGACAGGTCCCATGTCTGTGAATTCTTAAAGGGGGAATTTGGCCTGGGGCAGAAATATGCAGGGCTCCCTCCTGTGGCCACTCTGAGATAGGACATTACCTGTGCCTACCACAAAATGCATGAGAGAAATTTCTATGCACTCTTACCATTGTATACAAACCTACCTCATGCATATTCATTGTGGGTATCCTGAAAACCTGACTGGCTTGATGTGTCCCAAGCACTGGGTTGAGGAACCTCTGGTTTAGGTCTTGTCAGGTGATGAGGTCTCCAAGGAGAAGACGTATCTTTCAGTGAAGTCTCAGGCTATGTTGTGCTTTATTGCCTTCCTAGCACCTTCACTACAGACCTAAACAGAAGTTCAGTCAACTCACTGTCCAGAAATATAAAACCACAAATACTTCTACAGCACCTACTTAACCCCCCACCATGTAGGGATTTTATCTATATGGGAAGAAGACCCTAACACAAAGGTTCTGTAGAGGGAACAGTCTGCCTTGACATCGTGAGAGAGGCAGATGAAGACCTTGTATTTCTTTAGACATAACAGCCTGGGAGAAGACCACCGAGAAGCTCTGAGTTCAATGCGATGGAATAAGTGGAGGAGTAGCCTAATGTTTGAGAGCTAGGGAAACCTAAGAGCTAGGGAAACTGGGTTCAGATCTCAGTGCTGCTCTCGTGAAAGCCCTCTGGGGACAGGGAACTGCATAAATATAATTTGCCTTAAACTTCTGAGGAAAGGTGTGAGTTAAATCTAGGTTTGTCCCCTTTAACAACCATTGGTTTGCCTTTCAATGAGCTTCTCCCTACCAGCAGCACACCAAGTTCTCTATCCAGCCCCAATGAAGAAATAGACTAAATTCTAGAGCCAGTCATAGGGCAGGAGAACCATTTGGTCCTTCATCTCAAAGAAGTCATCAAAATTAAAGGCTTCTATTTATTCTTTAATTTTGTTTTTTTTATTACATGTGTACCCCGCGCTTTCCCACTCATGGCAGGCTCAATGCGGCTTACATATTATATACAGGTACTTATTTGTACCTGGGGCAATGGAGGGTTAAGTGACTTGCCCAGAGTCACAAGGAGTGGGAATCGAACTCAGTTCCTCGGTTCCCCACTCTCTTTTTTGGCACCTTATTTTATTTTTGTATGTAGTCTTGTTTCATTTTTATTACAGCTAGGGGCTTCTGCAGCTGAACGTGACCTGGTCTAAGGGAACTTCCAAGAAGGTCTGCTAAGAGCTGCCAATCTTATTTGAACTTCGCTTGCCTATTTTGCTAATTCAGTTCTTTTCAAGCAGAAACTAGTTATATACGTCCTCATTCTATAACAGATCCCTTAAATTTATCCACATGTCATACCCATAGTCATCCTGCATATATGCCCCCCCCTTGTATTTGTGCATCATAGCACTTAAGTGAGCCCTTATGGAATAGCACCTGGGGCAGCAACACTCATAAGTGCTACATTTCGAGAGCATAGGGGGTGCCTGGCCATGACCCCCACATTCACACACAGCTAGAGTATGTAAATGTACAGAATACAGAAGCATGGGGGGCATGGAAGCGGCTGCCACTTACATAGGCAACTTATAGAATACAGTAAGTTATGTGACCTCTTGCCATATTTGGGTGTCCAGAGTTAGACCAGGTCTATGACTGGTGGAACTGAAGGTGCCTAACCAGCTCATTTTCGAAAGAGAAGGGCGCCCATCTTCCGATACAAATCAGGAGATGGGCGGCCTTCTCTCAGGGCCGGCCAAATCGGCATAATCGAAAGCCAATTTTGGCCGGCCTCAACTGCTTTCCGTCGCGGGGACGGCCAAAGTTCAAGGGGGCATGTCGGCAGTGTACCGAAGGCGGGACGGGGGCGTGGTTAACAGATGGCCGTCCTCAGCCGATAATGGAAAAAATAAGGCCGGCCTTGACGAGCATTTGGCCGACTTTACTTGGTCCCTTTTTGTTCACGACCTAGCCTCGAAAAGGTGCCCGAACTGACCAGATGACCACCGGAGGGACTCGGGGATGACCTCCCCTTACTCCCCCAGTGGTCACCAACCCCGTCCCACCCAAAAAAAGTTAAAAACATTTTTTGCCAGCCTCTATGCCAGCCTCAAATGTCATACCCAGCTCCATCACAGCAGTATGCAGGTCCCTGGAGAGGTTTTAGTGGGTACTGCAGTGCACTTCAGGCAGGCAGACCCAGGCCCATCCCCCCCTACCTGTTACCCTTGTGGTGGTAAATGTGAGCCCTCCAAAACCCACCCGAAACCCACTATACCCACATCTAGGTGCCCCTCGTTACCCTTTAAGGGCTATGGTAGTGTTGTACAGTTGCGGGTAGTAGGTTTTGGGGGGGGTTTGGAGGGGGTTCGGGGGGGGTTCGGGGGGCTCAGCACCCAAGGTAAGGGAGCTATGCACCTGGGAGCAATTTGTGAAGTCCACTGCAGTGCCCTCTAGGGTGCCCGGTTGGTGTCCTGGCATGTGAGGGGGACCAGGGCACTACAAATGCTGGCTCCTCCCACGACCAAATGGCTTGGGTTTGGCCGGTTTTGAGATGGCCGTCCTTAGTTTCCATTATCGGCGAAAACCAATGACGGCCATCTCTAAGGGCGGCCCACATTTGAGATTTGGCCATCCCCGGCCGTATTATCGAAACGAAAGATGGCCGGCCATCTTGTTTCGATAATTCAGTCGGGTACGCCGCTTAATGGGGCCGTCATTAGAGATGGCCGCCCTTATAGATGGCCGGCCCCCTGTTCAATTATGCCCCTCCAAATGTACGGCACTCTTATGCCAGTATTCTATCATGGAATCTGGGTGCCTGGATGCTGTTATAGAAGAGGTTGTAACTGCATTGGGACACCTAAAGGAGGTGCCTTAGAATTACTCCCTAACCTCTCAACCTCTCATTCTATAACCTTGCATGCAAATATCCATGCCTCATGGGTGATTTTGTGCATGAAGGTTGTAAAGTGCTAATAATTACATGCATAATTGATGCCATTAAGAGCTGCTAACAATCAGTAATTGGTATTAATTGCTGTTGTTTGGCACTAACCAGCTCTAATTTACACTTGTATGCAGGTAACTGCATTTAGAACATGCTCTATGATGCTAGCACGTCATTTCTATCCAGTGGCGTAGCTACGTGGGGCCAGGGGGAGCCTGGGCCCCCGTAGATTTGGCCCTGGACCCCCCTGCCGATGACCCTCTAGACCCCCCTCCCACCACCAACCCGCCGTCACCTACCGTTGCTGGCAGGGGACCACAACCCCCGCCAGCCGAGGTCCTCTTCTTCCCGCAAAAGGCTTCCTTCTGTTTCTGACGTCCTGCACATACAACGTGCAGGACATCAGACTCACAGATCAGCTGTGAGTTCTGTGAATCTGACATCCTGCAAAGTTGTTGTTGGTGGTGGTGGTAGCAGTGGCGGCGGCAATGGCAGGGGGTCAGTGGCGCCGGGAGGGGGCTAAAATGTGCCCCCTCACCTCGGGCTCTGGATCTCTTCCCGCCGAAGTCTGGCTACGCCCCTGTTTCTATCATGCGCAATTGCAAGGAAAATATGCACGTGGGAGGGGCAAGGGTGAGGCAGAGGCATGCTTAACATTTATGTGTGCAGCTGCCATGCTATTGTCATGGCATAAATGCTAGCACCCAAATTCTGACTTATGCCAGTAGAGCGCTTCTCCATCCAGTCCTCAGGGCAAACCCAGACAGTCGGGTTTTCAGGATATCAACAATGAATATACATGAGATAGATTTGCATGCGGCACCAGGGGCGTAGCCAGACTTCGGTGGGAGGGGGGTCCAGAGCCCGAGGTGAGGGGGCACATTTTAGCCTCCCCCCCCCCCCCCCCGGCACTGTTGACCCTCCCACCACCATTGCCAACCCCGCCGCCACCACCAACTTTGCCTCCCCCCTGACGATGACCCTCTGGACCCCCCTCCCGTCGCCAACCCGCCGTCGCCTACCTTTGCTGGCGGGGGACCCTAACCCCCGCCAGCCAAGGTGCTCTTCTTTCCACAAATGGCTTCCTTCTGTTTCTGACGTCCTGCACGTTGTACGTGCAGGACGTCAGACTCACAGAATGAAGCCTTGCAGATCAGTTGTACGTGCAGGACGTCAGAAACAGAAGGAAGCCTTTTGCGGAAAGAAGAGGATCTCAGCTGGCAGAGGTTGGGGTCCCCCGCCAGCAAAGGCCGGCGACAGTGGGTTCGAGAGGGTCATTGGCAGGGGGCCCAGGGCCAAATCTACGGGGGCCCAGGCCCCCCAGGCCCCATGTAGCTACGCCACTGGCATGCGCTACCTCCTTGGTATATAAATCCTGCTCATGCATATTCATTGTGAATATCCTGAAAACCCGACTGACTGGGTGTGCCCCGATGACTGGGTTGAGAAGCGCTGCACCAATAGTCTAGAACAACAATTACACGTGTAATTGTTCTTATAGACTTCACATATAGCGTGAGATAGTCTGGTACACAACTTTAAAAAGCTTTTCTTGAATTGACCCTTAACCCCCTAAGGGGAGGATTCTATACATGGTGACTAAAGTTATGTGCATAAATTTGGCAGTGTGGCCATACTGAGCCTGCAACCTAATTGATTAACAAGCCAATCAGCACTGATAATTGGCCAATAACAAGCAATGATCGGCACTAATTGGCAATAATTAGAATTTGCATGCACAACTTTCTAAGCGTATTCTATAAAGTCAGTAATTAGAAGTTACGCATGTAACTTTGTCAGTGTTCTATAAATTGTGCAAGCAAATGCCAGAGCGTGCAGCTGCGAGGGGATGTGGACCTGGGAGGGGCATGCACAGGTCAAGAGCGTGTCTGTCAGTTGCAAGTGCAGTTACGGGTGTTAACTGCCTACAGTTAGATGTGTGCATTTGCACCAGCTATTTGGGTAGCGTAAGTGCTCACAACTAAATTTAGTCACGTAAATGCAGACTTACACTAATATTCTACAGTGTAATACCAATTGTGCATACTACTACTACTACTTAACACTTCTATAGCGCTACAAGGCATACGCAGCGCTGTATACCATACACATAAAGACAGTCCCTGCTCAAAGAGCTCACAATCTAAATAAGACAGGTAACAGACAGAACAACTAAGGGGTAAGGGGAATTAAAGAGGAGGGGATAAAAGGTACAGGCAAGAGAGCAGTGGTTAGGACTCAAAAGCGGTGTCAAAAAGGTGGTCTTTTGCCTGGATTTGAAAACAACCAAAGACGGGGCTACACGTACATGCTCGGGAAGTCTATTCCAGGCGTGTGGTGCAGCAAGATAGAAGGAACGGAGTCTGGAATTAGCAGTAGAGGAGAAGGGGACAGACAAGAGAGATTTGTCAACAGAACGGAGTGCCCGAGGAGGGGTGTAAGGAGAGACAAGAGTGGAGAGGTACTAGGGAGCAGTAGAGTGAATACACTTATAGGTCAGTAAGAGAAGTTTGAATTGAATGTGAAAACGGATAGGGAGCCAGTGAAGTGACTTGAGGAGAGGGCTAATGTGAGCATAGCGATTTTGGCAGAAAATGAGTCGTGCAGCAGAGTTTTGGACTGATTGAAGAGGAGAGAGATGGCTAAGAGGGAGGCCAGTGAGAAACAGGTAACAATAATCAAGACGAGAGGTGATAAGAGTGTGGATAAGGGTTCTGGTACAGTGCTCAGAGATGAAGGGATGGATTTTGCTGATGTTATAGAGAAAGAAACGACAGGTTTGGCAATCTGCTGAATGTGAGCAGAGAAGGAGAGAGAGGAGTCGAAGATGACCCCAAGGTTATGCGCTGATGAGACAGGGAGAATGAGAGTGCCATCCACCGAAATAGAGAAAGGGGGGACAGGAGAGGTAGGTTTAGGGGGAAAGATGAGAAGCTCTGTCTTGGCCGTGTTAAGCTTCAGATGACGTTATTGAATCTGCGCTAAACAGCAGCACCCAGCATCCGACTTTAGGTGATATTTTGAGATGTACCCCTTATGTAACTTCTATGTTTACCCCCAAACTCTATAAAAGTTGCTAAAAATTACACGCAGAAATTTGGATGCACGCCCAACTTGCGTGTGCCATTTAATTGAATAACAAGCTAATTAGCATGATAATCGACTTGTTAACAAGCAATTGTTGGCACTAATTAGATTTCATTGGAATATATGCATGCAAACTTAGGCATGAGATCCGTGCCTAAACTTCACAGGTGAGTCCAAAAGGGGCACAGAAATGGGAGGATAATGGGTGGAACAGGGACATTTCTAAAATTAACGTGCATAGTTATAGAATAAGGGGGAAATGTGCCTAATTTAGGCGCAAAGCTTTGCACCACGTTTTAGTTGTTGCAAACGGCCGTGTAAGTGCTATTCTATAAACTGCGCCTAACTTTAAGCCCAGCTTATAGAATAGCGCTTTTTTTTGGCGCTGAAGAATTCACCCCCTTAAGCATCTGAATTTCACTGCTCAATGTATGTTTTCGCCTGCCTCACTGTGCCCAAAGCACTTGCCCTTTTTTTTTAAATACACGACTGTGTCTATTCTTCAAATAAAATAAGCAAAGTTATGCATAAATCTAAAATATACACTTCTACAGACAACGTCTTAGGTGCCCAGATGGAATACTGAGCTGCAGATATTTTTTTTCTCTTTGGCAAAATGAAAGCTCTTCCCTTGGTGTCCCTGTAAGCCAAAAACCAGTTCAACTAAATTCTGCAGTGGGAGAAAAATAGAGGAAATATGTATAATTAAGGGAATGCAGTGAGCTATATTTAGCAGAACAGCAACTAAATGCTGTGAGCAGAAGGAGCAAAGTCGGTGCCAAGCAAGTCACCATATGAAGCTGGAGGGAGGCAGGTTGAGAAGGAAATGTCTGACAGTATTTGTTACACTGAGAGGGTGGTAAGGACCGGAAACAGACTTTCAGCAAAGGCTGGGACACACTGGCAGCTGCAGGGTGGGAAGAGAATTGAGAAAAGTAGTCAGGGAGAAATTGGGAAACCAGCTTATCTACTGTTATCCGGTATATTTTTGTATTCTAAGATATTCAGCCGGCACTGGGTAAGCATTTTTTTTATCCACCGCTGGTTCAATTGTTTAAGTTTTAATAGTTTAAAATGCTTTTCAGCTTGGAGAAGAGACGGCTGAGGGGAGATATGATAGAAGTGTATAAAATAATGAGTGGAATGGATCGGGTGGATGTGAAGCGACTGTTCACGCTATCCAAAAATACTAGGACTAGAGGACATGAGTTGAAGCTACAGTGTGGTAAATTTAAAACGAATCGGAGAAAATTTTTCTTCACCCAACGTGTAATTAGACTCTGGAATTCGTTGCCGGAGAACGTGGTACGGGCGGTTAGCTTGACGGAGTTTAAAAAGGGGTTAGATAGATTCCTAAAGGACAAGTCCATAGACCGCTATTAAATGGACTTGGAAAAATTCCGCATTTTTAGGTATAACTTGTCTGGAATGTTTTTACGTTTGGGGAGCGTGCCAGGTGCCCTTGACCTGGATTGGCCACTGTCGGTGACAGGATGCTGGGCTAGATGGACCTTTGGTCTTTCCCAGTATGGCACTACTTATGTACTTATGTACTTATGTACTTATGCTTGATATACCACTCTTCTTACTCCAGGTGAGGCCCCACTTGTTCAGTTTTGGAGTCCGTATCTTGCTAAAGATGTAAAAAGACTAGAAACGGTGCAAAGAAAAGCTACAAAAATGGTATGGGATTTGCGTTGCAAACCGTACGAGGAGAGACTTGCTGACCTGAACATGTATACCTTGGAGGAAAGGAGAAATAGGGGTGACATGATCAGGCCCGTGCCAAGGGTCTGTGCCGCCCCCCCGCAGAGGAACAGTTGGCGCCCCCCCCCCCGCAGATGAACAGTTGGCGCGCGCGCGCCCCCCCCCGTGAAGATGATCGCGGCGCGCCCTGGGGGCCTTTAAATCTTTTACTTGCAGTCGCAGCAGTGTCTGTGAAAGCGGAGCGCTGCCGACGTCTCCCTTCCCATCGCGCTGTTGGTTCCCTCAGTGTCCCGCCTTCTTCTGACGTCAGAAGAAGGTGGGACACTGAGGGAACCAATAGCGCGAAGGGAAGGGAGACGTCGGCAGCGCTCCGCTTTCACAGACGCTGCTGCGACTGCAAGTAAAAGATTTAAAGGCCTCGGCGGCGCGGGGCGAGGGTAAGCACCGCAGCGGCGCCCTCCTGCGGTGCTTACCCCGCTTACCGCATCGGCACAGCCCTGGACATGATACAGACGTTCAAATATTTGAAAGGTATTAATCCGCAAACGAACCTTTTCCGGAGACGGGAAGGCGGTAGATCTAGAGGACATGAATTGAGGTTGAAGGGGGGGGCAGACTCAGGACTAATGTCAGGAAGTATTTTTTCACGGAGAGGGTGGCAGATATGTGGAATGCCCTCCCGCGGGAGGTGGTGGAGATGAAAACGGTAATGGAATTCAAACATGCGTGGGATAAACACAAAGGAATCCTGTTTAGAAGGAATGGTTCCAAGGAATCTTAGCGGAGATTGGGTGGCGACGCCGGTAATTGGGAAATAAAATGAGAGCTGGGTAGACTTCTACAGTCTATGCCCTGATCGTGACTGAATAGATAGGGATGGGCTGGAGTGTAAATTTTAAGGGGCTTTGACGTTTGCTTCAGAACTTAGTACAAGAACAGTGCTGAACAGACTTCTACGTTCTACGCCTTGATTATAACTCAATAGATAGGAATGAGCTACAGTGTAAATTTTAAGGGGCTTCGATGGTAGCTTCAGAATGTTTAGTACAAGAACAGTGTTGGGCAGACTTCTACAGTCTGTGCCCTGAGAAAGGCAAGGACAAATCAAAATATCATGTAAAATAAGTTATCTTGTTGGGCAGACTGGATGGACCATAGAGGTCTTTATCTGCCGTCATTTACTATGTTACCATGTAACTCTTTGGGATTCTACATGGAATGTTGCTACTAATTAGGATTCCAGAATCTTCAGAACTTTTAGTACAAGAACAGTGCAGGGCAGACTTCTACGGTCTGTGCCCTGAGAAAGGCAAGGACAAATCAAAATACCATGTAAAATAAGTTTATCTTGTTGGGCAGACTGGATGGACCATAGAGGTTTTTATCTGCCGTCATTTACTATGTTACCATGTTACTCTTTGGGGTTCTACATGGAATGTTGCTACTAATTGGGATTCCGGAATCTTGTAACTCTTTAGGATTCCAGAATCTTCAGAACTTTTAGTACAAGAACAGCGCTGGGCAGACTTCTACAGTCTGTGCCCTGAGAAAGGCAAGGACAAATCAGACTCGGGTATACATATAAAGTATCTTGTTGGACAGACTCGATGGACCGTACAGGTCTTTATCTGCCATCATTTACTATGTTAATATGTTCTTAACAATCAGAGTGAAATACAATATAAAAATTGAAACAAACAGAAAAGAATGCCAATCATGATAGAACATCACCCGTTCTCATTGCCACCAACTTACATCCTTAACTAACATCCTCCTAAAATCTGCAGATTCCCCAGTGAACTCCACAATTAATTAATAAATCCAAAAGCTTTCCAAAAAAGAAAAGTTTTAAACTTTACTTTAAACTGTTTAAAAGACTCCCCTTTATGCAGATCCAAAAGGAGCTGATTCCAAAGAACAGGAGCACACCAAAAAATGTACTCTCTCTCTCTCGTTACATCAAATGTGCCCGAGCACTGAATTACCAGACCTCAAATGTCTCCCTGGTACATAAAAACATATCATCAGAGTCAAATAAGGGGTTCCCATGTACAATACCTTATGTATAATAGTCATGATCTTATACAATACCCTGTATTCCACTGGTAACCAGTGATAATGTATATATAACAAGGTTACATGATCCCTCCAGCCTATACCCCCCAATAATTGAATTGCTGCAGTTTGTAACATCCTCAACCTCTTCCAAAGGTAATGCAGCATTCCTATATATACCACATTACCATAATCCAACTTTGAAATCACCAAAGAATGCAGAAAAACATGCAAAGTAGCATTATCAAAGAACATAAGAGTAGCCATACTGGGTGAGACCAATGGTCCATCTAGCCCAGTATCCTGTGTTCGAAACAGTGGCCAAGCCAGGTCACAAGTATCTGGCAGAAACCCAAATCATGGCAACATTCCATGTAGAATCCCAAAGAATAGCAAGATTCTAGAATCCTAAAGAGTGACCAGATTCCGTGCAGAATCTCAGATTAGCAACATTCCATACTACAAATCCCAGGGCAAGCAGTTGTTTCCCATGTCTGTCTCAATAGCAGACTATGGACTTTTCCTCCAGGAATTTGTCCAAATGTTTTTTTAACACACATACACTAACTGCTGTTACCACATCCTCCGGCAAAGAGTTCCAGAGCTTAACTATTCGTTAAGTGAAAGATATTTCCTCCTATTTGTTTTAAAAGTATTTCCATGTAGCTCCCTAGTCTTTGTACTTTTGGAACAAGTAAAAAATCAATGTACTTATACTCATTCTACACCACTCAAGATTTTGTAGACCTCAATCATATCTCCCCTTATCCGTCTCTTTTCCAAGCTGAAGAGCCCTAACCTCTTTAGCCTTTCCTCATACGAGAGGAGTTCCGTCCCCTTTATCATTTTAGTTGCTCTTTTTTGAACCTTTTCTAATTCCACTATATCTTTTTTGAGATTTGATCTAACAGCCCGTAACATCTGCAAAATCGCAAACCCTGTACACCACCCCAGAAATTGTGCCTGAATATTCAGTGTCGGTACCTGGGTAAGAGACTTTCCTACCCAGTTATCTCCCATCTAATGTCAGTCTCTAAGGTTTTCCTGAAGAGCCTGAGGACTTTTATTTACTTGAAGGCTTTTTGAGCTGAGGGACAGCAGAGAGAGGCATTTGGGTGTATGGAACTCTAGGCAGAAGAAGCTTAGCTATTATCATGTCAGAAGAGCACTTAGCACAGAGTGGTTTTCAATTGCTTTATGGGCTCCAATCAAAACATTTTCAGCTGGAGAATGCACTCTAGGAAACAGGGGAAAAAAATATCACTTCAGTGAAGCTGTGTTGTGGAAAATCAATGTCACACACGGCAGCACTCCAGTGGAGTGAGGCAGTTGAAAGACCCTGTTAAGAGACATGCTTGTCCTTGAAAGGAAACAGGAATCTGAATGGCATGTCCTCATTTAGTGTCATTCTATTTTCAAAGCGTAATGAAAAAAAAAAAACAATGCAAACTTACACTGTTTTCTTTGTGTTGTTTCATTTAATACAGTTAATCAAAAGTGAGGAAACATCCACAAACACAGCGTAAACTCAGCAGAACAGTGGACGAAAAAAGTGAACAAGGAGGAAAAAGACTTCAGAAGTGTACTATGAGCAAAGAAAAATGTTCCTTATTTGCCATCCAAACTGACAGTCTGTGGACTGGTACAGCTTAAATTGTCAATGTCTTGCCAGACTACTTCTAATCATTGGTCATTGAGTGCAGAGTGAGATAATAAACTTATGTCCATTAAATGTTAATTCAAATAAATACGCACACTTGGCTTTTCTTTCAGCAATCATTTCCCAGTGGTGTCCTGTTTCACCAACTGGCTTCTTCAGGGGAACAAATAAAATTGGCTGTGCTTATATTCTGAAAACACACAAAAAAAAAAACTGTAAGAAAAAATATATGCTGCACTCATAAAAGAACAGCTTTTTGAGAAACAGAGGAACTTACTTGGCAAATGGTATCGCTGCATCATCATAATAGCCCATCCTGCATTCAAAATGGTGTCCTCTTGAAATAGATGCCAACAAAACAAACTAACCAATCAGAATATAACGTGTGAAAAAAGGGGGAATGTATTTTGAAAAAGGCCACCCATTCAATGCTTGAATTTAAACCAACTGGCTCACAAGACTGAAGTGTATATATCCAGCGTTTCTCACGTTGTAACAAAATTTTGTCATGATCTCCACCTCTTATATTCCTACTAATATGATCAATGATCCAACATGACATTTGCTCGAAGTTGTAATTGGCTACAATACAGTGTGATACCAAAGGACCGCCTGCCTTTCTCCATACAATACAGGAACAGTGTTCACTCAAACGGAATTTTAATCTACGTATGATTTTGCCCACGTAGACTTTTTGACATGGGCACTGTAAAATATACACTACATAATCAGATGAACAGTCAGTGCGCATCCGTAACTTGTATAGTGCTCCATTGACCGGATTCACAAATTCCGTACATTCTTTCATAATAAACTCAAAATACAGAAACTAACACCCCTGACCCTGCCAGGCCCCTCCCTTGGCCATACCCCCTTAAGAGTTGAGCACTACAGAAATTAGTCATGTAACTAGCAAGTAATTAGCACTTCTTAAGGCAAAGTATTGATAGTTATTCCTGTTTAAGTGTCAATTGAGCTAATTAGTTTAGATGTGTAATTGACATTATTGTATAACCCGTGTGCCCGATTACACACCTATCTTTGGGTGCCATTTGTAGAATCAGTGGCCTAGTCTCTTCCCAACCCTCACCAACGCCTCACTTACAACTTCAGCACCATGGTCAGCTCCTCTCGGGACAGACGCCTTCCTCACATTTTAAAATGAATAGATCACTTCAATTATTTTACAATGTGATAGAAAATGAAAGGGTCAACAAATTCTAACTAGGATGTACATTCAGACTAAATAAAACCTCACAAGTTAAACAGGTACAGCAGGACCTTGGAGTTCATTGTTCTTGTTTCTAAGGGGCCCTTTTACTAAGACGCCAAGGTACCTATGTGCGTACAACATGCGTCAAATTAGAACTATCGCCTGGCTATCGCATGCCCGCTTGGCAATTCTAATTTTGATGCACGTCCAAAGTGTGCAGCAGAAAATAATTTCAATTTTCTACCGCGTGGCGCTAACCGGGCAGCAATCGGCAGTGTATGTGCGCTGACGATTACCGGCTGGTTAACACGTGAGACCTTACCGCTAAGTGAATGGGTGATGGTAAGGTCTCAGGCCCAAAACGGACACAAGCTGATTTTTATTTTGCCGCATGTCCATTTTTTGGCAAAACAAGAGGCCTTTTTTACGGGCGCCCTGAAAAATGGACCAACGCACGTCCCCCTAAGTAACTCTGCAGAGCTGGCGCTAAAAATGATTTCAGGGGGAGTGTCCTTGACACAGCTCGCTTTCGAGCGAAACATGCATGTCGGACAATAAAACCCCTGGGTCCGACTGAAAAACAGTCTCTAAAAAGATAAGTTCAGTAACCTAATAAGTGTGTGTTTAAATGAAAGTGAATAACTCGTTTGGGTGAACCTGTGACATGGTTGATGTTGTTGACACTACCATAAAAAACCTTCGGTTGGCTGGCGGTGAACATCACTGAGGTCACCAGAAAACTTATATCTATAATAATGCTATAAAATGATCTGAACTTTACATAACATTATTGAAGTAGACTTTGAAGGATGTACTATGAATATTATCTGTTGAATCTTTGAAGTTCGACTGGATACCTAGAAATTTTACAGTGCATAACTATAGATGCCAGCAATTAAGCCTGCTCATAGCAGATCTAATTTCAGGCACCTATAGTTAGGCGCAGGTTATACCTAAGAGTGATTCTATAAAGGAACAGAATCGCACTGAGCAAGTTAAATTTTGAGCGCCGATTTTTAGGCACCACTTATAGAATATACCCCATATTACATATTTGCAAGGGGGGGTATAAGATGGATGAAACTTACATGGAGCATAGGCAGGGTTTAAACATCAGTGCAATGTGATCAATATTTAGGCATGAGCATGTATCCTGGCTCCATGGCTGGCGCAGTTGCTCATTACTCATTTTCAGGCACGTATATTCCCGGGTCCTGTATAGAACAAACTCATACCAGTCACCTTATTGTAGGCATCCTGTGCTCACAGATGGCACAGAGAGAGGTGCTCTTTTAAACATCTGAATCACAAAACGTTGTTCGGAACCGTATTTTCGAAAACAAAAGATAGACGTTTTTCTCTTTCGAAAATGACCTTCTCTCCTATTCGGATTTTGGACATTTTTTGCAAAAAGATTCAAAGTCGGACTTAGACGTCATATCGAAAATGCCCCTCCACATAACTTTGTAGGTCTATGTGCTTTGAAAATGAGCACCATTGTCTGCTTACAGTAAAAGAAATATGTCAGAAATAGTGTGCTCATGTGATTTTTCTGCACGTAAATAGTTACAAGCATGTTATTTACCAAAAGCAGGTTAAACAGTATGAGCATTCTGCACAAAGCATGCCCAATTCTCTTCTCTTGACTGCTCATGCTGGCTTCTGAGAGACATGCAACTGAGTCTAGCATATGGAGGTTGTTTGTCAGAGCAGAAGGTAGAAATGAGACAGCTAGTACAATGAAGATCAAAGGAGAGGGCAGAGTTCCAGGAGAACAGGAAACTGGCATGAATGTGTCTAAAGCCATCTGTATTCTGTGTCAGGAAGGATCCTCAATTAGCGTTGTAAGATGATATGGTTGGGGACAGATGGGAGCAGCCAAGGGGGAGACCCACGCTGGAATCTGGCTATCCAGACTCAAGAGCACCAACATCCATTTCCTCCTCTATGACCAACCTCTTTTGGTACCACAATGGCTGCAGGAGTACGGATGGCCAAAGACGAATCCAACGCTGGAGATAATGTGAAGAAGTACTTTATTGTTGCTAATACAGAGGGGCCCGACATGGTCCGTATTTTGGCGTCACTAAACGCCTACATCAGGGGTCTTGTAACAATTCCTCGGAAAACGCTGTGTTTTTCCAAACAGTCAAAAGATGCTCACTCGAGGGACTGTGGTGTAACCAAAGTAGCCAAAAGGCATGCGGGAAAAACCAAACACTGCTGGCCCTTTGTGTTTTTACCACAACGGCTGCACCACACAGAAAGAAATGAACTGTGCACTCAAACCAAAACAATGAATCAGCAGAGAGAAGTTGATTACGTTCACACTGCTCTTCATCCTCACGCCTTTGAACACCTGTAGTAGTCTTTGCTCACACTAACGATGTCAAAGCAGGAAAGTCAACAGATGTAAAGGCTCAAAGAAAACATATTTAACAGACAGGTATCTAACAACACATTTACACAGATATCTAAGGAAAAAAGTACTCCTGACCTCATCAACAAAAACTGTCTACATCTCTGTTGGGTTTCCCATGCAACATCTGGGAAAACGTGTATCTTCCGCCAAAGTCGCTATGCTCACATTAGCCCTCTCCTCAAGTCACTTCACTGGCTCCCTATCCATTTCCACATTCAATTCAAACTTCTCTTATTGACCTATGTGCATTCACTCTGCCACTCCCCAGTACCTCTCCACTCTTGTCTCTCCCTACGCCCCCTCTCGGGTACTCCGTTCTGTAAATAAATCTCTCTTACCTGTCCCCTTCTCCTCTACTGCTAATTCCAGACTCCGTTCCTAGACTTCCCGAGCCTGTACGTCTAGCCCCATCTTTGGCCGTTTTCAAGTCCAAACTTAAAGCCCACCTCTTTACCACTGCTTTTGACTCCTAACCACTACTCACTTGCCCTGTCCTTTTATCCTCACCTCTTTATTCCCTTACCCTTATTGTTCTGTCTGTTTACCTGTCTTATCTAGATTGTAAACTCTTTGAGCAGGGACTGTCTTTTCGTGTATGGTGTACAGCACTGCGTATGCCTTGTAGCGCTATAGAAATGAATAAGTAGTAAGTAGTAAGCCTCAGAAAGGTTTGATCTCTGTTTTTGAAGAATACTCTTAATAGTCAATCCTTGTCAGGTTTCAAAGTCACAATTGCAACTAACATTGCTGAAACAGCAGCGTCCGTATCTGATGTTTCCAGAATATCTGATATATTCAAAGGAGCTCCATCATGACCTAAATCCTGTTGACCTCCTGCAGAATTCTTAGATAGATAGTATACTTGAGAAAAGGTGGCATTTTCTCATCCTGGAGTCGAAGAATCTCTTTTAAATATCTTTTCAGCATATATCTCGGTAGAATGGCAAAACACATGAGGAAAATGAATAAGGCAGAGATGGAGTGGAGGAGTGGCCTAGTGGTTAGAGTGGTGGACTCTGGTCCTGAGGAACTGAGTTTCGATTCCCACTTCAGGCACAGGCAGCTCCTTGTGACTCTGGGCAAGTCACTTAACCCTCCATTGCCCCATGTAAGCCGCATTGAGCCTGCCATGAGTGGGAAAGCACAGGGTACAAATGTAACAAAATAGATACTATTGGAGATTCTACATGGAATGTTGCTACTATTGGAGATTCTACGTGGAATGTTGCTGCTATTGGAGATTCTACATGGAATGTTGCTACTATTGGAGATTCTACATGGAATGTTACTACTATTGGAGATTCTACATGGAATGTTGCTATTCCACTAGCAACATTCCATGTAGAAGGCTGCGCAGGCTTCTGTTTCTGTGAGTCTGATGTCCTGCACGTACGTGCAGGACGTCAGACTCACAGAAGCAGAAGCCTGCGCGGCCACATTGGTGATCTGCAAGGGCCGACTTCTACATGGAATGTTGCTAGTGGAATAGCAACATTCCATGTAGAATCTCAAATAGTAGCAACAGTGGAGGAGTGGCCTAGTGGTTAGAGTGGTGGACTTTGGTCCTAGGGAACTGAGGAACTGAGTTTGATTCCCACTTCAGGCAGGCACAGGCAGCTCCTTGTGACCTTAGGCAAGTCATTTAACCCTCCATTGCCCCAGGTACAAATAAGTACCTAAGCCGCATTGAACCTGCTATGAGTGGGAAAGTGCGGTGTACAAATGTAACAAAAATAAATAAATAAATTACAACCCCTAGCCTAGTTGGCATCATCACTTAATAATTGTAGATTGAATTCTGTGTGTGTCACTCAAATCCTTCTCTAATTTTTCAAGGCAGCTGTTATCAATAGAAATCAAACAAAATAAAACATGGAAAAGAAAATAAGATGATACCTTTTGTATTGGACATAATACATTTCTTGATTAGCTTTCGAAGGTTGCCCTTCTTCGTCAGATCGGAAATAAGCAAATGTGGTAGATGACTATATATAAGAAAAACTTCCAAGCAATTTCATTGACAGTCATCTACCACATTTGCTTATTTCCGATCTGACGAAGAAGGGCAACCTTCGAAAGCTAATCAAGAAATGTATTATGTCCAATAAAAAAGGTATCATCTTATTTTCTTTTCCATGTTTTATTTTGTTTGATTTCTATTGATAACCTTAAGAGTGGACTAACACGGCTACCACACTCCTCTACTCCACTCTCTTCTGAATTCTCTTCCCCATACTCTCACCACACTTAAAACCACACTCACAGATAAAACTGTTACACCCTAATATCCTTTCGTTATTGTCCTATCGCCCTATCATTTCCCCATTGTCACATTCCATTATTTCTATTCCTAGTTGATATTTTGACTTTGACTTTGTCTTCCCACAACTCTTCACAATGTACCCATAATTGTATTATGACCAATTGTATTTCTATTACTCACAACTTATTGTAAGCCACACTGAACCCGCAAATAGGTGGGAAAATGTGGGATACAAATGCAATAAAATAAATAAATAAAATACTCAAGGCAGCTGGACACTACATGTATATCAGCAATATTTTGTATTGGTTTTATCTTCTAGTTGTAATCAATAGAAATAAAACAAAATAAAACATGGAAAAGAAAATAAGATGATACCTTTTTCATTTGGACATTTCTTGGTTAGCTTTTGAAGGTTGCCCTTCTTCGTTAAGTCATTGCTCCAACGTCTGGAGTTGTGGACAAAGCGTTTTGCCCAGCTCTGTAGTCAATAATCACAAAGTATCAAGAGTAACCTCAGAGGGCTTGGTAGTAAGTAAGTCTGGTAATGGTTTGGCAGTTACCTGTTGAACAGGCTAAGCCCGGTATATTTTGTCTTCGGTAATTATTCCTGTAGTTCCCTTTTATTGTATTCTTGGATCCCACAATTATGGACTTCAGTGTGGATTTCTGTTGTTTTGATGCTATAGTTACTTTGTTGCTTTCTCCTTAAAATCATTTTTCTGTACTTGTTTATTGCTTGATTTAAAAAATTGTACTGGCTAAAAATAAAAATAATGTCAAGGACAGCACCCTTCCTCACAACCCCCCCCCCCCCCCCCCCCCCCCCCCACGCAGCATTCCTCACCTCATTCATATTCATATGGGGGAAATTCTATCTACAGTGCTGGAAGTTAGATGTCGAAAAGATCAGCACTGAGACTCTATTCTATAAAGGGTGCCCGACCTTTCTAAAATACCGGTGTAGTGCGCAGATCACACCTAACTTTGGGCTTCGGACTTACAGCTGATAGAAACAGGTGTAAGTCCGGCTCCCAAAGTTAGGCCCGGATTGATGCTATTCTATAACTTGGCGCCTAACTTTCGGGAATGCCCATGACCCACTTATGCCCCTCCCATGGTAATGTCGTGGGTTGTGCGTGGGAAAAGTTGGGTGCCATTTTTAGTATAGCAAAGGGGAGTGTCCACACATAACTTCAATTAGGCACCGATTAAGTGGCCAATTATTGCCTATTACCTCGTTAAGTTGCGCACGGATCTCGGATCCATGTGCAAATTCCAGCACCCAACTTTGAGTGACCTATATATAATCTGAAGGACAGTGTTCAGCGGAAATGCTGATTTTCCCACCTTGGCGTTCTACCTGGGCTGCTGTAAGATGGGGAGTCCTCAGTGACAAATTCTACCAAAGCAGCCCTATGGTGCAGGGGCTTTAATTTAAAAAGAGATTTTGAAGGGGGGGGTGGGGAGGGGAAGGATTGGTTATGGAGCATTGCCACGATTTAGGTTTCTGCCAAGTACTTGTGACCCAGTTTGGCCACTGTTTGGAAAACAGGATACTGGGCTAAATGGACCATTGGGCTGACCCAGTATGGCTACTCTTATGTTCTTACTAGTAAAAAAGGCCCGTTTCTGACACAAATGAAACAGGCGCTAGCAAGGTTTTCCTCAGAGTGTGTATGTTTGAGAGAGTGTATGTGCGAGTGTGTGTGTGTGTGAGAGAGAGAGAGAGAGTCTGGGTGCGAGTGTGTCTGTGAGAGAGAGAGAGAGTGTGTGTGTGAGAATGAGAGTGTGTACAAGTGCTTATGTGAGACACAGTGTGAGAGAGAGAGAAAGTGTGTGTTTCACACAGATACAGTGTGTGCAGAGAGAGTGTGTGTGAGACACAGAGTCTCTGTGAGACTGTGTATGAGACCAAGAGAGTGTGTGAGTGACTGTGTGACACATAGAGAGTGAATGTGATACAGTGTGAGACATAGAGAGTGTGAAAGACAGTGTGTGAGAGTGAGAGAAAGAAAGACATTGACTGTGAGAGAGAGAGAGTGTGTGAGAGAGAGAGAGAGAGTGTGTGTGTGTGTGTGTGTGTGACAGAGATACCTCCCCCCCTCCTCTCTGGTGTCAGGCCCCCCCCCCCCCTCTCTCTCTCTGGTGTCTGATCGTTACTGTGCAGGACGCTGAGCTCTGGCTGTGCTTCAAGGAACTGACCAATCCTATTTAATAGAATGCACCTCCAACATTCTGAAGCCGAGAAACCTCGTGTGGTTGGTCACTTCTGCTTGTGACGAACCCGGAAGTATGTGATGTCAATTCAGGAGATGGATACAGAGAGCAGGAATGCCTCAGCCATGCAGTCAGCTTCAGAATGTTGGAGGTGCCTTTTATTATATAGGAAAGGAACTGACCAATCCTATTTAATAGAATGCACCTCCAACATTCTGAAGCCGAGAAACCTCGTGTGGTTGGTCACTTCTGCTTGTGACGAACCCGGAAGTACGTGATGTCAATTCAGGAGATGGATACAGAGAGCAGGAATGCCTCAGCCACGCAGTCAGCTTCAGAATGTTGGAGGTGTGTTTTATTATATAGGATGTTATTAAATGTACATATGGAATAATTCTAAGTATCAGGAATTATATGCTGTGTGGTGATGGGTTGTATGTTTATGTAGACAGTTGCTTTTATGTGTTTGTTTTTTGTTATTTTTTTCCTCTCATAAAAATTGAATGTTAAAAAAAAAGGAAGAACGAGGCCCACTTGTAGCTGCTCCTGAATCTTCTAAAGTGGATTCCCTCCACCATGGGGTCCCTTTCAAAATTGTAGCATGGAGGGTTCCATAATTTGAGCTTGTGTCAGCCAAAGGAGTCAACTCTCTGATGTTGGTCCTTGTGTCTTGTAAATGAACAGCCTCCTGAACCAGTCCTTCCATCGTCAGTGCAAAGGAGGCATGCTCATATCACATTAGCCCCCCCCCCCCCCTGCTCAGTCCGCTGAGCCTTTGAGATGTACGTAACAGGTAATATGCTCCTAGATCTCAATCGAGTAATATTAGAAAACCACAAAGCAGGAGTAACTGCTCAAGAGTGGATTACAGCCAGTGAAGAAAAGATCTCGAAATACTTCCCCCTAAAGCAGATTGATTGTGAAATGCAAACTGTGTCAGAGCGATGTATTGAAGATTCATTGACGCTCTTTGAAGTATTGGTATTGCATCTTGAGCATTTCATGACGTAAGTGCTAATGCATTTTCTTGTGGATATTTATGGCAGTGAACTACAGGAGAATTTTGAAGTTGTGGACACTTTTTTGAATTATTATGTCACCATATTGAGGACACTATTGGTGGACACTGATATTATTCAACGAAAATTGCTATAGATTTGAAGGTCACATGATGTCTTGTTTTTTTGATCCAATTACATCACAAATTTATCATTATGATAGCAGGGACAGATGGTTCTCAATTATCCTATATAATAATTCTCACCACCAACGTTCTAAAGTAGCTGCCTGTGTCCGTGGCTCCTGGAGTTGCTGAGCTAGGCTCCGTAGCCAGGCTGACGTCACTCGCAGCTAATTCCCAGGCAGGGGGAGGAGTAGGGAAACACGCAGAGCAACTTGCTCCACGTGTTTCCCTACTCCTCCTCCTGCCTGGGAATCAGTTGTGAGTGCGCCGCTCAAACACCCCCTCGGCGCATCACCCAAGCCCCCCCCCCCCCGGCACATAAAAAAACCCTCCCCCCCAAACACATCAACACCCCCCCTCCAAGCACATCAACCCTCTCGCCACCCGTAGCTGCCACTGGTAACACTGTCCAGCCGCTGCAGCTTCTCCTGTTGAGCAGCAGCGGCTGCTACAAAAAGAAAAAAAGCCATAAATGTTTTTAAACATCAAGCGCGGCACCGCAGACAGCCATCAGGCATTGGCTGTCGACTCTGCAGCCGCTCCTCCTCCTCTCGCCTCCACGTCACTGCCCCTGGAGTAAGACCCCAGAGAAGCGCAGCAACGTGACATGTGAGAGGAGGAGCAGCTGCAGAGCCGACAGCCAATGCCTGATGGCTGTCTGCGGTGCCGCGCTTGATGTTTAAAAACATTTATGGCTTCTTTTCTTTTTGTAGCAGCCGCTGCTGCTCAACAGGAGAAGCTGCAGTGGCTGGACAGTGTTACCAGTGGCAGCTGTGGGTAGCGAGGGAGTTTGATGCGCGGGGGGGGAGGGAAGGGTCACTGGACATGGGTGGCTGCAGGGGGGCAGGGGGGGAGGGGGAGGAGGAGGGGAGGGTTGCTGGACATGGGTGGCTGCAGGGGGACAGGGGGAGAGGAGGGTCGCTGGACAAGGATGGCTGGAGGAGGGAGAGGGAGGTGGGGAGGGGGTCCTGAGACCAGAGAGGTGGGGAGGGGGGACCTGCAAGAGGGGGGGCACACACTCACTGTCTCTCACATACACTGTCTCTGACACACTCTCTGTCTATCACACTCTATCTCTCTGTCACACACACACAGACACTCTGTCTCTCACACACTCTCTCTCTCTCAAACAAACACACACACACTCTGTCTCTCTCTCATTCTCTCTCTGACACACACACTCCATCTCTCACACACACTCTCTCTCTCTCTCTCTCTCTCTCTCTCTCTCTCTCTCAAACATACACACTCCGAGGAACACCTTGCTAGCGCCCGTTTCATTTCTGTCAGAAACGGGCCTTTTTAACTAGTATTTATATAACTCTGATAGCTAAAAAGCTTTTTTCTCCATTACAATTTTGCTCTCAAAGGTATTCTATGATGACCCGGGTTTCAGTACACAAACACATCCCAAATCCTGGGCAGAAAGGAGGCTGTTCTTTGAAGCAGATGAGGGAGGACTCTGTCTAATTCAGGAGACAATATATTGCCCTCTACTCCTTCGTGAGTTCCTCTGCAGGGTTCTGCCAGTATTCTCAGGAATTCTCATTTGGAACCATCAGCCTCATCGATTCCTAAACAGGGCTGTACCTCTTCCAGATGGTTCCTTTGCTTCTGGTACATTTGCTCTGTAATCAAGATGTCAGACCATAAACCTGGGACTGTAAACCCAGCGCAAGGCGATAAAATCTCTGCTAGTCTCCCTCCTTTCTGGAAACCAGCATTTCCACTGGGTAATAAATTTGTCAGCTTTCTAATGGATATTCAGATTTTATAGCTGGCTGATGCCAGTCCCATTTCCTTTGTCTCTCAGAAGCATGGGTTTCATACAGCCCCATTCCCCTTACTTCTGCAGCAACTATACCAGGCAGGGCAGCTCCCATTTCTCATACATGGAGTACTACAGTTGTCAATCAGAGGGTGAGCTAGCAGGGCTTTTTGCCTGGATCTCACACAGAAGATCCAGGCCTACATTTTGGGGGAAAAAGTTTATTTGCTTAATCATTTTTTAACTCAACATAATAAATAGAAATAAAACAAACAAAAAAAGAAAATGATACCTTTTTATTGCATTAACTTAATACATTTTTTGATAAGCTTTCGAAGGTAACCCTCAGATCAGAAATTCAGAGATGAGCAAATAGAGACATATATTAGACTATAGGATTGGAGGACTGGCCTAGTGGTTAGGGTGGTGGACTTTGGTCCTGAGGAACTGAGTTCGATTCCCACTTCAGGCACAGGCAGCTCCTTGTGACTCTGGGCAAGTCACTTAACCCTCCATTGCCCCATGTAAGCCGCATTGAACCTGCCATGAGTGGGAAAGCGCAGGGTACAAATGTAACAAAAATAAAATAGATACTATTGGAGATTCTACATGGAATGTTGCTACTATTGGAGATTCTACATGGAATGTTGCCATTCCACTAGCAACATTCCATGTAGAAGGCTGCGCAGGCTTCTGCTTCTGTGAGTCTGACGTCCTGCAGGACATCAGACTCACAGAAGCAGAAGCCTGCACGGCCACATTGGTGATCTGCAAGGGCCAACTTCTACATGGAATGTTGCTAGTGGAATAGCAACATTCCATGTAGAATCTCAAATAGTAGCAACAGTGGAGGAGTGGCCTAGTGGTTAGGGTGGTGGACTTTGGTCCTGAGGAACTGAGTTGGATTCCCACTTCAGGCACAGGCAGCTCCTTGTGACTCTGGGCAAGTCACTTAACCCTCCATTGCCCCATGTAAGCCGCATTGAGCCTGCCATGAGTGGGAAAGCGCGGGATACAAATGTAACAAATATCTGAAATATAAAAGCATTCCAATGACAGTCTCATGGGGAAGGTAGGGGTGGGTGGAGAGGGGGGTGAGAAACAGGGAGAGATGGATGGATGATCAGAGGGCGACAAAGCAGTATAGTTTCAATGTGATAGGAAACCCAGGTCTTTGTTCATTTTTAACTTCAGTTTTATTTCTATATATTTCCTTTAAAAGAGGACTAACGCGGCTTCCCTACCACTTTAACAGAAATGAAATTAATTCAGCTGCTGATTATAAACACGTTTGCACACGTGTACTGCTAAAAATCTGCCTCAAGGACTTCCATATCTATTTTTCTTTATTATAAGTTCCAGGACTGGACCCTCCTAGTTTGCACTGGCCTGGGCCTCTGTGATTCTTTGGAAGGCTCTGGCAGTCATAATTCATGAAAAGAAACGGGGGGGGGGGGGGGGGATAGAGAAAAGAGACCAGCCTTTCAAAGATGCCCAGGCAAGCACCTGGCAGCTTCTCGGAATCAAGGACGGGCACAAGAAAGTTTGGCACAGAACTGACTGAAGGATGTGCCATCTTCAGGGGTAATGGAGCAAAGGCACAGCAAAAAGGAGAGCTGTGCGCAGGAGTCAGATCTAGAGAGGAGGGGTGGACAATACAGAAGCATCTGAAAGAACTGTGAGTGAGGATGGATGTGAGTCATATTCGATGCTCTAGGATACAATGCACTGCTTCCTCACCCCATTCCAGCATGATTAATCTACTTACTCCTGTTAAATAATCTGAATAATCGTACACTAGACCAAATTCCTACAGCCCCTTACCTGTGACACCAAATTCATGTTGCTTTTTTTGTCCTGTTGTGGGAAAATTCCTTCTGTCTCCAAAGACCATGAGGGATGAGATAGGCTGCTGGTTGTTGTTTCTTTTTACTCCCAGCAGGGGGCACTGTCATATAACATACATTAAATAAATGTTAGTTGAAATTATAGGCATGACCAATTTGCCAAGTAATCTGATCAAATGAAAGGTTAGATCTGCAGAGAAGCAAAATCTGCAGGTGGCAAGTGAACTTACTTATAAACTGAGAGAAAATGGGAAATAAGGAGAGGTTGACAGAGAGAATAGCGGAGTCCCATTCAGACCCTCACCAAACACAGACCAAGGACCTGCATCGTGTGTCAGCTTTTTTCACATAGAGGGGTATAATCAAACTTGGTGCCCATCTTTAAGGGCACCCATCTCTAAGGACGGCCCGGCGAAGGGGCGGGGCATCCCATATTATCGAAACAAGGTGGGCGTCCATCTTTCATTTCGATAATACAGTCGGGGACGGCCAAATCTCAACATTTAGGTCGACCTAAGAGATGGTCAACCTAAATGTTGAGATGGCCGGCCTTAGAGATGGCCAGCCTCGGTTTTCACCGATAATAGAAACCGAGGACGGCCATCTCAAAAACGGCCAAATCCAAGCCATTTGGTCGTGGGAGGAGCCAGCATTTGTAGAGCACTGGTCCCCTCTCACATGCCAGGACACCAACCGGGCACCCTAGGGGGCACTGTAGTGGACTTCACAAATTGCTCCCAGGTGCATAGCTCCCTTACCTTGGGTGCTGAGCCCCGTGGGTTTTGGAGGGCGCCCATTTACCACCACAAGTGTAACAGGTAGGGGGGGATGGGCCTGGGTCCACCTGCCTGAAGTGCACTGCAGTACCCACTAAAATCTGCTCCAGGGACCTGCATACTGCTGTGATGGAGCTGGGTATAACATTTGAGGCTGGCATAGAGGCTGGAAAAAAAAGGTTTTTTAATTTGTTTTTTTTGGGTGGGAGGGGGTTGGTGACCACTGGAGGAGTAAGGGGAGATGATCCTCGATTCCCTCCGGTGGTCCTCTGGTCAGTTTGGGCACCTTTTCGAGGCTTGGTCATGAACAAAAAGGGACCAAGTAAAGTCGGCCAAATGCTCATTAGGGACGCCCTTCTTTTTTCCATTATCGGCCGAGGACGGCCATCTCTTAACCACGCCCCGTCCCGCCTTCGGTACACTGTCGACACGCCCCCTTGAACTTTGGACGTCCCCGTGACGGAAAGCAGTTGGGGACGCCCAAAATCGGCTTTCGATTATGCCGATTTGGCCGGCCCTGAGAGAAGGACGCCCATCTCCCGATTTGTGTCGGAAGATGGGCGCCCTTCTCTTTCGAAAATGAGCTGGATAGACACAGAAGGGGAGAAAAGATTTCATGAATCAGGATTTCCTTCTGTCCTGCTCAGCGGATACATTTTCGACCTAACATTAACAAGCGGTGATCAAGATTTCAGCAGGAGAAATGCTGGGGATTGGGGCCATTCGATGATTTTCAGTCGTGGTAGCCAGCTAGTGCCCAGGAAATCATTACAGACCACCCTGGCCTTATCTGGATAGCAGTGGGGTGGTTTGTGGGCAGAATGAAGGCACAGCAGGAAATGATCAGGTTAGCAGCAATATTCAGTACTTCTATCTGGAAGACTATCCAGATAAATCAGAACAAAAATACTGTTGCCCTAGGTTGTCCCAATAGGAATCCGGATAGGGGAGCTGAATATCGCTGTTATCCAATGGTTGATAGTCTATCTGGATAATTGGCAGCACTATCTAAATAGCGGACGGTACTGAATATCGGAATATTTTTAAACATCTCAGTCTGCATTTTAAATAAAACATTGACAATGGAGTTTAAATATTGGCTCTTTGGTCTTTATTTCAGCATTTCTTTCCTCAGAACCAGTGGCATAGCCACAGGTGGGCCGGGGTGGACCAGGGCCCACCCACTTAGGGCTCAGGCCCACCCAACAGTAGCACACATTTAGTGGTAGCTGGTGGGGATCCCAAGCTCTGCCAGCTGAAGGCTTCCCCCTGATGGGAACGAAAACGCTACTCTCCACGATACCGGCACCTGCTCATGCTCAGTTTTCAGCGCGTGCCTGCTGCAGACTGCCAAGGTGGCAAGAAGCGTTTTCCCACCAGCTGAGATATTTTTTGGTGGTGATTGGGGGAGGGGGAGAACACTTGGTACCCACCTACTTCTTGCCTAGGCCCACCCAAAATCTGTTGTCTGGGTACGCCCCTGCTCAGAACTCTTTCCCCCATTCTTTTTCCTTTCTCAAATTCAGAGTCCTATTCAAGAAACTTTATTTGTCTGGCGCATGTTGCCAAAATGATGCACAGGTAATAACAAGAAAAAGAGAGAAAACAGAGGAAAGAAATTACACAGTCATTTCCAGATTCTCTGGTATTCAGCACTGGCTCTGGTCAGATTAAATGTCTTGCCTGAAGGCCATATAATTTGTTGCTATAGCTGTTGCTTCCCCCCCCCCCCCCCCCCCCCTGAGTTTTTACTTCTCATTCTTTGATTTTTCTCTGTGTTGGTTTTGGGATATCTGCACTTTGGTTATGTTGCAGAGGCGGAAATACATTCTGTTTCTGATTCTCCAGTGTTGCACCATGGGCAGAGTCTGGCCGTGCATTTTCCATTTCAGTTTTAGTAGTAAATCTTTTCCACATAGACAGCGGAATGGGCAGAACACTGGGTTCTCAACCCAGGCCAAGTTTTGCCCTGTGTATGTGGAGGGTGAGGTGGGGGGAGGGGGAAGATTAAGTTGGAAGGTTACACTTTTTCTGTTCCTTGAACACAGATCAGAACCAAACAGAAACAGATTAGCAGAGCTGGCATCAATTTTGAGAGACCTCCCGGCTGTTTCCATAGGGCATAAGTAGAATTAGCTCTGAGTTAGGATAAAGGGGTCCTGGCAGACCCACCTTAGTGGAGGTTTTAAAGACGATTGAAAAAATATAAGAAATGGACACAGCAAGTTTTCTTTTAAAGGATTTTACCACAGTAAATGGGCCATTTGGAAATGCAGTGGAGGAGACACTCCTCCGCCTTCCCCGACCATGGAACTCACACTCCCAGCATCCATCCTTGGGGCCCAGACAGCAGTGGCGTAGCCAAGGGTGGGCCTGGATGGGCCCAGGCCCACCTACTTTGGGCTCAGGCCCACCCAGTAGCAGCACACCTATGATTTGGCTGGCAGGGATCCCTAAGCCTCACCAGCCAAAAACTCCCAACAACTGTCCCTCCTGCATACCTTGTAAGTAGCAGATCTTTGCCTGCAGTGAGCAGCGACTGATACGCACTGTTTGCACCAGCCCCACAGCCTTCCCTCTGATGTATTCCCACCTTTGCGGAAACAGGAAGTTGCATCAGAGGGAAGGCTGTGGGGTCAACATGAGCAGTGTGTGTTAGTTGCTGCATGCGAGGGAGGAAGGATGTTTGAGAGACCAAATGGCATGCAGGCGAGAGAGGGAGAGACCAAATCACTTGTGGGACAGGGCAAAGTTATTCTGCCCACCCATCCTGGGCCCAGGCCCACCCAAAATTGGGTGTCTGGCTACGCCCCTGCCAGACAGTGAACCGGTTGATCCTTAACTGGGTCAGGGGCACAAGTATAGTCCTAACTACCCCTTTGATCTTAGTATGCGGCATAAGGTAGAGGGAAAATCAAAAACGAAAGCCAACAGGGATCAGCCAGATGGGGCATAGCCAGACCTCGAGGTGGGAGGGGGCCAGAGCCCAAGGTGGGGGGGCACATTTTGTTCCGCCACCGCCCTCCTCCTCCCCACCCATTGTCACCGCTGTTAACAATCCCTGCCAGCTGAAGCACCACCGCCACAAATACCTTGGCTGGCGGGGGTCCCCATACTCAAATTCACTACTACTACTACTACTATTTAGCATTTCTATAGCGCTACAAGGCGTACGCAGCGCTGCCCAAACATAGAAGAAAGACAGTCCCTGCTCAAAGAACTATGTAATAAAAGTGAGCCAAGTATAGGACAATCAAGCCATTGTGACATCACTGATGAGGTTGGCTCTTATTGGTGGCCTGAGGCATTATGACATCACAATATCACCTCTGGTTACAAGAGAGAACTACTACTACTACTACTATTTAGCATTTCTATAGCGCTACAAGGCGTACGCAGCGCTGCACAAACATAGAAGAAAGACAGTCCCTGCTCAAAGAGCTATGTAATAAAAGTGAGCCAAGTATAGGACAATCAAGCCATTGTGACATCACTGATGAGGTTGGCTCTTATTGGTGGCCTGAGGCATTATGACATCACAATATCACCTCTGATTACAAGAGACTACTACTACTACTATTTAGCATTTCTATAGCGCTACAAGGCGTACACAGCGCTGCACAAACATAGAAGAAAGACAGTCCCTGCTCAAAGAGCTTACAATCTAAAGCATGCCGGACATGAGGGGAAGAGAGAGCAGGGCAGACAACGTGGCGGCGCCAGAGACCAGTGCTGGATGAAGGCTTCAGCTGGCGGGGGTTAGGGACACCCACCAGCCAAACCGGGAGCCCAGAGCAAAGTTGGGGGGGGCCCAGGCCCCCCGTAGCTACGCCACTGAGCCAGAGCAAAGCATCAGGGTCCTGCTGCCATCTTGACTCCTCCCCATTAAAGCTCATGATTAATTAATTTCTGTGTCCAAGGAAGAAAACAGCATTGTGTGTTGCAAAGGGATTGTATGGATTATTGGACTTGAATACATGATGTTGCTAGATACATCTCTTTGTTAAACCTTTAAAGATGCACACATATATCCTTTCGTCTGATAGCTTTACCTGTCTTCTATTTTTATACGTAAGGGCCTGATTAAACAAAGCTTCTTCCATTCTGCGATGATGTGGTAAAGGTTTCAGAAATCCAGGCCAGACCCTCTATATCTCTGGCTTCTAGACATAGCCCGCGATTTTCTCCGCAGTATTGAGACTATAAATGATATATTCTTGCATCTTTAAATGCAAAATCTACAGGACACATCAGCTCATCTACTTAGACATCCCGGAAAACAAACTCCCTAATCGTCATCTGTAAGCCTGTCACGTTCTGCTGTGTGATTACAATTCCAACTGCAAGTCCAAAATCAATTCAATTCAATTAGGCTCCTTCCCCCAGCTGTCTGTCATGCGCCATGTAGTGGTTCAGAAGAAGCCTGTAATGAGAATGACTGTCACCCAGGTAAGTGGTTTCAGCAGTGCACTGCAGTAGAGAAGAGAAGGTGAAATGTCTGCTTTATCCTTCAAGACTCATTTGGCCTTGCCTGGATTGGTGAATGGCATATTTTGATTTAGGCAGTCTCTGACATTTTTCCCAGCACAAGATAAAGTCTTCGAGGAGTTCTTGAGATCTGAGATGAACAAGGGGGCAAAGATAAAGAAAGAAGGGAGGACGAGACAGGACACGATTCTTTTCCCCTTGATTTGAACGATCCCATTATAAGAAGTGATTTGCAGATCATTGGTTCTCTTGGACCTCTGAATTAAAGAATTTTGAGGGCAGATAAGTGATTTACACACTTGCTATTTTATTAGGAAAGATAATCTGGTCATTCTGCTCAGCTGTAAAAATGTATATTAAAATACGCAGGCCGATCGATATTCAAAGCAATTTAAGCAGACAGAAGCATCTAAGTGCTCTATGGGTCCCTATTACTAAGCCCAACGTGTGCCAAAATCGACTAACCGCCCGACTACCGCGTGGCTCTTCGGGTAATTTCATTTTTGGCGTGCATTCAATACGCATGTCTGAAAAAAATAATTTGTATTTTCTGGCGCACGTAGCGGACACACGCCAAGTGGCATCTGAGGTGCATATGTCCTTACCGCCCAAATTCTTTACCGGTAGGTCTATGGCTGGCGGTAAAGTCAGAGACCCAAAATGGACGCACAGCAATTTTGGTTTTGCCGCACATCCATTTTCAGGAAAAAAAAAGAGGCCTTTTTTTACAGGCGTGCTGAAAAATGGATCGGTGTGCGCCCAAAGCCCGCGCCTACATTACCGCAGGCCACTTTTCAGCGTGCCTTTGTAAAAGTACTTCTATATTAGCAGCTTGAGCCCTGCACACAAACAGGGCCAGGTCTAACCTACTTTGCCACCCTGAACGAAAAGTGACTGCACTACCTCCTCCGGCAGCATCAGTGGTCAAGAGTGGAAGTGACAGAGCTCTAGAGAGAGCTTTGAGGGAGACCCCAATAATTTGGAACCCGAGAACAGTGCTGGGCAGACTTTTACAGTCTGTGTCCCGTGAATGACAAGACAGATTCGGATAGGCTGGAGCAGGCTTTAACAGCAACTCCAGAAGTTAGAACATAAGTACAGAGCTGGGAGAACTTCTATGGTCTATGTCCTGGAAGCACCAAGGAAAGACCATGATCAAGTATATAATCTCATGTTCATTGTTGATTTCATTATCAATTTTTTTTTGTTACATTTGTACCCCGCGCTTTCCTACTCATGGCAGGCTCAATGCGGCTTACATGGGGCAATAGAGGGTTAAGTGACTTGCCCAGAATCACAATGTGACTGTTGGGCAGACTGGATGGACCATTCAGGTCTTTATCTGCCATCACTTACTATGTGACTATACTCCCACCTCGGACTCAGGCGTAGCCACAGGTGGGCCGGGGTGGGCCGGGGCCCATCCACTTAGGGCTCAGGCCCACCCAACAGCAGCACATATTTAATGCTAGCTAGTGGGGATCCCAAGCTCTGCCAGCTGAAGACCCTCCCCCTGATGGGTCTGAAAACACTGCTCTCCACTTCAGGCGTTTACGCTTCCTAAGATGCTGATACTGGCCTCATCGGGTTGGGGGGGGGAGGAGAACACTTGGTGCACACCCACTTCTTGACTAAGCCCACCCAATATCTGCTGTCTGGCTACGCCCCTGCCTCGGAGTAGGTGTATCTTTGTATGGAAGCTTCCAGATAAGCTATTTTGTAGACAACAAACGCAGCTGAGTGTTCAGTTGCAAAATTACCCTCTGCGTGGTAGATACACTGAACATTGCACTGGCCGAAGCCTGGAGCTTGATGTGATTCATTCTTCCCTATGCTTACACCTTAACTCATAAGCGACTTATGAAACTCCAGGCAGAAACTGCTGACAGACAGTCCAAGGACACTTCCCGGTCTCTGTAATTAAACTTTCATTCCGGAGGTTTGGGTATTTTTCTTGCTTATTGTAAAGCAGATCAGAGCCAGCTCCCGTGCATGCAGTACAGAATGTTCCAAACATGTATGTAGCGTGGAAGTAATAAAAACAGACAGAAATCAATTGTTCTACGTCGCCTCTGAGGCAAGGAGAAAACATAATCAGCTTAAATTGCAGAAGGAGAAAGTTTAGAATGAAAAGGCAGAAAAGTGTTCTGAGCAAAATGGTATGTACGCTGGAACAAGCTGACCAGAGGATTGCTGAAACCTACGTCATCAGAACTTTTCAAGAGACTGTGAGAGAGTGGTCCCTTCCTGAGTTTGGATGCAGGGAAGTGGGGGAGCTCGTTAAGATGGTGTCAAGGAACTGTTTGAATCTTTCTGTGTTCTTTTTAAAGATTTCTAACATAGTAACGTGGAGGGGTATAATCGAACGACGCCGGCCAAAAAATAGATGGCCGGCCATCTTCGGGGCTGGCTCCGCAAAGGGGCGGAGCAAACCGTATTATCAAAAAAGATGGCCGGCCATCTTTTCTTTCGATAATACGGTTGGGGCCGGCTAAATCTCAACGTTTAGGTCAAATGTTGAGATCGCCAGGTTTAGAGATGGCCGGCTTCGGTTTTCGGCCATAATGGAAACCGGGCCCGGCCATCTCAAACCCGGCGAAATACAAGGTATTTAGTCATGGGAGGAGCTAGCATTTGTAGTGCACTGGTCCCCCTGACATGCCAGGACACCAACAGGGCATCCTAGGGGGCACTTATAAAAATTAAAAAATAAAAATAAAAATTGCTCCCTGGTGCATAGTTCCCTTACCTTGGTGCTGAGCCCCCCCCCCAAATCCCCCCCAAAACATACTCCCCACAACTCTACACCATTACCATAGCCCTTATGGGTGAAGGGGGGCACCTACATATGGGTGCAGTGGGTTTGGGGGGGGGGGTTGGAGGGCTCACATTTACCACCACAAGTGTAACGGGTAGGGGGAGATGGGCCTGGGTCCACCTGCTTGAAGTGCACTGCACCCACTAAAAACTGCTCCAGAGACCAGCATACTGCTGTCAGGGAGCTGGGTTTGACATTTCAGGCTGGCAAAAAAATGTTTTTTATTTTTGGGTGGGAGGGGGTTGGTGACCACTGGGGGAGTAAGGGGAGGTGATCCCCGATTCCTTCCAGTGGTCATCTGGTCAATTGGGGCACTTTTTTGAGGCTTGGTCGTGAAAAAAAAGGGACAAAGTAAAGTCGGCCAAATGCTCGTCAGGGCCGGCTTTCTTTTTTCCATTATCGGGCAAAGCCGGCCATCTCGTACCACGCCCCTGTCCCGCCTTCTGTACCCTGCCAACACGCCCCCTTGAAGTTTGGCCGGCTCCGCGACGGACTGCAGTTGAGGCCAGCCAAAATCGGCTTTCGATTATGCCGATTTCGCCGGCCTTAAGAGATGGCCGGCCATCTCCCGATTTGTGTCATTAGATGGCCGGCCTTCTCTTTCAAAAATAAGCTGGATAGTAACATAGTAAGTGATAGCAGGTAAAGACCCGACAGTCACATTCATTATCAATTCAAGATTAAATCAAGAATGAATGTGATATTATATACTTGATCATGGTCTTTCCATGGTGTAATTAATTACAATAATTACAGAAATGAAATAATGCTTACAGCAAATGCATTATGACAGTTTCTAAAAAGATTTTAAGAGATAAGTCTTAAGTGCCTTTCTAAACAAAGTATAGTTAGTTATCTTCCAAATACTCGGGGGGAGGGGGAGCAAATTCCACCAGCCAGTAGTTCGATAAGAAAACATACTATTAAATAAGATTTTATAAATCACTCGCTTTGGGTTTGGGCATATTACTGTAACGCACATTAAAATAAGTTAGCATGGGATTCAGAGTAATGAGGTGCAAAACATCTCATTACTATGTTCAAATGATGCGGCTTGTCCACGTTATTCCTGGAAAAATAGTATTAACAAAAAGCTGGCAGCATTTTACTATCCCAGAAGAAACGAGCTGCAAAGTCAATGCTCCTGGGAGCTTCTTAAAGAGGTCAGTTCTCTAAAGGAGGAGCTGTCCCTCCCCCTTCCCTACTCTCCCCTCCCAATGCCCTCCTGAATAGAAGCCTCCCTCATGAGGCCCCCTCCTGAAAGACCCCCAATGCCACATGATTAGAGTCCCCATCCTAATGACCTCCAGCCCCAAAGACATAAGCCCCTTCCTGATGCCCCTGCCCCAAATTCCCCTCCAATCAACCAAAGCACCCCTCTCACCCTGCCCTAGGCCTCCACAGGGCCACCTTAATTAATCCCTTGTGTCTAATGGGCTCATGACAGGAGTGATCCCTAGTTGCCCCTGCCCCTTACTGGTGCTGGTGACCCCTAGTGTTAGTCTTGCAGTACTACTGCTAGGAGTCAAGCTGCCCATATAAGAGGTGGACATTGGAGGGGCATTGATGGGGGGGGCAGAATCAGCAGTCTGGCCCAGGAGCACTGGGCTGTGGTTTAGCAGCCGAAGCTCTGGACAGTGTGAATAACACTTCTAAAACAGGCATATGATAGGTGCTTTTTTGGACATTTCACAGAGGTGCCCTGTTACAAAACAGCAGCACCCACCTGTGAATGCAATTTAGTCTATTTTGATTCTGCGAGTGCCTGGGCTCATAAAATAACTTCTTAACATAAGAGGATCTCCAAAGGAGTGGAGGAGTGAGTTAGAGGCATATGCTGAAACGGAGGACGTTTACAGCAGAACCCGAATCGGCGGAACCACTCCTAAACACCTAAGAGAAATCAACTTGGAGTTTTTGGCTCCTGTGGAGGTTACATTGAATACCATCTGGAAGGCGCTTCGGGACCTAACGGTGGCAGTAAATAATTTTGTTTCAGATATAATTTTATTAGAGAGTTACATGGACAATTCAACTGAACCCTTTGAGAGTAAAAAATTGATATAACAAATGATTCTACACGAGCAAGAAGTGGTTATGATAATAGACCAGAAATTTTGAATAATAAAATGAATATTATTATAGATGATTAATATCGAGATTATTGTTTTTCCCAGAGTTCCAGGTATGACTCCTACAGTTTTCCTCAGAAATATTTCCTCAATTATTACTTTAAAAGGAGTGAAGCCTATGAAAACTGGGATTACTTTAATCAGTGGGATTTGAATTAGAGACTTAAGTATATGTATTGTTAAATAACTTCTGGTTTTTAAAAGAGAGAGAATGTAATCAGATGTATTATTTCTAAGTAATATTGGACAATAAGTATGTTTTCAATGAAATGATTTGACTATACACCATATTGGCCTTGAAGAAGCCAACCAGATGATCAATGTGGAATAATGAATTAGACGAGTAATATCTGGGGATAATCAGGTTAATACCATGGGGTATTTTTTTCTGTTTACTGTTTAATTGATCTCCTTATCTTGTTTCACTCTCCCTATTTAGTGGTCTAAGGAAGAGAATAGAATTACCTGACTGAAATAATTCCTATATATTACTTTCTCTGTATTTCCAGCAAGTTGTTTTATCGCTTGTAAAAATTTAAATGGCTATAAATAAATAAAAAATTTTAAAGATAAGAGGATCTGTTGGAGATGTATTCTCTGTGTGGGGTATTTTGATAATGTTAAATATCATCTATTAATTCTGTATTTCAGAACTTTGCCTCTCATTCTTAAGTGCTTTCAGCCCACATAACTAGCTTTTCAGGCTTTTAAAACAATGGAGCAGCGGTTCCCAAATCTGCCCTAAGGACTCCCCAGTCTGTCTGGTTTTCAGGATATCCACAAATGAACATTCATGAGACTGGTTTTCATGCGCTGCCTCCATTGCATGCAAATCTCTCTCATGAGTATTCATTGTGGATATCCTGAAAACCTGAATGGCTGGGAGGCTCCCTCAACAGGTTTGGAAACCACTGCAAAAGAGGATTTTTTTTAATGCATTTCTAAGATAGCATTAGATGCTTAGAAGTGACATTAATAAGACACAGCAGAGTTTGAGTTTGAAAAAGCATGCAAAATATTTAAGATCTTTATTTTCATTCAGCTGTTTTCACATTCTTCCACACAAGAATTGTGTCTTTTTTAACCTTCATTTCTCATTTTGAACTGGGCACTTGGTTCATCAAACTAAAAGACGCACCAGGGAATTTTTTGCCACAGACATGGTATGAAAGTGACAGAGTGAACAGAGTTTGGAAGGACCTGCAGCTCTGCTTCTCAGCCAATGGTTTTGTAGATCCACTTCCGAAAGCTGGAGACGGCTGTATAAACGCCTGGATATCTGGGGCTAGCACAGCTGTTCCCCCAGGACACAATCCCAAAAAGCCGGCCATCACAAACTAGCGGTCCACCAGAATCACCCTGTTAAAAGAAATGATAACAGTTTTAAACAAGTGCTCATCTCGTGAGTTCATCTGAATAACCTTATACCCAGGGCAAACAGAGAACAGCAGGTGAATGTCTAACCAATATATCTTCCAGCCAGAGGCGTAGCTAGGTGGGTCGCCAGGGGAGTGGCCGCTCCCCCAAATGGACTTCTGATGGCATCAGCGCCTATTTTTCATGTGATCCGTCACATTTAAAATATGTGTTGGTGCCGTTGGAAGTCCGCTGTCCGCGCCCCCTGCTCCTCCAACCTGGCTACGCTACTGCTTCCAGTATAGTTAAGTAGCCTACGTAGGGAGTAAAGCCCATGTCAAAAGTTAACATCTGAATCACAGAACTGAAGGGTATTTCATTCATACCTGGCAGGCGTCTTTTCCTCCAACACTGAATCCTGCACAGATCATATTGTTCGTAATGTGTCCTGCGTAGGCAGCTGTACCGTTACACTTCCACTTAGATACGATGGGGAGTTTCACGCTCCTGAGGGTGTCAGATGTCTTTCCGCCTAGGGTGCTGGTATAACCCCAGCCAAAGACCTGGCAGAACCGGCCCTCGTTCATTGCTGCCCCTTGCTTGGGGAGTGGTACAACAGAAACAAAAGCGTTATACAAAGCAGGCCTGTTCAACTGAAAAGAGAAGAGAAAGAGGGTTAGGAACGGAGATTTACTTACTGTGCAAATGGATGGAGAGAGAGCAGAATTCTACCAATTTAAAAGCACACTCAGCTCCATATGGTGCCCCAAATGCAAGGCTTTAAAAATCTGAAGTAACAACCTACATTAAACTCAATATATGCATAACAAATATAAATATATTAATAACCTAGTACAGTATGTGCAAATTTTTCCCCTATGTTGGGAGCAGTGTGGTACCTCACACAGTGCATGAGAAGGCAATGCCAAGAAAACCACGATTGGGTGGGGGGGGTCCCTCAATGTGTGGTCGCCAGGAGTCGGTTCGACTCAAGGGCACATCTGGATCTGGATATGCAAATGTATTTCATGCATATTCATTTTGGACGTCATGAAAGCCCAGCTGGTTGTGGAGTTCCCAGAACAGGTTAGGAAATTCCTGCTGTAGAAGACTCTATTAAGCCATAGGTTTTCTCCTTTGCTTAACCTTACCTCTATCCCCTGCCTCTAGCCCATGCTTGCTTGAATTTGTTTATACTGTGAAAAGAGAGAGCTGAAAGGATGGGAATATATTTTGTAAATAATGATACTGTGTAAAGGGCCAGCAGAAAAGGTCTCTTCTTCACATAGGACCGTCAAGCTGTGGGTAAGACGCATTTGAGGTAGAACTTGCATTTGTAGCTAATGGAACGTCTGGCTTTATTAAGAGATAATATGATCTACCTAACAAACACCGAAGAGACAACGACATTGACCCAGACCATATCTCCCACATCACCCTCCACATCACCTATCCCTACCAACCCATCCATACTATCCATTCTATCACTACCCCCCTATCGCCTATCTCTACCGACCCATCCATTCTATCCATTCTATCACTACCCCCCCTATCGCCTATCTCTACCGACCCATCCATTCTATCCATTCTATCACTACCCCCCCCTATCGCCTATCTCTACCGACCCATCCATTCTATCCATTCTATCACTACCCCCCTATCGCCTATCCCTACCAACCCATCCATTCTATCCATTCTATCACTACCCCCCCTATCGCCTATCTCTACCAACCCATCCATTCTATCCATTCTATCATTACCCCCCCTACCGCCTATCTCTACCGACCCATCCATTCTATCCATTCTATCACTACCCCCCTATCGCCTATCCCTACCAACCCATCCATTCTATCACTACCCCCCCTATCGCCTATCTCTACCGACCCATCCATTCTATCCATTCTATCACTACCCCCCTATCGCCTATCCCTACCAACCCATCCATTCTATCCATTCTATCACTACCCCCCCTATCGCCTATCTCTACCGATCCATCCATTCTATCCATTCTATCACTACCCCCCCTATCGCCTATCCCTACCAACCCATCCATTCTATCCATTCTATCACTACCCCCCCTATCGCCTATCCCTACCAACCCATCCATTCTATCCATTCTATCACTACCCCCCCATCGCCTATCTCTACCGACCCATCCATTCTATCCATTCTATCACTACCCCCCCTATCGCCTATCTCTACCGACCCATCCATTCTATCCATTCTATCACTACCCCTCCTATCGCCTATCTCTACCAAGCCATCCATTCTATCCATTCTATCACTACCCCCCTATCGCCTATCCCTACCAACCCATCCATTCTATCCATTCTATCACTACCCCCCCTATCGCCTATCTCTACCGACCCATCCATGCTATTCCTATGTTATATTTAATTTCCTACCTTATCTAACAAAATTCTGTATAACCTAATACTATGTAAGCCGCATTGAACCTGCTTTTAGTGGGAAAGTGCGGGATAAAAATGTATTAAATAAATACAAATAAATAAATCTATCTCGGTTGTGATGAGGGACAGTTACCTTAATCAGCATGATGTCAGCATTTCTGGACACAGAGGAGTAGTCAGGGTGTGTCACCATCTTGATGGGTCGAAAGAGTTGCTCCGTACCTTCAAACATGGATAAAGAATGCTCTCCTGCAACTATTATCATTTCATTCAGCCTGCGAGAAATTGGAACAGGATAGAAGGTACAATGTAAAGATGCCTTCGCTAAAAACAAACAAACAAATAAAACCAATAACAATAAAACTTTCTTGGTAATGGTTATCTCCTAAGGAGATGTTGCTCAATGATCAGAAATGCATGTTTATAAAAATAGAGGGAGCCTACGCACTTCCAACGCGTGTCAATTTGGAACTATCGCCCGGCTACTTCGTGCCAGGGGCCGTAATTCCATTTTTTACATGCGTCCGATACGCACGGCAGAAAATGTATTTTATTTTCTACTGCGTGGCGCTAACCGGGTGGTAATTGGGCAGTGTGCGTGTGCTGACGATTACCGCCCAGTGAACATGTGAGACCTCACCACTAAGTCAATGGGTGGTGGTAAGGTTTCAGGCCAAAAAACGGACACACGCCAATTTTTTATTTTGCTGCACGTCCGTTTTCGACCGGAAAAAAAGGCCTTTTTTTTGCAAGCACGCTGAAAAATGGACCTGCGCGTGTCCAATACACGCGCCTATAACAGCACAGGCCATTTTTCGGCACACCTTAGTAAAAGGACCCCCCCAGAGTGCATAATTCTTTTCTATTGCAATATTGTCAGGGTTTAACAAACATGACCATTTTTTCAGAACTGAAACCAGGAGATGTGGATCCCCATTTTACACGGAGTGTAGAGATCGGAATTGGGACAGCTGGTCCTGAAATACTTGCAGGAATGCACCTGTATTTCACTGGCGCGCTTATGCATATGAATGACATCATAAGTTGGCATTTACACACAGGTGTTAGGCATTATTCTATAACATTGATGTGCTAGTCACATGGCATGTAACAGCAAATGGGCTGTACCAGCGGGTGGAGCTTAAGCGTGTCAAGGATATTCTGCCTAGCGACGCACACACCGTATAGAATAATAGCAAATGGATGCACTGTAAGGCGCACTCAGGCCCTCATGATCAAACCTCGACGCTAAGACACTCCCAGGGGCGGGCCAAGATAATATGCCGCCTGAAGCAAGGAATGAGCTCTGCTGCCACCCCCCCCCCCCCCCCCCCACAATCTGACATCTCCCCCCTTCCTTCCCCAACCCCCATCCCTGAATTTACCTTTTCTTGTTTTTCAAGAGCTGGCGGCAGTGATTCCCATAGGCTGCCCCTTCTCTCTACAGCCACAACCCACCTCCGAGGAAACAGGAAGTTATGTCACAGAGGCGGGCCACAGTAGAGAGAAGGGGCCGGGACCGGCGGTAGGGCAGCCTATGGGAATCGCTGCTGCCACTGTCCCCGCCACCATTTAAAAAACAAGAATAGAAAAGGTAAGTTCGAGGAAGGGGGTTGGGGAAAGAAGGGCAGGGGCTGACGCCGCCTCAGAAGAGTGCCGCCTGAGGCCCCTACCTCAGCCTAATGGTAGGGCCACCACTAGGCGCACCATTGACCTGGAGTAAGCTCTCACACTTACGTTTCGGCACATCAATGCGGCTTTGTGCTACTATTCTGTAACAGGTTAGACATGCCTTGACACCATTGTCAAATTGGTGCTATAACCTATGGACCAGTCGAGGCACTGGCCTAGGGCACCAGTGATAAAGAGCACCCAAGTTCTGGTCCAGCATTCTCTCTTCTTCCCTTCCCTCTGTCCATCTGCCTGGAGCTCAGTAGCTACAGGACAGGAGGGAAGGAAGAGAAAGGGAGAGATGCTGAACTGGGACGTTGACGCCCTTTATCATCGGGGGGGAGGGGACTTGAGAGGAGGAGAAACAGGGTCACTGGTGGGGGAAAGAAAGTGGAAGAAGAGATACTGGATTGTGGGCGGGGCTGATACAAAAGTTGGCTCAGGATGCCACAGACCCTTGAGCCAGTCCTGTGGTGCTAAATGTCACTTCTGTATTTACAGTAGGTGCCCCCTAAGTACCTTGTTATCTGTAAAACAGGCACAATTTACTAAAACTTAGCTTTGAAAATCAGGAGCAAATTATTTCTGTTCTTCACAAAGTTAATTTTTAAGAAACAGCTACAGAAAATAGTAGAAAGCTGATAGGAAAATGATAGATTTCCTCACAACAACTCTAATCTCAAGGAGTGAATGAGATATAAATGAGGAAATAGAGGTTCTTAGGATCCATTTACAATCCTTACTCGGTTCTGCAGTGCGCAGCTGTCAGGACCCAGTTCCGACTCACGAGAGATCCGCCACAGAAGTGAAGGCCCGTGTTTCTCTTTAGCGACACCAAGTATTTGGAAGAGTAGGGGGCCACGACGTGCCCTCCGACGATACGCTGGAGCTTGCAAAGGCCAACACCTGCACAATAACGCAAAAACCAGCAGCTCGTTTAAAAGGGGAACGCAACTTCTGCAAATGCATAAAAAGCAAAATACACCCAAAGCCATCTCTTTTCAGGAAAATATGGCATCTGCAGGACCTCTAGACAAGTTTTCACACAACTCGTTGTGGCAGAGAGGTTTCCGTTTCAGGAAAATGGAAAGAATGTGACAGAGCATAAGGAATCTGCAGAGAGGAAAGAGAAGGAGCCAAGAGATCTTGGGTAGCCTAAGACAGGATTTGGTGCAGATTGAAGTGCCCTGTTTTCAATCAGATTAAGTAATTCGGACATGTATTGATGCTAAACTTGTGCAGATAAAACAAAAGTGGAGTGGAGGAGTGGCCTAGTGGTTAGGGTGGTGGACTTTGGTCCTGGGGAACTGAGTTGGATTCCCACTTCAGGCACAGGCAGCTCCTTGTGACTCTGGGCAAGTCACTTAACCCTCCATTGCCCCATGTAAGCTGCATTGAGCCTGCCATGAGTGGGAAAGCGCAGGGTACAAATGTAACAAAAATAAAATAGATACTATTGGAGATTCTACATGGAATGTTGCTACTATTGGAGATTCTACATGGAATGTTGCTACTATTGGAGATTCTACATGAAATGTTGCTACTATTGGAGGTTCTACATGGAATGTTGCTACTATTGGAGATTCTACATGAAATGTTGCTACTATTGGAGGTTCTACATGGAATGTTGCTACTATTGGAGGTTCTACATGGAATGTTGCTATTCCACTAGCAACATTCCATGTACAAGGCTGCGCAGGCTTCTGTTTCTGTGAGTCTGACGTCCTGCACGTACGTGCAGGACGTCAGACTCACAGAAGCAGAAGCCTGCACAGCCACATTGGTGATCTGCAAGGGCCGACTTCTACATGGAATGTTGCTAGTGGAATAGCAACATTCCCTGTAGAATCTCAAATAGTAGCAACAGTGGAGGAGTGGCCTAGTGGTTAGGGTGGTGGACTTTGGTCCTGGGGAACTGAGGAACTGAGTTCCATTCCCACTTCAGGCACAGGCAGCTCCTTGTGACTCTGGGCAAGTCACTTAACCCTCCATTGCCCCATGTAAGCTGCATTGAGCCTGCCATGAGTGGGAAAGCGCAGGGTACAAATGTAACAAAAATAAAATAGATACTATTGGAGATTCTACATGGAATGTTGCTACTATTGGAGATTCTACATGGAATGTTGCTACTATTGGAGATTCTACATGAAATGTTGCTACTATTGGAGGTTCTACATGGAATGTTGCTACTATTGGAGATTCTACATGAAATGTTGCTACTATTGGAGGTTCTACATGGAATGTGCTACTATTGGAGGTTCTACATGGAATGTTGCTATTCCACTAGCAACATTCCATGTACAAGGCTGCGCAGGCTTCTGTTTCTGTGAGTCTGACGTCCTGCATGTACGTGCAGGACGTCAGACTCACAGAAGCAGAAGCCTGCACAGCCACATTGGTGATCTGCAAGGGCCGACTTCTACATGGAATGTTGCTAGTGGAATAGCAACATTCCCTGTAGAATCTCAAATAGTAGCAACAGTGGAGGAGTGGCCTAGTGGTTAGGGTGGTGGACTTTGGTCCTGGGGAACTGAGGAACTGAGTTCCATTCCCACTTCAGGCACAGGCAGCTCCTTGTGACTCTGGGCAAGTCACTTAACCCTCCATTGCCCCATGTAAGCTGCATTGAGCCTGCCATGAGTGGGAAAGCGCAGGGTACAAATGTAACAAAAATAAAATAGATACTATTGGAGATTCTACATGGAATGTTGCTACTATTGGAGATTCTACATGAAATGTTGCTACTATTGGAGGTTCTACATGGAATGTTGCTACTATTGGAGATTCTACATGAAATGTTGCTACTATTGGAGGTTCTACATGGAATGTTGCTACTATTGGAGATTCTACATGAAATGTTGCTACTATTGGAGATTCTACATGAAATGTTGCTACTATTGGAGGTTCTACATGGAATGTTGCTACTATTGGAGGTTCTACATGGAATGTTGCTACTATTGGAGATTCTACATGAAATGTTGCTACTATTGGAGGTTCTACATGGAATGTTGCTATTCCACTAGCAACATTCCATGTACAAGGCTGCGCGGCCACATTGGTGATCTGCAAGGGCCGACTTCTACATGGAATGTTGCTAGTGGAATAGCAACATTCCATGTAGAATCTCCAATAGTAGCAACAGTGGAGGAGTGGCCTAGTGGTTAGGGTGGTGGACTTTGGTCCTGGGGAACTGAGTTGGATTCCCACTTCAGGCACAGGCAGCTCCTTGTGACTCTGGGCAAGTCACTTAACCCTCCATTGCCCCATGTAAGCCGCATTGAGCCTGCCATGAGTGGGAAAGCGCGGGGTACAAATGTAACAAAAATAAAATAGATACTATTGGAGATTCTACATGGAATGTTGCTACTATTGGAGATTCTACACGCACTAGCAACATTCCATGTAGAAGGCTGCGCAGGCTTCTGTTTCTGTGAGTCTGACATTGATGATCTGCAAGGGCCGACTTCTACATGGAATGTTGCTAGTGGAGCAGCAACATTCCATGTAGAATCTCAAATAGTAGCAACAGTGGAGGAGTGGCCTAGTGGTTAGGGTGGTGGACTTTGGTCCTGAGGAACTGACTTCGATTCCCGGCCCAGGCAGCTCCTTGTGACTTTGGGCAAGTCACTTAACCCTCCATTGCCTGCCGCATTGAGCCTGCCATGAGTGGGAAAAAGTGCGGGGTACAAATAAAAAAAAAAAAGCACAGGAAAAATGGAACAGGTTGGAGAACACGTGTGGAGAAGGAAGAAAAAAAAATAGAAGGAAAATTTAGACATGTAGCTCAATTAAGATTAAGATAGCTCCCATCATTTAGTGGTATTAAAGTTATTCTTATGCTTATGATAATTAATACTTGAAATAACAACTCTTGACAATAGGTAGTAATAATAATAGTTAATAACTAATTGCTCTAGTTATATGGAAGTTATCATACAGAGAGTATATTATGTGTAGAAGTAATCAGTAAAACATGCACAATTTGATTGATCTTCTAGCCAGAAACGGCTCTAAATCTTCTCGAACTTATCTCAATTTACATCTTCCCAATTGCAAAGGTCTTAAATACAAAACATATTACGCATCCAACTTTTCTGTTGTAGGCAGCCAACTCTGGAATGCCTTACCAAGATCCATTCGAATGGTCAATGACCTTCTGCCCTTCCGGAAGCTGTTAAAAACCTACCTCTTCAAGCAAGCCTACACAAATGACCTGATTTAATCTATACGCTACCCGGATTAGACTATGATGACAGAACCTTGAATATGCTCCCCTATTTAATCCTTTCCAAGCACATCCTTCTTCCAACCCCTCCCTACACATTCTTGATAATCCCATTACACACCTGCCTCCCACTCCCCTACCTCTACCATCCTCCTCCCTTGCCCTTCTCACCTATCCACATCCAAATGACCACCTCTTCATTCATTATATTACAGCTGTATCCATTCTATGTCACTTTGTAAACTTGATGCACTATATAAGCAGCATTGAACCTGCTAGCGAGTAGGAAAGTGAGGGGTATAAGTGTTACAAATAATAATAATAATAATTATCCAAGTATGGGGGTCAGATGGAGGTGTCTCAGTGGTCATCTGGAAGTTAACTGGGCCACTGGCTGATATTCAGACTCAAAGTCAGTTAACTTCACCTCATAAAATTAGGACAGCCTTTATGGTTAGTCCATGCCCTAGCCCGCCCCTAATTTAGAAGAGTTATAATACTCCTCTTTGATTCGCTGAAATTTTGTCTAGTATTATCTGTACCGCCCCTAACTTAGACAGTTAGGAGATGGCCGGTTAGTGGGATATTGAGCTGCACTAACCAGCCACTCCTGAATAAAGCCCATGGGATTAAAAAATGCCACCAGATCCCTCCGATCAAAAGTGAAATCCTATTCCACAGTTTCTAGAATGCTTCCTCTCTGTGCCAATGAAACTGGATCATTTCCAGATTCCCTGAAGCCCTCCCCACCCATCTTACTGCTCCTCTCCCGCTGCTCTGCTGCTCACATACCTTTCCTGCTAGTGTTCAGTCAGACTTAAATCATTGCAATGTCAGAACCATCCAATGGGACTTACTTTTAATTCCATTAGTCTGAGCTAACAATTGTTCTGATTGAGCTGTGCTAGACTTTTACAATGTGACTCAAATGCAAAATCTTTGCTTCATAAATGCAGATTTTATGCTTGAATATTATACTCTAGGACTGAATAAGATTCATTGCTATTCTCCTATAAATTGCATGCAAGCATAAAACAGATACTTAATTAGATTTTGCAAAATAGATTCTACTCCTAGTGCCACTCACTGTTATAATACATATTCACATTTTTACACAAAAGAGAAAATCAAGATCTTGAAAAATCTCTCCTAAAAATGTAAAACCAACAAACATTAGTCGTAACCACCTTTCCCTCTTCCTTCTCACCCGTGTTGTATTTCCCCGTTTTTTTCCCTTCCTTTCCCCTCCTCCTCCCCTTGTATCAAGGCCAGATTTTCCACAGATAAATTGATGGAAGTCACTAGAATTTCAAAGACTTAAGTTTAGAACCCCCCCCCCCCCACCCCATCAGAGGGCAGTACTGAAATAAAAAAAAAAATGAGTGTGGCTACCTTCAAATATAAACAGATAATATATACATGCTCTGTGTTTAATACAATTCTGCAAAGATCTCTTAAACTCTAGTATTTTCATCCTCAGCTTTTAATTGCCGCAATTTGCACCAACGTTAACCCTACCCAGCTGTTATTCTTGCAATGTGCATACATTTTGTTCTAATATTAGCTGGTACTATAGAGTGGAGGAGTAGCCTAATGGTTAGTACGCTGGCAAGGGAAACTGGGTTCAAGTCCCAGTGCAACTCCGTATTTATTTATGACACTTGTACCCCGCATTATCCCAAACTACTTTGATTGATCTGAAGAAGAAGGGTTACCTTTGAAAGCTAATTTTAAAAAAATGTGTTGTTAATCTAATAGTCTCTTTCTTTTGTTTTATTTCTGTTTATTACCTTTATTATAACCACGTTAATACAAGTATATCAAATCCCACCCCTTTCCCTTTCTTACATATAAAAAGAGGCTGCACATTGGACAGCTGGCTTAAAAGTTGAAAGAAAAATAAAATAAACCCTCCTGGTTAGAACATTAGAAAGTGGAAAAATAAAACTTAAACTCACCACTTAGAAACACTACTTGTAGGAGAAATGAGAGTCTGAGGTCCACATAATTCATTTTGGGCTAAAGTGAGGATCTGAGGTACCTGGCCCAAGGAATGCTCAGCTCTGAACTCACTAGGGTATCACGTCCCGAAGTGGCTTCGCTCACGTGGATCCAGGTCCTTTTTCCGTTCCCATGACAACACGTCTCCCCACACAGAAGACTGTTTTATTCATGGAAGCTACCTGAGGACAGCGGTGGGTCTCAGTGGGTCAGCGTGGTTTCGCCTTCTGTCACCATCTGACAGCAAGGCGAGACAGCAGGAACCACAGCACAGGGTGGCAGAATAAGCTGTGAGTTGTATTATAGGTTTACTCTCCTGCCTCTTGAGGTGCCTTCAGGTTAATGATTTTTGAAGTATTGTATTAAACACAAGTATGTTAACTTACATATTCTCAAAGTCTTTTATTACTATGTTACATTACAGCTTGTAATATTCTCCTTACTGACTCTAACAATTGTAATTCTGTTTACTATGTAAGCCGCATTGTACCTGCTTTTGTGGAAAAGTGCGGAGTATAAATGTAATAAATAATAATAATACGTATATATTATCCATTTATATTTGAAGGTAACTGCAACTCATCTCTTTATTTCAATCTATTATTATTATTATTACTAGTAAAAAAAGGCCCATTTCGTAAACAAATGAAACGGGCGCTAGCAAGGCTATAGAGAGAGTGAGAGTGTGTATATGTATGTGTGTCTGTGTGTGTGTGACAGAGAGAAAGTGTGTGTGTGTGTCTGTGTGTGAAAGAGAGTGTGCACAGGTAGGGTGAAAATGAAGAGACAGCAGTGAAATTTTACATAGGACAGCTGAACCATTTGAGGCGTGTTTGTGTGTCTGTGTGAGAGAGTGTGTATATGTGTGTGGGTGCGTGTGTGGGTGAGATAAAGACAGTGTAAGTGTGTGTGTGCGTGTGTGTGAAAGTGAGTGTGAAAGGGTAGGGTCAAAATGAAGAGACAGCATTATAATTGTACATAGCACAGCACAAACATTTGAGGCAGTTCTTGCCTTATCTCCCCTGCCGCCCCCCCTCCATACCCAACGATTCGTTCCTTGTCTTCCATCCCCTCTGTGTCCCGTGTGTGTGAGAGAGAGAGAGAGGTGCTAGCAGTCCCTGTGATAGTGGCAGGTCAGTTGCTCATTATAGCCAGTTAAGAGTGAGAGTGTGTGTGTATGTGCTGGTTTTTTTCCTTCCCTTATATGTCCTCCGTGTCCATTGTTTGTGGGAAGAGCAGAGATCTATATGGTCCTTTTAGCGTTGCTGTTGACGTCGCGTAGCAACTGTTGCTGCTGGTTTTCATTGTTCCGCGATGTGTCTTACGTCACGTTCCGTCGCTTAGTAACGGGTTCGCGATGCGATTGGTTGAGTGTCATTGGTTCGCCCTCGACGTCATGACGTTTTACTTGGGGGGGCGGGGCCAACACTCATGGGCGAATTCCTGGTTTCACCACTATGCATTTAGAACTTTGGGACTTGTGGAGGCTTCAGAACGTTGGAGGTGCGTTTTATAGAGAGAGATTAGCATTTGTATAGCGCTACCAGACGCACGCAGTGCTGAACACCTTATACAAAGAGACAGTCCCTGCTCAAAAGAGCTTACAATCTAAATAATACAGACAGACAAGACAGTTACGGCTGAGGGAATTAATGGGAGCTAAAAAGCAGCAGTGAAAAGGTAGGTTTTCAGCATAGATTTGAAAACAGGTATTGATGGAGCTAGACGTATAGGTCCAAGAAGTCTATTCCAGGCATAAGGTGCCACGAGAGAAAAGGAGCGAAGCCTGGAGTTAGCAGTGGAGGAGAAGGAGGATGACAAGAGAGACTTGTCCAGCGAGCGGAGTTCACGGGGAGGAATGTAGGGAGAGATGAGAGTGGAGAGGTAATGGGGGGCTGCAGAGTGGATGCATTTAAAGGTCAGTACGAGAAGTTTAAACTGAATGCGGAAGCGGACAGGGAGCCAGTGAAGTGACTTGAGGAGCGGGCTAGTGTGGGTATAACGATTCTAAAATATCATTGAAAAGGAACAAGCTAAACAAACAAAAAAAGAATTTCAGACATGGACTATTAGGGTATATTAGGGTACGGGGGAGAACTACAATAGTTACTAGGACAGAGAGGGGAGGAAAGAACGAGCAGAGCCACAGGTATGTTCCAGGTACCTCCTGGTCCGCTCTCTGCAGATAGAGACGCATTTATATGCATCTCTGAAAAGGTGCATTTTAAGGTCAGTTTTAAACTGATCTAGTGATGTCTGAAGGCGAAGAGAAGCTGGGCCATGAACCTCACTTACAGGGCTGCAAAGCAGAGGTTCTGCAGAATCTATGACTCTCCCTCGCAAGGAAATGTTTGTTCAGGTGCAGGCAGGGGAACTTTCATTTGCCAAACTTGAGGGGTTTTCCTACAGAGGAGAAGCAATCGTATCCTCACTTCAACTACTTAGACAAGGGTCAGCTTTGCCTGTGGAGCATTGGAGCCGACTCTGTGGGTGCTTGAGCACCCCCAATATTGAGAAAATTCCTTGTATGTGTCCAGGGAGGGGTCATTTCCATTGGGCTTAGCACCCCCAATAATTTTGAAAAGTTGGCTCCTATGCTGTGGAAGGGGGGGGGGGGCTGCTGCTCCTTGGTTGGAAAAGGTGGAAAATTTACAGACCGTGCAAAAACTACTCAACAATCAGCAGACAGCTCCATTTAAACTGCCCTTTCGGCAATGTTTTAGATCACGCTCTGCTTTTCCTTCTTGTTTTTATTTCCCCTCCTTCCCCCAAAAGAAAATGGTAAATTTAGAATGATTTTGGGGGGGTCCTGAGAGGCAGGACTGGAATCTTACCAATCCCTGCCAATCCCCTCTGGAATTTTACCCATCCCCTCCCATCCCTGCAAGAATTTAATGGTACTACTACTACTCCTTATCATTTCTATAGCTCTACTAGACGTACGCAGCGCTGTACACTTGAACTTGAAGAGACAGTCCCTGCTCGACAGACCTTACAATCTAATTAGGACAAACAGGACAAATAAGGGATAAGGACAAAGAGTAGCAAGATTCCGGAATCCCAAAGAGTAGCAAGATTCTGGAATCCCACTGTAGCAACATTCTGTGCGGAATTCCAAAGAGCAGCAAGATTCCAGAATCCTAAAGACTACTACTACTACTCATCATTTCTATAGTGCTACTAGACGTACACAGCGCTGTACACTTGAACATGAAGAGACAGTCCCTGCTCGACAGAGCTTACAATCTAATTAGGACAAAAAGGACAAACAAGAGATAAGAGAATATTAAAGTGAGGATGATAAAATAAAGGTACCTAAAAGAAAATTCTGGTCAGAGGGAAGGCTGGTGGGGTGATGTGAGCAGTGTGTATCAGTCGCTGCTCGTGAAGATCTGCTATTTACAAGGTACATAGGAGGGAGAGTAATGGGGATCCCTGCCAGCCACATCAGAGTGGAGGAGTAGCCTAATTGTTAATGTAGCAGGGCTTTCACTGACCTCTTATCCTTTCCACCCTCTCTCCTGTTTTTGCCCCTCCTTCTTCTGATCCCTATAGTTTGTGTGTTTGATCCCTGCTTGTTTTTGTATGAATGAGGTACATCTTTCCTGTCTAAAAATGAAGTTCTTTTCCCACTTATTGTTTTGATTTTATATCATTTTATGTACACCACTCAGGTCTGCTAGTTAGTTCGAGCAGTATATTAAATTCTAATAAATAATATATTATAATAGACTGTGTGATCTACAATTTTCAGCAGTTTACAATTACACATTCATACCAATATTTCAAACCAGAAGAGCATTAATCACATCACATTCACTACAATAACAGAACATAATATTAGTCTCGTCAAGGTCCTTCAGTACTTATCACCGTCTATCCATCAATATCAGTATCAAAGGCACTTTGAAATAGATAAGTTTTCAGTGACTTTTTAAACTGATCTAATTTCCTAATTGTTCTCAAAGACAAAGGCAGACAATTCCACAATTTAGGCCCAGCAACATAAGAAATTGATCATTTATTCTCTTCCAAGTGAATTGACACATTTCGACCGTGATAAAGTCCTGTTACCGTAAATTGTGAATGATCTATCCCAGTCGTCATTTCTTTACCACCTCTGCGCTTAGGATTATTATCCATTCCCTGGTTATCTCCAGGTTAGACTACTGTAACGCTCTCCTTCAGGGCATAACAGTCCACAAGCTCTGCCATCTCCAACTCGTACACAACGCTGCTGTAAGATTGTTGACAAATTCACGTAAGTACAATCATATTACACCCCACCTCAAGAGTGAGTACTGGTTGCCGATTACCCACCGTATCACCTATAAACTTATGCTTCTGATCTTTAAAGCACTGCAATCAGAACAACCGCTTTATTTATCAAGGGCAGTTATACCGTATTCCCCTGCTAGAGGACTTTGCTCCTCTGTCCAAACCTTATTACTGTTCCATCACTCAAACAAGTCCACTTTGACACCACTCACTCAAAGTTATTCAGTATCAACAGACCTAAATTTTGGAATTCACTGCCACGTTACCTTTGACTAGAATGTAGTCTTGAGAACTGTAAATCAGGCCTAAAGACATTTGAAGATGATTACTCTGGTACTGGTTGACTTGGAACATGTGCAGACCCTCTAGGGCCTTTGTTTCTCTTCTTGACTACCTAGGTTTGACTCTATTATTGCTCTCTCCAACCTCTCTTTCTTCTTAAGTTTGTAGTTCCTTTCATTTATTTGCTGATATTGTAAATTTGTGAACCATCCAGATGGCATGTACTGTTGATGCAGTATCTACTATAATAATTTGCACCTCCATTGTTCTGAAGCTGACTGCCAGGAAGTTGAAGCCCGGTTCGTAATGTCTGAAGCCTTCCGGTGACGTCACCGTGTTGCCTGAAAAACCGCGACGCGTCTCAATGGGACGAGAGAGGTGGGGGGAGGGGGCCTGGAACTCGACCGGGAGGGGGGGGGCCTGGAACTCGACCGGAAGAGGAGGGCCAGTCCTGGAACTGGAAGGGGAGGGGCGGGTTCTGGAACTGGAAGGGAAGGGGGGGAGGAGGAGGGGAGGGGCGGATCCTGGAACTCGAAGGGGAGGGGTTCCTGGAACTCGGAGGAGAGGGAGAGAGGCAGGTAGGGGGGCATGGAACGCGGGAGGGAGCCCTGGAACCTTGCTAGCGCCCATTTCCTTTCTGTTGGAAAAGGGCCTCTTTTACTAGTATTAAATAAATATAAACCTGAAACACGAGGGCACATCCAACACATTCAATGAAGCAGATCTCAAATGTCTAATTGGTTTATACAAGTGCCAACTCCACCCCTGAGACCCCCCCCCCCCCCCCAATAGCCAGTTTTCAGTTTGGTGCTAGCCGATTATTTTCAGTGGGATTAACTGGTTAAGTGCTGCTAAAAATTAGCGAATAGGTGATTTAACTGGCCATGAGCCATTTCTAGCCCGTTAAATCGCTGTGAAGATCGACCCCCAACAAAGTTAGATGTTGTGTACTAATAGGTATCAGAGCAGTGGGGGAGCTGGTGGCTATATATCAGTTAGTGGATATCAGATAGAAGGGGCAGTTAATGACTTATGTATTAGTGGGAGTCAGGCTTAAGGAACAGTTAGTTATGGTGTGAATTAAGGGGTTCAGGACTCTTCGACAGTTGCTAATTTTATGAAGATTTGCTGTTCACAATCAAACTTGGCTCTGAAATGAAAATGCTGGATTGTACTTTCCAACTGTTCCCCTTCAGCCTTTCCTGCATCCTCCAGTTTAATTTAGAGAAAGCCGTTTTATGGCTACACATAAAACTTCATTCCCTCAATCAGTATGCTCTCTCTTTGCTGAAATATGCTGATAGATCTCAATTACCTTGAGAGCTGTGGGATTTGCTCAGTAGGACAAAGAGGGTCTATGAGGGTGGCCGAGCCAACACTAGCTTGTTAACAGGCAGCACATGAATTATTCCTCCATCCACTGACCTCCAGACAAAGCAGGGCATCTTCCCTTGTAATACAGCCTCCATCCTTCTCTCAAATGCTATGGGTCCTATTTTACAGCTCTGTTTTTGCTTTAGACATCTGAGACATCTATAATGCATGGGCATCCAAATCCCTATTACATAAAGCCAGGCTATGGATGTCTATAACTGCAGTACAGTGAAGATCCGCTCAGGCAGAGGAACACCGAGATACCCTTCTCCACCACCGCCAACTCCAGGCTCCACCCTTTCTGCCTCGCCTCACCCTATGCTTGGAATAAACTTCCTGAGCCCATACGCCAAGCCCCCTCCCTGCCCATCTTCAAATCCTTACTCAAAGCCCACCTCTTCAATGTCGCTTTCGGCACCTAACCATTATACGCCTATTCAAGAAATCTAGACTGCCCCAAATTGATTGACTGCCCATTTTTGTCCTTTAGATTGTAAGCTCCTTTGAGCAGGGACTGTCCTTCTTTGTGAAATTGTACAGCGCTGCGTAACCCTAGTAGCGCTTTAGAAATGTTAAGTAGTAGTGAGGCAGAGGAACACCGAGATCCCATGGCAAAATGACAGAGAGACAAAGGTAATGGGAAATAGGCCAGGCTGACCAGGAACAAACGAGAAGACTTCAAAAGTAGATGCAGAAATATGATCTTGAGAAAGACCTTTGTCAAAAACCTGAAAATTCGGCGTGAAATGAGCTGTCCATGCTTTTATCAACGTTTATTGACCTTTTGATGGTTTTACACATATTATATGAAGACTCCTGAAGCAGGCTTTTACCAACGTTTATTGTGGGTAACAGGAACCCGAATTACAGCTACGTCATGCAAGGTTCCGCGTTAGGAGTCACAGACCTAGAAAGGGATCTGGGAGTCATCGTTGATAAGACGTTGAAAACTTCTGCTCAGTGTGCTGCGGCGGCTAAGAAAGCGCACAGAATGTTAAGTATTATTAGGAAAAGGATGGAAAACAAACAGGAGGATGTTATAATGCCGTTGTATCGCTCCATGGTGCGACCGCACCTCGAATATTGTGTCTAATTCTGGTCGCCACATCTCAAAATAGATATAAAGGAATTGGAGAAGGTGCAGAGAAGGGTGACGAAAATGATAAAAGGGATGGAACGACTTCCCTATGAGGAAAGGCTAAGACGGTTAGGGCTCTTCAGCTTGGAGAAAAGGCGGCTGAGGGGTGATATGATAGAAGTCTGCAAGATAATGAGCGGAGTACAGCGGACAGATGTGAAGCATTTGTTTACACTTTCAAACAACAACAAAACCAGGGGACACAAGATGAAGCTAGAATATGGTAGATTTAAAACAAATAGGAGAAACTCTTTCTTTACTCGGCGTGTAGTTAGACTCTGGAACTCGTTGCCGGAGAATGTAGTGACAACAGCTGGCCTTACGAGTTTAAGGGGGGTTTGGACAGATTCCTGAAGGAAAAGTCCATTGAACATTATTAGATGGGTTTTTTTTTTTTGGGGGGGGGGGGGTTGCCGGGTTTTTGAAGCCTGGATTGGCCGCTGTCGGAGACAGGATGCTGGGCTTCATGGACCCTTGGTCTTTTCCCAATATGGCGGTGCTTATGTGCTTATGCATTTTGATGGTTTTACACATATTATATGAAGACTCCTGAAGCAGGCTCATTGCGAAACACAGTGCTGTGTCGAGTCTTCACCAATAAATGTTTTACTATCATTTGAAGTCTCCTCGTTCGTTCCTGGTCAGCCTTGTCTATTTCCCACTTCCTTTGTCTCTCTATAACTGCAGTACATCCATATGGCAAGCGAAGACGGTTTGGGTGTGTTCTGGGGGAGGCAAGGGAGGGGCCAAAATATGAACTTCCACCTGATTTCAGAAGGGGGGAAGGGACATCTATGTCCAAAATGATGGACATTGGTATTTAGACCTGGTACTAGGCATGTCCAGCTTACAGAAAGGCAACTCTCCACCGAAGAGAATAAGGGGTCCTTTTACTAAGATGCGCCGAAAAATGGTCTGCGGTTGTGTAGACGCGTGTTTTGGGCACGCGCAGAATTATTTTTTAGCGCACCTACAAAAAATACCTTTTTTAAATTTTTGCCAAAAACGGACATGCGGCAAAATGAAAATTGCCGCGCAATCCATTTTGGGTCTGAGACCTTACCGCAAGCCATTGGCCTAGCGGTAAGGTCTCACGTGGTAACCGGGCAGTAATGATCTATGTGCGTCAAATGCCACTTGAAGCGCGTATCTGTCACGCGCCAGAAAATAAAAAATATTTTTCAGACGCGTGTAGCGGATGCACGCCAAAATTGAAATTACCGCAAGGGCCACGCGGTAACCAGGCAGTAACTCCAATTTGGGACACCTACGCGGCTTAGTTAAAGGGCCCCTGAGAGAAGTCACCCCTTTAATCCCTCACTGGTTGCTGTTCCACCCCTTCCCTTCGCCCAAATTTGAAATTGGCAAGGGATACTGGGCTCTGACTGCTTCAAGAACTATGGACATTCATGGAACTAATTTTATTTTTAAATGAAATTCTTAATAGAACTCTGTGCAGAGTGAAGTAGTAGCTTAATGGTTAGAGCAGTTAGCTCAGAACCAGGGGACTTGGTTCAAATTACATTCAGCTCTGTGATTTCTTTTTTTTTTTTTTAATTATGAGCCCTCCAGGGACAGAAAAATACCTACAGTATCGAAATTTACACCGCTTCAATTGCTTTCAGGTTTGCAGGTTTCTTAAATATCACTTGCAAGCCTGAAGGCTATTGAAGCAGTAATCATTCAGGTACAGTAGGCATTTTTCTGCCCCTGAAAGGCTCACAATTTAGAAAAACAAATATCACACAAGGAGCTGAAGTGGGATCTGAACCAGGGTCCCTGCTTCCCAGCACACTGCTGTAACCACTCCATACAGATGTCTATATTATTATTTTTTTAATTATTATTTTTATTTGTTACATTTGTATCCCACATTTTCTCACCCATTTGCAGGCCCAATGTGGCTTACACAGTACCGTAATGTGTGATGTTGTGGCCGAATAGGGTTCATGTGTTACAGACACCAGGGCCGCCGAGAGACTCAGCCGGACCCAAGACAAGGCCGCCCCGCCTCCGCCCCCCCCCCCCCCCCGGTCGCTGCCGCCTCCCATCGCTCCCCTGCCGCTGCAGTCCGCGGTCTCACCTGCCTGCCTCCATGGCTCCGGGCCCCCTGCATTCAAGGCAGCAGTCGCAGATCGCCTCTTTTCTGGCCTTCCCTCTCTGTGTCCCGCCATCGTCTGATGTAATTTCCAGTTTCCGCGAGGGCGGGACACAGGGAGTGAAGGCCGGAAGGGAGGCGATCTGTGACTGTCGCTTCGAATGCAGGGGGCCTGGAGCCGAGGAGGCAGGCAGGTGAGACCGGGGACTGCAGCGCCGGTGGCCTGACCCCGGCGCCAGGCCCCCCTTGGAGGCCCGGGCCTGGGGAATTTTGTACCCCCTGCCCCCCCCCCCCCCCCCCCTCGGCGGCCCTGATAGACACATTGGGGGAATCACAGATAGGAAGAGTTATGCAATGTTCATTACAAGCTTTGGTTTCGTTGTGTTGCAGGGTTTAGGCACATAGGTCATTTTACGACATGCCATACAGAGGTTCATGTCCCAAGATAACAGTGTGCACCACAGTGACTGCTACATTGTGCTCCTGTGCATGGTCTGGTGAATGACATACCAGATACTAGGCCATGTTTATTCAAACGTCATAGAACGCAGAGCAGTTTGACTTGTGTACGATACAGGGACTCCTAAGGTAAGCCCTTGTGGCTGAAACCAGGGGCGTAGCTACGTGGGGCCATGGGGGCCTGGGTCCCCATAGATTTGGCCCTGGACCCCCCTGCCGATGACCCTCTCGACCCCCCCCCCCTCCTGCCGTCAACCCGCCGTCTGCTACCTTTGCTGGCGGGGGACCCCAACCCCCGCCAGCCGAGGTCCTCTTCTTCCTTCATTCTGTTTCTGAGTCTGACGTCCTGCACGTCCGGGAGGCGGAGATAGTGCTGGGCAGACTTATACGGTCTGTGCCAGAGCCGGTGGTGGGAGGCGGGGCTGGTGGTTGGGAGGCGGGGATAGTGCTGGGCAGACTTACACGGTCTGTGCCCTGAAGAGGACAGGTACAAATCAAGGTAAGGTATACACAAAAAGTAGCACATGTGAGTTTATCTTGTTGGGCAGACTGGATGGACCATGCAGGTCTTTTTCTGCCGTCATTTACTATGTTACTATGTTACAATTGTTACTGAGGAGAGATGTGCTTTAAATCATAGCATGAATATGCTAAAGGCTGAGTAGAGAGGATACCATGGGAATTGTTTTCCCCTACTGAGAAATGATTAAAGCAAAGAAATGGAAATTAAAAACAACAACATGCAGGGTATAGGCAAAGTTAGCATCTTCAATCACTCACCAGCCTAATAAAAGGATTATCTATAGCTAATGATTGGGCAGCTTTTCTTTTAATCTTTATTCTTTCAGTCAGGCAATCGATGAACAAGAAACAGAATAAATTATTTACACAACTTTTTCTTTTAGAGGCAGTAGCAGGCTCAAAATAGAATGCAAAGATGTGTTTTGGCTCAGAAAGAGTCGCAATCGATCCTTGCGGTTGGCCGCTCTATCTCTGGTTATCATAGGGATGCACTTCAAAGCTGGAAACTACCATCCTTCCCCCCCCAACCCCCACCCCCCCCCCCCCCCACACACACACACACACAAAATGTGAGATGTTCAATATGAAGAGGTTCGACACCACCTGCATCAAAGTATCACAAATCTTTCTAGTAACATCTCAGACGTGAATGCATACGCATATAAAATCATTTACGGAGACGCCCCGACCTACATGTCAGACCTCATAGACCTACCACCCAGGAACACTTATAGATCAGCACGTGCGTTCCTAAATCTCCATTTCCCCAACTGCAAAGGACTAAAGTACAAACTAGCCCATGCATCCAGCTTCTCCTACATAAGCACGCAGTTATGGAATGCACTACCACTTAAGATGGAAAAAATGCACGACCTAACCAACTTTCGGAAATCACTGAAGACCTACCTCTTCAACAAGTTATACTGAAATGACCCTCCATATGAACTTTAACGCTTTACCACTTTATTTTTCACTCCGAATATGTTCTCTTTATATCTGATTGTTTAATCTACTATCTCACTTATGACCTTTATGTAATATCACTTGTGTATCTCGCTCTGAATGGCGATTGCCGTGACAGAACAATGTAAGCCACATTGAGCCTGCAGATAGGTGGGAAAATGTGGGATACAAATGCAGCAAATAAATAAATAAATATACCATTGAGAGAGCTCCACTGCCCACCCAGCCCAGTCCTAGACATTCAACACTTTGAAGGGTGATGCAGTGTGCCTTGGGTTTACATTCAGTAAAGTTATACGGGAATACTTTTAAAACAAATAGGAGGAAATTTTTTTTTTTTCACTCAACAAATAGTTGAAACTTGTTGTCGGAGGATGTGGTAACAGAGGTTATTTATTTACTAGTAAAAAAGGCCCGTTTCTGTTTGAAAGGAAACGGGCGCTAGCAAGGTTTTCCTCTGAGTGTGTATGTTTGACAGAGTGTATGTGAGAGTGACTATCAAGCTCATTTTCAAAGCACTTAGCCTCCCAAAGTTCCATAGAAACCTATGGAACTTAGCCTCCCAAAGTGCTTTGAAAATATGCCTCTGTGTGAGAGAGGCTTCTGTTCCTGCTGCTGTGCATTCCCCGTGTTGTGCTGATTCGCTGCTCCCTGTATCGTGGCTCCGCCCCTCTCCCTTCTACTGGCCAATCTGGTGTGGGTTGTGTGACGTCACTATTATCTACTCCAACTCCAGACCACCTCCAAGGGATCCACGGTTCCAGGCAGCCCCAGAATGTTGGAGGTGAGAATTATTATATAGGATTTATTTGTTGCATTTGTATCCCACATTTTCCCACCTATTTGCAGGCTCAATGTGGCTTACATTGTTCCGTCATGGCAATCGCCATTTCCGGAGTGCAAGATACAAACGGTATTACTTTAGAAATCATGATTGGCACAGTAGATTAAACAGTAAAGTATAAAGAGTTCTTATTTGGAATTAGAGAGAGAGTGGTATTGCTTTAAAGTTCATTCGTGGTAGAGTAGACTTTAGTAGTCAGGTATAGAGAGTTGGGTTTTATCTAGTTTGGCTTGAGTTTCAATGTCATTGGTAGTTAGGCTGTATCATTGTGGTATGCCTTTTTGAACAGGCTGGTCTTCAGTGATCTCCGAAAGTTAGTTAGGTCGCGGATTTTTCTCACGGCAAGTGGTAATGCATTCCATAGCTGTGTGCTGATGTAAGGGAAGGTTAGCGTATCTAGGTTTATGAAAAGGTTTGGACAAGTTCCTGGAGGAAACGTCCATAGTGTGCTATTGAGATAGACATGGGGAAGCCACTGCTTGCCCTGGGATTGGTAGCATGGAATCCTGCTATGTTTGGGATTCTGGAATCTTTTTTATTGTTTGGGATTCTGGAATCTTTTTATTGTTTGGGATTCCAAAATCTTGTTACTGTTTGGGATTCTTTAGTCTTGTTTTTGTTTGGGATTCTGGAATGTTGCTGCTATTTGGGTTTGTGCCAGGTACTTGTGACCTGGATTGGCCACTGTTGGAAACAAGATACTGGGCCAGATGGACCACTGATCTGACCCAATATGGCTATTCTAATGTTCTTATGTTCTTAATTCTCAGACATTGTGATACTGAAGTGTGCCTGGCATGTGCTTGCTAACCTACTAAGAGGACCTTAAACTAGGATTGGCAGGGATGGGTGAACAAAGCCCTCAGGTAAGTAAAACATTAAGGGGCAGATATTCAACAGGAGATACATGGACTGAGAGGCTGCTACTCAGTTATTTCCTGCTGACTAGGTTTTCATAACCAGATAGTGCTACTGAAAATCCAGGAAGACCACCAGGGCACTATCTGGTTAGTGCCAAAGCTGTTCGGGGGCAGAAGTCGGGTAAACCCAAGTATTATCTGGGCACCACCCAGATTCTGGTACCCAGAAAACTCTCAGGCAAGTAGGTCTGCTGAAATAGATGTCCCAACTTGCCCAGATAGTTAACCTGGTACTGACATGGAATAATGGCTGGTACTCAAATAACATTTGGTGGCCAGGCAAGACCCAGGTAATCAGTACCAGTGCCCTGAGAAGGGATCTAGAAAAACTTGAGGAATGGTCTAGAATTTAGCAGTTAAAATGTAATACTTAGAAAAGCAGGGCCATGTATTTGGGCTGTAAAAAACCAAGAGAGTGGTACAGCATAGGAAGTGAACTACTGTGCGTGAAGGAAGAGCCGGATTTGGGAGTGATCATATCTGGTGACCTTAAGGTAGCCAAACGAGCAGAGAGGCAACATCAAAACACAGAAGGATGCTTGGGTGCATAGGCAAAGGAACGACCAACACTAAATGCCTCTGTATAAGTCTCTCTTGAGAAAGAACAAAACAGCGAAGACGACTAAAATAAAAAATTTTTAAAATGATGACCTTGTAGAAATCAATTTTTTTATTTTTATTTTAGTCGTCTTCGCTGTTTTGTTCTTTGTCTGTTTCCTGCGAAGACTTGTTTCTTCTGTTTTTTTTGCATACGTCTCTCTTGAGACCTCATTTAGAGCACTGCGTACAATTTTGGAGACCACACCTTCAAAAGGATATAAACAGGATAAAGATGGTCCCAAGAGCAGCTACTAAAATGGTCAGTGGTCTTCATCATAAAGCATATGGAAAAGACTTCATGGGGTTGATATTCAGCTGGTGACAACCAGCGGTTTGCTGACCACTGCAATGCTAAACCCAGAAATTCAGTGCCGGGCCATGTTGGGGCGCTGGCATTGAATTTCTGGCTTTGCGGAGCCGGCTAACACACACAGGCCCCTTTACTAAAGTGCGCTGAAAAATGGCCAGTGCTGGTGTAGACGTGTGTATTGGAGGCACGCAGGTTCATTTTTCATCGTGCCTGCAAAAAAAGGCCCTTTTTTTGCTGAAAATCAGTGCACTCCATTTTGGGTCTGAGACCTTACCGCCACCCATTGACTTAGCGTTAAGGTCTCACATGTTAACCAGGTGGTAATTGTCAGCATGCGTACACTGCCAATTGCCGCCTGGTTAGCGCCATGCGGTAGCAAATAGAAATTATTTTCTGCTGTGTGTTTTGATTAAAATTATCTCAAGGGAGCGGTAGCCGGGCAGTAGTTCTAATTAGTCTTAGTAAAAGGGTCCCTTACCTGCTTATTTTCGAAGGAGAAGGCCGGCCATCTTCCGACACAAATCGGCCTTAGAGATGGCCACCCATATAGATGGCCGGCCCCGTTCGATTATGCCCCTCTTAGTTAGTTAAGTGCAATATTCCAACAGTTAACCGGCTATAGGTTACAGCATAAATATAGGTTTGACTTTTATGTGGTCCTATATATCAGTTAACCTGGCTGGTTAAGTTCTGCATATTAGTACTTTAACCAGCCTAGTGCTAACTATGCCCCCAAGCCAGTTTTCAGTTTGGCGCTAACCAGATAGCTTGCATTATTATTATTATTATTATTAGCATTTGTATAGCGCTACCAGACGCACGCAGCGCTGAACACCTGATACAAAGAGACGGTCCCTGCTCAAAAGAGCTTACAATCTAAATAATACAGACAGACAAGACAGTTATGGGTGAGGGAAGTAATGGGTGAGAAGGGAGGAAGAAATATTGAATATCAATCCTAATCACACAGAGTTTTGGAAGAATGATGTGAGAGGAGAGATATCAATAGACATTTAAATACCTGGATGAAATAAATGCACATAAGTTGAGCTTCTTTCAAGCACTAGGATGAGGGGAAATAGGATGAAGGTGAAAGGAGATAAACTCAAGTTGTAAGGAAAAACTTCTTAGACTGGGAAAGGGTGGGAGATGTGTGGCATAGTTCCCAACGGAGGTGGTGAAGACAAGACGACTACTGTATCTGAATTCAAGAAAGCAGGGGACAAGCACCAGAGGATCTCTAAGGGAGAGGAAGGGATTGTAGAGCTTAGTAATCAGCAACATCCCTCTATAAAGAGGTTTTACATAAGAACATAAGAGTAGCCATACTGGGTCAGACCAATGGTCCATCTAGTCCAGTATCCTGTTTTCCAAACAGTGGCCAAACCAGGTCACAAGTACCTGGCAGAAACTCAATTAGCAGCAACATTCCATGTAGAACCCCCAAAGAATAGCAAGATTCTGGAATCCTAAAGAGTGACAAGATTCCATGCAGAATCTCAAAGAGTAGCAACATTCCATGTAGAATCCCAAAGAAGAGCAAGATTCTGGAATCCTAAAGAGTGACAAGATTCCATGCAGAATCTCAGAGTAGCAACATTCCATACTACAAATCCCAGGGCAAGCAGTTGCTTCCCATGTCTGTCTCAATAGCAGACTATAGACTTTTCCTCCAGGAATTTGTCCAAACCATTTTTAAACCTAGATACACTAACCGCTTTTACCACATCCTCTCCGGCAAAGAGTTCCAGAGCTTAACTGTTTGTTGAGTGAAAAAAATATTTCCTCCTATTTGTTTTAAAAGTATTTCCATGTAACTTCCTCGAGTGTCCCCTAGTCTTTGTACTTTTGGAACGAGTAAAACATCGATTTACTTCTACTCATTCTACACCACTCAGGATTTTGTAGACCTCAATCATATCTCCCCTCATCTGTCTCTTTACCAAGCTGAAGGGCCCTAACCTCTTTAGCCTTTCCTCATACGAGAGGAGTTCCGTCCCCGTTATCATTTTGGGCGCTCTTCTTTGAACCTTTTCTAATTCCGCTATATCTTTTTTGAGATACGCCGACCAGAACTGAACGCAATACTCAAGGTGCGGATGCACCATGGAGCAATATAAAGGCATCATAGTATTTTCGGTCTTATTCACCATCCCTTTCCTAATAATTCCTAGCATCCTGTTTGCTTTTTTGGCCGCCGCCGCATACTGTGCAGAAGATTTCAGCATATTATCTACTACGACACCCAGATCTTTTTCTTGAGTGCTGACCCCCCAAGGTGGACCCTAGCATTCATGGTTTGTGTGTTAAACAGGTTGGAGTTTTGGTCTGTGCGATTTCTCTATCAATTTTGATGAGAATGACTGTGTGCTCAAGACAGGCTTCCAGTGAAATGCATCTTTTTCTCTTCTCCATAGCAACTGTGTTTCGGAGGAGGGGGACAAGCTTTTCTGAGGGCAGAGTAAATAGAGGGTTATTTCACTGCTCTGGGGGAGTTCTGTGAAACCTGTCAGGAGTGCAGGACACAAAAAAATCAGAGGAGTGAAAAATTCTAAGACAGTTAAATTCACAGAAGTGTTTGTTGAAGTTTTCCTGGGGAAAAGGGAGGGAAATACTACTACTACTACTAGTACTACTTAACATTTCTGGAGCACTACTAGGGTTACGCAGTGCTGTACAGTTTAACAAAGAAGGACAGTCCCTGCTCGAAGGAGCTTACAATGTAAAGAATGAAATGTCAAGTTGGGGCAGTCAAGATTTCCTGAATAGAGGTGTAGTGGTTAGGTGCCGAAGGCGACATTGAAGAGGTGGGCTTTGAGTAAGGATTTGAAGATGGGCAGGGAGGGGGCCTGGAGTATGGGCTCAGGCAGTTTATTTCAAGCATGGGGTGAGGCGAGGCAGAAAGGGCGGAGCCTGGAGTTGGCGGTGGTGGAGAAGGGCACTGAGAGGAGGGATTTGTCTTGAGAACGGAGGTTATGGGTAGGAACGTAAGGGGAGATGAGGGTTGAGAGGTAAGGAGGGGCTGCAGATCGAGTGCATTTGTAGGTTAGTAGGAGAAGCTTGAACTGTATGCGGTACCTGATCGGAAGCCAGTGAAGTGACTTGAGGAGAGGGGAGATATAAGTATATCGGTCCAGGTGGAAGATAAGACGTGCAGCCGAGTTCTGAACGGACTGAAGGGGGGATAGGTGACTAAGTGGGAGGCCAGCGAGGAGTAGGTTGCAGTAGTCAAGGCGAGAGGTAATGAGAGAGTGGACGAGAGTTCGGGTGGTGTGCTCAGAAAGGGCGAATTTTGCTAATGTTATAGAGGAAGAAGCGACAGGTCTTGGCTATCTGCTGGATATGCGCAGAAAAGGAGAGGGAGGAGTCAAAGATGACTCCGAGGTTGCGGGTTTCCCACTTAAGCCCTTTTACCTCAGTTGGAGGCACCAGGCATTATATGTATAAGGGACCGAAGGAGTTGGCCCTGAGGGAGCGTTACATCATATGGATGGGCAGACTGGATGGGCTATATGGTGTTTATCTGCCATCATTGTCAATGTTTTTATGTATTTCCAGTAAGGTGAGGGTCTTGGGGCATCCAGACCACACATCTGAAAAAATTCTTACAAAGTGGAAGCTTAACGTCCTCATTAGAACATAACTGAGCAATACATAAAAGTAGAACAACGAGGTGATAGGATAAGCATCCTCTCCATTCCTCTTCTACTGCTAATCCCCGTGTTCTGCTGTAGGTCACAGATCTATATTTACTTCTGTTTAACAATAAGCAGTTTGATTAGTCTTCAGTACAGAAGAGACGCACAATGCACTTTCGGGAGAGGTTTATTAGATCACTGAATATAAGAAAACATCCTTTGTGTGTCTTCCACAAGAAGGAATATACGTGAAAGGATGACACTACAGTCGTTTTCATGGTTTACAAAAGCTCTTGAAATCTTTTCTCCTGTGCCTGCTACCTTCCTCTGAAAGCTCCCTGCTGCTCTATGAATATAAATGCTTCTTTAGAGAGTGCTGAGATAGGGAAGGGAACGGGACTCCATATACCACCTTTCTGTGGTTTTTGCTGCTACATTCAAAGTGGTCTACATAGTATATACAGGTACTTATTTGTACCAGGGGCATTGGAGGGTTAAGTGACTTGCCCAGAGTCACAAGGAGCTGCAGTGGGAATTGAACCCAGTTCCCCAGAATCAGAGTCCGCTGCACTGGCCACTAGGCTACTCCTCCAGTAGCAACATGCCATGTAGAAGCCTGCCCTTGCAGATCAGCAATGAGGCTGCGCAGGACGTCAGACTCACAGAAACAGAAGCCTGCGCGGCCGCATTGCTGATCTGCAAGGGCAGGCTTCTACATGGAATATTGCTAGTGGAATAGCAACATTAACATTCCTTGTAGAATCTCAAATAGTAGCAACAGAATATCAATAGTAGCAACATTCCATCTAGAATCTCCAATAGTAGCAACATTCCATGTAGAATCTCAAATAGGGAAAGGGAACTGGGACTTGATATACCGCCTTTCTGAGGTTTCTGCAACTATGGTTTACATATATTCAGGTGCTTATTTTGTAGCAGGGGCAATGGAGGGTTAAGTGACTTGCCCAGAGTCACAAGGAGCTGCAGTGGGAATCGAACGCAGTTCCCCAGGATCAAAGTCCACTGCACTAACCACTAGGCTACTCCTCCACACCTTTCAAATGGTAGGAAGGAATGTGCACTAGAGAGTATCTTAAAGCTTTGAGAAAGGGGAGGTTTGGGTTAACTGATAAATTCAGTGTCTATTTAAACTTCTCTGTTTATTTCTATATTGAATTCAGACGTAGCTCAGTTGCTAAACCTTTCTGTTCCCTCTTCATTATAGCCAGTTCAAGTACACCTTAACTAGAGAAACTTTCTGTTCAGAGTTTGATTCCCACCCCAAGTCCCTCCCATCTAGGCTCAATCTTTGACATATAGGTTATTAAGTCAATAATTAAGATGACAAGAGGGAAATTTTTCACCTCGAGATTTAATTAAGCATCTTCATCAGCAAGTTATTAGCCCTTGGGAATAAATTAGTTCTAGATCCTTGCCGTTCATCTTGAAGAAAACAAATAGCAACTTTAAATAGTTAACCAATTCACCACCACTAAGATGCAGACAGCAGTCCAGCAGCGAGATGAGGGCTATCCAGTCTACTGCACCCAATGCCACACAGATGATTACATCCCGGTTGATGAAAGGTTGCATGTGTGTTCTCGGTACAAAGAGCTCCTAGCTCTCAGGGAACAGGTCCAATCTCTGGAGGCTAAAGTTGCAAACTTGGAGGAGTTGAGCAAGACAGAGAAGCATTTAGAGGAGACCTTCAAGAACAGAAGAAAAGTCCCATCTGACATTTGACAGCCTCTGTGCCGCCATGGATAAGAAAGGTCACCTGAATAGAAAGCACTATTTTCTTATGATAAGAAGGAAGTGATTCTGTACCAGGACTTGCCCTCCAGAAGACGCATGTGCACAGAAGGGAAGGACTGGAGGGTGATTGGACTTGGCAATTCAATCATGACGCCTGTTGATAGCTGACTGACTGGTGGGCATGAGGATCGCCTTATCACTTGTCTCCCTGGTGCAAATGTGGCGGACGAGATTTTAGACAGTGCTGGTAAGGAGACAGCTGTCTTGCTATGTGTGATATCAATGACACATGCAAGTGTGGGAGGGAGGTTCTGGAAGCCGAAATTAGGATTTTAGGCAGGAAGTTGAAATTCAGAACTTCCAAAGTAGCATTCTCAAAAATGCTCCCCATTCCACACACATGACACAAAAGGCAGGCAGAGCTCTGGAGTACAGAATGACATGGGGACAAAGTTTGTCCCCATCCCTGTGGGCTCTGTCCCCATCCCCGTCCCATCTCCGTGGGATCTGTCCCCATCCCCACCCCATCCCTGTGGCATCCATCTCTCCATCCCTCTCCCCACCCCCCATACCTTTTCAAAACTGCCTTACAGAGGTTGCTGGAAGTGGTGCAGCGACAATGCGCTGCTCGTGCCGACATCGGAGCCTTCTGTATGATGCAACTTCCTGTTTCCACATAGGTGGGCAGGAAGGTCAGACAGAAGGCTCTGAAGTCGGCACGGGCAACGTGTTGTGAATCGCTGCCACCCACCTCTCTAAGACAGCTTTTAAAAGAAATGGGGGGAGCGGGAGGGGGAGGCGGAAGGGGAGGGGGTTGGGGATACTCAGTTGATACTTGTTAGACTTAGGGGGTACTTGGCTTGAAAAAGTTGGGAAGCCCCGAGTTAGACCGATGGTCCATCTAGCCCAGTATCCTGTTTCCAACAGTTGCCAATCCAGGTCACAAGTACCTGGCAGAAACCCAAAGAGAAGCAAGCAGCATTCCATGCTACCAATCCCAGGTCAAACAGTGACTTCCCCCATGTCTTTCTGAAGAGCAGACTGTGGACTTTTCCTCCAGGAACTTGTCCAAACCTTTTATTAAATCCAGAAACGCTAATCACTGTTATCGCATCCTCCAGTAACGAGTTCCAGAGCTTAACTATTCAAAAATATTTTGTCCTATTTGTTCTTAAAGTATTTCCATGTAACGTTTGGTGACCTATAGAGAATTACCCCCAAAATGCACATTTTTAGAAAAAATATACGGTAACAATGGCTTTCTTTTTAATAAAAGATAGTACTTCCCATTTGATAGGTTTCTTCTTCCTGCATCTTCCTACCACAAAGTTTTATTTTCTGTACCCAGACACATGATATGCCCCGGTCTGTAGCCCTGGCAAGGTCTTCGCAGTGTCTGGCAGAGCCGCAGCTGTTCCACGGTCTGTTTCACCGCAGTCACAGGTGTCTGGCTCGCTATCGGCATCTTTAATCCTTCTAGGCTCTCTTGTTCAGAGGAAATTTGAGCATTTCTCTGTGGGCCAGTTCTTGCCTGCAGCAAAGCATGCGGTCAGTGTCCACTTGGAGAGTGTGTCAAGCGCGCTCTCCCTGCTTCCAGAAATGTGGCCATCAGGGATTTTCTTAAGCAGTTCTGCTATAGTTAGAAAACGTTTTATTTTTTCTGCTCATCGCAAGCACTTCCATTATGGACCTGTATTTTATTTATTTATTTATTTTATTGCATTTGTATCCCACATTTTCCCACCTATTTGCGGGCTCAGTGTGGCTTACAATACATTGTGAATGATCAAAATACAATGGTCACAGTACGATTATGGGTTACATTGTGAAGAGTTATGGAAAGACAAAGTCAAGATATCATCTGGGAATAGAACAATGGAATGTAACAATGGGGGACTGATAGGGCGATAGAACAATAGCAAGAGAGCATTAGGGTATAACAATTTTATCTGTGGGTAGAGTTTTAAGTGTGGTGAAAGTACGGGGGAAGAGAACTCAGAAGAGAGTGTATTGGTGCTTTTCTATTAGTGTGTATGTGTTTCATGTGTTTTGATCCTTGCAGTACATTTTCTCAAAGAGATGAGTCTTCAATAGTTTGCATAAGTCAGTTAGTTCGTAGATCGTTTTCAGGTTGCGTGGTAGTGTATTCCAGAATTGCGTGCTCATATAAGAGAAGGTTGATGCATGCAGTACTTTGTATTTTTATGCCTTTGTACTTAGGGAAGTGGAGATTGAGGAAAGTTCGGGATGATCTTTTAGCGTTTCTGGGTGGCAGGTCTATTAAATCTGACATGTATGTAGGGGCTTCACCGTGAATGATTTTGTGAACTAAGGTAGAGGAGTGTGGTAGCCGTGTTAGTCCACTCTTAAGGTTATGAGGAAGAAGGGCAACCTTCGAAAGCTAATCAAGAAATGTATTAAGTTATGTCCAATAAAAAAGGTATCATCTTATTTTCTTTTCCATGTTTTATTTTGTTTGATTTCTAGTGAACTAAGGTGCATACTTTAAAGGTGATACGTTCCTTGTATACTCCACTCGATGACTATTAGCCATCAATAATTTCAGAAAGCTAAACCTAAAGTAAGCAACAGCCAAAATGCAGTACCCTCTACTGCAACTGGCAGAAATTTCACTTACCACATGGCCATTTCAGTGGGGATCCCTCACTGCCACCCATTGAGATGATGGTAAGGGCGTCTGAGCCAGGGACGTAGACAGACTTCGGCAGGAGGAGGGTCCAGAGCCCGAGGTGAGGGGGCACATTTTAGCCACCCCCCCCCCCCGGCGCTGCCACCCCCACCACCACCACCACCACCAACTTTGCCCCCCCTGCCGACAACCCTCTCAACCCCCCTCCCACCGACAACCCTCCCCCGCCATCGCCGTCGCCTACCTTTGCTGGCGGGGGACCCCAACCCCTGCCAGCTGAGGTCCTCTTCTTCCTTCGTTCTGTTTCTGAGTCTGACGTCCTGAACGTTGCACGTGCAGGACGTCAGACTCAGAAACAGAACGAAGGAAGAAGAGGACCTCGGCTGGCGGGGGTTGGGGTCCCCCGCCAGAAAAGGTAGCAGACGTCAACGGCGGGTTGACGGTGGGAGGGGGGTCGAGAGGGTCATCGGCAGGGGGGTCCAGGGTCAAATCTACAGGGGCCCAGGCCACCGTGGCCCCACGTAGCTACACGCCTGTCCTGAGCCAACCCGGCGGCAACTGGGCAGTTAGCGGTGCTGCTCCAATTACCACCGGTTAAGTTCCAGCACTGCAAAAAATCTAAAGAGTTACTGTAGCACCAGAAATGGCACACACCGGGGATAGGAACAACCGCCAAGCTCCTGTAGTAGCCCAGTGGTACTATCAGATTGGCGCTTGGCAAGCTCGTTGCCACCCACCAACCCTTTAGTCAAAGGGCCCCATAGTGTTACAGATTAGCGTATAAGCAGATTCATGTGTAAGTCCTAATTAGTGTCAATCAGGGACTGACCATTCGGGCAACCGGGCAGTGCCCGAGGGCCCAGAGCTCTAGGGGTCCCAGAGGTTCTGCCTGGATGCCCGCCGCTGGTTATCTAGTGGCCTCAGCGGGGAGGGGGGAACATGTTCTTTCCTGCCCGGCCCACTGGGCTGCCACTATTCCCCCCCCCCACCCACCCAGCTCCACCGTATTTTAAAAATGGTGGCCGAGACTCCCTGCGGAAGTCTCGCTAGACTGTCGAGATTCACGAGACTACTGCGGGAAGTCTCAGCCACCAGTTTGAAAACACGGCAGAGCAGCGGGCAGGAAAGAACATGCCCACCCCCTGCAGAGGCCACCAGGCTACCAGGACTCCTCAGGTAGGACCAGGGCAGCAGGAGCGGCGGCTGCGGTGACAGGGGCGGCAGGGGGGTGTCGGATCGGGCGGCGGCCGGGCAGGAGTGGCCTGGGCCCAGACCATCCTCAGTCTGTCCCTGATGCCAATCAACAATAAGTTTGGTGATCTTTATAGAATTCGAGGGAAAATGACTTGGCTAAGTTCACAAGGAGTGTTGAACACGGGCAAGCAGGATTTGAACCTGTTTCTCTGACCACAACACCACTCCTTTGATCCAGTTACTCTCTTAAAATCAATGGTCAGCTTCCTGCCATGGCTGAACCTTCTAAATCCATTTAACATAAATTAAAGCCGGGAGCGCCCACACAAAATAAATGCCAGTATTTAAATTGGGAAAGCAAAGAACAGTTCCAAAGCCGTACTAATGTCTGAAACCCTCCAATGTGAATCAAAAAAGATTTTTGGGGAAGATAAAATTTACTTAAGATATCACTTAAATTCGTAAACTTTTTTACTGGAACAATTTTATCCTGTTGTATTATGTAATTTTCTAGTAACTTTGTTAGCCACATTGAGCCCGCATAAGCTGGGAAAATGTGGGATACAAGGGAACCGAATAAATAAATGCACGCATCAGATTTGCAATATGTCAGAGGCGTAACTAGGTGGGGTGCCAGGGGAGCGACCGCTCCCCCAAACAGACTTCGGACAGCAATGGCACCTCATTTTCAGGTGGTCTATCACACCTACACAGTGCGCGCATGTGCCTCTCCGCTCCCCCTGGTGTCACAACCTGGCTACACTTCTGCAATATGTATAACTGCACTGCTTTAACTGTGCCTACAAAGGAAGCTTCACAAATCATTATTATCTTCAGGGCTTTTTTTGAGGGGGTACTTGGGGGTACTGAGTACCGGCACCTTTTCCAATTGTTTGCTAAAATTGACCCATGGACCCCAAGTTTTAACGAACGAGCTCAGGCTCTACACACCAATTCTGCCTTGTCATAGATTCTGTTACTGGTTGCAGGGGGCCTGGCTATTGTGGGGAGGGTCCCTCAGTGATCACCCCACCCCTGAAGGGTGGCCTAGCATTTGAGTACCGGCACCTTTTTTGCTAGAAAAAAAACAAACTGATTATCTTCAAAGGTCCCAAAAATATTTAATGTATGTTCCAAAACAGAACAATAAACCCAAACTAGCTGCACGTGCGAGCCACTCAAGAAAGCACTGAAAAACCAGTCCAGAATGTTTCCTAATAAATCCTTAAGCAGAAAAGGCTTCCTTCATTTAGCAAAAGAAATGAGTAGCCTCTGCTCTTTCCACTAAAATCTACCACAGTCAAACATAAGATGAGAAACTGAAAGCAATTTCTGGCCGAGGGCGCCACCTAGTGGCTATCCCAGAGCTCCAGCCCAGCCCCTTAACAACATGGAAAACAGCTTCTGAAAAAAGGAAGTTCCCTTCTGCTTTTCATTGTTTGAGGTCCAGGCCTTTACTCCAGTGGCGAAGCCACAGGTGGGCCTGGGTGGGCTGGGGCCCACCCACTTAGGACTCAGGCCCACCCAACAGTACCACACGTTTAGTGGTAGCTGGTGGGGATCCCAAACTCAGCCAGCTGAAGACTTCCCCCTAATGGTAACGAAAACACTACTCTTCACGATACCAGCACCTGTGCATGCTCAGTTTTCAGCGCATGCATACTGCAGACTGCCATGGTGGAAAGAAGCATTTCCCCGCAAGCTGAGATATTTTTGTTGGGGGGGGGGGGGGGGGAGAAGAGCACTTGGTGCCCACCCACTTCTTGCCTAGGCCCACCCAAAATCTGTAGTCTGGCTACGCCTCTGCTTTATTCACTATGCATTAGTTGTTAAAAACTCAACCAGAGATGAATAATTACGGATACATGACATCTGAATGTGTCTGGAGAGAATTAGTAATGCAAGTCTAGCAACACCATTCTGTTTGGAACTGGGGAAGGGAGTGTTATTTAAGAGCAGCAGGAACTGCAGTGTTGTTTTGTTTTGTTGTTGTTGTTTTTTTAAAACTAAGTTTTATTGTATGCTGAGGGTGAGAATATCATGATCCGTTAGTCCAGAATGTATTTCTGATTGCTTACATGATACTATAAATGTGTATATTGTTTTGAAAGCAGTAACCTTCAAACAGTTTGCCACTGGTTTGTCTAATTTATTTGAATGTATAAAGGCAATTTGCAAAAATAAACTGTGATATTATTATTGCACACAACAATATTCAAGTTGCAGTCGCACCATGGAGTGATACAAAATGTCCTCAATTTTGTTTTCCATTCCTTTCCTAATAATGCCAAACATTCTATTTGCTTTCTTAGCCGCCGCAGCACACTGAGCAGAAGGTTTCAACGTATCATCAATGACGACACCTAGGTCCCTTTCTCGGTTGGCGATTCCTAACGTGGAACCTTGCATTATGTCGCTATAGTTCGGGTTCCTCTTTCCCACATGCATCACTTTGCACTTGCTCACATTAAACGTCATCTGCCATTTGGATGCCCAGTCGCCCAGTCTCGTAATGTCCTCTTGTAATTTTTCACAATCCTGTCGCAATTTAATAACTTTGAATAACTTTGTGTCGTCAGCAAATTTAATTACCTCACTAACTACTCTCATCTCTAGGTCATTTATAAATATGTTAAAAAGCAGCGGTCCCAGCACAGACCCCTGGGGAACCCCACTAACTGCCCTTCTCCCAGGGGCGTAGCTAGACACCCAATTTTGGGTGGGCCTGGGCCCAAAATGGGTGGGCAGAACTCCACCCTGTCCCACAAGTGATTTGGTCTCTCCCTCTCTCGCCTGCATGCCATATGGTCTTTCAAACATCCCCCCTTTAAATAGCAGATTTTCAACGGCAGCGAGCAGCTACTAATACACACTGCTCATGTTGGCCCCACAGCCTTCCCTCTGATGCAACTTCCTGTTTCTGCATAGGTGGGAATACATCGGAGGGAAGGCTGTGGGGCCGGTGTGAATAGTATGTATCAGTCACTGCTCACTGCAGGCAAAGATCTGCTGTTTACAAGGTATGCAGGAGAGACAGTTGTTATGAGCTTTTGGCTGGTGGGTCTTGGGGATCCCTGACAGCCACATCATAGGTGTGCTGCTACTGGGTAGGCCTGAGCCCAAAGTGGGTGGGCCTGGGCCTACCCAGGCCCACCCTTGGCTACGCCACTGGTAGACTCCAGGATACTGTTGAACTGCACATCCGTTACCCTACGAAACAAGGCCTTCCAGCTGATGATTAAAACCAGGGGGCTGCCGGAATCACCCTAGGTAATATTGAGAAAAGAGATCAGCTTCAGAATGGAAACCTAGTACATGTGAATTGCCCTCAGCTTCTGGGTCCTCAAACATCAATGCCTGCCACAGTGTGATTTACCTTACATAGTAACAAAGTAACATAGTAGATGACGGCAGATAAAGACCTGTACGGTCTATCCAGTCTGCCCAACAAGATAAACTCATATGTGCTACTTTATATGTATACCTAACCTTGATTTGTTCTTGCTATTTTCAGGGCACAGACCATAGAAGTCTGCCCAGCACTGGTTTTACTCTCCAATTACCGGCGTCGCCACCCAATCTCCGCTAAGATTCCGTAGATCCATTCCTTCTGAACAGGATTCCTTTACCCCACGCATTTTTGAATTCCGTTACCGTTTTCATCTCCACCACCTCCCACGGGAGGGCATTCCACGTATCTGCCACACTTGCCGCAACACCTTGGATTAGATGAGTAATCCATGCCAGCCTACAATGAGGAAACTGTTGGGAAATCCTGAATATGAAAACTCAGCAATCCAGCTCCTCTCTCACCCATCAAAAAGGGCTGTGGTTATCTGAAGTGAGCCAACACAGGTACGGTACAGCAATATCTCATAACTAGACATTAATTGCTAGCCTGTGTACTCCGTCGACACCTGTTTCCTAAATTATATCAATTACCTCCTTAGCAATCTATGTTGATTGCAACTCTTAACATATGCAATAACTCCTCAGTACTTCTTTTAAATGGTGTCACTTGTTGAAGTCACTGTTGTGACCGCTGTAGACACAATTGTCTTAACCACATGTTACAATTACAACGTTATGATATCACATATCTGTTGATCATACTGACGATGCAAACGTCATTTTGGTTGTTGAGGTCAATTATGGTAATTCAGTTAAAAAGTCAAATGTCAACTTTTCCAACTTTTTCATCAATTGTATGTAAGAATTCTTAGCAAATTAGGTTATCAATAGAAATCAAACAAAATAAAACATGGAAAAGAAAATAAGATGATACCTTTTTTATTGGACATAACTTAATACATTTCTTGATTAGCTTTCGAAGGTTGCCCTTCTTCGGTCAGATCAGGTTCTACATGGAACGTTGCTACTCTTTGAGATTCTGCTGTGGAATCTTGTCACTCTTTAGCATTCCGGAATCTTGCTATTCTTTGGGGTTCTACATGTAGAGAGGTGTGGTAGCCGTGTTAGTCCACTCTTAAGGTTATCAATAGAAATCAAACAAAATAAAACATGGAAAAGAAAATAAGATGATACCTTTTTTATTGGACATATCTTAATACATTTCTTGATTAGCTTTCGAAGGTTGCCCTTCTTCCTCAGATCGGAAATACGCAAATGTTGGTAGCAGATAGTATATATAAGAGAAACATCCAAGCATTACTTTGACAGTCTGAGAGGGTGGGAGGGTGGGGTGGGTAGGAGGTATGCATGGGGACATCAAAGCATATCATTGATATTCTGACAGAGTATAAGGGGGGGGGAAGAAGAGAGAGGGCAGATACTGGACTGGGGGAAGTGGAGAGAAGAGAGACAGAGACTGGACTGGGGGACAGATGCTGATCCAACCAAAGGAGGGAGGAAGAGAGAGAAATGTCAGACTACAGAAGATGGGGGAGCGGGGGGGTCAGGGGGCACAGGAAGAAGGAAAGAGCAGAGAAGCTGGCCATGAGGAGGGACAAGGACACAAAATAAATGCTGGCTCTGGAGGGAACATAGGGACAGGGACACAGTGAGGGACATACTGGACAGTACAGATGGATACATATGAAAGATGGATGTTGGACATGGCTGCTTCCTGTTCCCAGGTCTCTAGACCTGCTTTGTTTCACCCCTCTCTGGAGGGTCAAACCTGCTATTACTGCAGTAGCTCTCCCTAAACAGGACTGCACATGTTTCAGACACCCGTGAGTTATTTGTTTTACCATTGGTTTGCACTAAAGGTCTATAGACCCCTGAGGCAGGCCCTTGTGGCCGAAACACGATTCATGTCGGGTCATTTTATTTATTCTAATAAAGACCTTGTTTGGGAAACACCATTTGTGCGAGGACCCCCTTTGTTTTGGATCCACTTGTTGTAAATTTGATTTTCGGTTTCTCCTGTGGTGAGATCACCCTCTGTGGGTGTTGGCTTAAAAGGACAGGAGACCCTGGAAAGACTTTTAAAAAAATAACAGAAAAACATATGAGAGACACTAGAACTAAAGTAACATTCAGACAGCAAAGGTAGGGGGAAAAAACTATTTTTTCTGAACTAATTTATTGTAATATGCAAGCTTGTATCCTTCCTCCTCTCCCCCCCCCCCCCCCCCGATGGTGTTATAGGGGGGGCCCATTTCAATTTTTCTGCCTTGGGCCCATTTAATCCTAGTGGTTAGGGTGGTGGACTTTGGTCCTGGGGAACTGAGGAACCGAGTTCGATTCCCACTTCAGGCACAGGCAGCTCCTTGTGACTCTGGGCAAGTCACTTAACCCTCCATTGCCCCATGTAAGCCGCATTGAGCCTGCCATGAGTGGGAAAGCGCAGGGTACAAATGTAACAAAAATAAAATAGATACTATTGGAGATTCTACATGCAATGTTGCTACTATTGAGATTCTACATGGAATGTTGCTACTATTGGAGATTCTACATGGAATGTTGCTATTCCACTAGCAACATTCCATGTAGAAGGCTGTGCAGGCTTCTGTTTCTGTGAGTCTGACGTCCTGCACGTACTCACAGAAGCAGAAGCCTGCGCGGCCACATTGGTGATCTGCAAGGGTCGACTTCTACATGGAATGTTCCTAGTGGAATAGCAACATTCCAAGTAGAATCTCAAATAGTAGCAACAGTGGAGGAGTGGCCTAGTGGTTAGGGTGATGGACTTTGGTCCTGAGGAACTGAGTTCAATTCCCACTTCAGGCACAGGCAGCTCCTTGTGACTCTAGGCAAGTCACTTAACCCTCCATTGCCCCATGTAAGCCGCATTGAGCCTGCCATGAGTGGGAAAGCGCAGGGTACAAATGTAACAAAAATAAAATAGATACTATTGGAGATTCTACATGGAATGTTGCTACTATTGGAGATTCTACATGGAATGTTGCTATTCCACTAGCAACATTCCATGTAGAAGGCTGCGCAGGCTTCTGTTTCTGTGAGTCTGACGTTGTGCACATACGTGCAGGACGTCAGACTCACAGAAACAGAAGCCTGCGCGGCCACATTGAGTGGCCTAGTGGTTAGAGTGGTGGACTTTGGTCCTGGGGAACTGGGTTCAATTCCCACTTCAGGCACAGGCAGCTCCTTGTGACTCTGGGCAAGTCACTTAACCCTCCATTGCCCCATGTAAGCCGCATTGAACCTGCCATGAGTGGGAAAGCACAGGGTACAGATGTAATAAAAATTTAAAAAAAAATTTTGAAGAGGGAAAAGGTGAGAGTGTCTCTATGTTTACTGGCCTTATCACTCGGGGTTGGTTAGCACCTGGAAATTTGAGTTGTTTATTAATTTAAACGTGTGTTTGTCAGCTTCCCAAACCTATATGAAAGTTAACGTGGCCATTATGCATCGCATTATTTTATTAATTGAAGCCCAATGTACTTGCTGCCTTATAACTGAATAACTATCCCAGCTGTTGGTTAAATCCCACCAGTTGCACAATTAGCATTAGATGTGGCTGGTTGCCAGACCACACAGATTTTTGCTGGATAAAGTTTGTTTCCCTAGCTGACAGTAGCCAAAGATATAAAGTTCCATCCAATATGAAAGGCTCAAATCAGATCACAAAGCGAGAAATATTTAACTACGTGGAGTCCAACATTGTGTGAGAGAAATACCTAAAGGAATGTAATGGGAGATATCTCGAGGATGGAAATGCACAGGAGGCAGGCCTCTTTCAACTGAAAGAAAGCTCTGGAATGAGGGGGTCATATTTATTTATTATCTCATTTATACCCCACATTTTCCCAACTGTGTCAGGCCCAATGTGGCTTACATCACGCTGCAAAGGCGGACACCAATGCAGTAAAATAAGCTAATACATCATGAAACCTACATAAGAAATAAAGGCGAGAATAGGGACGAAACGAAAGGAACAGGGGAACCAGGCGAGAGAAGGGAAGGGTGGATGTGTCCAAAATCAGGGCCGTGCCTAGGGTCTCCGGCGCCCCCCTGCAGTTGGCCCCGCCAGCGCCCCCCCCCCTGAAAACGATCGCTACACTACCCGCCCGCTTCTCCCCAGATCCTTTTCCTTTTTGTTTAAATTTACCTCTCCGGCGCACGGCAGCGTAGCGTTAGTGAGGAGGCGGCGCTCCCCCGCCCCGACGTGTCTTCTTCCCTTCGCTCAGTGTCCCGCCTTCTTCTGACGTCATTTCTGACGTCAGAAGAAGGCGGAACCGAGCGAAGGGAAGAGACTGACACGTCGGGGGGCGGGGGAGCGCCACCTCCTCACTAACGCTACGCTGCCACGCGCCGGAGAGGTAAATTTAAACAAAAAAAAAAAGGACAAGGATCTGGGGAGAAGAGGGCGAGGTAAGCATGGTGCGGCGGGGCGCCCCCAGAGGATGGCGCCCTCCTGCCATGCTTACCTCGCTTACCGTGTCGGCACGGCCCTGTCCAAAATTATCATTATATTGTTATGAATCAAGTAGTGGAGACACATGTTGAGTCCTTGGGGTCAACTTTTCCAAGTAACAAAGTCTTTAGAGATTTTCTGAAATTTAGATGTTTGTGAATGGTTTTTTTTTTTTATAGCTTTTGGCAAGGAATTCCATACTTGTGAGCTGATGGAAGGAGAAGGATGAAGCATATGTGGATTTATACTTAAGCCCGTTGCAGGCTGGATAATGAAGGTTAAGGTATGAACGGGATAGTCTTAATGCATTCCTCAGTGGTAGATTGATAATCTAAGCAAATATTTCTTTACAGGAAGGGAGGTGGATGCGTGGAACATCCTTCCATGGAGGTGGTAGAGACAAGGACAATATCAGAATTCAAGAAGTCATAGGATAAGCATTGTGGATCTCTGAGGGACGGGAGAAGATTGTGGAGCTCTGTAACTAGTGTGGGTGAGCAGATGGTATTAATCACGCTGACAGGGAAGTTGCCCCTTTTTCTCTTACAAAATGTGGGAAAGTTTTATCCCTGGTGCAGGCATCTACTGAAACATGGCCACGTCAAGTATATGTTGCTCAATAAATCTTTTATTTGCCATTTGCCATACTGGTGGCTTATTGTCAATGTTCTTCCTTTAATTCCTGATGCAGTATAATGCCAAGGTACCTTAGGGAAGAAACGAGACTAACCAACCAACCAACCGTTAATCTGCAAATCAAGCAGGTAGAAATCATCTTAGTCAAATTATGTTGCTTAATAAACCTTTATTTGCTGTACTGCTAGCTCACTGTCATCGTCCTTCCTCTGCGTCAGTGCAGGGGCGTACCCAGACAACAGATTTTGGGTGGGCCTAGGCAAGAAGTAGGTGGGTACCAAGTGTTCTCCCCCTCCCCCAATCACCACCAAAAAATATCTCAGCTGGTGGGAAAACGCTTCTTGCCACCTTGGCAGTCTGCAGCAGGCACGCGCTGAAAACTGAGCGTGCGCAGGTGCCGGTATCGTGGAGAGTAGCGTTTTCGTTCCCATCAGGGGGAAGCCTTCAGCTGGCAGAGCTTGGGATCCCCACCAGCTACCACTAAACGTGTGCTACTGTTGGGTGGGCCTGAGCCCTAAGTGGGTGGGCCCTGGCCCACCCAGGCCCACCTGTGGCTACGCCACTGCGTCAGTGACTGATTGCATTTTCTTTGCCTCTCCTTTGGACATTGGGCAGAGATCAGATGTACTTTAAAGTTTTCAAACGTCTTTTCATATCCAGGGCCAGCCCGACCACTGCGCAGTCTATGAATCTGCCTAAGGTGGAACAACTAGGGGGGGGGGGCGGCATGGATGTGGCAATCAACACGCCTATGTTCAGCATCTCCCCATCCTCCCTCTGAGAGTTTCAGTGGTTTTCCTTCCATTCTCCAAGGCAGTGCCAGCGTGTAATTTAGCATGCCAATTCAACATTGGTCACAGCTGGCGTGGGGACATGAGCATCTGAGCATGCTCAAGGCCAGTCAGGTCCCACTCCCTCCGAACATCCTGTTTTGGAAGGGGCTGGACCCTGTACATCTTGAGTATGCTTTGGTGTTCAAGGCCCTGCACAGACCATAGGCTAAGGGGCTACGGAAGGGAAGGGAAGCTGATGGACAAAAAAAAAGGGGGGAGAGATGCTAAACATGGAAGGTGGAGGAGGAGAGAGAAGCTAGACATCACAAGGGGGGAGGAAGGTAGGGAACAAGAGATGCTAAAATGAGGGGGTGGGGGAGGCAGAGGACCTTGAGATGCACTGGGGTTTTTTTTTTGTTACATTTGTACCCCACGCTTTCCCACTCATGGCAGGCTCAATGTGGCTTACATGGGGCAATGGAGGGTTAAGTGCTTTGCCCAGAGCCAGGACCAAAGTCCACCACCATAACCACTAGGCCACTCCTCCACTGTTGCTACTATTTGAGATTCTACATGGAATGTTGCTATTCCACTAGCAACATTCCATGTAGAAGTCGGGCCTTGCAGATCACCAATGTGGCCGCGCAGGCTTCTGCTTCTGTGAGTCTGACGTCCTGCACGTATGTGCAGGACGTCAGACTCACAGAAACAGAAGCCTGCGCAGCCTTCTACATGGAATGTTGCTAGTGGAATAGCAACATTCCATGTAGAATCTCCAATAGTAGCAACATTCCATGTAGAATCTCCAATAGTATCCATTTTATTTTTGTTACATTTGTACCCTGCGCTTTCCCACTCATGGCAGGCTCAATGTGGCTTACATGGGGCAATGGAGGGTTAAGTGCTTTGCCCAGAGCCAGGACCAAAGTCCACCACCCTAACCACTAGGCCACTCCTCCACTGTTGCTACTATTTGAGATTCTACATGGAATGTTGCTATTCCACTAGCAACATTCCATGTAGAAGTCGGCCCTTGCAGATCGATCACCAATGTGGCCGCGCAGGCTTCTACATGGAATGTTGCTAGTGGAATAGCAACATTCCATGTAGAATCTCCAATACTAGCAACATTCCATGTAGAATCTCCAATAGTATCCATTTTATTTTTGTTACATTTGTACCCCGCGCTTTCCCACTCATGGCAGGCTCAATGTGGCTTACATGGGGCAATGGAGGGTTAAGTGCTTTGCCCAGAGCCAGGACCAAAGTCCACCACCCTAACCACTAGGCCACTCTCCTCCACTCCACACTGGGATGGGGGAACACATAATTGATGGATTGCCTAGGGTGTTGGATGCTTTGGGGCTGCACTGCACATGCCAAACATCATGCGGTGTATCTAAAAAAAAAAAAAAAGCAAGTGGCAACGTTGCTGCACCCTCATCCTGCTACACTTACCACCCAAAACTTTGCCTTTCTCTTATCCATCAAATTTAGGTGAAACATCTGCAAATCATTCTGAGATACTACTAGAAGGCAGAAATGTAAAAAGTGCAGTTCATTTAAACCACAAACTTAGAAATTCCAGCAGATCTGACTGTTCACAGCCTTACGACACAGCTCACAGGAAAGAGTTAAGAAATCCGCACGAGCAGCCACACAGTAACCGTACCAGAATGAAGCAATGAATGGGAAGTGGTTTTGAAGCCTCTGGGAGGCCACATAATAACATCGACCAATGAGAACCAAGACTGGCCCCAGCCAAGTGAATGGAACCAATAGGGCGGAAGGACTAGGGCACTGCTTGCCTCACAGGGAGAAAGAAGCTTGACCGACCGGTGGCCTATCCAGTCTTTCTGCTCTAATGACGTGGGCGTGGCTAGGATTTCCCAAAGCCATAATTAAAACAGATCTAAGTTCACTTCAGACTCAGAGCAAGGCAGGATTGGAACCAGGAACACAGACGGGAAAGTGGCTCAGAGATAAAGAAAGTCAAACGAAAGTTTAATGAAACACTGGTGAGCTAAGGAAAGAGGAAGAAAGGGCTCAGAAACAGCACATGCATAAAAGTGAAAAGGTCTGAGATTAGAAACAAAGGCATGTTCAAACAATATATGCATGATAAAATGACACTGAGTTCTACCTAGAGGCAGTCAGACAAGTTGCAGAAACACACGCACAGACCCACTGAGCTCTCACTGACCATACTCACCATTCCTGATCACTGCTTCCAGGAAAAGAAGCCCAGGGGAGGTGAAGATGGCCGTGAATGAATGCAGCAACAAGATCCAGGAAAACTCCCTGCTGGAGGACACGCCGGGAAAACCCCCTCTTTCCCCAGTGGAACCAGGACAAATTCAGCTTTTGCTACACCAAAGTCTGGAAGCCAAGAAAGCTGCCTACTGCCCATACAGCAAGTTTCCAGTGGGAGCAGCATTACTGACCTGTGATGGGAAAATTTATTCTGGTAAGTAGGGTCATAGCCAGGACACAGGGGGTGTAGACTGAGCTTGGTGATGGAGGGGGGGGGGAGGAATTAAAGTCTTTACCACACTGTTGGCAAGTGGATAGATACAGAGCTGACAGGACCCTGACATGCTTTTAAGGTTGGCACAGGTAGAGCACTGTCCTAACTTGGAGGCTGCTGTACTAAATTGTACTACCTACCCTGTGTTAATATGGCATCGCCTTAACAACCTGTGGTAATCGCATGCAAGTTAGTTCTGCGTTAAATTTCACGCATTAAAGTTAGCATGTTAATGCAAAAATGCTTAACTTCACCTCCCTGAAGTGCAGTTACCTTTCTTTCAGTAATGGCCATGCCTTAGTGTTCCCACATTTTAATGTGTGAAATGTATTGATAATTTATTAATGACTAGCCGTTGAGCCCGTAAAAAAGGGCTGGTATTGGGGATTTCCTCCCCCCCCCCCCCCCCCCCCCGCGAGGTCGCCGCCACCCCTCCACCCGGCCCCTCTCTTCGCTTCTGAACTTACACATCCATTTGCCGAACGTAGCAAGGCACATCAGCTAAGCTGCCGTGGGCCCTTCCTCCTCTGCCTGTGGCCCCGCCCTCCTGTGATGTAACATCAGCGAGGGCGGGAAACAGGCAGAGAAGGAAGGGGTAGCTCAGCTGATGTGCATTGCTGCGTTCGGCGAATGGATGTGTAAGTTCAGAAGGGAAGAGAGGGCCCGGGCTGGGTGGAGGGGTGGCGGCGGCGACTCCGAGTGTGGGGGGGGAGGGGTAGCAACCTCGGCGGTGCAGTTTCCCTCTCTGTCTCGCCCCCCCATCATCACGTATTGACGCGGGGGCGGGACAGACAGGGAAGTCTCTACTGCGCATTTGCGAGTGAGTACGGTCACTCGCCGTTTATATGTTTGATGAGCTGATTTATGGAGTTACAGAGGTTCCTAATAACTAATTTAACATCTGCACCACTTATTACACTGACTGACTGACCGCCTGCTTGAGCTGCCCCTGTCCCCTGGTCTGACGACTGCCTAGTCCTGTTGCTGCCTCCTGTCGACCTCAACAGCCCACCTGACCGCCTTCTGCTGTCGACTGCCTGATTCCCCTGTTGCCTTTTATTCTGCCCCTGACGCAGCCAATATCCCTGGCGAAACATGGCCATGTCGGGCACAGATGATTGTTAACCTGGGAGCTTTTTACCGCACTAAAAAATGTTTTGTTTTATTTGATCTGCCTCCCCCTGTTTCTGTCTTCTAGGTCAAATGCAAAGCTCGAATTTACTATATCAGATCTGATTCTCTTTGAATCCAGCCTGCTTTTCCTTTCAAAGATTTGGATTTACTCTGATTGTTTTAAATATTTGCAGCTTTGAACAAGTCAGAAAGTATCTGTCAAAAACAGCTGCATCTCTGCCACAGATCACTAAAAATGCTGCTAGGTGACCTTACAAGACTTGGAGACCTGGGCGTCCAAATGGCAGATGACGTTTAGGTGCCTACACTCGCCCAATGTGCGCCAATTTAAAACTACCACCCAGCTACCGCGTGACCCGAGCGGTAATTTCATTTTTTACACACGTCCACTACGCGCACCAAAAAATTTCCAGCATGCGGCGCTAACCAGGCGGTAATCAGCGGTGTATGCGCGTTGACAGTTACCACCCGGTTAACACGTGAGACTTTACCACTAAGCCAATGGGTGGCAGTAAGGTCTCAGGCCCAAATGGACGCACACCAATTTTTATTTTGCCGCACGTCCATTTTTGGCCACAAAAAAATAGGCCTTTTTTGCAGGTGCACTGAAAAATAAGTACATAAGTATTGCCATACTAGGAAAGACCAAAGGTCTATCGAGCCCAGCATCCTGTTTCCAACAGTGGCCAATCCATGTCACAAATACCCGGCAAGATCCCAAAAATGACCTGCGCATGTCCAATACACGCGCCTACACCAGCGCAGGCCATTTCTCAGCGCACCTTAGTAAAAGGACCCCTTTAATGTGAGCAAGTACAAAGTGATGCATGTAGGGAAACCAAAACTATAGCTGCATGACGCAAGGTTCCACCTTAGGAGTCAGTGCTCAGGAAAAAGGATTTAGGCGTCATCATTGATGATATGTTGAAGCTCTCTACTCGGTGTGCAGGAGCAGCTAAGAAAGTAAATAAAATGTTAGGAACAAAGAACAAAGCTGAAACTATTATAATGCCTTTGTATCGCTCCATGGTGAGACCGCACCTCAAATATTGTGTTCAATTTTGGGCACCGCATCTCAAAAAAGAATGAACAGAATTAGAAAAGGTACAGAGAAGAGTGACAATAATGATAAAGGGGATGGGTTGACTTCCCTATAAGGAAAGGTTAAAGTGGCTAGTGCTGTTCAGCTTGGAGAAGAGACGGTTGAGGGGAGATATGATAGAGGTCTATAAAATACTGAGTGGCGTGAAATGGGTGGACGTGAATTGTTTGTTTACTCTTTCCAAAAATACAAGCATTAGGGAGATACAATGAAGCTACTAGGTAGTACATTTAGAACAAATCAGAGAACATATTTCTTCATTCAGTGTGTAATTAAACTCTGGAAATTGTTGCCAAATAATGTGGTAAAAGCAGTTGGGTTAGCAGGGTTTTAAAAAGTTGGGATAAGTAGCATAAAATCTGATTTTACTCTTCTGGGATCTTGCCAGGTACTTGTGACCTGGATTGGCCACTATTGGAAACAGAACACTGGGTTTGATGGACCTTTGGTCTGACCTAGTATGGCAGCGCTTATGTTCTTATGTGAACATTGAGCTTTGAACTGAGCCATGAACAGTGGAGGAGTAGCCTAGTGGTTAGTGCAGTGGACTTTGATCCTGGGGAACTGAGTTCAATTCCCACTGCAGCTCCTTGTGACTCTGGGCAAGTCACTTAACCCTCCATTGCCCCTGGTACAAAATAAGTACCTGAATATATGTAAACTGCTTTGAATGTAGTTGCAAAAACCTCAGAAAGGCGGTATATCAAGTCCCATTTCCCTTTCCCTGTTTGAGATTCTACATGGAATGTTGCTACTATTGAGATTCTGTTGCTACTATTGGAGATTCTAAATGGAATGTTAATGTTGCTATTCCACTAGCATCATTCCATGTAGAAGCCTGCCCATGCAGGTCAGCAAGGCGGCTGCGCAGGACGTCAGACTCACAGAAGCAGAAGCCTGTGCGGCCACGTTGCTGATCTGCATGGGCAGGCTTCTACATGGAATGTTGCTAGTGGAGGAGTGGCCTAGTGGTTAGTACAGTGGACTTCGATCCTGGGGAACTGAATTTGATTCCCACTGCAGCTCCTAGTTGCAAAAACCTCAGAAAGGCGGTATATCAAGTCCCGTTTCCCTTTCCCTTCCCTTATATTCATCTAAACCAATTCCAGTAAAACTCACACCGTCCAAACCCCCTTGCCTCACCCAGCTATGGATGTTTTTTAGGGGTATAATGCAACGGGTTCAGCAACTCCTCCAGTATATGTCACGCTCCAATTGAGCTCAAAAGATAAAAATTGCAAACTCAAGCAAATGATGCCTGTACGACAGCCTAATTCTAAACGCTACCTAGCACTCTTTAACGCTAATCTAAGACAACTTTAAGCCTGACTAGAGTATTCTGTCTTTCAGGTTGCAATGTAGAGAATGCAGTTTACCCGCTTAGTGTCTGTGCTGAACGGACAGCAATTCAAAAAGCCATTTCGGATGGGTATCAGAAGTTCAGAGCCATCGCTATTGCAAGGTAAATGCTAGCCTGGTGATATTCAGGACAGACAGTCTGCATTTTGTTTTGAGACACTGACCACCATGGGCAAAGTTGACCAGATATTCAGCAATGGGTCATATCCAGATATCAACAAACCAGAAAAAGAGGGGACAGACCAACTCTGCGTGCAAATCAAGGCAAAAAAAAAAGAGAGAGAGAGATTAGATGAATGGACAATTAACCTTCCAAAAAACAGATGTGAGGCTTGCAAAAGTAAAAATTGTTTGTTTCTTTAAAACACTGACTGGAGAAAAGGCGACTGAGGTGAGATATGATAGAGGTCTGTAAGATAGTGAGTGGAATGGAACGGGTCGATGTGGAGCGTCTGTTTACGCTTTCCAAAAATACTAGGACAAGGGGGCATGCGATGAAGCTGCAGTTTGGTAAATTTAAAACGAATCAGAGGAAATGTTTCTTCACTCTGGGATTCGCTGCCGGAAAAGGTGGTTAAGGCGGTTAACTTAGCGAACTTCAAAAAAAGGTTGGACGGCTTCCTGGAGGAAAAAGCCATAGAATGTTATTGAATGGACGCGGGAATAATACAGTATTTCTAGGATGGGCGGGACAAATTGCTTGTTCTTTTGGCCGCTGTCGGTGACAGGGTGCTGGGCTCGATGGACCTTTGGTCTGTCCCAGCATGGCGATGCTTATGTACTCATGCACTTATGTACAATATTCATTGGAGTATCAAAAGAGTCGTCACAGAACTGTGTTTCGACATGATGACACCTCTATCAGGAGTCAGAGAATGTGTGACCTGTTCTATCCAGTTCTAAAAAAAATCCATAGGTATCTACCCCTTCCCCAAGATTTCTGTCTTGTCTAGCTATGGGTTTTTTTTTTGTTAGAACTGGATAGAACAGGTCTCAGATTGTATGACTCCTGATGCAGGCTTCTCCATGTCGAAACACAGTTCTGTGTCGAGTCATCTGATACTCCAATGAATAGTGAGTCCTTTTAGAGTTGCAGGCTTATTTTCGAAAGAGACGGGCGCCCATCTTTCGACATATCACAAGATGGGCGTCCTTCTCCCAGGGTCGCCCAAATCGGCATAATCAAAAGCCGATTTTGGGCGTCCTCAACTGCTTTCTGTCGCGGGGACGACCAAAGTTCATGGGGGCGTGTCGGAAGCATAGCGAAGGCGGGACTGGGGCGTGATTAACACATGGGCGTCCTCGGCCGATAATGGAAAAAAGGAGGGTGTCCCTGACGAGCACTGGGCCAACTTTACTTGGTCCATTTATTCTTGCGATCAAGCCTCAAAAAGGTGCCCGAACTGACCAGATGAGCACCGTAGGGAATCAGGGATGACCTCCCCTTACTCCCCCAGTGGTCACTAACCCCCTCCCACCCTCAAAAAAAACTTTTAAAATATTTTTGGCCAGCCTCAAATGTCATACCCAGCTCCCTGACAGCAGTATGTAGGTCCCTGGAGCAGGTTTAGTGGGTGCAGTGCACTTCAGGCAAGCGGACCCAGCCCCCCCCCCCCCACATGTTACACTTGTGGTGGTAAATGTGAGCCCTTCAAAACCCACTACAAACCCACTGTACCCACATCTAGGTGCCCCCCTTCACCCCTTAGGGCTATGGTAGTGTTGTACAGTTGTGGGTAGTGGGTTTTGGGGGGGGGGGGGGGGTTGGGTTGCTCAGCACCCAAGGTAAGGGAACTATGCACCTGGGAGCAATTTCTGAAGTCCACTGCAGTGCACCCTAGGGTGCCCAGTTGGTGTCCTGACATGTCAGGGGGACCAGTGCACTACGAATGCTGGCTCCTCCCATGACCAAATGTCTTGGATTTGGTCATTTCTGAGATGGGCGTCCTCGGTTTCCATTATCGCTGAAAACCGGGGACGACCATCTCTAAGGTCTACCTAAATGTTGAGATTTGGGCGTCCTCGACCGTATTATCAAAACGAAAGATGGGCGCCCATCTTGTTTTGATAATACGGGTTTCCCTGCCCCTTCGCGAGGACGTCCTGCAAGGAAGTACATAAGTTTTGCCACACTGGGATAGACCAAAGGTCCATCAAGCCAAGCATCCTGTTTCCAACAGTGGCCAATCCAGGTCACAAATACCTGGCAAGATCCCTGAAAAGCTCAATACATTTTATGCTGCTTATCCCAGAAAGAGCAGTAGATTTTTTTCCCAAGTCAATTTAATAATAGTCCATGGACTTTTCCTTTAGGAAGCCGTCCAGACCCTTTTTTTAATCCTGCTAAGCTAACCGCCTTTACCACATTCTCTGGCAACGAGTTTAATTACATGTTGAGTGAAGAAACATTTTCTCCGATTCGTATTAAATTTATTACTTTGTAGCTTCATCGCATGCCCCCTAGTCCTAGTATTTTTGGAAAGAGTAAACAAACAATTCACATCTACCTGTTCAACTCCACTCATTATTTTATAGACCTCTATCATATCTCCTCTCAGCTGCCTTTTCTCCAAGCTGAAGAGCCCTAGCCGCTTTAGCCTTTCCTCATAGGGAAGTCATCCCATCCCCTTTATCATTTTCGTCACCCTTCTCTGTACCTTTTCTAATTCCACTATATCTTTTTTGAGATGCGGCGACCACAATTGAACACAATATTCGAGGTGCGGTCGCACCATGGAGCGATACAAAGGCATTAAAAAAGTCCTCACTTTTGTTTTCCATTCCTTTCCTGATAATACCTAACAGCAGCAAGACTCATAGAAGGTTGCAAGCGACGTGACCGCATCACACCATTTTTGCAAAAACTTCATTGGGTACCAGTACAATGCAGGGCTAAATTTAAAACTCTATGTCTGATCTTCAAGGCCCTGAAAGGAAATGGCCCTGAGTATCTGAAGAATAGGATGATCCTCCACACACCGCCAAGGACACTAAGGTCCTCTCAAGGACTTTCACTAACTACACCATCTCCAAAAGACATTACAGGATGTGATACCCACAAGCGAGCCTTCTCTGGAGTAGCCCCCACACTCTGGAATGCACTCCCTGAAAGGCTCCGCTTAACACAAGACTACCTCTACTTCAGGAAGCAGGTGAAAGCTTGGCTCTTCAACCAAGCCTTTAACGGAAGAAGTAACTAACTTGTTTGTCTCACTCACACACACAAGGATTGACTCGGGCTGCACATACTGCAGCAGGACATGTTTTTCCACTCCTACCCTAGCTGAGATAATATTTAACCATCTCTCTGATCTCACGTGCAAATCTCTCTGAACTCACGTGCAACTTTCTTCAAATTAATCACCTTACTTTCTAATTCTTCCTACTTTCTTACTCATCTATATGTTACAACTTTGCCTTACCCATCACTTCCAATTATAATGTTCTAGTACATATTGTGTAGTCATTGCAAGTAGTATACCATGCCATACTTTGTATTGTTGTTCGAATATTTTTACTGCTCTAATTTCCTACTGCTCATGTTTGATCTATTCTTACTGTACACCACCTTTAGTGAATTCCTTCAAAATGGCGGTAAATAAATCCTAATAAATAAATGTTTGGTGTTTGTGTCTTTCCCAGGTACAAGGTACTAAACTAACTCAACTTTTCTCTCTTCTAGTGATATGGAAGAAGAATTTATCTCGCCGTGTGGTGCGTGCAGACAAGTAATGAGAGAGGTAACCAAGCCTCTGCATTCCTCTTTAAATATTTTTATGCCGTAGTAACTGATTGGCATTTCTTAACCATTAACTAGTGGCTAAATGAATTGAAGGCATAAGGTGAATCTCATTGGCCATTAAGAATGACAAAATGCTCATTAACCGGTGCCTTTTCAACCCCGGAAAGCTGATGAATGGCTTCAGCTGCAGACATTGGTTGCCTAGGTTCTGCAGTGATTCATTTTCAGACCCAGTAAGGAAGCCGCACCAGCATATAAAGGTTTTGATATGTTATAAAAAGAGGATGAAATTCATATTGACCTGATGTTAATGAACAGCAGAAGTTAAAACAGCGGTACGATATTTAGAACATTTAGTGGAGCATTACAAAAAAAAAACCATTAAAACACTTTTTACTCCACTCTGCTATTTAAGTTCTAGAAATGTAAGCATTAATTTGAAGTTTCAGAAAATTGCTTCTGCTTAGTCATTCCATCCTGGTGTAAGGAATTCAGATGCAGCAAGGTACTGCCTGCCCCACTGGCAGTGGTCTTGCTCAAAGAACTCCTGCGTTACAGGGAGCCCAAGCACAAACGCCAGGGCCATCTCCCTGTGGCCATCTTTCAGCGGCAGATAGAAGAAAAAAGCCAGTGCAGGGCCTTATACAGCTATAGCCCGCCCCCTGCTGGAGAAGGGAGAGATTGCAATAGGGCCTGTGAGCATACATATACGTTCACACATTCAGCCGCAGCCCATTCCCTGCAGGTTTCATTGGTCTAGAAAGTCTGTGCGGAAGAAGAGAGGCTGCAGCAGGGCCTGTGAGCTGCAGCCCATCCCCTGCAGGAGAAGGGATAGGGTTACCATATTTGCCATGACAAAAAAAGGACACAAAATGTCATTCTGCAACACCCCCGTCACATCCCTGCCCTCCCCCCCCCCCGTCACACCCCGACCCCCACACCACACCCCTGCACTACAGTGTAACCTTGACCCCCCCCAAGAAAGCCAGATTACCTCTCTCTCCCCCCCATGTATGTCCCTTCCCCAATCTGTTTTCCAGCCTCTGCCCACCTATTTTTACAGCTCCTTCCCTCCACCCACATAACTCCATTCACATCCCCTCCTGTACCTTATAGTCATAAATTATCCTACAAAGCCTTTGTTTCAGAGTTGCTGAAGCTGAGAGAGAGAGTCTGTAGGAAGGTGTCTGTTGTCCAGCTTAGTGATCAGCAGCATGGGGCAGAGGTGACAGGAGCCCAAAAGTCCTTACAGCAGCCAGTGGTGGGAGAGAAGGGAAGAGCAGACCCGAACTGAGTGTGTTCCTGGCTTTTATAATGCCCTGGTGGTCTACTGGCCTCCTCAGGGCAGGGGAAAAAACCCTCTTTCCTGCCCGGTGCTGCCACAGACCTCTTGCTCCTGGCGCTGCTTCCAAATGGCTGCCAAGAATTCAAGCAGTGACCTCGCAAGATTGGTTCTGGGTATAAGCGTTCCATATCGGTGTGTTTGTACTTTACACACTGTCATTTAGGACTGATCCCGTGCAGCCATATCAGCTCTCACAATCTAGGTGCTTTTTTTCTGCAGGATATATGTCTTTATCAAATGGACTGCCCTATTTAATTCAACCTGTTATAAAATTACTCTTTATGCATCTATCTGCGTACATTCCAACTCTGCTTCTCTCTGCCCAAACTACAACCAGAGAAATGCCTGTGAACCTACTTATTAAACATGCTGTGGCCACGCAATTTCATAAAAGCCCTTTTCTATGTGTAAACAGGTTTTGCATGTGGCAAAAACATTATCAAATTACCTCCGTTATGTATGAGACTAAGGGATACCTCAATGCCTTTATCTAAAAAGTCCACTAGGTGGCACTGTGTGGTCAACACAAATATTACTCTGCATTTCTCTAATTGGATTTACTGAAGTTGGTGATAAATCATGCCCAGGCTGTTGTAGAGCGCGTTTCTACCCATTCTTACCATGAAGCCACTAGTGATATGCGCAGTTGTATACAGAATTTTGTACAGAAGAGTCAAACAGTTTCCTGAGCAGTTCTTTCACGGGGTTCTTTCATGTTTCTATAGTTTGGAACAGACTGGGACGTTTTTCTGACCAAGCCGAATGGGAGTTATGTACTGGCGACACTCCACGAGCTCCTCCCCATGTCCTTTGGCTCCGAGAGCCTGAAGAAGAACTGAAGAACGTACACAAAATGGAGTCACACAGGACAGAAGAAGATACTTACCATACTTTCAAAAAATGCCTGCTCAAAAATCGAATTATATTTATTTAACGTATTTTCAAACTCATTCTGGCCTCAGGCTACTGTATAATTCACTGTGGGCTGGAGGACCTAAGCTATTTTTTAATTCATCTGGCCTTGTAGGTGAGTCGCTCGGCTTGACCATAGAGAGCTTTTTATGATTGGATAGAAGGTGCTCAGTCTTTCACATGTGCGACGTGGTCTGCCCTACCTCAGGGGCCTTGTGCTAGATTCAGTAAATAGCACTCAAAAAGGGGTGCAGGAAAAGATCAGCACTAAGCCTGATTCTATAAAGGGTGCGCATCCTTTATAGAATCACGCTTAAGCACCAATCTCATGCCTAACTTTGGGTGCCAGAGTTAGGCCTGTCTAAACTAGGTGTAAATCCTGGCGCACAAGTTAGACACGATCAGGCAGTATTCTGTAATTGCACGCCTAACTTTTCGGAACGCCCCCTTTTCAGATACATGCCATGGGATTTAGGCACTGTGCCTTATAGAATAGCACGCAGCCAGTTGCACGCACAAATCCTGATGCCAATTAACTGCAATAATTAGTTGTTGGCACCCAATTATTGCTCATTAATCATCAATTAGCTTGCACACATATTAGGACACAGGCATGCAAATTAGGGCTATATTGCACAGATCTCCGTAACTGCTGGCTAAATAATGATACTTCAACACACAACACTAGCATTACTGTGGTGTCTATTTTGAAAGGGAGAAAAAGTCTCAACCATTGCGGCAATCACTTAGAAAAAGTTTGGTTGCATGCAAAAAAAACGTCATCATCGACTTGAAACCACCCCGTGGCTATTAATTTTTTAATTATTTTTTTTATATATCCGAAATATTCAAAACACTGTTCATGCATCAATTTTTTCTTCAATCACAGTCTTACAAAAAGTGCCTCAATACACATTAGAAAGTATGCTCCAGTTTGCGTATTGATTCCAACGGTCCCGTTTCGATATTCTTCCTCAGGGAACCAAACCGCAAAACATCATTGAAGCTTCATGCTGGAGATTTCATCTGCTTACATGAAGCTTCAGTGATGTTTTGCGGTTTGGTTCCCTGAGGAAGAATATCGAAACGGGACCGTTGGAATCAATACGCAAACTGGAGCATACTTTCTAATGTGTATTGAGGCACTTTTTGTAAGACTGTGACTGAAGAAAAACGGATGCATGAACAGTGTTTTGAATATTTCGGATATATAAAAAAAATAATTAAAAAATTAATAGCCACGGGGTGGTTTCAAGTCGATGATGACGTTTTTTTTGCATGCAACCAAAAAATTTTCTAAGTGATTGCTGCAACGGTTGAGACTTTTTCCCCCTTTCGAAATAGACACCACAGTACTGCTAGTGTTGTATGCAAATTACGGCACCATATATAGAATCCAGGGGATTGTTTGTATGATGTTCTGCGCCCCCCCCCCCCCCCCCCAGCTCAGAGCTGTTGTGTGTAATGCACTCAGGGACCAGTGCAATAAAGTTCACTCAGGCTTTGCACAGGATTAGCGCAGCTTTAGCACACGATTTTGTGGGTGAGCAATGAAGAAAGGGTTTTGCACATAAGCATGTCATTATCTGCTATCACAGACTATGGGGCTCATTTTCGAAAGAGAAAAATGTCTAAAAAGTGGCATATAGCAGCATTTTGGACGTTTTTCTCACAAATACGTCCAAATCAATATTTTCAAAACAAATTTATAGACGTTTTTATATGAAGTCTGTCAGAAGCGTGTTCAAAACACAAGGGGCATGTCGGGGGGGGGGGGGTGTTAAGGGCGGGATTTGGGCGTTCCTAAGACTTGAACGTTATACAACCATAACGAAACAAAACTATCCAGGACTAAAACTAAGACGTTTTGAGCTAGACCTATTTTTATAACGAATAAGGCACAAAAGGGTGCCCTAAATGACCAGATGACCACCTCATTGTTTGGTCACCAGACGTCAGCTCTGGCTCAAGGGCACATCCGTGTATTCAGTGGCTGAGTTAAATGTATAAGCCAGCTGAATACATATTGTAAGGTCTCCACCACCGGGAGACTCTTGAGTCCCTCGGCCCTTTAGCTGAGCTGTTGTTTATGAGCACAAGTTATGCATTATGGAATGGGTTAAAAGGCCAAAGATTGATAAGTCTGTATGACTCTGGAGTCTATCAGAGATTGATGAGTCTGCATGACTCTGGAATTTATGATACCCTTAGGGGGCAAGCAGGCCTGGGAAGGAGACTAGTGTAAACAGCAGAAGAGTGTTGTTTTACCAGCTTAAGAGAACCAGACGTTGGAAATTGGATAATAATCTGTGAGAGAGACAGTTTGCAGAACTAGAGTCATGTAAATCATTGTCTGAAACAAATGTTATAAGCTGCCGTCTCAGAAGAATATTTCAGAGATGCAGACAGAAAAACATCTTATGTTACTGAATTGATCTCTCATGAGAAACTATGGTGAATAAAATTATACTTTCTCATATGCCCTTAGCATTGGTTTCTTTTACTCCTCCCTGTTGAGAATGGCTGGTTTATGCTAATTTGGGAAGGGATACAAGCAGCCTAAAAACACTGTGTGCTGTAATCCACTACTAAAGAGCACACTGCAATCCACAAGGTCAGATCATTATACTTTATTGTAATCCCTTTGTGTCAACTGCTCCTCCAAAGGTAGTTCCCACCACAGCATTTCTCAAGAAGCATAGCAGTTCAACAGCATAGTATTCAAAACAAACAATCCCCCCCCCAAAAAAAAATGTTCCAAAATTTCAGCGGTTCATATAAAGCAGTTATGCAAAGCAATTCTTCAAACAAAGTAGCTCAAAAAGGGCTCAAACTCCCAGCAGTTCATGTATAGCAGGTATGCAAAGTAATTCTCCAAACCCGGTAGCTCCAGAAAGGGTTCAAACCCTCCCTGGCAGTTCGTGTCAGCAGTTAGGCAAAACAATTCCCCAAACACAGCAGAAAGGGTTCAAACTCCCAGCACCCCAAATTACACCTTCCCCATCTCAGACAGCCTGAAAATTCTCGGAGTTATAATCGACCGTAACCACACGCTAGAGAGCCAAGTGAAATCTACAACAAAGAAAATGTTCCACTCAATGTGGAAACTCAAACGAGTGAAACCTTTCTTCCCGAGGGAAACATTTTGCAACTTGATACAATCAATGGTACTAAGCCATGCAGACTTCTGCAATGGAATCTATGCGGGATGCAAAGAACAAATCATAAAGAAACTTCAAACTGCTCAAAACACGGCAGCCAGACTTATATTTGGAAAAACGCGATTCGAAAGCGCCAAACACCTACGAGAAAAACTGCACTGGCTCCCAATCAAAGAACATATTGCGTTCAAAATCTGCACCATGGTTCATAAAATTATCTACTGCGAAGTCCCGGGATACATGACAGACCTCATAGACCTACCAACCAGAAACACAACAGGATCAACACAAACATATCTCTACCTCCACTACCCAAGTCGCAAAGGACTCAAATACAAATCAACTTATGCATCCAGCCTCTCCTATATAAGCACACAACTATGGAATGCACTGCCAAAAGCTGTGAAAACAACCTACGACCATCTAAGCTTCAGGAAATCACAACAATCCAACCTGTTCAAAAAGGCATACCCTACCGACCCAACTTAAATGCCTGAACCCTTCAACACAACGAAACCAAAGCTTGTACTGGACATAACTTAACTCTTCCTCCCTACGATTCCCTAATGTGTCTGTTACACATGATCTTTATTCTACCACAACATCACTTTGTATTTGTTCATACCGGAATTGGCGATCGCCATTACGGTACTGTGTAAGCCACATTGAGCCTCCAAATAGGTGGGAAAATGTGGGATACAAATGTAACAAATAATTAAATAAATGTATAGCAGTTATGCGAAGTAATTCTCCAAACACGGTAAATCAAAAAAGGGTTCAAACTCCCCAGCAGTTCATGTAAGCGGTTATGCAAAACAATTCCCCAAACACAGCAGTTCAGAAAGGGTTCAAACTCCCAGCAGTTCATGTGTAGCAGTCATGCCCAAAACCACCACTCCTCCTCTCTCCCTTTCAAAAGAAATGAACCTAGGGAGAGTGGCAAGGGTCCCTCCCCAACCAGGCCAGCATTATACCCTGACCACCACCCGCATGACCCTCATGGGATAGCCGCCTTTTCCCTTCTTCTACCAGGCTCTCTTCCCGAGCAGCCCTCTCCTGTTTCACCTCCTTTCCTTCCAGTTTAGTCAGAGCAGCAATCTCCATCGGCTCCTCTTGCTCTAGTTCCTCCCCCTTTTTTTCCCCTTGCCAGTCCATAGGTTCCTCCCTACACCCATTGCTCAGCTGCTCTCCATGTGCTTGATTGGACAGGTTCAGAACTCCTTCCCTCATCCTGGCTCTCTGGGACAAGTTTTTCAACTCCCTTCTCTTGCCCGTCTCCTGACCTTCTCTAGGGGCTGTTGGGGATTGAAGTCCCTGTTTCTACCATGGGACCTACTCGGGGAATTCCCAGGGCTGCTGGGAATTGTAGTCTTTTCCTTTTCTCCAATCCCCCAGGGGGAAAGACTCCTTCCTTTCTCTACCCAGTCTCCCTCCCTCTCGAGCCTCCTCGTTCCTCCATGTGCCTTCATTCTCCCTCTCACCCTCATATTCTTCACAATATTTCTCCTTTTTGGGCAGTCAGCTTTGGAATGCTCTACCAAGATCCATCCGAACAATTAACGACTATCTACCCTTCAGGAAAATGTTGAAGACACATCTTTTCAAGCAAGCTTACACTAATGACCCAACTTAATCCTACCAGCCCATCTACACTACTCTTGCTCTGACATCGACACTGACTCTGACACCGATTATACCTTTGACCTTATCTCCTAATCTCCTTATACTCACCCTCCAATCTTTTCTTCTTTATCGCTTGTAAGAACTAATTTTATAAAATCCCATTCACATGGGTAAATCAAATGTTTTTATGTGCAAAAACTGATCCAACAAAACCAATAGAAAAACCAACCCTACCTCACATGTAAAAGCAAAGAGAAAAACCATGGATATGCAAGTGAATAAATCAATAACACACAATACTATACCACAATAAATAAACAATAAATAATATTTTTAAACTAGGATAAAACCCAGAAAAACAATAACGTATCTACAGCAATGTAACAATGTCCATTAATGGATTAATTGCATGACCTGTTTCGCACAGATCCTGCATCAGAGGACTTTGGTATCTGAAAATTGATGCCAAACAGAGACAGTCAAAAACGAGGGCAGATAATAAAAGTCCTGACCGGTACAATTTTTAACTATTAAAACACCCCTCTGGGATTGGGTTGTGATTTTTAGCTTGTATATAATGAAACTAACAGTGCATATGGGAGTGTACTAATGGCGTTATCTTTTCTCTTTTACAATCCAATAACTGCAGTACTCGATAGCACTGAAGGGTACTGTGGGGGCAGAGGGCAGAAATGAGAGGAGGTGTGTCTCTCAGGAGGAGTGTCTCTTCTGCAAGTCAAAGGGAGAGGACTGGGGGCAGAGGGCAGAAATGAGAGGCGGTGTGTCTCTCGAGGAGTGTCTCTTCTGCAAGTCAAAGGGAGGGGACTGGGGACAGAGGGCAGGAATGAGGAGGTGTGTCTCTCAGGAGGAGTGTCTCTTCTGTAAGTCAAAGGGAGGGGACAGAGGGCAGAAATGAGAGGAGGTGTGTCTCTCAAGAGGAGTGTCTCTTCTGAAAGTCAAAGGGAGGGGACTGGGGGCAGAGGGCAGAAATGAGAGAAGGTGTGTCTCTCAGGAGGAGTGTCTCTTCTGAAAGTCAAAGGGAGGAGACTGGGGGCAGAGGGCAGAAATGAGAGGAGGTGTGTCTCTCAAGAAGAGTGTCTCTTCTGAAAGTCAAAGGGAGGGGACTGGGGGCAGAGGGCAGAAATGAGAGAAGGTGTGTCTCTCAGGAGGAGTGTCTCTTCTGAAAGTCAAAGGGAGGGGACTTTGGGGACAGATGAGGAATGAGAGGAGGTGTGTCTCTCAGGAGGAGTGTCTCTTCTGCAAGTCAAAGGGAAGGGACTGGGGACAGAGGGCAGAAATGAGAGGAGGTGTGTCTCTCAGGAGGAGTGTCTCTTCTGCAAGTCAAAGGGAAGGGACTGGGGACAGAGGGCAGAAATGAGAGGAGGTGTGTCTCTCAGGAGGAGTGTCTCTTCTGCAAGTCAAAGGGAGGGGACTGGGGACAGAGGGCAGAAATGAGAGGAGGTGTGTCTCTCAGGAGGAGTGTCTGTTCTGCAAGTCAAAGGGAGGGGACTGGGGACAGAGGGCAGAAATGAGAGGAGGTGTGTCTCTCAGGAGGAGTGTCTCTTCTGCAAGTCAAAGGGAGGGACTGGGGACAGAGGGCAGAAATGAGAGGAGGTGTGTCTCTCAGGAGGAGTGTCTCTTCTGCAAGTCAAAGGGAGGGGACTGGGGACAGAGGGCAGAAATGAGAGGAGGTGTGTCTCTCAGGAGGAGTGTCTCTTCTGCAAGTCAAAGGGAGGGACTGGGGACAGAGGGCAGAAATGAGAGGAGGTGTGTCTCTCAGGAGGAGTGTCTCTTCTGAAAGTCAAAGGGAGGGGACTTTGGGGACAGATGAGGAATGAGAGGAGGTGTGTCTCGCAGGAGGAGCATCTCTTTTGCAAGTCAGCAGCTGCACTTTGAGCCTTCAGGAGAGACCCGAGGGCTACCTCTGCCAGTGACAGGTGGCATGGCGGCTCTGATCACTCCCTTTAAAAGCAGACTCTGCAGCTTTCCAGGAAGATTTCTGACAGCCAGTCCTCACCTAGCTTTGAAGAGACAGCCTTGGCTGAGCAGTAGCACCAGCAGCAGCAGCAGAGATGGTGGAAGGGGCACATCTGCTTCTCTGTTCCCTACAGCTCATTATCCACCTGCCCACCTCCTGCCTAGATCTAGGAAGCTTTTTCTGCAGTCCTGGGTGAATAACCAACCCGTCCCCCAGCGATGGGCTTCTCATGGTCCATTCAACATGCCACCCTGTGCTGATGACACAGCTGGGATGGCAGGAATCTGCTCAATGATGAAACTGCCCATCCAGGATTCAGCAGAGGGACTGGACGCAGCTTTTGTCGGGGTGCCCCTGGACACAGGAACTTCCAACCGTCCTGGAGCAAGGTAAGAAGCCAACAGAGAAGTCAGCTCAGAAATGTAAAGGTGTGTTGCTGGATTGGACATCTCATGATCCCACCTAGAAAGCAAGACAATACTGATTCCATGCTCAAGCCTGGATTTTGCATTAGTCCATGCAGTCAGCTGCCTACAGGTTGACAACTTTTCTTCCTCCATCTCTATATACTTTGAGCATGGTTTATTATAAGATAAACCCTCTTCAAGGTGCATGAACTCAAAGCCAAGCAGCTCTAGGTATCCATTTAGTACATAAGTAATGCCATACTGGGAAAAGACCAAAGGCCCATCAAGCCCAGCATCCTGACCCTGACAGTGGCCAATCCAGGTCAAGGGCACCTGACAAGCTTCACAAATGTACAAACATTCTATACACGTTATTCCCAAAATTATGGATTTTTACCAAGTCCATTTAGTAGCGGTCTATGGACTTGTCCTTTAGGAAACCGTCCAAACCCTTTTTAAACTCTGCCAAGCTAACCGCCTTCACCACGTTCTCCGGCAACGAATTCCAGAGTTTAATTACGCATTGGGTGAAGAAACTTTTTCTTCAATTTGTTTTAAATGTACTACACTGTAGTTTTATCGCATGCCCCCTAGTCCTAGTATTTTTGGAAAGCATGAACAGACGCTTCACATCCACCTGTTAGTTATTTTTTTAAAAAGCCCTTAACATACCACTTCACCCAGCATAAACATCAAAGTAGTGTACATTAAAACGCAGTCCCCCCCAATATTTAAAACCATTTAACTGGCTGAATATCCCCCTCTGATTATTGCCGGTTAGCGCTTAGCGGTTAACCTGTAATATTCAGCTCATCGCCAGCTAGGTTTGGCAACCAAATTAGGCTGCCAAAATAGCAGGAATATCTTTGGCTGGTTTAAACTTAACCGGCTAATGCCGAATTTCGGCTTGGCCAGTTAAAGAAACTGAGCAGATCAATGGTAGGTACATACAAACTTTATTCGTTGAGTAACAAACAATGTATTGCCCGACACAGGCCGTGTTTCGCCCATAAAGGGCTGCATCAGGGGCTATAAAATAAATAAACAAAAAATAAATAAACCAAGTAAAAGGTATATAACATATTAAAAAGCATAAAATAATTGGCAATACCATGACAAAACAAAGGAAGATAAAAGTTAAAATACATGGACCAAAATACAACATAAACAAATATATAAAGTATACTTCAAGTATATTATTTGAACTACCTAATACTACGTGGTAAATATCACATACAAACAGATGCGGTGAGAAATATTTTTTTATTTTTCAGCACGGGAGGTGTGGCCATGGGTGGAGAGTAGGTGTGTCTTGAACCAATCAGGTAGTGCGTCTTGAACCATGGGAGTAGCGTGGGAGCCCTTAGTGCAGAGTAAATACTTGGCAGTAAGGACTCACAGTGGTAATGGCCATTGTACTGCCACGCTAAACCAGTGGTGTAGCTACGTGGGGGCCTGGTCCCCCGTAGATTTGGTCCTGGACCCCCCCCCCCCCCCCGCTGACAACCCTCTTGACCCCCCTCCCGCCGACAACCATCCCCGCCCCCGTCGCCGTGGGCTACCTTTGCTGGCGGGAGACCCCAATCCCCACCAGCCGAGGTCCTCTTCTTCCAGCGAAGGCTTCATTCTGTTTCTGTGAGTCTGACGTCCTGCACGTACAACATGCAGGACGTCAGAAACAGAACGAAGCCTTCGCGGGAAGAAGAGGACCTCGGCTGGCGGGGATTGGGGTCCCCTGCCAGCAAAGGTAGCCCACGATGGCGGCGGCAAGGGAGAGTTGGCGGCGGGAGGGGGGTCATTGGCAGGGGTCGTCAAAGTTGGTGGTGGCAGCAGCGGCAGCGGGGGGGTCGGCGGTGCCGGGGGGGGGCTAAAATGTGCCCCCTCACCTCGGGCTCTGGACCCCCCTCCCTCCGAAGTCCGGCTACGCCCCTGCGCTAAATGTGGCCACAGAGTGTGGTAGACCCACTACAGGCGAACAAGAATATCTCCATCAAAACTCCAGCCTTCATTCCACCACCTGTCATTCCCTTGACAAGGGAAACACCCGATATGACCACATTTGACCAAAACAGGCTGTATCGGGAGTCTTTTGTGCAGACACATTAAAATAAAGAATAAATAAAAAACAAATATAAATTACAATTATTAACAGAAAGAATGATAATACTTAACCTGTAAACACATACACCCAAAATTCTCATTTGAAAATTAGCTTTTAAATATATTAATGCCAGTAAAAATCATTATCAGGCTTATTTTCAAAAGAGAAGGACGCCCATCTTTCGACACAAATCGGAAGATGGGTGTCCTTCTCTCAGGGTCGCCCAAATCGGCATAATGGAAAGCTGATTTTGGTCGTCCTCAACTGCTTTCCATTGCGGGGACGACCAAAGTTCCCGGGGGCGTGTCGGAACCATAGCGAAGGCGGGACTGGGGCGTGCTTAACATATGGGTGTCCTCGGCCGATAATGGAAAAAAGAAGGGCGTCCCTGACGAACACTTGGCTGACTTTACTTGGTCCATTTTTTCTTGCGACCAAGCCTCAAAAAGGTGCCCAAACTGACCAGATGACCACCGGAGGGAATCGGGGATGACCTCCTCTTACTCCCCCAATGGTCACTAACCCCCCACCCACCCTTAAAAAAACTTTCAAAATTTTTTTTGCCAGCCTCAAATGTCATACCCAGCTCCATTACAGCAGTATGCAGATCCCTAGAGCAGTTTTAGTGGGTGCAGTGCACTTCAGGCAGGCGGACCCAGGCCCATCCCTTCCTACCTGTTAGACTTGTGGTGGTAAATGGGAGCCCTTCAAAACCCACCAGAAACCCACTGTACCCACATCTAGGTGCCCCCCTTCACCCCTTAGGGCTAAGGTAGTGGTGTACAGTTGTGGGGGGTAGATTTGGGGGGGGGGTTGGGGGCTCAGCACACAAGGTAAGGAGCTGTGCACCTGGGAGCAGTTTGTGAAGTCCACTGCAGTGCCCCCTAGGTTGCCAGGTTGGTGTCCTGACATGTCAGGGGGACCAGTGCACTACGAATGCTGGCTCTTCCCACAAGCAAATGGCTTGGATTTGGTCGTTTCTGAGATGGGCGTCCTCGGTTTCCATTATCGCCGAAAACCGGGAACGACCATCTCTAAGGTCGACCTAAATGTTGAGATTTGGGCATCCCCGACCGTATTATCAAAACGAAAGATGAACGCCCATCTTGTTTTGATAATACGGGTTTTCCCGCCCCTTCGCGGGGATGTCCTGCTAGGACGCCCTCAGGAAAATTTGGGCGCCCCATTCGATTATGCCCCTCCACGTGTTCTTGTATGTTAAACAGCAAATCGTTTTTTGTTTACATCCTATTGTCAAATTTAAATTTCAGTGGAGGCAGTACTGAATTAGTTCTCACCTTCACATTCAAGAAAAATCACCTTCAGTCTGATGAATTTGCTCAATGAAGCTGGTCTGCTTTTGCCCCGCTTGAATTTGACTTTGTGTGGGTATATCTTCTCGCTTCGTTTCCTACAGTTCTATCTTCCCTAACCTCTCATAAAGAACATAAAGGATTGTGTGCCGCACTGTCTCTGCTGCAAGGGCATAGTCTGAGCCAAAGGTGGGTGGGCGGGCAAGGAATTACCTCCTCCCAACCCCGCTCAGCTGTCTTCTGACTCTCCCCCGCCCCAGCTGCCCACAAACCCGAAATATTAAATACCTGAACTGGTGGGATCCCCAAACCCCGCAGCTAGCAGCTTTTGTCTAGAGTTGGTGATGATGCCAGCCGGCCACATATGCTCAGTGCTTACACATGTGCAAAAATTGAACATGTGTAGAGTGGCTGCTGTTGGCATCAGCTCGAGGCAAGTCTTTCCTGGCTGCCATTTTGAAATGTGCTGGTTGCCCAAGGAGGAGGAAGCCTTCAGCTGGCAGGGTTTTGATGGGCCTGACCCCAAATTGGGCAATGTCCTGAATGACTGAACCTGGCACTCTTTTCATTACAGATTTGGTCCACGGTCTATTCGAGCTGAGTCAATATTGGTGAGGAGTCATAATTCCATTACAGGAGCAGCTCCGTTCCGCTCCATTAACGTAGCCGATGTTGGAGACGTGAATGTGAATCTCTACGATCTAAAGGACAGTTGCAAGAGAATCCGGGAGGCCTATCAGAAAATAATGGCCGTGAATTGTACCCCCTTAACACTGGGTAAGGAAGATAATAGTAAGAGTGGGTCTTGAGCGTGTTATGCCCGCATTGTGCCATTAACCCTGGATAATGCACAGCGTTTCCCACATTCGCTCCATAATAGGTAAAATCCAATAAGATCAGTCAAACAAACACCGTTCAGGAACACTCAAGCAGACGGATCAAACTGCAGATGAACTTCCAGCCCAGCCAACCTCAGCTCAGTGGAGTTGTGGAATTGCCTCCCTAGAGTCTCTGTGTGTTACAGCTACTCAGATAAAGTTATGTTTTCTGAACTTGAGTTGTTTGTGAATTTGTTTCGTTTCTTGGTTTTTGCAGGGGGCGATCACACAATCACATACCCTATACTACAAGCCGTGGCAGAAAAGTAAGTTCTAACACAGAACATTAATGGCAGAAGAAAACTGGGGGGGGGGGGTAAGAGGAAGGAAACTGACCGATCTTTCTTATATTTTTCTTTTGCGGTTAAGCAATTGGAGAGGGATTACCATGTTTTGGGACAGCAGATAGTATAAGGTTCCCAACTCGTTGGGTCAACCCACTCATTCGGGCTTACAGGATATCCACAATGAATATGCATAATATTCAAATATATCTCACAGAAGCAGAGAAAATGACAACAGATAAAGACCATATGGCCTATCCCGTCTGCCCATCCATACAAAGTATTAGTCGCTATTATCATAGTAACATAATAAATGACGGCAGATAAAGACCTGAACAGTCCATCCAGTCAGCCCAACAGTCACGCTCATTATCAAGCTATGATTAAACCAACAATGAATGTGACATAAAATACATTGTCTCTCTTTGGCATTTGGGAGATAGACCTTAGAAGTCCTCCCGGCCCTGTCCTTAGGCTCCAATTACTGAAGTTGTCATTGAAGCCCACTCCAAGCTATCCAAATCCATCTTGTCATTTGCGGAACTCCCTTAGAGATCCTCTTTGCCTGATAGTATTCTATAAGTTGTGCGTGTCAATTGATGACACACCCATGGCCAGACCATCCTCCTCTCTCACTCCATGCTCAATACCCTCCAACATATTCCATCCAGCCCCATCACTTTATCTACCTTTAGTTTAGCTAGCTCCTCATGACAATCTTCCGAACATCATTCAAGGTCTACCTCACTACCGTTTCTATTGGTTTTTGTCTTCTCTGGTCCTACCCACTGCCAACAGAAATAGTTGTTAAGGAAGTCCACTTTATCTTCATCAGTTTCAACATAAGTACATAAGCATCGCCATGCTGGGACAGACCAAGGGTCCATTGAGCCCAGCACCCTGTCACCAACAGCGGCCAAAAGAACAAGCAATTTGTCCCGCCCATCCTAGAAATACTGTATTCCCTCGTCTATTCAATAACATTCTATGGCTTTTTCCTCCAGGAAGCCGTCCAACCCTTTTTGAAGGCCTCCCCTTCACCCTTGAGTCTCACAATACCACATTCAAACTTCCTCCTATCACTAACGAATCTAAAAAAATCTTGTCCTCCCATTTTCCTGTATTGGCTATTTTTATTTATTTCATTTGCATCATTACTTTCCTGACTGATTTATCACCTTCTCTTAGCTTTTCCTGATACTGTTGCCTGTCTTTCACTTTCTGCAATCTCTTGTACTCTGTGAAGGCTAACCTTTTTTGCTTTGCATTTTCAACTACTACTTTTGAGAACCAAAGAGGCTTCCTTTTCCTCTTACTTTTATTGAATTTCTCAACAAAAAGGTTTGTTGCCCGTAAAATAGCTGTTTTCAGTTTTGCCCATTGCTTTTTCTGCTTCTCCTAGATAAGAACGTAAGGACATAAGAATAGCCATATTGGGTTAGACCAATGGTCCATCTAGCCCAGTATCCTGCTTCTAACAGTGGTCAATACAGGTCACAAGTACCTAGCAGAAACCCCACTAATAGCAACATTCCATGCCACCAATCCCAGGGCAAAGCAGAGAAGCTTGCATCCTGGAGATGAAGGCATGACCATCCACATGGTCATGCCTTCATCTCCAGGATGCAAGCTTCTCTGCTTTGGCCTTTACCTTTGACAGGGAGGATCAATGAGAAGACCACTTCATGCATATTCCTCATGGATATGATGAAAAAAGACTGACTGAAATGAGAACCAGTGGTGCAATGCAGGGCCACCAAGAGGAGGGGCAGGGGGTTAAGATTCCCCGGACCCGGCCTCTTAGGGGTCTCTCATGCTCCTGTGTGTCAGGACCCGGGTGATTGCATTAACACAATAACCCAGGGCCCAGCACACAGGAGCAGCAAGAATGACAGACCAAGGAAGGAGAAGAGAAGATGCAGGAAGGTAAAGGGATGGGGTGTGGTGGGTGCCTGAGCAAGGGGGGGCGGGGGCCTGAAGGGGGTGGGGCAGGGCCCGGCTCTGTCTCTCTGCGGCCCTGGTGCAAAAGGCTAGGAATGATGCTGCCAGATTTATGAATTTGGCACTCATGGGAAGGGCCGAAGAGTGGTGTGGAGAGGTGGGTTTTCTCCCCCAGAGATTGTAGACTATAATCTCAAAACATATCTCTTTTACCCCATTATTTGGAATCTTAAACTATGGCACCCTAGGCAGTTGCCCACGTGGCCTAAGTTCAAGCCCATACCTGGGGAATGATGCTGTTTATATGGATGGTTCAATAGGTGGACTGATGTGGAGAGATTGGAAGACTGTTGTTTTATTAATCTCTCCACAGCATGAAGAATTGAATAGTATAGATATGCCAGTTAATAAATGCGGTCCAAACAGGATGTCGTGAGAAAGAAACAGGCAATGAGAGAAGGTCATTGTGGTTTATCTCTTGATATTAGACATGGTCCAGTAGGATTGGTGCACATCGATGCCCACACAGATACAGGAGACAAGGCCTTGGGTGAGAAGATCTATCATGGGACGCCTTTCCGCCGCTGCGTAGACGAGGGACTCTTGGACTGTAAACGGGTGGTGCAGATTGGGATTAGAGGTTCATCATATCAGCCAGATCCCTACAAATTTAACAGACACCAGGTAAGGGATAATTATCTGTAATAGTCATTTTATAGGTTTTATATATCAAATAAATTAAACTTTATACCTTACTGTCTAAAGGTCTACTGTCTATTAGCCACCTGGAAACTGTCTGCTTTGCCTTTGCAAACGCCAAAGGTCCAGGTTAGTGTTTGGTGCTGATAGGAGCACTTCTGTCTTGCTGTACTGTTAGGATCACTTCTGCCTGCTTGTTTAAGCTTCCCTGTTTTACCCTTTTGGCTTCCCTGCTTTACCCTTCTGGTGCTGATAGGAGCACTTCTGCCTTGCGTGTTTGAGCTTCCCTGCTTTACCCTTTTGGCTTCCCTGCTTTACCCTTCTGGTGCTGATAGGAGCACTTCTGCCTTGCTTGTTTAAGCTTCCCTGCTTTACCCTTTTGGCTTCCCTGCTTTACCCTTCTGGTGCTGATAGGAGCACTTCTGCCTTGCTTGTTTAAGCTTCCCTGCTTTACCCTTTTGGCTTCCCTGCTTTACCCTTCTGGTGCTGATAGGAGCACTTCTGCCTTGCGTGTTTGAGCTTCCCTGCTTTACCCTTTTGGCTTCCCTGCTTTACCCTTCTGGTGCTGATAGGAGCACTTCTGCCTTGCGTGTTTGAGCTTCCCTGCTTTACCCTTTTGGCTTCCCTGCTTTACCCTTCTGGTGCTGATAGGAGCACTTCTGCCTTGCGTGTTTGAGCTTCCCTGCTTTACCCTTTTGGCTTCCCTGCTTTACCCTTCTGGTGCTGATAGGAGCACTTCTGCCTTGCTTGTTTAAGCTTCCCTGCTTTACCCTTTTGGCTTCCCTGCTTTACCCTTCTGGTGCTGATAGGAGCACTTCTGCCTTGCGTGTTTGAGCTTCCCTGCTTTACTCTTTTGGCTTCCCTGCTTTACCCTTCTGGTGCTGATAGGAGCACTTCTGCCTTGCGTGTTTGAGCTTCCCTGCTTTACCCTTTTGGCTTCCCTGCTTTACCCTTCTGGTGCTGATAGGAGCACTTCTGCCTTGCTTGTTTAAGCTTCCCTGCTTTACCCTTCTGGCTACCCTGCTTTACCCTTTTGGCTTCCCTGCTTTACCCTTTTGGTGCTGATAGGAGCACTTCTGCCTTGCGTATTTGAGCTTCCCTGCTTTACCCTTTTGAGCTTCCCTCCTTACCCTTTTGGTGCTGTTAGGAGCACTTCTGCCTTGTCTTGTGTCTTACATGCATGCCTTGGTGCCTGTGGGCACTCCTGTTTTGAACCCTAACCCTATTTCTGTCAAGCTTGTTCTGTATCCTATTCCCTGTCTGAGAATCCCGTATCCTCAGTAGTCCCAGTAGTAGTGTTAGTCAAGCTTGTTTAGTATCCTGTTGGTCTAGTCTGTCTGCAAGCTAGGTCCAGTAAGTCCTGCTGGCCGCCTGCACCTGGGGGGTCAACCCCTGGGGAATGGTGGTCAAGCGCTGCTAAAGACCGGTTGCTCTGTCCTGCTTATTCCCTGCCTGCCTACTGCTGTCGTTCCAGTTTGGTTGTTCCAGCTTTGCCTGTCTACAGCTTCTCCTGCCTTGCTTGTTTACCCAGTCCTGGTTGAGGGTCTTGCCTACTGCTGCCGCTTGTCGGCAGCGGTCCAAGGGCTCATGTGGTGCCAGTGTCCGAGAGCCTGAGACCGTGACAATGCTCACCATAGTACTTGCATGGTGCCAAAGGAGCTTCTTTCTGGAGTTCATAAGATGTAACATGTATAGGCAACTTATCCGGGTGCACTTGGTGCTCTGTAATATATCTCTTCACCATCATTGACTCAGCTTGAATACAAGGTGGGCCATGAAGGCCAGGTGCAGTCATCCAGGACATCACCTCCTGCAGATACAGCACAGCAAACAATCCAGGGGCGTAGCCAGACAATAGATTTTGGGTGGGCCTAGGCAAGAAGTGGGTGGGCACCAAGTGTTCTCCCCCACCCCCCAACCACCACCAAAATAATATCTCAACTGACGGAAAAAACACTTCTTTCCACTCTGGCAGTCTGCAGCAGGCATGCGCTGAAAACTGAGCATGCTCAGGTGCCGGTGTCGTGGAGAGTAGCGCTTTTGTCACTATCAGGGGGACGTCTTCAGCTGGCCAAGCTTGAGATCCCCACCGGCTACTGCTACATGTGTGCTACTGTTGGGTGGGCCTGAACCCTAAGTGCGTGGGCCCAGGACCACCTGTGGATACGCCCAGGGCTGCCGAGAGGGAGGGACAGGGGGGACAAAAGTACCTGGGCCCGGGCCTCCGGGGGGGGCCCGGCGCCACCGCTGCAGTCCAGCCTGCCCGCCCTTCATCGCTCCCTGGCATTGAACTTAAGCGCCTCACCTTCGAAAGCGCAGCAAGCAGCGGCAGACCATTCCTTCCTTCCGTGTCCTGCCCTCACCTGATGTAACTTCCTCAAGGGCGGGACACGGAAGGAAGGAGTGGTCTGCCGCTGTTTGTTGCTGCACTTTCAAAGGTGAGGTGCTTAAGGTCAGTGCAGAGGGCCTGGGGGTGTAGAGAGAGCCCGGTGGCGGGTGGAGGGGGGGCCTGGCGACCTAGGGTTACCATATGGCTCCAGAAAAAGGAGGACGGATTGAGCCAGCTGGGCTTTACTTCCATTGCTTTGAAAGCTTTGAAAGCAATGGAAGTAAAACCCGACTGGCTCAATCCGTCCTCCTTTTTCTGGAGCCATATGGTAACCCTAGGTGGGGGGGCCCCGGGGGCGGCCTTGTCCTGGGCCTGGCCCAGTCTCTTGGCGGCCCTGGCTACGCCATCCTTTCTGTTCTCAATCGGAGGTTAGGGAACACAAGAGTTAGATGTTTCAAGTTATACCTGCTAGGTGTGGAGGCCACATAAACTTATGGAGGGTCATTTTTTAAATGGTCGTCTAGCTTAAACAACTAAATATCCAAACCAAACCAAAGTTTCAGCGTGCTTGTCTGACATTGCTGTCTGGATGTCTCAACGCCACCTGAAATTAAATATGACCAAAACCGAGCTTCTCATTTTCCCCCCAAACCCACCTCCCCGCTCCCCCCGTTTTCTATTTCTGTTGATGGCTCTCTCATTCTCCCTGTCTCCTCAGCTCGAAACCTTGGGGTCATCTTTGACTCTTCTCTCTCCTTCTCTGCTCATATCCAGCAGATTGCCAAGACCTGTCGTTTCTTTCTTTACAACATCCGTAAAATCCGCCCCTTTCTTTTCGAGCACTCTACCAAAACCCTCATCCACACCCTTGTCACCTCTCGTTTAGACTACTGCAATCTGCTTCTTGCTGGCCTCCCACTTAGTCACCTCTCCCCTCTCCAGTCGGTTCAAAACTCTGCTGCCCGTCTCATCTTCCGCCAGGGTTGCTTTACTCATACTACCTCTCTCCTCAAGACCCTTCACTGGCTCCCTATCCGTTTTCGCATCCTGTTCAAACTTCTACTAACCTATAGATGTACTCACTCTGCTGCTCCCCAGTATCTCTCCACACTCGTCCTTCCCTACACCCCTTCCCGTGCACTCCGCTCCATGGATAAATCCTTCTTATCTGTTCCCTTCTCCACTACTGCCAACTCCAGACTTCGCGCCTTCTGTCTCGCTGCACCCTACGCCTGGAATAAACTTCCTGAGCCCCTACGTCTTGCCCCATCCTTGGCCACCTTTAAATCTAGACTGAAAGCCCACCTCTTTAACATTGCTTTTGACTCGTAACCACTTGTAACCACTCGCCTCCACCTACCCTCCTCTCTTCCTTCCCGTTCACATTAATTGATTTGATTTGCTTACTTTATTTATTTTTTGTCTATTAGATTGTAAGCTCTTTGAGCAGGGACTGTCTTTCTTCTATGTTTGTGCAGCGCTGCGTATGCCTTGTAGCGCTATAGAAATGCTAAATAGTAGTAGTAGTAAATAGGACTTGAAGATATTTCTATGTGATTTGTATTTTTTCTTGATGTATAATTGGCTTTCTTTTTCTATATTATTTGTAGAGCAAAGTTAAAACTTTAATTTAAAAAATAGTGATTGGCCATCATTCCCTCTACTCCTCCCCATGTTATGTGTTTCTTCTCTCAGAAGTTGTAAGCGATAGCATCCCATCTGAGCATTAGATTGGATGTACCCACTGATCATGTCTTTCTGTTGTGGCTCCGGTGTTGCAGGATTCTCTACCGTCGGATCTTGATAAGGAACTGTATATTTAGAGATGCTTTAAAAATGTATTTTTTAGTCAGTCCTCAGAGTCGTTTACACTTTTTTTTTTTCTGTCCTTACAACGCTGCTTCTGGCCCTCTATTGAAACCCACTAATTTACGGTTTTGTTTTGTTCATAATTCCTCCCCTCCTTTTGTATCTCTGTTACTGTAACTTTATTATTTATTTATTTTTGTTACATTTGTACCCCGCGCTTTCCCACTCATGGCAGGCTCAATGCGGCAGGCAATGGAGAGTTAAATGACTTGCCCACAGTCACAAGGAGCTGCCTGTGCCTGAAGTGGGAATCAAACTCAGTTCCCCAGGACCAAAGTTCACCACCTTAACCACTAGGCCACTCCTCCACTGTTGCTACTATTTGAGATTCTACATGGAATGTTCCTATTCCACTAGCAACATTCCATGTAGAAGTCGGCCCTTGCAGATCACCAATGTGGCCGCGCAGGCTTCTGCTTCTGTGAGTCTGACGTCCTGCACGTACGTGCAGGACGTCAGACTCACAGAAACAGAAGCCTGCGCAGCCTTCTACATGGAATGTTGCTAGTGGAATAGCAACATTCCATGTAGAATGTCCAATAGTAGCAACATTCCATGTAGAATCTCCAATAGTATCTATTTTATTTTTGTTACATTTGTACCCTGCGCTTTCCCACTCATGGCAGGCTCAATGCGGCAATGGAGGGTTAAATGACTTGCCCAGAGTCACAAGGAGCTGCCTGTGCCTGAAGTGGGAATTGAACTCAGTTCCTCATTTCCCCAGGACCAAAGTTCACCACCTTAACCACTAGGCCACTCCTCCACTGTTGCTACTATTTGAGATTCTACATGGAATGTTCCTATTCCACTAGCAACATTCCATGTAGAAGTCGGCCCTTGCAGATCACCAATGTGGCCGCGCAGGCTTCTGCTTCTGTGAGTCTGACGTCCTGCACGTACGTGCAGGACGTCAGACTCACAGAAACAGAAGCCTGCGCAGCCTTCTACATGGAATGTTGCTAGTGGAATAGCAACATTCCATGTAGAATGTCCAATAGTAGCAACATTCCATGTAGAATCTCCAATAGTATCTATTTTATTTTTGTTACATTTGTACCCCGCGCTTTCCCACTCATGGCAGGCTCAATGTGGCTTACATGGGGCAATGGAGGGTTAAGTGACTTACCCAGAGTCACAAGGAGCTGCCTGTGCCTGAAGTGGGAATCAAACTCAGTTCCTCAGGACCAAAGTCCACCACCCTAACCACTAGGCCACTCCTCCACTGTTGCTACTATTTGAGATTCTACATGGAATGTTGCTATTCCACTAGCAACATTCCATGTAGAAGTCGGCCCTTGCAGATCACCAATTTGGCAGCGCAGGCTTCTGCTTCTGTGAGTCTGACGTCCTGCACGACTCACAGAAACAGAAGCCTGCGCAGCCTTCTACATGGAATGTTGCTAGTGGAATAGCAACATTCCATGTAGAATCTCCAATAGTAGCAACATTCCATGTAGAATCTCCAATAGTATCTATTTTATTTTTGTTACATTTGTACCCTGCGCTTTCCCACTCATGGCAGGTTCAATGCGGCTTACATGGGGCAATGGAGGGTTAAGTGACTTGCCCAGAGTCACAAGGAGCTGCCTGTGCCTGACGTGGGAATCGAACTCAGTTCCTCAGGACCAAAGTCCACCACCCTAACCACTAGGCCACTCCTCCACTATGATGATTTATGATCCTGCTTTAACATGTCAATTCATTAATTCATGAATTATTGTAACCTAGACCTCCTTTGTCTTTCTTTTTTATTACTCGTCCCCCCTTTATTCTGTGTTTGATTTTTTTTTTAACTGCTTAGCTATCGTTATGATAGGCAAGTATACGAAATAAAGGTGCAACTTTAAATTGTAAATATGATTCAGGTCACATGTTCAGAAAATGAGGCATGGATTTCTTTTGACTGGAATCCCCTTCCATAGCTCTAATTTCTGCTTCTGTCCCAGGTTTACCTATGTTTCATTTTTGTTGTCCTGTTTTCTACAGGGATTTCGTGTGGTTCCTGCTGAAGACTGCTGGTTTAAGTCACTAGTTCCACTGATGAGTGAAGTGAGACAGCAGATGGGAGAGAAACCGGTTTACATCAGCTTTGATATTGATGGACTTGATCCGGCCTACGCACCTGGAACTGGCACACCTGAGATTGCTGGTCTTACCCCCAGTCAGGTATAATGCCAGTAAGGAAGGATAAATGGATGGTCTTACGGATAAGTGGGCTAACCCTCAGTTTTGACAATTTGCAGATTTCCAGGTCTAGTGCATCAATACATCAGTATTTAAAAACATAGGAACATGACGGCAGATAAGAGCCAAATGGCCCATCCAGTCTGCCCATCCACAGCAACCACTATCTCCTCCTTTCTCTAAGAGATCTCAAGTAACATAGTAACATAGTAGATGACGGCAGAAAAAGACCTGCATGGTCCATCTAGTCTGCCCAAGATAAACTCATATGTGTTTACCTTACCTTGCATTTGTACCTGTCTTTTTCAGGGCACAGACCATATAAGTCTGCCCAGCAGTATTTCCCGCCTCCCAACCACCAGTCGCGCCTCCCATCACCGGCTCTGGTACAGACCGTAAAGTCTGCCCTCCCCTATCCTAGCCTCCCAACCACCAACCCCTCTTCCCCCCACTTGCTCCGCCACCCAATTTCAGCTAAGGATCCATTCCTTCTGCACAGGATCCCTTTATGCATATCCCACGCATGTTTGAATTGCGTTACCGTTTTCATCTCCACCACCTCCCGCGGGAGAGCATTCCAAGCGTCCACCACCCTCTCTGTGAAAAAATACTTCCTGACATCTTTCCTGAGTCTGCCCCCCTTCAATCTCATTTCATGTCCTCTCGTTCTACCGCCTTCCCATCTCCGGAAAAGATTCGTTTGCGGATTAATACCTTTCAAATATTTGAATGTCTGTATCATATCACCCCTGTTTCTCCTTTCCTCCAGGGTATACATGTTCAGGTCAGCAAGTCTCTCTTCATACGTCTTGGAACGCAAATCCCATACCATCCTCGTAGCTTTTCTTTGCACCGCTTCCATTTTTTTAACATCCTTCGCAAGGTACGGCCTCCAAAACTGAACACAATACTCCAGGTGGGGCCTCACCAACGTCTTATACAGGGGCATTAAAACCTCCTTTCTTCTGCTGGTCACAAGTACCTGTCCCATGCTTTCTTAAATTTCAGACACAGTCCTCGTTTCCACCACCTCCAGCGCGTGCACAGCGACTGAAAACAGGACAGGGCGCCAGGCAATGTGAGACCAGTGCGGGACAAACTCTTTAGCTGGTGGGGGTTGGGGACTCCCGCTAGCCAAACCGGGAGCCCCAGAGCCAATTTGGGGGGGGGCCCAGGCCCCCATGGCACCCCGTAACTATGCCACTGGACTATAGCTCCAAATCTTCTCCTCTTTTTGTGGAGAGGAACCACATCCACTTTTCTCCAGTCCTCCAGGACCTCTTCTGACACAAAAGAACCAATGAAAAGGTCAGACGACAGAGCCTTCAGAACTTCCCCAAGTTCCTTCATTATCCTCAGCTGTTGGCCATCTGGCCCCGTTGCTTTGTCTACTTTCAGTTCAGTTTCACACAAACATAGTCTTCTGAAAATCATTCAAGGTCTTCCACACTTCCATTTCTATTTAAGTTTGTCTTCTGCAGTCCTAATCCTGGCCATTCCTCTGTGAACACAGAACAGAAATATTTGTTAAGCAATCCTGCTTTCTCTTGTTTTCTAGGCCCTGGAGATTATTCGTGGCTGCCAAGGACTGAATATCGTAGGGTGTGACCTTGTGGAAGTGGCACCAATGTATGATGCTTCTGGTGAGTTTCAAAAAAAGCACCCAACACTCAGTAGGTTCAGATTCCAGATGAAAAATCCCTCACTCTTCCTAATTCTATCTCTGACAGAGACAATTATTACAGGAATTACTGTATCAGTGCCTCAAAGGTCACAGACAGGTCTAGTTTTCAGGCTATCCAAACTATGCAAATGAATCCCATTCTTAGGCCGTATGTCTGCAAACGTATCTGATTAACATTCATTGAGGATATCTTGAAAAAAACATCAATTTCCTTCCATCACTGGGAACCCTGTACAAGATTACTGGTTGGCAGGGCCGCCGAGAGGGGGGGACAGGGGGGACAAAATTCCCTGAGCCTCCGGGGGGGGCCCAGCGCCGCCACCGCAGTCTGGCCCGCCCGCCCTCCGTCGCTCCCTGGCATTGAACTTAAGCGCCTGACCTTCGAAAGCGCAGCAAGCAGCGGCAGACCACTCCTTCCTTCCGTGTCCTGCCCTCGCCTGACGTAACTTCCGCGAGGGCGGGCCACGGAAGGAAGGAGCGGTCTGCCGCTGCTTGTTGCTGCGCTTTCGAAGGTGAGGTGCTTAAGGTCAGTGCAGAGGGCCCGGGGGTGGAGAGAGGACCCGGTGGAGGGGGGGCCCGGCGACCTCGGGTGGGGGGGGGGGCCCGGGGGCGGCCTTGTCCCGGGCCTGGCCCAGTCTCTTGGCGCCCTGGTGGTTGGTACCACATCAGTCCATAGGCACTAACATTTCAGAATGATTGGGGGTGTGAAACACAATGGGGAGTGGAGGAGTGGCCTAGTGGTTAGGGTGGTGGACTTTGGTCCTGGGGAACTGAGGAACTGAGTTCGATTCCCACTTCAGGCACAGGCAGCTCCTTGTGACTCTGGGCAAGTCATTTAACCCTCCATTGCCCCATGTAAGCCGCATTGAGCCTGCCATGAGTGGGAAAGCGCGGGGTACAAATGTAACAAAAATAAAATAGATACTATTGGAGATTCTACATGGAATGTTGCTACTATTGGAGATTCTACATGGAATGTTGCTATTCCACTAGCATGTACGTGCAGGACGTCAGACTCACAGAAGCAGAAGCCTGCACGGCCACATTGGTGATCTGCAAGGGCCAACTTCTACATGGAATGTTGCTAGTGGAATAACAACATTCCATGTAGAATCTCAAATAGTAGCAACAGTGGAGGAGTGGCCTAGTGGTTAGTGGTGGTCCTGGGGAACTGAGGAACTGAATTCGATTCCCGGCACAGGCAGCTCCTTGTGACTCTGGGCAAGTCACTTAACCCTCCGTTGCCCCATGTAAGCCGCACTGAGCCTGCCATGAGTGGGAAAGCACGGGGTACAAATGTAACAAAAAAATGGGGATGTTTTACTAAACCGCAGTAGCGTTTTTAGTTCATGGTAGAAATCAACTGGCGGTAAACGCCGAGACGCCATTGGCAGTAAATGCTGAGACGCCATGGCCTCTCGGTGTTTAATAGAATAATTTTAGCCCGAAGTTAGTCCGTAGCAACCAAGTTTTAAAAATTTGTCATCTTTCTTTCAGGCAACACAGCTCTGATTGCTGCCAACATGTTATTTGAGATGCTGTGTGTTCTGCCAGGAGTGAAATGCTTCTAATCAAATCTATCCCAGCCGGGACGTCAACTCAACCGATGCACTGAAATCTAAGCTTGACTCCAGGATTGTACACAAATCTTCTTTCCATGTGCCAAAGTGTGCCTTTCAATAGATTCATCATCACAATTAGTGCAAATGCTGAAGCCCTAGGAAGGATGATTACAAAACGCACATGGAAATGGTGCCAAAAGGAGCACAAACATGTGATAGAACATAAGAGTAACCATACTGGATCAGACTAATGGTCCACCTAGGCCAGTATCCTGTTTTCCAAATAGTGGCCAAGCTAGGTCACAAGTGCCTGGCAGAAACCCAAATCGTGGCAACATTCCATGTAGAATCCCAAAGAATAGCAAGATTCTGGAATCCTAAAGAGTGACAAGATTCCATGCAGAATCTCAAAGAGTAGCAACATTCCATGTAGAACCCCAAAGAATAGCAAGATTCTGGAATCCTAAAGAGTGACAAGATTCCATGGAGAATCTCAAAGAGTAGCAACATTCCATGTAGAACCCCAAAGAATAACAAGATTCTGGAAACCTAAAGAGTGACAAGATTCCGTGCAGAATCTCAGAGTAGCAACATTCCATACTACAATCCCAGGGCAAGGAGTTGCTTCCCATGTCTGTCTCAATAGCAGACTATGGACTTTTCCTCCAGGAATTTGTCCAAACCTTTTTTAAACCTAGATACATTAACCGCTGTGACCACATCCTCCGGGAAAGTGTTCCAAAGCTTAACTATTCGTTGAGTGAAAAAATATTTCCTCCTATTCATTTTTAAAGTATTTCCATGTAACTTCCTCGAATGTCCCCTAGTCTTTGTACTTTTGGAAAGAGTAAAAAATCGATTTATTTCTACTCGTTCTACACAGGAGTTTGTAGACCTCAATCGTATCTCCCTTCATCTACCTCTTTTCCAAGCTGAAGATCCCTAACCTCTTTTGCTTTTCCATATCCTTTATCATTTTGGTCGCTCTTCTTTGAAACTTTTCTAATTCCAATATATCTTTTTTGAGATACGTCGACCAGAACTGAACACAATACTCAAAGTGCGGATGCACTATGGAGTTATACAAAGGCATTTTAGTATTTTTGGTCTTATTCACTGTCCCTTTCCTAATAATTCCCAGCATCCCGAGTTGTAAAGGAGTGAGGATGCTTTGATGTCCCCATGCATACCCCCACCCTCCCACTCTGTCAGACAGTCAAAGTAATGCTTTGATGTTTCTCTCATATATACTATCTGCTACCTCATTTGCTTATTTCTGATCTGAGGAAGAAGGGCAACCTTCGAAAGCTAATCAAGAAATGTATTAAGTTATGTCCAATAAAAAAGGTATCATCTTATTTTCTTTTCCATGTTTTATTTTGTTTGATTTCTATTGATAACCTTTAAGAGTGGACTAACATGGCTACCACACCTCTCTACTAAAGGAGTGAGGGAATACCAGAGATCAGCTGGTACTGGAACAGGAATGATATTGGCAGACAGGATGGGCCTTAGGGTCCACATCTGCCAGCTGATCCCATTTCTAAAAGAGGGGGACAGAACAGTCGTCACCCTGGAAATTCTGATGTGTCAGGATTCCAACCAAACCTTTCACGCACTGCGGCAGATAGCAACCAAAAATCACGTAGGCCCACATCTTCCGGGTGGTAGAAATGTACAGGCACCTAGGTTTTAGGAACTGCTTTTCTGTTAAGTTCTGATGACTAGAAACCAAATCAGACCATACCACCCTGTTAGTCAGAAACGGGTTGAGGCAAGGGAGTAAATAACAGCTGTCCTCTAAGGACAGACCCAGGTGCAACTGTTATCACAATGAATGAATAGCTCAGCTCCATTCAATCCAGCAGACATCACACCAGCACACGAGATCTCCAACCAATGCCTATAAAGTCATGAATACACTTTCGCCTCCAGGGCATTATATCAAACAGATTCACATGTCAAAATGCAATATCAACACCAGTATGAATGTCTTAAAATAGTTTCCAATACAGTTTATAATTGCTTTACAAATAAAAATAATAATTAAAATGAAAGGATCAGTGCTTATTTTTCTTACAACAGATGTTGAGAAATGTTTGCTTATATGCTAAGAAGGCAAATTCCTCTATGATTTTCTTTGTGTTTTTTCAGCCTGAGAAAAGCATGTTCCAGCGAGGGTTAAAATTAATATGCGTGCATGCTTCCATGTCCAGCACTGTTGGAACATGTCCCATTCTTTCACTCCAGTCCTGAAATAACACACCACAACATCTGTTGAAGACACCCTACTGCCATTTTTCACTCTGTAAACATAGACCAGGACATCTTTATAATCATTGGTACTATCCATTACTGCACCATGCAAACCCACCTGTGAGAAACCAAAACTACATAAATACATAAGTAATGCCATACTGGGAAAAAGGCCAAAGGTCCATCGAGCCCAGCATCCTGTCCACGACAGCGGCCAATCCAGGCCAAGGGCACCTGGCAAGCTTCCCAAACGTACAAACATTCTATACAATCAAGCCATTGTGACATCACTAATGAGGTTGGCTCTTATTGGTGGAATGAGCCACTATGACATCACAATAGGTTAAATCACTGCTCTATGTAATAAAAGTGAGCCAAGTAGAGGACATAAGTACATAAGTAATGCCACACTGGGAAAAGACCAAGGGTCCATTGAGCCCAGCATCCTGTCCACGACAGCGGCCAATCCAGGCCAAGGGCACCTGGCAAGCTTCCCAAACGTACAAACATTCTATACAATCAAGCCATTGTGACATCACTAATGAGGTTGACTCTTATTGGTGGAATGAGCCACTATGACATCACAATAGGTTAAATCACTGCTCTATGTAATAAAAGTGAGCCAAGTAGAGGACATAAGTACATAAGTAATGCCACACTGGGAAAAGACCAAGGATCCATCGAGCCCAGCATCCTGTCCACGACAGCGGCCAATCCACGCCAAGGGCACCTGGCAAGCTTCCCAAACGTACAAACATTCTATACATGTTATTCCCGGAATTGTGGATTTTTCCCAAGTCCATTTAGTAGCGGTCTATGGACTTGTCCTTTAGGAGACCGTCCAACCCCTTTTTAAACTCTGCCAAGCTAACCGCCTTCACTACGTTCTCCGGCAACGAATTCCAGAGTTTAATTACGCGTTGGGTGAAGAAATATTTTCTCCTATTTGTTTTAAATTTACTACACTGTAGTTTCATCGCATGCCCCCTAGTCCTAGTATTTTTGGAAAGCGTGAACAGACGCTTCACATCCACCTGTTCCACTCCACTCATTATTTTATATGCCTCTATCATGTCTCCCCTCAGCCATCTCTTCTCCAAGCTGAAAAGCCCTAGCCTCCTTAGTCTTTCTTCTTAGGGAAGTCGTCCCATCCCCGCTATCATTTTCGTTGCCCTTCGCTGCACCTTTTCCAATTCTACTATATCTTTCTTGAGATGCGGCGACCATTGATATTATAAAGTTATCCCATAATTGCATTGTCAAAGGACTATCACTAACCACACCTTCTCCGAAAGACATTACACAATGTGATACCTGCAAGCAAGCCTTCTCCAGAGTGTCCCCCATACTCTGGAATGCGCTTAACGCAAGACTATCTCTACTTCAGGAAGCAGGTGAAAGCTTGGCTCTTCAACCAGTCCTTTAATGGAAGACGTAACTAACTTGTTAGTCTCACTCACACACACAAGGAGTGACTCGGTCTGCACATACTCCAGCAGGACATGTTTATCCACTCATACCCTAGCTGAGATAGTATTTAATCATCTCTCTGACCTCATCTGCACCTTTCTTTAAATTAGTCACCTTACCATTGGATGTAGGGTGTGGTAATGTTCTGACCACCAGAGGAGAGCGCTTGGGGATACCCACCAGCTCAGGCATTTATTGCGGTGGGGCAGTGGGAAGAACAGGGATGGGGAAAAACTGTGTGCCCCCCTTATCTTGGGCTCAGGCCCATCCAAATTGGCCTGTCTTGCTATGTCACTGTGCAAAACTAGCCAGTTAAATGTCATTGAATATCGGTGGCCAGTTTGCTCAGCGAGGTTTAACCGACCCTGAGGGATAAGTGTTGGTATTCCCCATGTCTACTTGAATAGCATTTTATGGACTTTTCCTCCAGGAACCTAGCCAAACTTTTTTAAAACCCAGATATACTAAGTGCTTCTACCACACCTTCCAGCAACGAGTTTCAGAGCTTAACTATTGAATGAAAACATATTGTCTCCAATTCGCTTTTTGAAAGCGTAAACAATCAATTTGCGTTTACCCATTCCACTCCATTCAGGATTTTGTAGACCTTTCTCACATCCCCTCATCCTTCTTTTCTCCAAGTTGAATAACCCTAACCTTTTAAGCCTGTCCTTATATGAGAGGAGTTCCATCTCCTTAATCATTTCGGTCACTCTTTGAACCTTTTCTAATTCGGCTATATCTTTTTTTGAGATACGGTGATCAGAATTCCACAGAATACTCAAGGTGAGGTCACACCATGGCGTGATACGGAGACATTATAATATTCTTTGTCTTATTTTTTTTTAATCCCTTTCCTAATCATTCCTAGCATTCCGTTCGCTTTCTTGGTCACTGCCACACACTGAGCAGAAGATTTCACAGTATTGTCCACAATGAAAGCTACATCTTTTTCTTGGGTGCCGACTCCTAAAGTGAAAGCTAACGTGGAGTAACTATCATTTGGATCATTCTTCCCAATGTGCATTATATTGCACGTGTCCACATTAAATTGCGTTTCCCATTTGCATGCCCAATCCTCCCAGTTTCCTGGGATCGTCCTGTAAATTTCCAGTCTGGATGCCGTTTTACAAGTTCAAATATTTTCGTGCCATCTGCGTGTTTAATCACCTCACTGCTGCTGCCTGCTGCTCCTGTTGTGTTTTGGGTAGGTTATCTGCCTAAACCTAAATTTATTTATTTGTTGCATTTGTATCCCACATTTTCCCACCTCTTTGCAGGCTCAATGTGGCTTACAATACATCATGAATAGTGAGAATGCATGATAAAGTATACATTTAGTAATAAGCAGAAAGATTTTGGGCAACATGATAATGATAAAACATGATAGTGTATTAACAAGCAAACATATTAAGAAGTATTTAAGTAAATGCATAACTTACCTATTTAGCAAGGTAATATTAATGTCAAAAGGCTTTAAGCAGTGGCTCAGCCTTCGACCTTCTCTAATGCCTTATTGTGCAGTGAAAACGTAGCCTTTTAGCAAGTTAAGCTAATGGGTTTTATCTGTATAAGGGCGGAATGTACAAAAGTAACCAAGGTTTCACTTTGCCACCTGCTGGCAAATGCATAGCAGTGCTTTGAATATCAACTCAGTTCACCAACAAAAATAAATAAATAAAAAGCCCTGAGCATAATGAAACTTTCATTCTTAACAATTAGAATTCCTTTCTGTTATCAGGTTTCATATCAAGTGGAAATAACAGTCTACATAGAAGTGCAGTCCTCATGACATTTTCTTTTCTCTTTTACCTTCTGACAACTGCAGTAGGTAGAAATCATTCTTTTCTTTAGGGACAGGACTTTCATTTTCTAGATAGTGCAGGAGGGGACCCTGAGGACAGTAATAAGAGGAGGAGTGTAGGGAGGGGACTGGGCACTGGGGACAGGGGGCAGAAATGATAGGAGGTGTGTCTCTCAGGAGGAGTGTCTCTTCTGCAAGTCAAAGGGAGGAGACTGGGAACAGGACAGGAATGAGAGAAGGTGTGTCTCTCAGGAGGAGTGTCTTCTGTGAATGAAAGGGAGGGGACTTTGGGGACAGAGGATGGGAATGAGAGGACATGTTTCTCTCAGGAGGACTGTCTCTTCTGAAAGTCAAAGGGAGGGGACAGAGGGCAAAAATGAAAGGAGGTGTGTCTCTCAGGAGGAGTGTCTCTTCTGCAAGTCAAAGGGAGGAGACTGGGAACAGGACAGGAATGAGAGGACATGTTTCAGGAGGAGTGTCTGTTCTGCAAGTCAAAGGGAGGGGACTGGGGACAGAGGGCAGAAATGAGAGGAGGTGTGTCTCTCAGGAGGAGTGTCTCTTCTGCAAGTCAGAGGGAGGGGACTGGGGACAGAGGACAGGAATGAGAGGACATGTTTCAGGAGGAGTGTCTCTTCTGCAAGTCAAAGGGAGGAGACTGGGGGCAGAGAGCAGAAATGAGAGAAGGTGTGTCTCTCAGGAGGAGTGTCTCTTCTGAAAGTCAAAGGGAGGGGACTTTGGGGACAGATGAGGAATGAGAGGAGGTGTGTCTCGCAGGAGGAGCATCTCTTTTGCAAGTCAGCAGCTGCACTTTGAGCCTGCAGGAGAGACCCGAGGGCTACCTCTGCCAGTGACAGGTGGCATGGCGGCTCTGATCACTCCCTTTAAAAGCAGACTCTGCAGCTTTCCAGGAAGATTTCTGACAGCCAGTCCTCACCTAGCTTTGAAGAGACAGCCTTGGCTGAGCAGTAGCAGCACCAGCAGCAGCAGAGATGGCACCAGCAGCAGCAGAGATGGTGGAAGGGGCACATCTGCTTCTCTGTTCCCTACAGCTCATTATCCACCTGCCCACCTCCTGCCTAGATCCAGGAAGTGGGTGAATAACCAACCCATCCCCCAGAGATCGGCTTCTCATGGACCCTTGAACATGCCACCCAGTGCTCAAAACACAGCCAGGATGGTAGGAATCTGCTCAATGATGAAACTGCCCGTCCAGGATTCAGCAGAGGGACTGGACGCAGCTTTTGTCGGGGTGCCCCTGGACACAGGAACTTCCAACCGCCCTGGAGCAAGGTAAGAAGCCAACTCAGAAATGTGAAGGACTGACAAGTGCTGAGATTGAGGCAAAGAACCGATGTAGGAGATTTTATACAACAGCTGTGCCAGATATTACAGTAAAATAAAACAGGTGTGAATCAGTGCCGTAGCCACAGGTGGGCCACTTAGGGCTCAGGCCCACCCAACATTAGCACACGTTTAGCGGTAGCCAGTGGGGATCCCAAGCTCCACCAGCTGAAGACTTCCCCCTGATGGTAACGAAAACGCTACTGTCCACAATACCGGCACCTGCGCATGCTCGGCTTTCAGCGCATGCCTGCTATAGACTGCCAAGGTGGAAAGGAGCGGTTTTTTCACCAGCTGAGATTATTTTTTTTGGGGGGGGGGGGGGGTGATGAAGGGAACACTTGGTGCCCACCCACTTCTTGCCTAGGCCCACCCAAAATCTGTTGTCTGGCTACGCCTCTGGTGTGAAGGGGTTTGGGGCTTTCGTTTACACCTTTTTCTGCTTGGCCCATGATTTGCGAGATGAGTGGTCTAAAAACCTCACTCCTCTAAGCTTTTGAGATCGTTTAATCACTGGGAGGTATGATGAAAGCTGCAGCCTCTTAGATCTTTGGTTTCTAGTGTGTTTGTGATATCTTTCCTTTTCCTTCTACTGTTTTGGATTTTAAATTGTACATGGCTTGGGACTTGGCGGGTCCAATTTTTGGCAATTAAGTTTTAGTAATAAACATAAACACAGATATTTCCCCATCCACGGAGATCCCACAATCTATTACCTGAGGCCATCTACAATTATTAAGTGACTTGCCGGAGCTGCAGTGGATTTGAACTGGGCTTCCCTGGTTCTCAGCCTGCTTCTTTAACCACTAGAATATTATTATTATTAATTACATTTGTACCCCACGCTTTCCCACACAAAGCAGGTTCAATGCGGCTTACAAAGTAAATAGAATTACAAAGTCTTGAAGGAGAATGTTACAAGTTGTAGTAAACATGGTAGAGGGGATAGGGCTGGCCAGACTTATATGGTCTGTGCACTGAAGAGGACAGTACAAATAAAAAAGTAGCACATATGAATTTATCTTCTTGGGCAGACTGGATGGACCGTGCAGGTCTTTTTCTGCCGTCATCTCCTATGTTTATGTTTAGTGGGGTTTTGAGGATATGTAAATTGAGCATGGAGAGGTAAACAAAGATAGGATGAGCAAAGGGAGGGGTAAGGAGTAGGAAGGATGGAGAGGAAGAGATTGAGGAATGAGCATAAGGAGATTGTGAGACATGGTCATGTTAATTTGTACAGCGCTGCGTAAGTCTAGTAGCGCTATAGAAATGTTTAATAGTAGTAGTAGTATAATAATCGTCGGGGCAGGAATCATGTGGATGGGCTTAAAACATAGAATGCAATTACTGAATGATTTGTATAAAGCCCCCCTCCCTCTCCCTCATATCACTGCTTGTGAAGTTATAACTTGCTAGAGCTTTGTAGTAAGTTCATTCCTCTGTAACTGTGCAACTGGTCACGGGACCACATTAAGGTCGACTGATGTCCTAAGCACGGCCCAAAATGGTGCCCCTTGGCCTTTCCATTGCATAAGTGTCATTAAGGGGGGATGGGACTTGATATACTCATTTTCTGTGGCTATAATCAAAGCAGTTCACATGTTATATAGAGATACTTATTATGTACCCGGGGCAATGGAGGGTTAAGTGACTTGCTCAGGGTCACAAGGAGCTGCAGTGGGAATTGAACTCACTTCCCCTGGTTCCCAGGCCACTGCATTAACCACTAGGCTGTTCTTCCACTTCACACTTCTCAGACTCAATGAATGCTGAGAAATATCACTGTTGTACAAAACAAAACACCACATGTATGTATAATGATTAGAAAAAAACACTGAAATCCACTTGGATATTGGGTGTGCAGACGGCAGTGAAACAGTTAAGGGCATGACAGCTAGGGGAAAAAACTCTGCGGTGCCCCCCCCCCCCCCCCCCCCCATTCCTTTGGTGCCCTAAGCATTTGCTTATTTTGCTTAATGATTAATTCAGAGTTGACTGGCCAGAATACAGTCAGAGCTGCAAAGCAGAGCAATAATGATCCCGTGCTCAGGGATCGATTTCATATTAGTCAGTTCAGAGAAGCTCCCAATAGGCTGCGTGTTGAAAACGCCTCTCCCTCCTCCTCCGTCTCCCTGTAATCCGAGCAATAACATCCCATAAAATCTGCCCTCTTTAAGGTGCAGGAACCCAAAGGCCAGGAGCACTAGTCATGTAAAAGGTGGGATAATGTGGGGTACAAATGCAATAAATAATAATAATTATAAAACCACATTACATCATATAGACATCAAAACGGTTTATATTCAAAATTATGGCCCTTATTTTACAAGCTCAGACATGTACAAAACCCGGCAATTACATGTATATATAGCAAACACCTGTAAAACCCAATTTCAGAAAGTTATGTGTGTACCATCTACATTTACTTTGCAAGGGGGCATGAGGGTGGGCCTGAAATTTACACATGTATTCCCTATTGCAGAATGGAAAAACACATGAATGTACCCTCGACCCTGGGATTTATACCTGCTCCTTCCCGCGCATATGTTGTGGCAAGGTGCTTCTTAGGGCAGGAAGTAAGGCTGAGCATACTTCCTGCTCAAAAGGGCCCCTTTACAAATCTACATTCGGCAAACTGACCTTCCCCTCCCAGCATCAGATCCCCCTCCCCCCGGTCAGGACCCTTCATATTGGATTCCCTCCTAGAACAGACCCTACCCCGGAGCCAATCCGTCCTCAGAACTGACCCCCCCCCCCCCCCCCCACCTTATTGACAAGCTTCTCCCAACACATCTTCCCCCATGTGCAGCCCCAGGCCCCCACTCATCTCCACAGCCTATGCAGAGGAGATCCTGGTGGTCTGTGGGGATCAGGAGTGGTCGCCCTCTGTTCTCACCCCATCCCACCCAAAGAACAAAACATTGCATCCACTACCCCTAGTGGTAGTCTGAAGGTACTACTGCTAAGGGGGTCAAATTTCCAGAAAATGGCAAAAGGCCTTCCTTATTTGAAAGGTTGACACCTAGTGGTAGTACCATGAGACTACTGCTAGGAGTCTTGGGTACCATTTTGTTCCTGGGGCATGATGAGGCAGGAGCAGAGGAGGACAACTCCAGACCCCCAACCTTGACCACCAGGATACCTTCCAGGTAGGCCCTGGAAGGGGGGTTCTAGAGCTGCCCGAGAGGGTGGGGATGGATTTGGAACAGCTGGGAGGGGTTTACCATCAGAGGGAATTCAAAAGAGGATTGGGGGGAGGGTTTGTTCCAGGTCAGAATCGGCTCCAGGGGGTCTAATACAGGGGCTCCTGATCTGGAGGGATCTGATAGGGGGGTGGCTTTGGTTATCATAGGTGCTACACATATGAGTTTTCAAGGTAGCTGCTTTACAGATGTCTATGCTGGCACATACAGGTAGAGGCTGATGCCACGCACGCTTGTAAGACCCTGTGCTTTCCCCATGTCCCACGTTTAAGTTGATCTTCCTCCCAGAGGAAGTTAGTCATCATCTAACTTACATATGTAGAACCTATCCTTGCCGGCACCTACACATGCACACCTGCCTTCTAAAATGATGACCAAATTCTCTACATGGTCACTTCCACATGTATTTTGGAGGATATACATATTTTCTAAAATGTATGCACACTTATATTAACAGGGGCCCTTTTACTAAGCCGCGTAACGCTCTGCGTGCACCCAACCTGCGCCAAAATGGAGTTACCACCCGGCCACCACATGGCTTTTGCGGTAATTTCATTTTTGGCACGGCCGATACGTACAACCGAAAAATTATTTTCTGACACATGTATAGGATGCGCGCCAAGTGGTATTTGGCGCACCTAGGTCATTACTGCCCGGTTACCACGTGAGACTTTACCGCTAGGGTCATTGGCTGGCAGTAAGGTCGCAGACCCAAAATGGACACGTGACAATTTTGATTTTGCCACATGTCCATTTTCGGCAAAAAAAAAAAAAGGCTTTTTTTACAGGCGCGCTGAAAAATGGATCGGTGCATGCCCAAAACCCACGCCTACGCTACTGCAAGCCATTTTTTCAGTGCGCATTTGTAAAAGGACCCCTTATTTCATACCATACCCCCAAGCTAAATAACCCTCCTTCTCTAAGTCTACCCCTTATAAAATGAGGAAGCTTTTCTAAGAAAGCAACGCAAAAGGCAGCCACTAAAGGGCCTTCCAGATCATGCAGGAATGCAGGTCCCTCACTTAAATTTTACTTGTTACTTCTGCAGGAAAATGAAGGGCAGCCTCAGACAGAGACAGAGGAGCAATGAATCCAGCGCATGAGGCAACAGCTGATCTTTCCTATACCTTAATCCAGCGCAAATTAGCTTTTCCATGAATTCGCATTATCAGCATCAATAGAAATCAAACAAAATAAAACATGGAAAAGAAAATAAGATGATACCTTTTTTATTGGACATAACTTAATACATTTCTTGATGAGCTTTCGAAGGTCGCCCTTCTTCCTCAGATCGGAAATAAGCAAATGTGCTAGCTGACAGTGTATATAAGTGAAAACCTTCAAGCATTACTATGACAGTCTGACAGGGTGGGAGGATGGGGGTGGGTCGGAGGTATGCATGGGGACACCCAACAGAAAGGACTTAACAAGGATCTGGGGTTCCTAGCCCATTATAAACCATAAAGCTGTATGTCTCTGTTGATCACCCTCCCCTCACCTATCCACACCCACCCTGTTAGAATATCAATGATATGCTTTGATGTCCCCATGCATACCTCCTACCCACCCCCATCCTCCTACCCTGTCAGACTGTCATAGTAATGCTTGAATGTTTTCACTTATATACACTGTCAGCTAGCACATTTGCTTATTTCCGATCTGAGGAAGAAGGGCAACCTTCAAAAGCTAATCAAGAAATGTATTAAGTTATGTCCAATAAAAAAGGTATCATCTTATTTTCTTTTCCATGTTTTATTTTGTTTGATTTCTATTGATAACCTTAAGAGTGGACTAACACGGCTACCACACTCCTCTGCATTATCAGCATGAAATTTACTGAATGGGTTTCTGAAACCTAGAAAAAATTTCTGAGGTTCAATGAACCTGTTTTTAAGATATATTTTTTTAACATTTTGGGACCCTTTTACTAAAGCTTAATGTGTGCTTAACAGTATTAGCACACATTAAAAACTGCACATCCTACATGGCACTGAGCATAAACTGTAACTACTCCCCTAAGCAAGGCTCATATATGGTTTTAACCTCCACCTTAACCATATATCATATAGAAATCATTCATATGTTTTTTATCGCCTCAGCAGTGCACATGACCAACTTCACTCTTTTATTGGACATTCAACAGCACCCAGATCCTCACTGGCGATAATATTTTATTAAACTGTTTCTTCATTTACTTATTTAACTGTTCATTTTACTTTTTAATCTCTAAGTTACTTATAAGCAATACTTAACTTGCACTGAACGGTCAGACCAGGGGTTCAACAATGCCTGACATGCATGTTTCGCCCTAAAATCGTCATTCTACGCGCGTACACCATTACCACCCGGTTAACGCGTGAAACCTTACCGCTAAGTCAATGGGCGGCGGTAAGGTCTCAGGCCCAAAATGGATGTGCACTAATTTTTACCGCACTTCAATTTTCGGCCCCCCAAAAAAGGCCTTTTTTGCAGGTTCGTTGAAAAATGGACTTGCGTGTGTCCAATACACGCGTCTACATCAGCGCAGGCCATTTTTCAGTGCACTTTAAGTACATAAGTACATAAGTACATAAGTAGTGCCATACTGGGAAAGACCAAAGGTCCATCTAGCCCAGCATCCTGTCACCGACAGTGGCCAATCCAGGTCAAGGGCACCTGGCACGCTCCCCAAACGTAAAAACATTCCAGACAAGTTATACCTAAAAATGAGGAATTTTTCCAGTCCATTTAATAGCGGTCTATGGACTTGTCCTTTAGGAATCTATCTAACCCCTTTTTAAACTCCGTCAAGCTAACCGCCCGTACCACGTTCTCCGGCAATGAATTCCAGAGTCTAATTACACGTTGGGTGAAGAAAAATTTTCTCCGATTCGTTTTAAATTTACCACACTGTAGCTTCAACTCATGCCCTCTAGTCCTAGTATTTTTGGATAGCGTGAACAGTCGCTTCACATCCACCCGATCCATTCCACTCATTATTTTATACACTTCTATCATATCTCCCCTCAGCCGTCTCTTCTCCAAGCTGAAAAGCCCTAGCCTTCTCAGCCTCTCTTCATAGGAAAGTCGTCCCATCCCCACTATCATTTTCGTCGCCCTTCGCTGTACCTTTTCCAATTCTACTATATCTTTTTTGAGAAAGGACCCCTTTGTAAGCCTATGTTTGAATTGTACAGTGCTGCGTAACCCTAGTAGCGCTTTAGAAATGTTTGTTAGTAAAAGAGTGAAGTTGGTCATGTGCACTGCTGAGGCGATAAAAAACATATGAATGATTTCTATATGATATATGGTTAAGGTGGAGGTTAAAACCATATATGAGCCTTGTTAGGGGAGTAGTTACAGTTGAAGGGCTCTTAAAGAGAGAGTTAGTGGTGCCAAGTACGGACTGAGCATAAACTGACAGAATTTCCTCAGTGAATCTGATCTGCTTTTGCCCCTCTTGAGTTTGACTTTGTGTGAGTTGACCTCCTCTCTTCATTTCGTACAGTTCTGTCTTCCCTAACCTCTGATTGACAACGTGAAAGGTTGCGTGCTGCACTGTCTCCGCGGCTGGCGATGTCCTGAATGACTGAACCTGGCATTCTTTTTTTTTTTTTGTTACAGGTTTGGTCCACGGTCTATTCGAACCGAGTCCGTAATGGTGAGGAGATGTAATTCCAGCACAGGAGCAGCTCCGTTCCACTCCATTAACGTAGCCGACGTTGGAGACGTGAATGTGAATCTCTACGATCTAAAGGACAGTTGCAAGAGAATCCGGGAGGCCTATCAGAAAATAGTGGCCGTCAATTGTACCCCCTTAACACTGGGTATGGAGAGTGGCTCTCGAGCGTGTTATGCCCGCATTGTGCCATTAACCCTGGATAATGCACAGCTTTTCCTACATTCACTCCAGTTAAATGTGTTATCACACATAGTTCCTTTAACACTAGTGAGTGCACAAAATCAGAAGCAGATGTAAATGTACACATAAGATGTACATAAACATAGTAAATGACAGCAGATAAAGGCCTGTACGGTCCATCCAGTCTTCCCAACAAGATAAAACTCATTTTACATGGCATGTGATTTGCTCTTCCCATTTTCAAGGCACAGACCGTAGAAGTCTGCCCAGCGCTGTTCTTGTACTAAAAGTTCTGAAGATTCTGGAATCCTAAAGAGCTACAAGATTCCGGAATCCCAATTAGTAGCAACAATCCATGTAGAACACCAAAGAGTAACATAGTAAATGACGGCAGATAAAGACCTTATGGTCCATCCAGTCTGCCCAACAAGATAAACTCATTTTACATGGTATGTGATACTTTATACCCGAGTTTGATTTGTCTGTGCCTTTCTCAGGGCACAGACCGTAGAAGTCTGCCCAGCACTGTTCTTGTACTAAAAGTTCTGAAGATTCTGGAATCCTAAAGAGTTACAAGATTCCGGAATCCCAATTAGTAGCAACATTCCATGTAGAACCCCAAAGAGTAACATAGTAAATGACGGCAGATAAAAGACCTGTACGGTCCATCCATTCTGCCCAACAAGATAAACTTTTTTTCACTTTTCCGCCCTTCCCCCATCGCCACCCACCCCATTCCCCTGTTCTAATGATCTAACCTCGCTTAATACAGGCAATAATAGCCTAGAACCATAACAAGATACACCTACCAGTGCTTGCCCCCACTCAAAAGGTATGTTGTGATTATACAGGTGCATTTTTTAAAGTTGTCTCCTAGGAGACTGCTTTCCGTTAGAAGAACCACGACACACAAAGTGGGCTGAGGAGTCTTAAAGAAACCCACTCCTAGAGGACACCTCCCAGTGGAGACTATTTACTGCTAAACATTTCTAAAGTGCTAATGGACACACACAGTGCTGTTCACATTATGTGTAGGTACTTTCTCTGTCCCTAGAGGGCTCACAATCTAAGTTTTGGTACCTGGGTCAATGGAGGGTTAAGTGACTTGCCAAGTGTCACAAGTAGCTACAGTGGGAATCGAACCCAGTTCCCCAGGATCAAAGTTCACTGCACTAACCATTAGGCTACTCCTCCACTAGCAACATTCCACGTAGAAGCCTGCCCTTGCAGATCAGCAATGCAGCCGCGCAGGCTTCTGTTTCTGTGAGTCTGACGTCCTGCACACACGTGCAGGACGTCAGACTCACAGAAACAGAAGCCTGCACGGCCAAGTTGCTGATCTGCAAGGGCAGGCTTCTACATGGAGTGTTGCTAGTGGAATAGCAACATTAACATTCCATGTAGAATCTCAAATAGTAGCAACAGAATCTCAATAGTAGCAACATTTCATCTAGAATCTCAAATAGTATCAACCTTCCATGAAGAATCTCAACTAGGGAAAGGAAATGGGACTTGATGTACTGTCTTTCTGTGGTTTTTGCAACTCCATTCCAAGTGGTTTACATAGTATATACAGGTACTTATTTGTACCTGGGGCAATGGAGTGTTAGGTGACTTGCTCAGGGTCACAAGGAGCTGCAGTGGCAACTGAAGCCAGTTCCCCAGGATCAAAGTTCACTGCACTGACCACTAGGCTACTCCTCCACTAGCAACATTCCATCTAGAATCTCAAATAGTATCAACCTTCCATGTAGAATCTGAAATAGGGAAAGGGAAATGGGACTAACCACTAGGCTACTCCTCCACTCCAGAGTATATAAGATACAAGACACTCTTCATTTCTGCTGTTTTAACTCATGGACACTATTGTGACAGTCAGTCTCGGTTTCGCTTTCAGTGTCTAGTATTTTGTACTTCTTCTTCTTGCCTTGAGTTGGGCCTCTAGTATCTGTGTTACAGTAACTCATGTAAAGTTATGCTTTTTTATTATGTTTGAAAATGTCCTTTGTTTCTTGGATTTTGTAGGGGGCGATCACACAATCACATACCCCATACTACAAGCCGTGGCAGAAAAGTAAGTTCTGGCCCAGAACATTAGTGGCAGAAGAAAACTATCAGGAGAAAACTTGGGTGGGGGGGGGGGTAAGAGGAAGGAATTTGACCGATCTATCTTAATCTTTCAGTTTTGCTGCTGATCAATTGGAAAAGAATTACCATATTTTTGATGGGGAATAATATAAGGTTCTCAACTCAGTGGCTAGAGACCACCCAACCAATCTGGTTTTCAGGATGTCCAAAATGGACATGCATCGTATTCAAATACGTCTCATACATATTCATTGTGGATATAATGAAAAAAAGTGGATGGAAATGATCCTCTTGATATAAACGGTTCTATAGATGGAATGGTGTGATAAGATTGGGAGACTATGTTTTATTTTTCTGTAGACTGCTGAGGATTGAAAACTAGAGGTACAACCATTAAGACATGGTGAATAGGGAAAACAGATGCAGTCTGGTCCATTCCCATAAGATGTTTGCACGTTTGGAGGGGGCCTGAGCCCGAAGTGGGGGGCCCAGACCCCCCAAGGCCCCCCATGGCTATGACACTGGTCCTCAGGGACCACCTGTCCAATCAGGTTTTCAGGACATCCACAATATATATGCATGAGAGAGATTTACACTCACTGCACTCTTGGTATGCAAATCTCTCGTGCACATTCATTGTGCATATCCTGAAAACCCAACTGGCCAGGTGGTCCCTAAGTCTAGGCTGAAAACCACTGATTATTCTAGAAGATGCTACTCATATTTCATTTAGGGCGAGATGCGGTCACAATTAATAAAGCCTTGACCAATATTTGTATGGCAGGGATGCAAATCTCACCTGTTACTGCTGGAAATATCAATGCATAAGAGGGACGGGGTGGATTAGCACTTCCAGGTTTAAAGGTCTATCATGTAGCTTCTCTTATGTCCCATGCCAGGAAGTGGAACAGGGGCTTTTCTCATTACACGCCTGCAGTGGTGGATAATCGCCCAACCAGACCCTTAGATCTTAGATTTGTGTCACAATCTGCCCATACATATTGCTTAGATCTTCCCTCTTGTGACTCCGTTGTGCAAGGCTTGGAAATAGCTTTGCACCAGATTGCAATGTAATTCCCAGACCACTGCCCCATTGCCATTCAGAGATAATTTAGACGTCAGCTGGGCATGTAACGGGATATTCCAAAGGTGTGAAAAGAGAGCATTTATACGATAGCAGATATAACACCAAGTCCTTTCGAGCTATGAGTCAGCCGTTCTCCCTCCCCACAAGGGAGTTTATTGCTTTTTTGCAGTTCAGGCACTATGTAAGGAGTCTGGATAGAGTTGCCTTAAGCGCTCCTAATTTAGAAGCCCTGCAGGAAACTTTTATTCTGGAAGCAGAAGTTAAGGTCTTGGTATCTCGGCTATGTGTAAGGTTGGCCCTTTTGAGATTTTGTTATAATTCTGATCTGTTAGCAGCTATGTATCAGATTTGGCCCAGATTATTTGAATTGGCCATAAAAGAGATACTGAATCTGTCTGAGAATATTATACTTCAAGAGACACAAAGTAAGGTTTTCTTGCACGTCTCCAGCTCCCGTAAACTCAGGTGTGTGTATCAAATGTAACATGGTAATAGGTTCCTTGGACCAAGCTGTTTTGGCTGTGCCTCTCTGCCATTAAGCAATTTGGGGTTTTGATTACCAAATGGAGTTATAGGGGTGATATGAATGCTGGACCCTGAGTTTATGATCTTTGATAATGTCACTAAAGTGCAAAAGAGGGATACATTCTTGAAGCTATTTCAGAAAGCTTTCCTTCAGAGTAAAAAAGTACTGTAAGTCACTGGAGGGCCCTTACCTGCAGACTTTGTCACACTGGTGGTTGGCTTTACCAGGGGCATAGCCAGACTTCGGCGGGAGGGGGGTCCAGAGCCCGAGGTGAGGGGGCACATTTTAGCCCCTCCCCGACACCACCGACCCCCCCCCACCATTGCCGACCCCCCCCCCACCGCCGCCACCACCACCAACAATAACTTTGACCCCCCCATGACACCGACCCTCTTGCCCCCACTCCCACCACCAACCCTCCCCCGCCACCTACCTTTGCTGGCGGGGGACCCCAACCCCCACCAGCCGAGGTCCTCTTCTTCCGGCGCAAGGCTTCGTTCTGTTTCAGTGAGTCTGACATCCTGCACGATGTACATGCAGGATGTCAGGCTCACAGAAACAAAACGAAGCCTTGCGCCAGAAGAAGAGGACCTCGGGTGGTGGGGGTTGGGGTCCCCCGCCAGCAAAGGTAGGCGACGGCGACGGCAGGGGAGGGTTGGCAGCAGGAGGGGGGGGGGGTCGAGAGGGTCATCAGCAGGGAGGTCCAGGGCCAAATCAACAGGGTCCAGGCCCCCATGGCCCCACATAGCTACACCACTGGGCTTTACATGGTATAATGGTCACGGAATAAATTTCAGCCAGATTGGCACAGTGAGATCATGAGCCTACTTTTATGCATACCTGGACTCCATATTTGCACTCATTTCCTTATAAGAATGCAGCCCTCAACTTCTAACGCCATGATCATACTGCCCTTCCAGTGAAATAGTCAAGAACTTTAAACTTTCTGTTCAGGAGGGGGAGGGGTGGAAGAAGGTTGGTACCATTCCAGTATGCACGGTGTCCATATTTTATTGGGTTTTGGCTTATATTTTAAAATTTGATTGGCACCTTGTCTATTGGTAAGATGGGAACCTGGAAAGATGGTTTAAAAAAAATAGGGGACCAAGCTGTATGTAAAGAGATACGAAAAGGCAATGGTGGGGTCATTGTGGTTTATGTCTTGGCATTAGACATGGTCCAGTAGGGTTGGTGCACATCGATGCCCACACAGATACAGGAGACACGGCCCTGGGAGAGAAGATCTATCATGGGACGCCTTTCCGCCGCTGCGTAGACGAGGGACTCTTGGACTGTAAACGGGTGGTGCAGATTGGGATTAGAGGTTCATCATATCAGCCAGATCCCTACAAATTCAACAGAGACCAGGTAAAGGATAATTATGTATCTGAAATAATTTTTCTTTAAAAGTATAACTCACTGAATACCAGCTCAAGCATCGTTCACAGCTTTTTGAGCTGATTATGGCGTCAGACTTCGGGTCAACTATAATTTCCATTTTCACCTAGGCGATGCTCGATGTAGAGTCAACTTACTTTGTGCATAACTCGCAGAAGTGAGGTACTTCAGTCAGTGTATGTAAATTCATAAAACTACTATTTTCTAGCTAGAAAGGATTATTGATAAGCAATTACAGATTCTTCAAAGGCAAGTATTTTTGGTGGATTCGTGAGCTCATAGGAGCCAACTTTTCAAAATGATTGGGGGTGCTGAATTTTTTTTTTTTACAGGTGGTGCATTCCCCCCTCACCCTCATCCCCCCCTCCCCTGTCCCCCCTCCACCTCCCTCCGAGTTCCAGGGTACCCCCTCCCTCTGAGTTCCAGGGTCCCCCCTCCTCCCTCCCTCCCTTCGAGTTCCAGGCCCCCTCCCTCCAAATTTTAAAAGTCATCTATCTTACCTTGTCGGGGTTAGGGCGGCAGCAGCGGTAAAAAGCATGCAGGCTCTCTCTCTCAGTTCTGGTCCTGCCCTCATTTCCTGTTTCTGCAAGGGCAGGACCACCAGAGCTGAGAGAGAGAGAAGGGAAAACAACTTAGCACTGAGCCGAGCCTGCATGCTTTTTACCGCTGCTGCCGCCCTAACCCCGACGAGGTAAAATAGATGACTTTTAAAATTCGGAGGGAGGGGGCCTGGAACTCGAAGGGAGGAGGGAGGGAGGGAACGAACTTCCGGTGGGTGAACAAACTTCCGGTAGGTGAAATATTGGGGGTGCTCGAGCACCCACGGAGTCAGCGCCTATGCATGAGCTTAAAGCAGCGTTTGCCAAACTGCACGCCACGACAAATTCACAGGGGTGCCGCGGGACATTTGGAAGTTCACACGCTGAGTGTGGAACAACGATTGGCACGGTATCGTTCACTTTCCTCTCTCCACCGCCCACCCGCTCGCTCGCTGCAGACTGCCGGCAGTGATGTAAGCGCTGCCTTTGGCCTGCCCCCCCCCCCCCCCCGAAGCCTTCTTTGTACAGCATCCCACCTACAGGGGAACAGGAAGTAGCTGTACAAAGAAGGCTTTCGGGGCAAGCTGAAGGCAACGCTTACACATTGCTGCTAATACCGGCAGCCTGGAAGTTTGAAGGCCTGCTCCCACCCAGGGACCCTGGCTGCTCACTACTCAGGGAGGGAGGACGGGGCTGCAGGACATTATGTTGCCTCCTTCCTGTGCTCAGGGCTCTTCTTCATCCTCCTCTCCCCAGGAACAAGGTAAAAAATGGATTATAAATGGATTACAAGGCGGCATGGGTTGGGGGAAGGGACATGGTAGAAGGGGGAGAGAGGGAGAAATATTGGACATGATGTGGAGCAGGGGTAGGGTTTTGCAGCTATTCCAGTGAGACATTTAGATTTTTTTAGCCAGACTCTTCTATAACGATTTTTGTCAGATCATGCACACAGCCTTTTTAAAGGTAGAGTGATTTTGATTAAGGCTGCGTGTAATTGAATACTCTTCAAGGACTGATATTACCAGAAAATACATACATGGTGTAACAGACTCCTGATGCAGGCCAGTTGGGCCGAAACACAGCTGTGTCGAGTCATATCACCTCAATAAATTCATTTCGGTTTTTTTTCATTATACTTGTGTCGTCCTCCTTTTTTTTTATTTTTTTATTTTTTTATTTTACCCATAGTTTTGTTTTTTATAGTTCTTTCTTCCAATTGTGGATTTTGCATTTTTTACTTTTTATTTTTTTATTTTTCACTGTTCCTTTTTTATTTTTGTTTTTTTCCCTCCTTTTCCCCTTTTTTTCCTTTTTTCTTTTTTTGCGTCATCTTCGCTGTCTTTTATTACTGCAGGGCCCGGGGGTTGAGACTTGTGTGGCTGGGGGGGGGGGGGGGGGGGGGGGAGATGCCACAAAAAGTTTTTCACACACCAAGCGTGCACACAAACCCAAAAAGGCTTAAAGGATGTTTCCAAGAGAAGTCCTGGAATCCCCTTCCTTACCTCTAAATTGTGCTTTTGTCCCAGCTTGCCTTGCTTTCCTTTCTTCCACAAAATTTTGCAATTTTCCTGTCACGATCAGTTTGTTTTCATTTTTTTTTTTCTACAGGGATTTCGTGTGGTTCCTGCTGAAGACTGCTGGTTTAAGTCACTAGTTCCACTGATGAGTGAAGTGAGACAGCAGATGGGAGAGAAACCGGTTTACATCAGCTTTGATATTGATGGACTTGATCCGGCCTACGCACCTGGAACTGGCACACCTGAGATTGCTGGTCTTACCCCCAGTCAGGTACAATTAAGTTATTATAAAACATTTATGTACCACCTTTCTGAAATGACCACTCAAAGTGATCCACAAAACAAAGGTTGATCTAATTCAGCTGCTCAAATCATTCACATAACAAAATAAAAATTCATAATAAAAAATGTACCTAGAACAATGTAATGAAAGATAAAAAGTGAGGAGAATGGGTGAGGATACCAACACTTGTATATTTAATTTTTTAATTTTTTATTTTTTAATTTTTTAATTTTTAATTTTTTTATTTTTTATTTTTTATTTTTAAATAAAATATACAAGTGTTGGTATCCTCACCCATTCTCCTCACTTTTTATCTTTCATTCCACGGTTTCGTGAGGGTTTCACCTCCTTTTTGTTTTTGTTTTGCCTAGAACAATGTATCCAGTTCCTCTCATTAAAAAATCATATGCGCATTTTAGTATAAACTACCAAAAACAACAAAGGTTCATAGGAGTCCCAAAAGAAATGTGGATCACAGAGGTCACCAAGACCCTCTGAGCCTTTAATTCCTCCTTTGATCAGCAGGCCAGGAGGGAGGAAGGAAACCAACGAAACAGATCAGTAGTAAATTCAAACAAGGTTTATTAATAAAATAGCATCTAGAATATACTTCCCAACACAGGATTTGTTTATAGTAAGGATCAAAAAATAGGTAGGTGTCCTAGCTTTTGCCTTTGAGTATACATATGTGGTTTCATTTATTTAATTTTTGAAAGAGACGGCTTGTTAATTATCGCTCCCTATAGTGTATGTAAACCATATGTACATTTCTATACAATTCGATATGATGGATTTTGTAAAATTAGTTGTCTTAAAATTTGATTTTATATGTTCTGGTTTGAATATGTGTAAGGGAGTTGTTTTTTCTATTTGCTCTGTATGTCTCAATATAAATTTGTCTCATATTTTATATGTTTTATCGATATATATATATATATTACCCTGTTCCCCCGAAAGTAAGACCTAGCAAATTTTTGTTTGAAAGCAGGGCCGCTGAGAGCCGGACAAGGCCGCCCCCGGGCCGCCCCCCCACCCGAGGTTGCCGGGCCCCCCTCCACCCACCCTCCATCGCTCCCGGAACTAACCTTAAACGCCTCCTTTCACCTTCGCAGCAAGCAGCAGCAGTGCAGATCTCTCCTTCCTTCCGTGCCCCGCCCTCGCGGACGTTACGTCACGTGAGGGCGGGACATGGAAGGAAGGAATGGCCTGCCCTGCTGCTGCTTGCTGCGAAGGTGAAAGGAAGCGTTTAAGGTTAGTTCCGGGAGCGACGGAGGGTGGGCGGGCCAACCCCGATCCAACCCCGATGTTTCCCTGAAAAATAAGACAGCCCCTGAAAATAAGACCTAGCGCATTTTTGGGGGCAAAAATTAATATAAGACAGTGTCTTATTTTCGGGGAAACACGGTACTACTACTACTATTTAACATTTCTAAAGCGCTACTAGGGTTACGCAGCGCTGTACAATTTAACATAGAAGGACAGTTCCTGCTCAAAGAGCTTACAATCTAAAGGACATATGTACAGTCAGTCAAATTGGGGCAGTCTAGATTACCTGAAAGGTATAGAGGTTAGGTGCCGAAAGCAACATTGAAGAGGTGGGTTTTGAGTAAGGATTTGAAGATGGGTAGGGGGGGTCTTGGCGTATGGGCTCAGGAAGTTTATTCCAGGCATAGGGTGAGGCGAGGCAGAGAGGGTGGAGCCTGGAGTTGGCGGTGGTGGAGAAGGGTACTGAGAGGAGGGATTTGTCCTGTGAACGGAGGTTTCGGGCGGGAACGTAAGGGGAGATGAGGGTAGAGAGGTAATGAGGGGCTGCAGACTGAGTGCATTTGTAGGTAAGAAGGAGAAGCTTGAACTGTATGTGGTATCTGATTGGAAGCCAGTGAAGTGACCTGAGGAGAGGGGTGATATGAGTATATATGAGTATCTCTCTATATAAAAGGCAAAACCAACGTTCTATGAAGCCTCCAGCTGGAAGTGTGAAGGGGGCGAGATATCCGGTTTCCCTATGAGTGTCTGCCCCACCCTCTCTGTAACACAGTCAGTGAAGGAAAACAGCAGAGCACGAAATCAAATCGCTCGCTCTGTAACAGTGAAGGACTCAGAGGGGGGAGGGGAGAGAGGCCAGAGGGCAGGGACACACACACACTCCCACATGCACACAGAAGAAAACATTGCTAGCCCCCGTTTCATTTGCATCAGAAACGGGGCTTTTTTACTAGTATATATATAATATGTGATGTGTTTTATTTATTTATTTAGTATAATTTGATTGAGATGTCTATATAGTGTTTTACTATATATGATTTTGGTTGGTTATGTCATGGTATATGTGTATTATCAGCTGATATTGGTTTTATCTATTTATGTATTTGTTATTGATTAGTGTTTATATTTTATTTGATTTTTATAGCGCCTGACGCAGCTCTGCTGGGCGAAACACGGCCTGTGTCGGGCAGTATATTCTAGATGTTATTTTATTACTAATAAACCTTGTTTGAATTTACCACTGATCTGCTTCGTTGGTTTCCATCTTGGAGTTTGCGGATCGTTTGCCTTGCTGTTTTCAGGTACTGGGGAGGTGCCGGTTACCTGAATCGCACTCCTCAATGCTGTGGCTGTGGATGTCTGATCACACCACAAGCCTTTAAGCTATCGGTTTCAGGAGCTTGCACTTCTTCGATGAGAAAGTGTGCGCTAAGAGGCCCTTTTACTAAGCCACGTAGGTGCCTACGCACGTGCTACGTGCATCAATTGTGAACTACTGCCCAGCTCCTACGTGGCCCGGGTGGTAATTTCATTTTTTTTAGGCACGTCCACTAAGCGTGGCGCTTACCGGGCAGCAATTGGCATTGTACATGCGTAGACCATTACCGCCCGGTTAACGTGTGAGACCTTACCGCTAGGTCAATGGGTGGTGGTAAGGTCTCAGGCCCAAAATGGACGCGCACCAATTTTTATTTTGCCACACGTCCATTTTCAGCCCCCCAAAAAAGGTCCTTTTTTGCAGCTGCACTGAAAATGGACCTGCATGCGTCCAGTACACGTGTCTACACACCAGCGCAGGCCACATTTCAGTAAAAGGACCCCTAAAGGACCTCACAGTTCAGCTTTCCAAGACAACAATCTGGCCACATCAGGAAAAAGAAATATGACTCGGAAACGTTCTTCCGTGCCATTTTGTATTCTGATTTGACTCCTTGTTTTCAATAATTTTCAGTAAGAAAGGCCGTTTTAAATAATAAGAACCTAGCAAAATCATGCTGAGCCAGACCGAGATCCAGTGGCCAGTCCAGGTCACGAAAAGTACGTCTATTTCTCATACAGTGGGGGAAATAAGTATTTGATCCCTTGCTGATTTTGTAAGTTTGCCCACTGACAAAGACATGAGCAGCCCATAATTGAAGGGTAGGTTATTGGTAACAGTGAGAGATAGCACATCACAAATTAAATCCGGAAAATCACATTGTGGAAAGTATATGAATTTATTTGCATTCTGCAGAGGGAAATAAGTATTTGATCCCTCTGGCAAACAAGACCTAATACTTGGTGGCAAAACCCTTGTTGGCAAGCACAGCGGTCAGACGTCTTCTGTAGTTGATGATGAGGTTTGCACACATGTCAGGAGGAATTTTGGTCCACTCCTCTTTGCAGATCATCTCTAAATCATTAAGAGTTCTGGGCTGTCGCTTGGCAACTCGCAGCTTCAGCTCCCTCCATAAGTTTTCAATGGGATTAAGGTCTGGTGACTGGCTAGGCCACTCCATGACCCTAATGTGCTTCTTCCTGAGCCACTCCTTTGTTGCCTTGGCTGTATGTTTTGGGTCATTGTCGTGCTGGAAGACCCAGCCACGACCCATTTTTAAGGCCCTGGCGGAGGGAAGGAGGTTGTCACTCAGAATTGTACGGTACATGGCCCCATCCATTCTCCCATTGATGCGGTGAAGTAGTCCTGTGCCCTTAGCAGAGAAACACCCCCAAAACATAACATTTCCACCTCCATGCTTGACAGTGGGGACGGTGTTCTTTGGGTCATAGGCAGCATTTCTCTTCCTCCAAACACGGCGAGTTGAGTTCATGCCAAAGAGCTCAATTTTTTGTCTCATCTGACCACAGCACCTTCTCCCAATCACTCTCGGCATCATCCAGGTGTTCACTGGCAAACTTCAGACGGGCCGTCACATGTGCCTTCCGGAGCAGGGGGACCTTGCGGGCACTGCAGGATTGCAATCCGTTATGTCGTAATGTGTTACCAATGGTTTTCGTGGTGACAGTGGTCCCAGCTGCCTTGAGATCATTGACAAGTTCCCCCCTTGTAGTTGTAGGCTGATTTCTAACCTTCCTCATGATCAAGGATACCCCACGAGGTGAGATTTTGCGTGGAGCCCCAGATCTTTGTCGATTGACAGTCATTTTGTACTTCTTCCATTTTCTTACTATGGCACCAACAGTTGTCTCCTTCTCGCCCAGCGTCTTACTGATGGTTTTGTAGCCCATTCCAGCCTTGTGCAGGTGTATGATCTTGTCCCTGACATCCTTAGACAGCTCCTTGCTCTGGCCATTTTGTAGAGGTTAGAGTCTGACTGATTCACTGAGTCTGTGGACAGGTGTCTTTCATACAGGTGACCATTGCCGACAGCTGTCTGTCATGCAGGTAACGAGTTGATTTGGAGCATCTACCTGGTCTGTAGGGGCCAGATCTCTACTGGTTGGTGGGGGATCAAATACTTATTTCCCTCTGCAGAATGCAAATAAATTCATATACTTTCCACAATGTGATTTCCGGATTTAATTGTGATGTGCTATCTCTCACTGTTACCAATAACCTACCCTTCAATTATGGGCTGCTCATGTCTTTGTCAGTGGGCAAACTTACAAAATCAGCAAGGGATCAAATACTTATTTCCCCCACTGTAGATCCCTTCGCAGGGATAAGCAACAGTTTTCCCAAGTCTCTCTGGCTAATACATTTTTATGGACTTTTCCTCCAGTAACTTATCCAAACCTCTTTTGAACCCCACCATGTCCTGGAGTAACAGTTTAATTATGCACTGCATGAAAAGAAAAAAAACATGAATATGATTTGTTTTCAATCTGCTGCTCATTAGTTTCATGTAGTGTCTTCTTGTTTCAGTGTCTGAAAGGTTTCTAACCCACTCATGAGTTCATTAATAGCGGACATTTTGCTACACTAAAAAGTGATTCTTCTCTCTTTCCTTAGGCCTTGGAGATTATTCGTGGCTGCCAAGGACTGAATATTGTAGGGTGCGACCTTGTGGAAGTAGCACCAATCTATGATGCTTCTGGTGAGTTTAAAAAAAAGCATCCAACCCTCAGCAGGTTCAGAATAGATCCCACACCAAAAAGAAAAAAAAGAGTCACTCACTCTTCCTAATTCTCTCTCTGACAAGAGACAATTATTGCAGGAATGACTACATCAGGTCCAGCTGTCGAGCTATCCAAACTACACAAATCAGCCCTATTCTTAGGCCGGTTGTCTGCAAACGTCTGATTAACATTCGTTGTGGGTATCTTGAAAAACCAAATTGATATTCAGATCTCATCAAGAGCCCCTGTACTAGATTACATGATCACAAATCAGTCACACTCTTCCAAATGGAAAATAGGTTTGCGTAGAATGGAAGGGAATAGCATTTATTTATATGCACTTGAATTCATCTGAAAATATACAGAAGCACAACATTTGCAGACCAGAGTTTTTATCTTCCTGCTCTCCACTCCTTTTCTGATCATAAACAATTATTGAGCATTAATGGACACAACAAAAACACGAATTTGCAATTTAAAAGGGCAAGTTTCAACCTGCCTACATACCTGTAAAGTCCATGGTTCAATTTACTTACTTAACTTACTTACCAATTCCCACTGCAGGCACGGGCAGCTCCTTGTGACTCTGGGCAAGTCACTTAACCCTCCATTGCCCCAGGTACAAATAAGTACCTGTATATAATATGTAAGCTGCATTGAACCTGCTATGAGTGGGAAAGCGCAGGGTACAAATGTAACAAAAATTTAAAAAAAAAAGCCCGTTTCTCATTGAAATGACAGGCGCTAGCAAGGTAATCACCTTCTGCCATTAATGTTTTTAAGGGAAGTTCCAGTGTCCCCCCTCCCTCCCAGTTCCAGGGTCCTCCCTCCCTTCTTCCCAGTTCCAGGGTCGTCATCCCTCCCTCCCTCCGAATTTTAAAAATCATCCTGACTTACCTCGTCAGGGTTACAGCGGCCGGCAGCTGCGGTAAAAAGCATGCAGGCTCGGCCCTTACTTCAGTTTTCCCTTCTCTGTCTCTCAGCTCTGGTCCCGCCCTCATTTCCTATTTCTGCAAGGGCGGGACCAGAGCTGAGAGACAGAGAAGGGAAAATTGAAGTAAGGGCTGAGCCTGCACGCTTTTTACCGTGCGAGGTAAGTCAGGATGACTTTTAAAATTCGGAGAGAGGGACGATGACCATGGAACTAGGAGGGAGGGAGGGGGGACGCTGGAACTGGGAAGGAGGGGGGATATTAAGGCCTAGTTTCTAAATCTGTATACCCCTGCTCAGCTCCAAGAAACACAATTTAAGCTTTTATATAATACTTACATGACTAGGGAGTGAGGGACAAAATTGGGATTTTGGGCAGACAACAATTCTTACACTGTGGGACAACAGGCTCACTCCTTCATATGGTTATAGATTGCCCTGCACTCACTTTTTAGAACCAAGACTTTGATGTGTTGAACAAGACTCTTCAGGTCACTTTGGATTGGAATATGCAAGCTCTACTTTTAGGGGACAAAAGTTTTATTAGACCAATCAGTGGCTCCAGAGGCGAGAAAAATGGTTTACAATTGCCACCTTGCTGGTTAAAAAGGTTGTACTCAGTGGATAAACATCTCCCACACCTTCTCCTTTTCAGTTTTAGGCAGCGAGAATGAAAGAAGTTGCTGCTTTTGAACTTAGAACCTAGTGGAACAAGCATCAGCGTTTGGTCGTCTTCTCCAACAGTTGGCTGCAACTAGACAGTAGACCCCTTACTCTGCACTGTTCTCCTACTGAATTTGTGTGTACTCACATATTTTATACATGCTACCTGAACGCAACAAAACTTGAACTACTGCAAAAGGTGTTAACTAAGGTGTCCTTTTTACTAAAGCATGCTAACAGATTTAGCATGCACTAAACGATAAGATGCCCATTATAGTCCTGGGGGTGCCTTATTATTTAGTGCACCTTAGTAAAAGGACCACGAAATCTAAACTCAGTTTACAGACATGTGCAACTCTGCCTCTGCTCTGCCCAAATGATACCTCCAGAAATGACGACACATGAATCATTTAAAAGCAGGTAACATGTCCTGTACACAGGCATGTACTTTTCATGTGTGCACATTATGGATCTGTTCAGTGGTGCAATTTTACAAAAATCCTTTACACGTGGAAAAGCCTTTTAGCGGGATTATACCTGTAGGACAATCAACTAGAATGAGAAATTCTACAAAGGCCTGTTTCTACAGATGAAGAACCATTTTATCCATGCAAATGGTTTTGTAATTGCCTTCCCTGTATGATAAATCTCCCAGTTTGAAGAGAGGAAGGTCCCAGGCTTAAAGAAACACTACATTTTAAATTAATTAATAAAAATATTGGCTGGGCTAAAATGTTCCCTGTGGGTATGCAACGTCCTAGAAGTTAGTTCAGAGCAGAATATGATCATAACAAATGCGATTCTGATTTACAATGAAAGAATAGGTAAATTGTTAAAACTCAAGTCGAGTGCATAGCTGAAAGTGCTACAAAAGTCTGTTGATCCTTGAATAATGTAATTCAGGTGATCCTTCACAGTTTTGGAAGAGTCACCTTCCGAACTACATTGGCTACAATGCTTAGATTTTTTAAAAATAAAAGGTCAAGGGGAAATGGATTTGATATACTGCCTTATAGTGGAGGAGTGGCCTAGTGGTTAGGGTGGTGGACTTTGGTCCTGAGGAACTGAGTTCGATTCCCACTTCAGGCACAGGCAGCTCCTTGTGACTCTGGGCAAGTCACTTAACCCTCCATTGCCCCATCTAAGCCGCATTGAGCCTGCCATGAGTGGGAAAGCACAGGGTACAAATGTAACAAAAATAAAATAGATACTATGGAGATTCTACATGGAATGTGCTACTATTGGAGATTCTACATGGAATGTGCTATTCCACTAGCAACATTCCATGTAGAGGCTGCGCAGACTTCTGTTCTGTGAGTCTGACGTCAGACTCACAGAAACAGAAGTCTGCGCAGCCTTCTACATGGAATGTTGCTAGTGGAATAGCAACATTCCATGTAGAATCTCCAATAGTAGCAACAGTGGAGGAGTGGCCTAGTGGTTAGGCTGGTGGACTTTGGTCCTGGGGAAACTGAGTTCGATTCCCACTTCAGGCACAGGCAGCTCCTTGTGACTCTGGGCAAGTCACTTAACCCTCCATTGCCCCATGTAAGCCGCATTGAGCCTGCCATGAGTGGGAAAGCGCGGGGGTACAAATGTAACAAAATAAAAAATTTCTCTGGTACAACTAAAGCGGTTTACATTGTATCATATGCAGGTACTTTCTCTATCCCTAGAGGGCTCACAATCTAAGCAGTTCTTTTACTAAGGCACACTAACAGATTTAGGATGCGCTAAATGATAAGATGTCCATAGGAACATAATGGGCATCTTATCATTTAGCACACGCTAAATCTGTTCATGCAGCTTAGTAAAAGGACCCCTAAACCTTTGTACCTGGGTCAATGGAGGGTTAAGGCTTGCCCAAGGTCACAAGGAGCCACAGTGGAAATGGAACCCAGTTACCCAGCCTACAGCACTAATGATTAGGGGCACCCGGGCAAAATAGCCCTGACAACATAGCCTTGTAACAAATTGGCCCTTAACAAAATAGCTCTTGACAAAATGTCCCCTCCCACGTAATAACCCTTGACAAAATAGCTCTTCTTAAAAATAAAAAGTATAGGCTATCCAAATGGAACCAATCCTTAAGGAAAAGAAGAGGGAGATTAAAACAAGTGCAATAATCAATTAACATTTCTCCCCTCTTCCCTTCTTATCCCTTCACATGCGGCTATCCCCCCTTCAGATGTCTCTCTCCACCAATGATGCCCCCTCTGTCTTCCCCCACCATTCAGTATTGCCTAGCTCTCTCCCCCTTTCCACTCCCTGCCGACTCCCCGATTCGGTGGTTGTCAACACAGAGAAACTGCATGCCGCCGATAGCGCTGCCGTTCCTGCCCCTTATGATACAACTTCATGTTTGGGTAGGAACGGCAGCGCTGTCAGCAGAACGCAGAGCTCTGTGACTCCATGTAGACTTTCTCTGTATCGACACAGCAACCGAATTGGGGAGACTGCAGGTTCGGGCGGAAGCTCCCAGTTTGATTTTCACACTGCCGCTGGCCCTGAATGAAAGTGAGAAGAGAGGAAGGTCGTCTTGGGATGAGGCATTTGTCCCACCCATGCCCCCCCTACAAAGTGACACCTATGCTTCCAGAGTTGTCCAGGGATCAGTATTCATCAAACGCAGGAACAGTTTGTTCTGCCCCTGTCGGGGCCTTTTGTCTGTTTTGTGGGCAAGCTTTTTTTGTTGGGGTCTATTTTGTCGGGGGGGGGGGGGGGGGTTATCAGGGCTATTTTGACCCAGTACTATGATTAGGCTACTCTTCTACTCCTGGTGGATCTCAGGGCCAATGGAGCTCTCTATTCTATTGAAGATTAAAGATCACCATTGCCAATGGCTTCTGCTAGCTGCTAGTCAAACAGGCACCCGCTCTCCGGATGGAGGACACAGTATGCACAGGACACGATGTTTATGTTTTTAGCCATAAGCTAGTCCGTAGCAACCAGGCTTTAAACATTTGTCTGTCATCTTTTCTTTCAGGCAACACGGCTCTGATTGCTGCCAACATGTTATTTGAGATGCTGTGTGTTCTGCCAGGAGTGAAATGCTTCTAATCAAATCTATCCCAGCCGGGACATCTACTCAACTGATGCACTGAAATCTAAGCATGACTCCAGTATTGTACACAAATCTTCTTTCCATGTGCCAAAGCGTGCCTTTCAATAGACTCATCATCTCAATTAGTGCAAATGCTGAAGCCCTAGGAAGGATGATTACCAAACGCACATGGAAATGGTGCCAAGGGAACATAAAAATGTGATGTGAGGGAAAACCAGAGATCAACTGGCACTGGAGCAGGAATGATATTGGCAGACAGGATGGGCCTTAGGGTCCACATCTGCCAGCTGATCCCATTTCTAAAAGAGGGGGACAGAACAGTCGTCACCCTGGAAATTCTGATGTGTCAGGATTCCAACCAAACCTTTCACGCACTGCGGCAGATAGCAACCAAAATCACGTAGGCCCACATTCCAGGTGGTAGAAATGTACAGGCACCTAGGTTTTAGGAAATGCTTTTCTGTTAAGTTCTGATCACTAGAAACCAAATCTGACCATACCACCCTGTTAGTCAGAAACGGGTGAGGCTCCAAGCTGGAACTGAGGTAAGGGAGTAAATAACAGCTGTCCTCTAAGGACAGACCCAGGTGCAACTGTTATCACAATGAATGAATAGCTCGGCTCCATTCAATCCAGCAGACATCACACCAGCACACGAGATCTCCAACCAATGCCTATAAAGTCATGAATACACTTTCGCCTCCAGGGCATTATATCAAACAGATTCACATATCAAAATGCAATATCAACACCAGCATGAATGTCTTAAAATAGTTTATTTTAGTTTCCAATGCAATTTATAATTGCCTTACAAATAAAAATAATAATTAAAAAGAAAGGATCAGTGCTTCTTTTTTCACAACAGTTAAAAAAAAATGATAAAAGCACAATTTGCCAAATAAATTATTCTTCTAAGAGTATCAAAAGTGCAAAATATTTGCCTTGTTTCTGAGCCATCTCTTGGTCTGAGGTAGCTCACAAAGCCAAAAAAAAACAAAACAAAAAAGGTGAATTCAGCAGCTTAAGGACGTGCTACAGTCTCTCACTAGTATAGTGAACAGCTCAGGAGCTCAGCAGTGCTCCGGAAATGAGGAAGCACTTCCAGCCCTTACTACGCTAGTTGAAAGTCAGACTCGGAACCTGGCATGTGCTATGGCCCATTCCAGACTCAGCAGAAAAGACAGGCAGGAAGTTTTGGCCAGATTTTCCTTGATTAAATTAGAAAGGTGCTTTGCTTCAGTTTTAAAAGATTCTGCTCACGGTTTGTTCTGAGACATCAAAGCAATCCACTCCGCCTGACTGCTTTCCAAATCACTTCAACCTTTGATTTCAGTGCATGCTTTATCCAACTGCACTGTCCCTATGCAGTTTGATCAAATCACCTTTACAGAAGTCTACACACACAATGTACACCATCTTGTAAAATGACCAATGAAAAGTTAGAAAATGATCTGCAAATTCAAAAAAATAAAAAAAGGCACATACATAAAGTAACAATTGTGGCATCCTATGATAAAAAGGAAAATTGTTTTTCACTTCATAGCCTCACAAAGACAAACATAAAACTCTTGATTTTGATTGCATTATGCCTTTTCATAAACAATTCTACGCACCAAGCCTGCAGCCCTGGTACTGTTATATTTTCATTATTTGCTCTTCCTTTAGGAGAGCAAATTGCATAAACCGTTTTATAGGTAAAGTACAGCTGTACCTGCTGAACCTGTGTGATTGAAATCCCGGGCTACATCAATCAGGCACGGTTTCCCAATTTGTAGGAGACAGAGAAGGGACATAAACGTTTTCAAAACTAGGTGAAGACCTGAAAGTCCCAAATATAACAATATAAAAAACCATACTGCCCGTTCCAGCTACACAATTTAGATTTTCTTAAGGGGCTGGAGAAACTGGAAACCATCAGTACTATGTGCTATGGAAAATTTATGTGTTTTGCTTTGGGGTTTTAGTTAACCTTTAACACTTCATCATGCTGAAACTGAGCGATGACCATTGGACCAGAAGTGCTTAATTATTATCCCAAACCTTCTAACTTTGGTATTTGATTTTGGAATAGCCCTTGAGACTCACTGGGCTGGTCATGTTACCCCCCCGTGTTGCAAAAGACAAGTTTCCTTACTGTTTTCTTTATATTTTTCAGCCTAGACGATTCATGTTTCTAAGCACCACCTCTGTCAGATTTGTTAACAGACAAAACTCTCTTTCAAACAAAAGACGTTGATAAGGGAATTATTAAATTATACCTAAAACAGAAGCAAGCACCTCGGAAAATGTTACCTAACCCCACACCTGTTCCTGGTAACTTGAGAGCATTTTTCTGGATAACAAAATCATTACAGCATAAAGTTCCTTGATACAAAGAAAACGTCTGGTTCATAGTAAGGCCAACTGTCCATCCCTGTTCTCCTTGTCTTGTCCTAAGGCTGGACCACCAAGTTGTTACGCTAGTGTTCAGACCGACTAGGAAGCATTGCGATGTAGACTTCTACTGGCTCAGAGCAGCTTCACCCTAAAGTACAACCCGAGAAGCTACTGTTTATGGCTCCTAGAATACACACACACACTAAAACCGACACACAGACGTAGAAGGGATTTGTAAACGTAGAGTGAGATGATGCAACATTTTTACTACTTGTTCTGTGCTCTCCCCAAACCCCCACCCCCATCATAAAATCAGGATCTTTCCGTACAAATGGGTTATAGCTCACAGAACAGCAAATAAAAATATATATGTGTGTCTGTGTATATTATCTAGAGAGACGCACACAAATATATACACACACACAAATATTTTCACCTGCAAAATACAGGGCCTGATGTCAGTATCCCCCACCAAATGTACCATAACCACACGTATCTGTGTTCTGCACTGCTCAGCTTTCTGAGAGGCAAGCTTAAATTATATACGCACAGACGCACACAAGTATATTGTTACTGCTTCTGAAAGCAACGTGTGAGGGTGGCAGTAACTGAGTACACATACAAGGAGAACGTTTATTCCAAGTACCAAGGTGACTGCTGGCAGACAAGGCTTTTGCTGCCCCAGAGGAGGGTACGTGGAGGTCAGCAGCAGTGAAATGGATGAGGCTTTATGGAGGGCAGCATATCGGGGGAACGGTGTTGAAATGTTCAGAGAAGATTTTCCAGAGCGATGCATTTTTCCTTTGCACACTGAGCGAGCCCCAGCTTTCAGTGTTTGCTCCTAGGGTAGAGTTTATGCTTTCCTAGTGAAAGAAATATAAATATTTTAGTCATGTGCCCCAGGAGCATGAAGCTACGGTCTACGGCTCATTTCCTTTGGAAGTGAAATTCTGGAAAGCACTGTTCACAGCTCTGCTCTTGCAAAGTTCATAGTGCTGCAGTGTCTGTCCAATCTCTCAGTCTAGTGCTGGCCACGAGGGGATATAGAACCTCTGCAAGGAGCCCTCTAAGAGACGCTCCATCCACAAAGACAATTTGTTTAGTTTCCTTTTGATGTGTCCAAAGTCTGGGCTAAAGGAGACTTTTCTCAGCGTCTCTCCAGAGGGCGGAGAGTTTGGCTCCTCACAGGCTTGCGTTTTCTCATCGTCCACAACAGGCTGAGCCTTGAAGAGGCAGAAGTATTTTTTATGGCCGTTTAACGCTAGCACATAGCCAGTGTAGTCACGTTCCAGAAAGTGCTCATCGTACTGGTAGGCAATGGGGGCTACGTCCTGAGCAAACTCCAGGAGATATTCCAACCACTCCCTGTGCTTTTCGATGTTCAAGAATGAGAAGTGAAGAGAGCTGCTTCTGTAAACAATTAAAAAAAAAAGTCACAATTAGATTCCAGGAGCTACTACTTCTATCTAGCAAATGTTACAGGATTCACATGCCAATATATAATGGATACCTTCAACTGAGTTGTCAGCAGAGGTGAACAAAAGTAAATTAAATTAGCGACAGAATTCAAATATACATAAGCCCAGAACAGCAGAAATTCACAAATGGCTATCTGACAAAACTTATTCTCACTGAATGGCAGTACAAATGCATCAAGATCCCAGGAAGACATGGCAAGTTCACTCAGCAGGGAATGGTATGTTCTCAGTTACAACAGGAGGAGGTGACAAGTCACTCAGCAGAGGCAACGTGGCTACACTCACCATCTAATGGCAAAAAGGATGTGGCATTATCCCCCTGTGTGCCATCAAGCTCTTATGGATAGCAATTGGGCAATATCCTTAGCACAGGTTAGGATAAGAGCAACAAAGGGCACTAACCACCAGTACAGAGCACGTAGATTTTGTCCCTCAGCCAGCAGATGGGGCAGAGACTCTAAGAGATGTGAGAGGTACCTTATAAGAGGCACCGTGCAGTCACTTGCTCTTCAGTATTCTCTGTCTCCAGCAGATGGGGCAGACTCTTAAGAGATGAGCTCTACCTTATAAGAGACAACGTGCAGTCACTTGCTCTTCAGTATTCTCTGTCTCCAGCAGATGGGGCGGACTCTTATGAGCTCTACCTTATAAGAGACACCGTGCAGTCACTTGCTCTTCAGTATTCTCTGTCTCCAGCAGATGGGGCGGACTCTTATGAGCTCTACCTTATAAGAGACACCGTGCAGTCACTTGCTCTTTGGTATTCTCTGTCTCCAGCAGATGGGCAGAGACTCTAAAGAGATGAGCTCTACCTTATAAGAGACACCGTGCAGTCACTTGCTCTTCGGTATTCTCTGTCTCTAGCAGATGGTAAAAGTTATTCCATGAAGCAAAGGATTAGTCTGGTCAGGTAGCTCAGGCCTAGTTTGAAAACTGGTCAGAGGGGTATCCAGAATCCTGCCAGGGGCCACATTCTTGGGGGATATTAGAGGAGTCCAAGTCCTGCCCCATACCCAGTAGACCTCTGGGGGTTTTATTTTGGAGCATCTTTTTCCCACTCCCACCATCACCACCATCTTTTTTCTGATAAGGACTGGAAAAAAAAAAGACTAGCAAATTAAATAAGTGAATGCACTTCTGAGTCAATAAGAGGAAATTGAGCTGTATTCGGAAATGGATAGGGAGCCAATGAGGTGGTTTGAGGAGAGGGCTAATGTGAGTGTAGCGACACTGGTGGAATCTAAGTCATGCAGCAGAATTTTAAAGGGGAGAGAGATGGTTTAGTGGGAGACCTGTGAAAAGCAAGTTGCAGTAATCTAAGCATGAGGTGTGGCCTAGTGGTTAGGATGGTGGACTTTGGTCCTGGGGAACTGAGGAACTGAGTTGGATTCCCACTTCAGGCACAGGCAGCTCCTTGTGACTCTGGGCAAGTCACTTAACCCTCCATTGCCCCATGTAAGCCGCATTGAGCCTGCCATGAGTGGGAAAGCGCGGGGTACAAATGTAACAAAAATAAATAAATAAAAAGGAAACATGAATATAAAAAGTAGATATTAATTTGGGGGGAGGGGGCACACTGGCAACCGTAAGAAGGAACAGAGGGAGGGGGCTTCCTAAGCTATTCTGTCCTTCCTTTTCCACCCAAGAGACTTGATCGTGTTGGAGCAGCCTAGAGTTGTACCTCTGAAGCAGTGCAGTGACAGGCAGATCGGTGCATATGGCGATAGAGGATCAGATCTGCACAGCTGCAGCAGCTGTTGTATCGGGCAGATAAAGGTTCCATTGGAACACATTAAATGCTGCTCCTATTGTAGAAGTCACCAGGACAAAAGTTAGGATAAACTTAAGAAGTGGCCAACCAGCTGTTACCCCAACTACTTCGTCATCCCAAATGTCATCCAGCCCATCTTGCATTTGGAAGGAGAAAATCAGGCCCTGTGGGTTCCACATTTCCAAATGGAGATATTGTTGTCAGTGATTTCAGTAGTACACAATGGAGAGTTTCTTACTACACTAAATCTCAAAGACGGGAACCTGCATATTCAAATGTGGATGCCGCATCAGAAGCTTTTAAAGCTTGCTGTTCTGGGCCACCACTACCAATTCCAGGCACTTCCTTTCGGACTAGCAAGAATCTACGGAAGGGTGTCTGTTCATACAGTTCCTTTGGTTTCTTCCGAAGGTGGGTGTCAACTTTCCATCTCAATTAAGTGGTCATGTTACTGTCATTTCAGGAGGACGACTGTGGAGATGTACATAAGTGAAGCCATACTGGGACAGACGGAAGGTCCATCAAGACCAGTATACCGTTTCCAACAGTGGCCAATCCCAGGTCACAAGTACTAGCTACTTAACATTTCTAAAGCGCTACTAGGGGTTACGCAGCGCTGTACAATTAACATAGAGGGACGGTCCCTGCTCAAGGAGCTTACAATCTAAGAGACAAGTGAACGGACAGTCCGATAGGGGCGGTCCAATTGGGGAAGTCTGGATTTACTGAACGGTAAGAGTTAGGTGCCGAATGCAACATTGAAAGAGGTGGGTTTTAAGCAAAGACTTGAAAATGGGCAGGGAAGTACCTGGCAAGATCCCAAAACAGTACAATATATTTTATGCTGTTTATCCTAGACAATAAGCAGTGGATTTTCCCCAAGTTCATTTTAATAATGGCTTATATGGACCTTTTCTTTTAGGAAGCTATCCAAACCTTTTTTAAACCCTGCTAAGCTAACTGCTTTTACCACATTCTCGGAAATCACAGGTTATGAATCTGGCTACTAGATTTCAGCCATAAGCATAAACTATGGTCCCTCCTTCCCCCATCCCCAGGGGCTATGAAACTGTCCTCTGTGGCATCTGTAGCCAAACCATTTAAAAACCCAATTCAGGAATCAAACCAAGATCTTCCTGCAGGTGTGGCCTGAAGTTATATGAAATGATTTTAAGCAATCAGGTAACATGAATTCTCAGAAACAATGAATAAGTCTGTACAAACCCTGTAAACGTATAGACCTCCTGTGCAAATTTATGCAGTAAGCTGGCCTTAGTAGAGCTGGATAGAAATGAGAACCACATTAATGTGCCCAGGCCGGAGGCGAACCAGGTTACTGGTGTAGTTACGTCTGTGAGCTCGGTACTTCCACAAAGCCCTTTCTTAGGAACCTCTGTTAGAAAAGAAATGTTGAAGGTGAGGGAAGGAACAGGTGCAACCTAATACACATCCTTTAATGTGCATCTACCATGAGGCGAAGCTTTCCAAAATATCACAAGAGATACATTTTATGCCAAGAGTCTCCAAATCTGGTCCTTGAGGGCTACAAACTAGCCTTTAAAAAAAATTGGATTTCTCTCTGTTACTGGCCAATAAACACTTTATTATAACATACAAGCATACATTTTAACTCGGTATAAGACATATCCATTTTATGAACCTTTTTCTGTGTGTAAAGAATCTTTATGCACTTATATAAAATCGTGAGGCTGCCACCTGCTCACCGTAGAAATCCTGAAAACCACACCGGTTTTGTGACCCTGCAGGACCAAATTTGGAGACCGCAATCTAATTCCTTCATGGAAATCAGCCACGGAATAGCCCAACTGCTTTCACACAACATTTCTTGAAAATGATGGCAACCTCCCCATTAAAAGCTTTCACAAATGGACACAAATCCCCAAGACAGAAACAGCCAAATGTCACATACTGAACATAAATGAAACATACATACATTCCTGATCACTGGGAATATCGGTTCACATTAGCAGGCTGATGCTTTCAATGAATAATGCAGCATACAAAGTTTAATGCAAGCTGTTATTTGCATAATAATGATTTGCTTTGCATACATCCCTAGCATTATGCTGTATTATTGGCAAATAACTCACATTATTGTCCGTTAATGTGCGTTGTCATAACATGTAATACAGCTTAGTAAATGGGACCCCAAGTTTGCACCTAAGACAGCAGAGGCTGATGGACTTGCCCAAAGTCACAAGGACTGTCAATGGGATTTTAACCTTGGGGTCTCTGGTTCTCAGCCTGCTGCTGTGACCACTAGGTTACTCCGAGCAAGTAAACTGGAATAGGACCTGGACCTCTGCAGAAACTGCAAGAGACAGAAATATAGCAAGGATGGTCCAGGAAGGAGAAACAACCAATGATCAAGTGTGGTATTTTAATCGGAGGAAGACCCAACTTGGCCAATTTTCAAACAGCAGCCTTCATCAGGGGTCATCAGATTCTTAAATAGACAATGCAACATGGTTGGACACAATTTCCTGCCAATGCAATGACACTTCTTCACAAGAACACATTGCACTGGCAGGAGACTGTGTCCAGCTGTGTGTTTATTGTATTTTTCTGATGAAGGCTAATGTCGAAACTTGGCCAAAGTTGGGTCCTTCTCTGACAAATGCCTCACTTGCATCATTGGGTTGCTCCTCTTTCCTGGACCATCTTTGCTGTTTTTTGTGTCACTAAGTTACTCCTCCTCCTGTCTGTGTAGGTCACAGACAGAAGGGGGAGTGGAAATACTAAACCTGGATGTCTCTGTGTAGGTCAAGCACAGAATATGTGGTACGGATACCAGACCTGGGTGTCTCTCTGGTATAGGTTGTTTCATTGGCCTTTTCATCCTTTTCTGTAGTCTCTTCTTATCTTGAGAATTAGTTCTCCTCTCATCACTTGAAGGTCACTGAAAGCAACACCGCAAAACAGCATATTAAGAACTTTGAACGGGGGTTGCTAAGTGACCTACAACAAAGAGCTAATACTTCAAACATTTATTTATACTCTTCTTACCTGAATGCCTGAACAATAACTGTCCCAAAGAGGATGAAAAGCGCAGAAAATATCAGGGAAAAAGGGCATCATTTCTCGCCTGAAAAACGGGAAAGTGCAACATCAGATGTTTTCCATCATAAGACTGCCATACTGGACAGACGAAGAAGGTCCATCAAGCCCAGCATCCTGTTTCCAACAGTGCCAATCCAGGTTACTAGAACCTGACAAGATCCCAAAACAGTACAATACATTTTATGCTGCCTATCCTAGAATACGCAGTGGATTTTCCCCAAGGCCATCTTAATAATGGCTCAATGGAATTTTCTTTTAGGAAGTTATCCAAACCTTTTTAAACCCCGCTAAGCTAACTGCTTTTTTACCACATTCTCTGGCACGAATTCCAGAGTTTAATTACATGCTGAGTGAATAAATATTTTCTCCTGTGGGTTAGCAGGATTCCAGCTGGTTTAGTCTGGGTTTCTTTTTGTTTTTTTTCTGCATTGCACATCCTGTGGTCTCCCCCAGTTTTAGAGCAACTTTCTACATGATCAAAGTGTGTATGTAGAGATGCCAAAAGAAAAACTCTGATGCAGGTGATGTACAATGTCACAGAATGACCTCTCCCCAGAATACTGAACACGCTTATGAAGCTTTGTTTAGAACATATCTCAAAAAGAAAAGCAATATGACAAAATACATTGTGTTGTCTGGCCTTTTTTTTTACATAATTGAAGGGCATCGATATTCAATGCTGATTTAAGCAGCCAAAAACTGTTCCCGGCCAGTTAAATCATTTGCTCATGGCTATCCGCCGATATTTAGTGGCAATCAACTGGTTAGATCCGCTCAGTATCATTATAGTAAGCTCAAACACATCCCTATCCTGGAGGTGCGTACTTAGGTCCTATTTCATAAAGAGAGGCAGAGGCCTACTTTTCTTTACAAAATATCAGTTTACTAGTAAAAAAGCCCCGTTTCTGATGCAAATGAAACGGGGGCTAGCAAGGTTTTCTTCTGTGTGCATGTGGGAGTGTGTGTGTCCCTGCCCTCTGCCCTCTCTCCCTTCCCCTGTGCTGTCTGTCCTCTCTGTCCCCTCCCCCCTCGGAGTCGAGTCCTTCAGTGTTAAGCTTCCTGCTGTGCTTGTGTTACAGAGATAGTGAGGGCTTCTGCCCTCTCTCCCCTCCCCCCTCTGAGTCCTTCACTGTTACAGAGAGAGCGATTGATTTCCTTCACTGTTTGTGTTACAGAGAGAGCGAGGGTGGGGCAGACACTCATGGGGAAACCGGATATCTCTCCCCCTTCACACTTCTGGCTGGAGGCTTCATTTAGAACGTTGGTGGTGCCTTTTATATATAGAGATGTAGCTTACCCATGCCTACATTGCAGGTGTAGAAGTGGTATGAAATGCTCATAGCTAGATTTATGAAGAATGCTTGTACATTCTAAGATTTTACAATCTGCCACTAACTCCACTCATGAGCATGCTCTTTTGCAAAGCCTGTGTATACTTATAACACCAAATTACTGCTTGTATCCCAAACACTATTTAATCTCATCAAACATATAAACGGCGAGTGACCGTACTCACTCGCAAATGCGCAGTAGAGACATCCCTCTCTGCCCCGCCCCCGCTTCAATACGTGATGATGGGGGCGGGACAGAGAGGGAAGTCTCTACTGGCATGCTGCAGACGCCGGAACCGCTCCCCCTCCCCCCCCTGGAGTCGCCGCCGCCCCTCCATCTGGCCCGAGCACTGTGAACTTACATCAGCACGCAGCAGCAGGCACATCAGCAAAGCTGCCGTCGGGCTTCCTTCTCTGCCTTTGTCCCGCCCTCGCCGACGTTACGTCACACGAGGGCGGGACACAGGCAGAGAAGGAAGCCCGCCCCGACGGCAGCTTTGCTGATGTGCCTGCTGCTGCGTGCTGATGTAAGTTTACAGTGCTGCTCGGGCCGGGTGGAGGGGCGGCGGCAGCGACCGAGGGGGGGGCCTCGGAACCCCCCCCCCCCCATTCCAAAAGTAGCCCGTTTTCACGGGCTCAACAGCTAGTATATTCATAGATAGCATCGATCACAACAAACAGCCATTGCTATATATAACTCCTCATTATTTCTTGAACGGGGATCATCAGATTTTTTTTGACCACCTCCACCATCTGGGGACCAAGCCCCAGTATTACAATGGTGACGCCCACTTCTTCATTGATCAACCTGCATGAGATCTTAATTCTTATTTTCTGTACTTTTTTTTTTCTTTTTGTATCCAAAAGTTCTTATGTAATTCAATTATATTCTTCTTCTTAAAGCAGTAATTCCAACTTCATAACACGTTTTTGTATACAAACAATACTCATGATACTTCTTAGCTTTGTAAACAGTTTTCAGCAGCTGTGTTTCTCCCAGTCCAGGTTTCGATAATCTTCTCTATATGCAGCCAGGCTCCTGCCTGCTTAAGTCGCCTGTGGTTGCCTAACTCCCAATATTCAGTGGCACTAAACCAGGCAGTGCCACTGAATCTTGCCTATTAACTACCCATAAAAAAAATGGGCAGGGGGGATGAGGAAGGGGAGGGTGGGGAGATAATCTGTATAAATTTGGATTGGTGTTGAAGTTAAGGTTGAGTTGTTTATGAGTTATGAGTTTGAGTTGTTAAGAGTGAGTCTAGTGATGCATGCCTCTTCCGTGACAAAGATTAACGAAACCCGCACAAACCCGTGTTTTCAACCCCAGTGCCCGGATGTGGCCCAGCACTGACTATCCGGGAATAACGCTGGTGGCTAAAAAAAAAAAAAATGCTCACCACCGTCGGCTGAATATCAACCCCTAAGTTTCGCTATCACAAGTTACTGACAATGGGCACAAGGAACACGATTCATAATTTCACATGAATGAAATGAAAGTGGCAGTGATATGGAACATATAAGTTCTGTCCGTCAGAATAAGTATTTAGGAGCGTGCACTCAAGTTTTCTGGCACAAATTAATAGAAAATCAAATTATTCTCTTCTTTTCCCTGGTAAGTCCACATTTTTCTTTAAAAAATAAATAAAATAAAAAAGTGCTCATTCTAAAAAAGTGTGTTTTTTTTAAGAAAAACACATAAAAGTAAACCAAGGAAGCTGACACGCACCAGTTGTTATGGAACAAACTGTCCCAGCAATCTGACCAATATTCTAAGGCACTGTAGATCCAACGCAGGAAAAAGACCTGTCAAATAACAGAAAACCATGTTAGAAAACTGCTTCCAGCATTAACGCATTATAGCGACGGGCCACATCACCATACAAAAGTCAGTACAATGTAAGACACAGCCCAAGACCAATGTGTCCTGCACCCCCCCTCCCAACCATCTCTCTACGGAACATCAAAAATGCACACAACCAGTGTCCTGATTCATGCCAGCAGCTGCATCAGCGAACACCGTAGGACATGGTACTGCCTCCATGAGTTGGGACAATCAAGCAATGTTATTCTCTGGTATCAAAAGTCAAGGAGTTTTTGAGTCATAGTACTCAGTCTGTTTTACTGCAGAATGCTATATCAGGTGCATTCAATACAGTTTATCATAATATACTATTGAGTAAACTAAGTACGTTTGGTATTTCTGAAGTGGTTCAGAAATGGGTAGAGGGTTTCCTAAAAAAAACAGACAATATTGTGTTAAGAAAAATAATTCTCTCTCATTTAGTTGGCGTTCTGGGAGTTATCTTGGATACTCAATTGATACTGGAACCTCAGATAAATCATTTAAGCAAAAATATATTTTTTTAAATTATGTCAATTGAAAGTAATTAGATCTGCTTTTTTCCTGAAAATTTTCAAGTGTTGGTACAGACTATTATTCTACCTCAATTGGACTACTGTAATGTTTTATACATGGGACTACATTAAAAACTTTTAATAGGTTACAGCTTTTACAAAATACTACAGCGAGTGATACCTATAATATTACACCTATCCCTGTCCCATTTATGATGTAAACTGCACTGAACCCTGAATAGTGGGTATTAGCGATATATAAGATCTGAATTGAATTTGGATGAGGTAAATTTGATCAAGCAACACCACTGTTGAGAAACTTACATTGGTTGTCCATTATACATAAGTTGAATTTAAGGTTGCATGGTTAATATTTAAAATTTTACATGGTTACTGTCCTCATTCTGTCACTTTACATCCATTTCTTATATTCCGCCTATATTGTTAAGTTCAAGGCGGATTCCATATAAAGAAGCCAGAAGCACAAATTCTGGGAGAGTACAAAAGAGCACATCAATACTTAAAATATAGACACAGTAACAAGAAAATCCTAAATATTAGTTCCTTAGGATTAGCTGGAATGGAGGCGTCATCTAGTGGTTAGTTCAGTGAACTAAGAACTGGGTTTGATTCCCACTGAAGCTGCTCATGACCCTGGGCAAGCCACTTAACCCTCCACTGCCAGACAGATTCTGAGCCCTCTAGGGCAGTGGCTTAGCAGGGGCTGGGCAGTGGGGGCGGTCCGCCCCGGGTGCAGGTTACTTCCTGTTCCTGGGCAGAGGGAGCAGGAAGCCAGTAGAGCCGACAGGCCGTGGCTGCTCTCTGCACCTTCCAGCAGCCAAGAATGCACGGGGGGGGGGGGGGGGGGGGGGGTGCACAGCGGTGATCCGCCCCAGGTAGCAGCCCACCTAGGATTGCCACTGCTCTAGGGACAGGAGAAAGTATCTGTATACAATATGTAAACTGCTTTGGTTGTACCACAAAAAGGCAGTATATCAACGCCATGACCCCTTTGCTCAGGATTCCTCCCCTTATCTAGCCTAACTTCAGAAAGAGCTACACTCCACTCTTCCAAATACAAAAGGTCTGTCCGCAGTACTTGGTAATGTAGACAGGAGCAGATATGGGAACAAAGTAAACACTGGAAATTCATGCAGGGTGAGAACTGCATGGAAAAAAAAAAAAGAAAAGCAGAAGAGAGAAAAAGAAATCCACTAGGAAGATCCAGCCTGGCTTATTTAGGAGATGAAAAGCAGCCTATGACCTGCAACGAAACAGAAGAGAGGAAACAGCACAGCACCTACTAGGGAGAGCCAGTCTGGCTTACTCAGGAGAGGAGAGGAGAGGAGAGGCGGCTTATGACCTGCAAAGATTCAAGAAGCTGACATGGCAGAAGAGAGGATGCTATGCTTCACCATCTCTCTACGGATGCAGTGCAGACTGGACCCGTCAGCACTCCTCCACCCCCCTCTCAGTATTTTGGCCCATCCCCTTGGAAAACATACTGGCGCGAGCTCATCGTTCAGGTCCTGCAGCACCATTTCAGATGACAGCAAACTGGGGTCCCTCCTCAACTGGTCCAGGTAATCCAAGAGAACAAACTTGTTTTGTTCACTTCCACTCCAGATGTCAGCCAGAGTTTTGTAGACCACTCTTCCTACAGAGTTGCGCCGCTCCAAAATTACCACCTGCCCAAACAAATCAAGAAGTCATCAGAACACAGTAGAGGATGGAAGAAAAAAAAAAAGGCCAAATGATCCTTCTAGTCTGCCCAGTTATCCCCGTTCAGCCAGCTGCTAGACAATGCAAGACTGCTTAAGCTGTATGTAGACAATGCCTTTGTAATACTTAACTTCGATTACTGTAATGCTTTATTTTGGGGTTTATCAAATAATGTGATAAAATCACTGCAGCTTGCTCAAAATGCAGCAGCTTCTCTCTGGTATTTCTAAGATTTGATCATGTTCTCCAATTTTAAGTGAACTACATTGGTTACCAGTTAAATGGTGCATTCAGTTACATAGTTACATAGTAACATAGTAGATGACGGCAGAAAAAGACCTGCACGATCCATCCAGTCTGCCCAAGAAGATAAATTCATGTGTGCTACTTTTTTTTTATTTGTACTGTCCTCTTCAGTGCACAGACCGTATAAGTCTGGCCAGCCCTATCCCCGCCTCCCAACCACCAACCCCGGCACAGACCGTATAAGTGTGCCCAGCACTATCCCCGCCGCCCAACCACCAGCCCCGGCACAGACCATATAAGTATGCCCAGCACTATCCCCGCCGCCCAACCACCAGCCCTGGCACAGACCGTATAAGTCTGCCCAGCACTAGTCCCGCCTCCCAACCACCAGCCCCAGCACAGACCGTATATGTCTGCCCACACTAGCCCCTCCTCCCAACCACCAGCTCTGTCACCCATTCTAGGCTAAGCTCCTGAGGATCCCTTTCTTCTGCACAGGATTCCTTTATGTTTATCCCACGCATGTTTGAATTCAGTTACCGTTTTCATCTCCACCACCTCCCGCGGGAGGGCATTCCAAGCATCCACCACCCTCTCCGTGAAAAAATACTTCCTGACATTCTTCTTGAGTCTGCCCCCCTTCAACTTCTTGAGTCTGCCCCCCAAGGTACTAACTCTTTTTTTTTTTTTTTAAAGCACTGAACAATGAACATCAGCTACTATTTTGAGGACTTATCGCTCCCCACATCCACCATGATCAGCAGATAAACCGATCTTGGAAGCGCCTACTTTCCGTCATATACGGTTTGAGGAATAGAGACTAACCAACCATGTTCTATGTTGAGGAGGTCTATTTGTGGAACTCTCTTCCAACAGAACTACGTACTATGAAGGACTGATGTGAAGTTTCAAGTATTGCTAGAGGCTTTTTTATTTCAAATGTGACGGAATCTAAAACTGTTATTTGTTTATAACCTTTGTTATGAATTTCATTAGCTGAAATTGGGGCTCATTTTCAAAGCGCTTAGACTTACAAAGTTCCACAGGTTACCTTAAAAATCGGTGCTGAAAAACCACATGCTTAGGGCGATTCTATAAACTAAGCCTAAAATTAGGCGCAGTTTGTAGAATACGCGCATGTGCCGTTCTTGCGACTAAAACTTAGGTGCAGATCGGGTGTATTCGCTTAGTTTTCTGAATACCTACAACCCGCCCATTCCACGCGCATTAGAATTTACACGCACCGTGTTATAGAATACGCCTGGAATGTTGTGGGCATAAATTCTAATTAGAGTCAATTAGTGCCGCTAATTGGTTGTTAAATACCAATCAGCGCTGATTGGCTTGTTAATTAAGTTGTGTGCAATTTGGCCATGCAGGCCAAATTATTGCACACAACTTAAGGCGCCATTTATAGAATGTGGGGGTGTCTAAGTGCTTTGAAAATATGCATCTATGTTTTGGATACATATGCTATTTTTATTATGAATGCTGTATTGTGAACCACCTAGCACATAGGCTAGTGCAGTGTAGAAATTGTGGAAATCCTATATAATAATTCTCACCACCAACGTTCTAATGTGGGACTGTCTGTGTCCGTGGCTCCTGGAGTTGCTGAGCTAGGCTCCATAGCCAGGATGATGTCACTAACAGCTGATTCCCAGGCAGGAGGAGTCCCTACTTCTCCCCCTGCCTGGGAATCAGCTGTCAGTGCGCCGCTCCCTGCCACTTCAGAGCAAGTGGCAGGGAGTGGTGCATCAAAAAACTACAAGCGCGGCACCACAGAAACCCCCCCCCCCCCCCCATCAAACACCCCCTCCCCCTGCCTGGGAATCAGCTGTCAGTGCACCACTCCCTGCCACTTCGGAGTGGCGCATCAAAAAACTACAAGCGCAGCACCACGGAAACCACCCCCCTTGGCGCATCACCCAATCCCCCCCCCCCTCCCGGCACATCAAACACCCCCTCCCCCCACCCGAAGCACATCCACCCCCCAACCCCCCCCCCCCGGCGCATCAAACCCCATCGCCACCCGCAGATGCCAGTAGTAACGCTGTGTGGCCACTGCTGCTTCTCCTGTTGAGCAGCAGCGGCCGCTACAAAAAGAAAAGAAGTAATAAATGTTTTTAAACCCAGCCCAAATCATTTGCAAATGCCCGAGTCTTACAATGCAGTCTCTGCAGCCGCTCCTCCTCTCGCCTCCTCGTCACTGCCCCTGGAGTAAGACCCCGGAGGAGCAACGTGACGTCACAGGCAAGAGGAGGAGTGGCTGCAGAGACTGCATTGTAAGACTCGGGCATTTGCAAATGATTTGGGCTGGGTTTAAAAACATGTATCGCTTCTTTTCTTTTTGTAGTGGCCGCTGCTGCTCAACAGGAGAAGCAGCAGCGGCCGGACATTGTTACTACTGGCATCTATGGATGGCGATGGGGTTTGATGCACCGGGGGGGGGGGGGGGGGGAGAGGGAAGGGTCGCTGGACATGGATGGCTAGAGGCGGGGCAGGGGACAGGGAGGTGGGGAGGGGGTCCACACTCACTCACTGTCTCTCACATACACTCTCTCTGACACACTCCATCTCTGTCACACTGTCTCTCACACAAACACACACACACGCTGTCTCTGTCTCTCTCTCATTCTCTATGACACACACACACCATCTCTCACACACACTCTCTCTCTCAAACATACACACTCCGAGGAAAACCTTGCTAGCGCCCGTTTCATTTGTGTCAGAAACGGGCCTTTTTTACTAGTAAATAAATATTACCAAAAGACAGTGAACTGGAAGTAAGAGTTTCTGAAAGCCTGTATAAACTTACAGCAGACTTTCCTTGGTACTTCTCCAGGTCAGCCAGCAAAGCAGCAGTGAATTCCTTCTGTCGATCCTGAAACACTTGCACAAACCTCACAGTGTCTTTAGTATTGGCCAGAGCAAAGGACAAGAAGTTATAGTAGGCTTTTGCAAACTGCTCTCCCTCTCCGGTCAGTAAGACCACACAGTACCTGCAAGACAGAACAACAGCCTTTTGCAACCTTCAGCCACATCTGGAAAGAGGATGAAGAGGCGAAGGTGACTATTTTATCCCTTTGTTGCAGACTTGAGGCTAAAGACGTGCAGTTCAGTAGTTAAGTTTAAAGGACTAGACTACAACCCCCCCCCCCCCCCCCCCCCAAGGTGTCCAATCAAGATCTTTTGGTTTATTTTTCTTAATTACTTTTTCATTATTTCTATATTTATTATTTCACCTTGACAGTGTATATCAGTAAAGCAAACATTTACTTTAGTGCATTCTGAATTGTACATTTTACACAGCAGAATGTGAAAAATATACAAGAGTGTGAAGACACTTGCAAAGTGCCCTACGTTGAAGGACCCTCATAACACATAGTACAGCTCCAAAAGGCTGGTACAAGAGTGACCAGGGTGATTCCAAAGGTAAAGTTCCAAAGATGGACCTAAATCTATCTAGAATTTCTCCTGCTGAAAACTGGTAGCAGACAACAGAGAGAACAGAGAGAGAGCAGAAAAAGTCTTACTTCCTCTGCCGATGAGACTTCCTGACGGGGCACAATTCCTGGAACAGTTTCTGATTGGTGAGTCTTGCCACCAGCAAGAACTTGTTGTTGGAAATGAAGTCATCGATGGTCTGCTTTTTCATACCTCTTGCCTGAATACAAAACAACAAAAGCAGAAAATTGAGCAAAGCAGTGGTGTTCCTTGCCTGGATGGCACCCGGGGTGGAGCGCCGATGCACCCCCCCCCCCCCCACTAAATTACAGCTTCCCCCCCTCCGGCGAAATGACACCCCCCCCCCAGGTGCACGCAGCTGGGGGGGGGGGGGGGGTGCCGCGGTGCGCGCCTGCTCCGAGTTCGCTAAACTTCTTTGCTTGTTCGCTACAGCTCCCTCTACCCCGGAACAGGACGCAACCTGTTCTGGGGCAGAGGGAGCTGCAGCGAACAAGCAAAGAAGTTTAGCGAACTCGGAGCAGGCGCGCACCGCAGCACCCCCCAGCGGCGTGCACCCGGGGCGGACCGCCCCCCCCCACCTTGGTACGCCATTGGAGCAAAGCCCAAGAACAGCAACGATAGAAATTCTGTGCGCCAAAACCCCTCCCATTCTAAGGGCTTGATGCCATCACCTTGTCCCATAATTCACAAAACACGATTAACTTTGGCTGTGTGCCATCTCCACATTACACAGCTTTTTTTAAAAATACCATTACAACATTTTATTACCCACCCAGGTTTCTGCCCCATTACCAGTTAGATCTTTAAAAGGAGGAAGAGGAATCAAACATATAAAAGGCGAGTGTCGTACTCACTCGCAAATGCGCAGTAGAGACTTCCCTCTCTGCCCCGCCCCTGCATCAATACGTGATGAGGGGGGCGGGACAGAGCGGGAAGTCTCTACTGCGCATGCCGCAGACGTACTCACAACCGCTCTGCCCTCCCCCCCCCCCCCCCAAGGTCCCTGCTACCGGCTCCCCCCACCCGGAGTCGCCGCCACCGCCGCCCCTCCACCCGGCCCGAGCACTGTCTTTCTTATTGAACTTACATCGCACCACGCAGACGCAGCAGGCACATCAGCAAAGCTGCCATCGGGACGGGCTTCCTTCTCTGCCTGCCGCGTTACGTCATACGAGGGCGGGACACAGGCAGAGAAGTAAGCCCGTCCCGATGGCAGCTTTGCTGATGTGCCTGCTGCGTCTGCGTGGTGCGATGTAAGTTCAATAACAGACAGTGCTCGGGCCGGGGGGGGGGGGCGGAGCAGCGGCAACCTCGGGGGGACCTCGGAACCCCCCCCCCCCATTCCAAAACTAGCCCGTTTACACGGGCTCAACGGCTAGTATTTGCATATTCCTCCGTAACGTTTATCAAAATGCACTAGGGATTGAAAACTCTCTTCAGGATTTACTCTTCAGAGATTAAATGCACTTCGTCTCCCCCTAAAAACACACAAAAATGTATTTTGAGGCAGTAAACGGGAAACAGGAATACACTGGAGTGCATTTCTTGCCTGGAAAATATACCACCAACTTCATTCCTGTGCACACCTCTCTCTCTCTTTCCTCCAGTCCTCATAACCTCTTACTTCACCCCCTACTTACCCTTTCTCCCCCCTCCTCACCCCTTCAGCTTTCTCTTCCCCTCTTTCTTCCTCACAAACCACTGCTACAGCCAACGTTATTCCTTCATTTGCTAGGCCCCAGTCGGAGCCAAAGATTCTGCTGACTCACCTAGAGAAAAAAAAAATCTACTCTCGCTAAGCACATTGCAGGTTATCTAGATTACAGAACCGCCCTCATTTATACACTTACTCTGCGTGCAAGTATCTAGAATACTCACACTTACACACATCAGTGTAACACCTACTTACATTAAGGGCTAGCAGAGTACCTAAGTGCTAGTCTACAAATAACCATTTACCTTACAGCTCATATTTACAAGGGGTTGTAAACACAGGGGCAGAAAATGGGCAGGGTTCCCACCCACGTGCCTTACAGAATATTATAAAATTGCAGAGTTTCCTGCCGCTAAGTCTATGGCTGGTGGAACTGCAGGTGTGTAAATGTTAGGAGAACTGATACCAGGTGCCCACATTCCATTATTGAACAGGCTCCTTGGGGTGCCAAAACGGAGGCGCCCAATTGCAGAATTGCCCCCGTTGAGTTTTCAAATCCTGACTATATATGTTCACCAAAGATTTTTCTAAGCTCAATTAGGTTCTTTCCATGTGGGAATTTCAGCAGGTCAGATTTTACAATCTGTTTCATCACCTCTGCTTATGTGAACAGCGCCATGATTTCTGCAGTGTCCACAGAGCAGACAGAGTTCCAGACATTGACCTCGTCTCCCAAGTCCACTTGGGGTTCTGGTCCAGCATGGACTCGGAGACTAGAACATGGTATAGTGAGCTACTAATACCAATCTCGTGCAAGGGAACTGGACACTCTAAACAAATCTTCAGCCTTATATCAGCCCCTACCTCCCCCCCCCCCCCCAATCTACCTAGGAGTGGAGGAGCCTAGTGGTTAGTGCAGTGGACTTTGATCCTGGGGAACTGAGTTCAATTCCCACTGCAGCTCCTTGTGACTTTGGGCAAGTCACTTAACCCTCCATTGCCCCTGGTACAAAATAAAGTCCCATTTCGGCCCTTATGACGTTCTTCCCTTCCACTCCTCCCCAGAGATTTTAATAATTACACACTCAATCATAATCATTCTAACAGCATTCCCCAGAACTGATCATCATACTTTTAAATATTAAACTTTGTGTGGGAGTATAAATTATATATAATTACACAGACATACACACACTAAGGTCAATTTCCAAAAGCCATTTACCGGAGTGAATGAGCTATTTAAAAAGTGCCCATGCTCCCCACAGACAAAATTATGCATTAATTGTTTTTTCAGTTACTGTCGCTGTCAGAACCCAGTGAACCTAGGACAGCTGCTCTTTACTGCCCCACACAACTGCCCAGTCTAGCTAATGGTTACACCTGCTCTGCACCAATACCATTTCTAAAACACACAATGGAGTCCTGATTCCTATTACCCCCTCGCCTCCCCGGAATTGACTAGCTGAACACAGAGCACCTGCCCCTTCCTCTCTACCCTACCTTCCCCCCAAACTGCCTCCCACTCAAACAACCCCCTTACTATCAGTCTGGACAAGGTAAACTAGGGGAACCTTCCAGTGTCCTCCCAAAAGAAACTGTAATGTGTTAAGCACCATATCCCATGCCCTCTCTGACAGAGACTGTATGTAAGCGTCCCACGTAAAGCAAAAATACACCTTCCCCTGACTGAGGATCCAGTTCTTTGGGTGGAGGAAGGAGGGAATAAAAGTTATAAGAACATTTTTACACTATCAGGCTCATTTTTGAAAGAGAAGGAGACCCATCTTTCGACACAAATCGGAAGATGGGCGTCCTTCTCCCAGGGTCGTCCAAATCAGTATAATCAAAACCCGATTTTGGACGTCCCCAACTGCTTTCCGTCGCAGGGACGGCCAAAGTTAAAAGAGGCATATCAGAGGCAGGATTTGGCCGTGCCTAACACATGGACATCCTCGACCCATAATGGAAAAAAAAAAAGGGCATCCCTGACTAACACTTGGCCGACTTTACCTGGTCATGTTTTTCTTTCGACCAAGGCACAAAAAGGTAGCCGTAATGACCAGATGACCACTGGAAAGAATCGGGGATGACCTCCCCTTACTCCCCCCAGTGGTCACTAACCCCCTCCAACCTTCAAAACACATCTTTAAAAATATTTTTGCCCAGCCTCAGATGTCATACTCAGGTCCATCACAGCAGTATGCAGGTCCCTGGAGCACTTTTAGTGGGTGCAGTACACTTCAGGCAGGCGGACCCAGGCCCATCCCCCTCCCCACGTTACGTTTGTGGAGGAAACAGCGAGCCCTCCAAAACCCACCACAAACCCACTGTACCCACATCTAGGTGCCCCCATTCACCCATAAGGGCTATGGTAGTGATGTACAGTTCTGGATAGTGGGTTTTAGGGGGCTCAGCAGACAAGCACACAAGGTAAGGGAGCTATGTTCCTGGGAGCATTTTATAAAGTCCACTGCAGTTCCCCCTAGGGTGCCCGGTTGGTGTCCTGGCATGTCAGGGGGACCAGTGCACTACAAATGCTGGCTCCTCCCACGACCAAAGGGCTTGCATTTGGTCGTTTCTGAGATGGGCGTCCTTGGTTTCCATTATCGCCGAAAATCAGAAACGACCAAGTCTAGGGACGACCATCTCTAAGGACGACCTAAATTTCAAGATTTGGGCGTCCCCGACCCTATTATCGAAATGAAAGATGGACGTCCATCTTGTTTTGATAATACGGGTTTCCCCGCCCCTCCATCGGGACTTTCTGCGAGGACGTCCTCAACAAAACATGTGCGTCCCTTTCGATTATGCCCCTCCACGTGACCTTGGTACACTCACTTACTCTATTTCACGGTATAGTTTTCACAAGGTTTTGCTGGTTACTGTATATTTATTTCAGTCTCTCAATAAAAAAATTTAAAAAAAAGATGTAAACTAGAACACACAATGGTACTTGAGATCTGCTTTGACCCCCATCTTGGTATCTCACAGTATCAAAGCCCAAGATGCTACTTCTACAGGCAGATACAAGCAAGTCAATGTACGCCCATGAGAAAACCTACAAAATGTGGATGCTTATGCCTGGTTTCTAAATGCTCTTTTTAATAAGTAGATGCAATTTTACCTTTGAAGAGGACAACTTTCAAAGCCAGGTGCATTAACTGTCTGAAAAAACTGCCCTCCCACAATCCAGCTGAAAGCAACGGACTAATTTTAGCTCCATTTGCAGGACGCCTTTCAGAGGATGTGTTTTGAGCAAGACTGAAAATAACAGGTAGGTTGTTATTTTCAAATCCACACAGATTATTTTCTATGAAAAATCCTTTCAACACTGGGTGCAATTTTCACAGGGAAAGTACGCACACACTTACCCTTTGCAATTTGGTGCAAAATTCACAGATACAAAGTGACTGCAGACTTCGCACAAAAGCAGATGGTTGCAAAATTGCTCCCTAAATCATAGTATGCCATCAATCAATACGGCAAATAAGAGGACAGTTCAACTGATCTTTTTAACCCTTAATTTGTATACAACTGTTAAATACAATGAACACAATGTATTAGCACTAAGAAGTGTCTCCCTCTTTCAATCTCCTGGTGAATGAACTACAGTACATAATATTCCAACCGGTGCATTATGGGCCATGCACTTTTGCACAATGTCACATTAGAAGAGGGTTCTTATACACCATAAGTACATAAGCATCGCCATGCTGGGACAGACCAAGGGTCCATCGAGCCCAGCACCCTGTCACTGACAGCGGCCAAAAGAACAAGCAATTTGTCCCGCCCATCCTAGAAATACTGTAGTCCCTCGTCCATTCAATAGCATTCTATGGCTTTTTCTTCCAGGAAGCCGTCCAACCCTTTTTTGAAGTCCGCTAAGTTAACCGCCTTAACCACCATCAGAATATAAGACGGGTATAAGTTGAATTACCTGTACAACATCAGCAGGTTTCTTGATATGCTCTTTGAAGACTAGCATTGTGGGAACATACATATTTATGTTATATTGACTGGTCATCTGCTCTGTCTCTCTTAGCCCTAGATTCACATATCCAAATGACAGATAATCTTTATAGGCAAATGCAGTCAGCTAAAGGAAAAAAAAAAACAGAACAGGTTTAAAGTCACGTATAACAATCAGAGTTGTTAAATGGTCTTTTTCTACTACGTGTGCATTTCACTGGCTGGCACAAGCCAAATCAAGAGGGGAAGGGAACTTAATCCTCACTGTTGGATTCCTAAGGTATGTCCTTGGCCTTCATTTCATCTACTTCAGTGAGGTCAGCAGTTTCATTTCTTAAGCTTGATCACTGGGATGATTGCAAAACTTGATTACAAGACCCAGAAGGAAGCCAAGTGTGTCTGACTAAGAAACACCATCAAAGATGGCAAGGCCTGAAATGACCAACTAGCGGTAGCAGCCCATCACCTAAGGCAGATTTAGGGCATGCATGGAAAGATACAGAGGGGAGTAGGTTGAAGAGGTTAAGAATCAGGTAAAACACATAGTGGTACTCAGTTGCATGCTGGAACTTAGTTTTGGACAAAGCTACACAGAAGGCAAAAGTAGAGACTAATAGACGATTCACCACTGGAGACGTGAGTCCAAACTATCTGATAGTTTGTATCCAGCATATTCTGTTTGGTGCTACGTGATCAGTGAGTTGACAACACATATACAAGTAGGACTCTTCGTTTTGCATTCATTACTTGGTGTATTTATTGACCCCTGATGCAGACGCTTTTTAGCGTCGAAACACGGCCTGTGTCGGGTCGTTATCTCTGATATAATAAAGACTGTTGGACTCACGTCTCCAGTGGTGAATCGTCTATTAGTCTCTACTTTTGCCTTCTGTGATTCGTCATCGTAGAGAACTTTTCCTGTTCTATATTTTGGATTTTGGACAAAGCTACACCAGGCACACTAGATAGGCCATTTTGTTTTTTATCTACCACTAGTAAAAAAGCCCCGTTTCTGATGCAAATGAAACAGGGGCTAGCAAGGTTTTCTTCTGTGTGCATGTGGGAGTGTGTGTGTCCCTGCCCTCTGCCCTCTCTCCCTTCCCCTGTGTTGTCTGTCCTCTCTGTCCCCTCCCCCCTCGGAGTCGAGTCCTTCAGTGTTAAGTTTCCTGCTGTGTTTGTTACAAAGATAGTGAGGGCTTCTGCCCTCTCTCCCCTCCCCCCTCTGAGTCCTTCACTGTTACAGAGAGAGCGATTTGATTTCGTGCTTTGCTGTGTTTTCCTTCACTGTTTGTGCTACAGAGAGAGCGAGGGCGGGGCAGACACTCATGGGGAAACCGGATCTCTCTCCCCTTCACACTTCCGGCTGGAGGCTTCATTTAGAACATTGGTGGTGCCTTTTATATAGAGAGATTATTTACTGTATCGGATTATTGGATCAATGTATTGTGTGGTAAAATAAGCTGATAGAAAATTAAACCTGGGCATCTACATGAAACGTTAACATTGCCCTCCACCAATCTCAGTTTAATTTTTAAAGGAAGCCGTATTCAAGGGTACAGCTCAACATAGGAAGGAAATTAATTAAGGGCTTATTCCAACTTAAAATACAACCCCCTTCCCCCTGATCCTTTTTCAGTTGTAAAAGAAAAGATAGGGCAACATTCTATGTGACTGAAAAGGACGTTTAGGACCAACTTAGAGTCTTCCTCATCGGGAAGGACAGGATAGAGTGTAGCCAGGAAGATTTCTAGTCTCAGAACCCATCAATAAGCAAATAACTTGCTAATCTACCTTGTACAGCAGCGGCACCAGTGGCACCTGATCAAAAAGCAGCACATGGGGTTTGTTCTCCTTCTGCCAGCCAGACAGGAAATGGATATAATTTTTATCTGTGATCTTGAAAACAAAAATTTTAAAGAGCCTCAGTTTTTGTTTCATAAGACAGAATGATGCAGAATATATTTAGACACAGTTCTTCAGCCCGTCCATTGCTAACAGCCCTCGTATACCTTCTCTATGAGATTTCCAGGGATAAGACCCTCCACAAAATGTCGCAGATTCTCCCGAATAACGGCATTGTGAAAGAAGGAGATTTTGCCATTTATGACTCCTAGGATAGAGGGTGTGCTGTGAGCGCCCAGGTGATGTGCCAGGCGACGTTCATACCCAGCATGGACAACCCCAATTCCAACGCCTGAAAGACAAGGACAAAAACATCAGAACCAAGCATGCGCATTGCTATCATCGTTTTCATGGGAACGTAGCAAAAGTCAAACAGGGAAGTAGCTGCACCCTTAGTAACACAGTAAATGACGGCAGATAAAGGTCTGTACGGTCCATCCAGTCTGCCCAAAACTAAGCCAGTGCGAGTTACGCCCATTTATGCCCTGTTTAAAGTGCTAAAGTTATTTGTTTTGCTTCTGCTGCTTCCTCTCTTTCTATACTGGGATCCTCGGTGCTTATCCTATAGATTTTTTCATTCCACTATTGTTTCTGCCATTTTCAGGTCTGTGCCCTGAAAATCAAGGTAAGATACACAAAAAGTAGCACATATGAGTTTATCTTGTTGGGCAGACGGATGGACCATGCAGGTCTTTTTCTGCCATCATCTACTATGTTACTATGAGGCTTATTTTCGAAAGAGAAAAACGCCCAAATTCCGACCTAAATCGGGAGATGGACGTCTTTCTCTTGTGGGTGCCCAAATCGGTATAATCGAAAGCCGATTTTGGGCGTTTCCAACTGCACTCCGTCACGGGAACGCATAAAGTTGACGGGGGCGTGTCAGAGGCGTGGTGAAGGCGGGACTGAGGCGTGGTTATCGGCTGAGCAGAGATGTGCGTGCTCGGCCGATAATTGAAAAAAGAAGGGCGTTTTCAGAGAGAATTTAGGTCACTTTTGTTGGACCCGTTTTTTTCACGAACAGGTCCCAAAAAAGTGCCCTAAATGGCCAGATGACCACCGGAGGGAACCGGGGATGACCTCCCCTGACTCCCCCAGTGGTCACTAACCCCCTCCCACCAAAAAAAACCGAATGTTAAACACTTTTTTCCCCAACTTGTAAGCCAGCCTCAAATGTCATCCCCAGCTCCATGACAGCAGTATGCAGGTCCCCGAAGTAATTTTAGTTTAGTTAGTGCTGTGCGGGACCCATCCAGAGAGGAAAAATCGGAAGAAAAAAAAAAAAAAACAAGCAAGTGCAGTCAGGGACGTCTAAATTACCAGGATAGTAAAAGGGGGAATCGAACCAGCAACCTTCTGATTACAAGCTCAGTGCTCTTGCCAGTGAACCACATTATTCAGGTGCTTAGATGTCCTTCCCTTTCCATTAAGTCCCTCCAAGTTTCTGTCAGCCAATCACCGCTGTTTAGCTGACACAGATGTCAGCTAAATGAGCTGTGATTGGCTGACAGAAACTTGGAGGGACTTAATGGAAGGGGAAGGACGTCTAATCAGTGGTGCACTGGCTAGAGCACTGAGCTTGTAATCAAAAGGTTGCTGGTTCAATTCCCCCTTTTACTATCTTTTAATTTGGACGTCCCTGACTGCGCTTGCTTGCTTGGTTTTTTTTTCTTCCGATTTTTCCTCTCTGCATGGGTCCCGCGCAGCACCAACTAAAGTAAAATTGCTCTGGGGACCTGCATACTACTGTCATGGAGCTAGGTATGATATTTGAGGCTGGCATAGAGGCATCTCAGAGGGACCAGTGCACTATGAATGCTGGCCCCTCCCATGACCAAATGCCTTGGATTTGGTCGTTTTTGAGCTGGGACGCTTCGGTTTCGATTATCGCTAAAAAACAAAAACGCCCAGCTCAAAAAACGCCCTAATCCAATGTATTTTTGAAAAAAAAGATGGACGTCCATTTTTTTCGAAAATACAGTTCGGCCCGCCCCTTCACGGACCCGTTCTCGGAGATGGACGTTTTTACAAATGGGCGTTCGCGTTCGATTATGCCCCTCTATGTTTCTGTTCCCATCACCTCCCCTGGGAGGGTATTCCAGCCATCTGCCATCTTCGCCATAAAATTGTATTTCCTGATGTTACTGCTAAATCTACCTTCCTGCAACCTCAGTTCATGCCTTCTTAGTTGTATCACTTCTCCATCTTGATAAAAGATTTGTTTGTATATTAATACCTTTCAAGAACTTAAATGTCTGTATCGTAACCCCCCCGTCCCTCCTTTCCTCTACCGTATATATATTCAAGTTTCTTCTCATATGTGTTTTCGGTGCAGACCCCATAACATTTTTGCTGTTTCCATTGGAGGTGAAGTTGTTAATAATCAGAATCAGCAGGGTTCAGAAGCAACATGACCTGCCAGACTAAACTTGACAGGTTTGAGAGTTTTATCACCAAAGATGGCACGGGGAAAAAACGCCGATGTTACTCATCTGGATTTTAAGAAAGTCGAAACTGAATACACCTTTAAAAGGCTGATTTTAAAAACTGAGGAAAACGGGATTTAAAGATAAAAATCATGTGAGTGTCTGAAGGGGAAGCACCACTGAGTCCTACTGAAAGGCACTGGTACAGATTGTAACTGGAGTAAAGTAGGAAGTGGAGTTCCACAGGGGTGAATAACTGGATCATTGTTATTCAATGGCTTTATCCTATTGCAAAGTTTGCAGATTACACTAAACTTTTGTTTCTCATTATAAAACACAAAGATTTTACAGATTTTATACGTGGATAGATATATCTTAACCAACTGAAGAGAAGTGGCAGCTGAGATTTAAATAAGATATGCAAATCAATTTATACGTTTTCCAGCAGTCAGTGAACATATAACTTCACTGTCCGTATATTTTTGAGGAATATGGATAGTTTTGGGCCCAATACAATCCATATACCTCTCGCAGCAGCCAATTTCTTAGGGAAGCCACAAGGGGCAGTAGCGAGGGGGCTTCGCTCCTGCCCCCCCGATGACCCCTTGGACCACCAGGGACATCAGGTAGGCCCAGGAGGCTTACAAAAAGAAAAACAAGGGTTATGTGGGTGCCAGCCAATATTCAGTGCTGGCACCCACATAGCGAAGAGGGCAAAATTAGGACAGTTTCAGTGTTTTCCTAAATTCTCCCACTTAACTATACGGGTGCTGGCACTGAATACTGCCAGCACCGACCCCTGACCTGCCCGTTTTTTTTTATGGGTAGTTAAGAGGCAAGATTCAGTGGCACCGCCTGGTTTAGTGCCACTGAATATTGAGGGTTAGGCAACCACAGGCGACTTAAGCAGGCAGGAGCCCCTCCCGTCCGCTTAATTTGCTTTGAATATCAGGTCCACTGTCTTTATTTTTATTGCTTGTATGTGATGTGACAGAAACCCGCGAAGCATCCACAGATTATTATGATGGGACCCAGACAAATCTTTTGATGAAGAAGTTTCAAGCTAAGTACTGTTTGAATGAGATGTAGATGCTACGAACTGTCTTTTAAAAAATACTCATAATTTTTGCCCTTTTTATTAAAATACAAATTCAAATTTAATTTTGGAAGGTTTTTCAGCCAGTGGCATAAATATCCTGTATGCCAGCGTTTTAATACCGCTGGCAGGAAATCGGAGGCTTTTTCCTTCCAATTAAAAAATTATTTTTGAAGAGACATTTGCGGCTTTGCATAGTCTTAATAATGGAGTTGGGTAAGGGAAAGGGGACTTGATATACCGCCTTTCTGAGGTTTTTGCAACTACACTCAAAGTGGTTCACATATATTCAGGTACTTATTTTGTACCAGGGGCAAAGGAGGGTCAAGTGAGTTGCCCAGAGTCACAAGCAACTGCAGTGGGAATCAAACTCAGTTCCCCAGGATCAAAGTCCAGGATCAAAGCGTATGGTTCGGAATAAGGTATCTTGCAAAGATATCGCCCAAACAGGGAAGACAGGGTTTCTTGATAGTGAGGTTGCAAAAGATACTGTAGTGGATTCAAAGTCCTTAAATACAAATAATAAAAATCAGACAACAAATAGTAAAATAATAAATAAATAAAATAGTTCAACATGATGTGATAAGGAATAACAAGTCTAGCTTGAAGTGTCTATATGCAAATGCTAGGAGCCTAAGACATAAGATGGGAGAATTGGAATATATTGCACTGAATGAAGAAATAGACATAATAGGCATCTCTGAGACCTGGTGGAAGGAGGATAACCAGGTGGACACTGTCATACCGGGGTACAAATTATATCGTAGTGATAGGGTGGACCGGATTGGGGGAGGAGTAGCATTGTACGTTAACGAGAGGCTTGATCAAATAGATTGAAAATTCTGCAGGAAACAAAAGACCTCTTGGAATCATTGTGGATCGAAATTCCATGTGCAAAGGGGAAAAGGACGGTGATAGGGGTGTACCACCGTCCGCCAGACCAGGATGAGCAGACGGACGCAGTCATGTTAAAGGAAATTAGGGAGGCAAATAAATTAGGCAACGCAATAATAATGGGTGATTTTAATTACCACTTGCAGCAAAATTCTACTGCAATATAACCCAGTATTGGAGGTGTATAATCACTAGTATTCATGAAATGTGGAGAAAAAAAGACTTCAGAAACCATGGAGAATACTCATTATGCAGGAACAACCTTTCAATTTTTAGAGTACTCCTTCAATCACTAGTCTTCACAAAAAAAACTCCACTCTTCTTATTCATGTAATACATGCACATACACCTTCCGCAATACTCAATGGTAGAGGCTTATACAAGCATTATGCATCCGGTGAAATAATTGTTACTTAACTTAAATGCTCTTGTTGCTGTCAGTCCGTACTGTCTTCCACAGCATACGGTACTCATGAAGCCCAACAGGATGGCACAGTTATTCAAAGCAGTCAAATCGAAGATTGTGAAAAACTACAAGAGGACCTTACAAGACTGGGAGACTGGGCGTCTAAATGGCAGATGACGTTTAATGTGAACAAGTGCAAAGTGATGCATGTGGGAAAGAGGAACCCAAACTATAACTACGTCATGCACGGTTCAGCGTTGGGAGTCACGGACCGAGAAAGGGATCTAGGTGTCATCGTAGATGATACGTTGAAAACTTCTGCTCAATGTGCTGCTGCGGCTAGGAAAGCAAATAGAATGTGGGGTATCATTAGGAAAGGGATTGAAAACACAAATATTATTCTGCCATTATATCGCTCCATGGTGTGACCGCACCTTGAGTATTGTGTTCAATTCTGGTCGCCACACCTCAAAAAAGACATAGTGGAATTGGAAAAGGTGCAGAGAAGGGCGACAAAGATGATACAGGGGATGGGACGACTTCCCTATCAGGATAGGCTGAAGAGGCTGGGGCTCTTCAGCCTGGAGAAAAGGCGGCTGAGGGGAGATATGATAGAGGTCTATAAGATAACTAGTGGAATGGAACAGGTCGACGTACAGCGTCTGTTTACGCTTTCCAAAAATACTAGGACAAGGGGACATGCGATGAAGCTGCAGTGTGGTAAATTTAAAACGAATCGGAGGAAATGTTTCTTCACTCAACAAGTAGTTAAACTCTGGAATTCGCTGCCAGAAAAGGTGGTTAACAGCGGACTTCAAAAAAGGATTGGACGGCTTCCTGGAGGAAAAAGCCATAGAATGTTAATGAATGGATGAGGGAATAATACAGTATTTCTAGGATGGGCAGAACAAATTGCTTGTTCTTTTGGCCGCTGTCGGTGACAGTGTGCTGGGCTCGATGGACCCTTCCTTGGTCTGTCCTAGCATGGCAATGCTTATGTACTTATGCACTAACCACTAGGCTACTCCTCCACTCCTTGGTTTGGGCTTAGAAACTCGAGCAGTAACATTTTCTTTCCTTACCAAGTCCTTCCAGCTCCTGTACAACCTCCTTCCACACAGGTTCAATGTGGATGCAGCTGAAACACCAGTCCGAGGTAATCTTAATGAGGTAAGGTTTGTGGAAGCTGTCCGGTACCACTTCGTTAATGTAATGGGAGAAATGCAGGAGGTACTTCTCATCTGTGGAGTCTCTTCTTTCCGAGTTAAAGGGGAAATGAAAGAAAGATTCATCAAAGTAAAAGTTCTCGTGGAAGTGTCGGAAGGGATGGTGCTGCTGCTGAGGATAACCCTGGTTCTCACCCACATCTCCATATCGGTCAAAGTTGGATCTTTTCTCTTCACTGGAAAGAATCTGAGAGTAAACAAATTAAGTGACAGTCAATGACAGGAGGGGGTGTTCTTCGATACTGTAAGTCAAATACTCTTGTTATTGTTATTCTGAGTTTCTTGTAAAAAGCACATCACTGAAAGAACCCCACAGAAATAAAGACAAATGAAGCACAGAAACAGGACCCAGAGACTGGCGTACATGTCCATGCAAGTTATAGTGCATAAAACCTACAAACTGTGCAAGAATGAATATGCAGAGAGCACGTTGTACATCTAACTCGAGATCTGTGGTTTTGCACATTTCGCCAGAGGTCCTCAAGCTCAGCCATGTCTACTTTCTATGGCTATTTTGTAAGCTCCAAAATGTTAGCTGAACTGGTATCAGTTAAATGTGACCCATTCCAGACAAATCACACTGCTGAGTCAACTGAGCTTATTCAAGCAATCATGACATGGTTGTGTTGAGTGCCATTTTACATAATACCAGCAGGGAAATCCATAATACACCCAAAGAAAACAGAAAGGACTTGTGAAGTGTGACAGACGGAAAGACAGGGTGGAACACGTACAAACAATGGTAATACAATACCTCATATGCTTTGCTGACTTGTATAAACTTATCTTCAGCCCCAGGATTCTTATTTTTATCTGGATGCCTGAAACACAAGTGAAACGAGACTGTTACTCATATACTTAAAAAAAAATATGTATGACTTCTAACAGAAGGGCATTAACAGGTCAATGTTGAGCCACCACAACTGATTAAATGATGTCAGCTGACTGGACGGACATCTGAGCTAAGAACTCTGTTCTGCCACCCTGATAAAGTAATTCACTGCCATCCAAATGCCAAACAGTTGCATTCCCCATGAGATCAGAAAGAATGGGGAAAGCAAAAGAGCCGCCAGTCTGGAATAGGAGCATAGGAATTAAAAGAAGCAAGGCTAGGTGAAGTAGACATTGGGACTGGAGGAGAGATCCAGGATGCGAGACAGGTGACTGAAATGGCAAAAATAAAATACCCAATGGCCATTTCTATCAGCAACACGAAACACATACAATCCTTGATATGACTCTCTGGAAGGTCCTTTCAAACACCCTATTAGATGTCATCTTTACATAGGGAATATTTAGAGACTTTCTGGTCAATCTGGGTACAGTAAATACTACAGCTTGAAAGTATAAACTTCTCACAGAGTTGCTTTTATCTGAACTCAATCTGATCATTCTTACAGTAGTAAAATAGTCCAAAAGGTTAGCCTCCCCTTATGTTTCTACAAGCGAGGATGATAGTATTACAGCAGCAGCTTCTAAACCCCCCGTGGAACACACTTACCATTCCCTGGCCAGTTTCTTATAAGCCTTTTTTATGTCCACCTGGCTGGCTGTCTTGCTGACACCAAGGACTCTGTAGGGATCAAAGTCTGCCGCAGACAACATTTTCAGAACCAGAACCAAAACAACTAAAAGTTGCCAAGAGAGCCGTAGATTCTGTAGCCCCATGATCTTGTTTCTGAAAGTGGAAAGATTAAACAAGCAGTGAATAAACGCAGTTCTGAAATCCTACCACCTACTTCCATAAATCACTGCAACCAAAACCTCAAAGTGCAACTCTGGCTTGCTGTTTTGGCCATTAACTAGCTACTGACCCGAGTGCCACTATTAGTCCGTAGACTGCGAGACAAGAATCAATGAAAAACAGCAGAAGTCAAGAAATGTGTACAGATTTGTGACAGGAGCAGGCAACAGGGACAAAGAAATATTTGTCCAAGACTCACTTGCTGAGGAAGAAATGCATTTACCACTCAATGATTCCTTCCTCATCAACTGTGCTTCTTGGAAACTTTCATTCATCCCTTATTTCTAGCCAACATGCATTTTTTTTTTCTTCTTATACCATTTCTTCTTTGCAGTGGTGATTTTCCTTCTCACCACTGGTTATGATGCCTTACAGCATAATCTTACCTTGTCCATTTCTGCTTTCATGGCGGTACACCAGCATTTCTTCCGGGAACAAACATTCAGTGCTTTCTAATCCTACCTTTCCCTAATTAAACAGGCAAAAAAGCCAAGAATGTCAACTGGAGTGAAACACTCAGTCCATGTGCTGCTTAAACAGGCCTTGCTCATAGCCAAGAGACTTTAAATACACAAGAGAGAACCGCTCACCCCACAATAGCTGTCTGTCCTTTGTAGCCAAAGTGGGGCCCCCACACACACTTTTAAAAGCTGGGAATTGGGAGTCACACCCACTTGCTCCTGCCACTAGCACCACCATCTGGCAAAATGGTAGAGGGGTCAGTCTACAACATAAGACACTGCACTTACTGCATCAAGGCCTAAGTGTGCAGGGATTTCACCCTCCATTTGGATGCTCCAACTCAACTGCATTTTTACTAGTAACTGCATTTGTTAGGGGGTCATGGACTTGACATACTGCCTTTCTGTGGTACAGCTGTGGTTTACATATTCTATGCAGGTAATTCTCTGTCAGTACTGGGCTCACAATCTAGGTTTTTGTATCTGAGGCAATGGAGGGTTAAGTGACTTGCCCAGGGTCACAAGCAGCTGTAGCGGGAATTGAACGCAGCTCCATTGCACTAACCATTATGCTACTCCTTCTAGAATCCCCTTTCCAAGGTTCAGTGCAGTTTACATAATAATTGTTACAAAGCAGATGTTGTTAAAGTGTATGCATGAGACAAAATAACCTAACAGCGACTCTAGTTAGCAATTCTGATGTAAAACCTTGTAAGATTTGAAAAACAAAACAGGCAGCTTTAAACCGGATTCTTTCTGATATGGGACACAAGTTTGATAAGATAAGAAGCAACACTAATATTCAATTTGAATATTAATCTGGCAGCTGTGTTCTGTATGATCTGCAATTTTTTCTGATAAGACACTTAATACCAAAAAATAAAACATAACAGTAATCTAGGTGTGGTAGGATTAACATTTGAACTAACAGTGCAAAGACTTTTTGGTCAAAGAAAGATCTGACTAGATGTGGCTGTCTCATTTTGAACAGAGATTTCTTCCATAGCTGGTTAACGTGTGAGGGGGTTAGAGGTTACTATGAGATGTATTTTCAAAGCACTGAGACTCACAAAGTTACAGCGATTACTATGGAACTTTGTAAGTCTAAGTGCTTTGAAATGAGCCCCAATGTCTCCAAGGTACTAGGAATTTATTTGGATACTTCCTTATCTTTGAAACCCCAGATTAATGCTGTAGTTAAAATTCTCTTTTTATATTTAAATCTTTTTATTCAAAACAATATCTTCAATTACTGTTACAATTTGCAATTCTAATTAGAAAACTTAACATGTCTTCAATTCAACTTTTTCCAACATATAAATTCACGAAAACAGATTTCAAACATTTCCCCCCCCCCCCCCCCTTTTTTTCTTCTAACATTAGGGGCAAGAAATCAGAAAGGCATGGCACATTTCAACAGGATTGTCTAGAGGCATTAACTATTAAGGAAACTGCTCCTAGCCGCTGGCTGTAGCGTGTCCCAAAAGCGACTCCACACCGCTTGCAAATGTCTGCCCTCTGTTGTTTCAAAGTCCTTAATCCCTCGTCTCTCCAACTTTAGTCTCTCAGTCATTTGTACCCTCCACTGTGCCACACACTTTTCTATTTTGGTCCAGTCAACAGTTCTTTCTTATTTGAATTATTGCAATGGTCTTTATTGTCTTTTTACTAGTTCACTCACTCTCTAGATTACAAGTTTTACAAAATACAGCAGCTAAAGATTTGGGGGGGAAAAAGGTCTGACCATGCTACTAGTTCTCCGGTTAAATTGCATTGGCTGCCTATGAATGCTCATATTTCCATGTTAGGTGTATAAAATGTTTGAAGGTACATGTCCAGAATATTTATTTTCTTTCCCACGGTCTCCTACTTCTTCTCAAGCAGGGGTGGGGGGGTTCATTTTCCCTCATTTTCTGAGGTTAAATGAAAAAAATCTTAACAGACATCATCTTCTTATCAAGCAGTCCATATTTGGTGCTCTTTGCCTAGTGAATTCAGGACTATGCCCTCCTATCTCTTCACAAAAGTGTAAAGACTGTTTCAGAAATATTTAACCATATAAATCAATGGGGGGGTTTTTTCTCTTTTGTTATCCGCTTTGAACCTAAATTATGGGAGTTGATAGACAATAAGCATCATATATCAATAACTCCATGCATTTTCTTACCTCCCTTCCAGCTCTAGTCCCTTCAGGTCCACTTGCTTGTAATAACCTAGGATTACCAGACAGTCAAAAAAATGAGGCAAGCAATTTCCATATATAAAAAAAAAAAAAAACTATAACGTAAAGTACAAATTAAGTGAAATCATGTTGATTCCCTTCCCCCTTGAACAGAAGGCACAACACAATGAACAACTGATGTGAGAATCTCACTTAAATGAACCGCTGCCAACTCTCAGAAAAGGAGTAACCCCCTTACTCCCCCGCCCCTTCGCTACAGGTGGGCAAGAGTCAATGTGCTAAGCAAGAGAAGGCTAAGATACCAGCTCATTTTCAAAGCCTTCCAAAGTTCCATAGGTTTCTATGGAACTTTGGAAGGCTAAGTGCTTTGAAAATATGCCTCAATTTAGGAAGCAAATCTAGCCGCACAAATTTATTAACATAGAAAAAAGGGGCCTGGATCCATCACTAATAATAATAATAAACAGTTTCCCATTATTTTTGCATCTCTGATTTCATTTACTGCCTTTGTTACTTCAATTCCCTATATATATCTCCTTTGCCTCCTTATCCCTCAGCTATTTCACATTTTCTTATTTCCTTGCTTTTCTATGTTCTCTCCCCCCCCCCCCCCCCCAAATATAGCTGCACAAAAAGGGGCCTGGATCCATCACTAATAATAATAATAAACAGTTTGCCATTATTTTTGCATCTCTGATTTCATTTACTGCCTTTGTTACTTCAATTCCCTATAATCCTTTGCCTCCTCATCCCTCAGCTATTTCACATTTTATTTCCTTTCTTTTCTTTGTTCTCTCCCCCCCCCCCCCCCCCAATATAGCTGCACGAAAAGGGGCCTGGATCCATCACTAATAATAATAAACAGTTTACCATTATTTTTGCATCTCTGATTTCATTTACTGCCTTTGTTACTTCAATTCCCTATAATCCTTTGCCTCCTCATCCCTCAGCTATTTCACATTTTATTTCCTTGCTTTTCTATGTTCTCTCCCCCCCCCCCCCCCCCCCCCAATATAGCTGCACGAAAAGGGGCCTGGATCCATCACTAATAATAATAAACAGTTTGCCATTATTTTTGCATCTCTGATTTCATTTACTGCCTTTGTTATTTCAATTCCCTACATAGTTGTCCTTTGCCTCCTCTTCCCTCAGCTATTTCACGTTTATTTCCTTGCTCTCCCCTCATACACACCCCCCCCCCCCCCCCCCCCCCCGTTTCTTCTTCAAATGTCACCGTCTCCTCCAGGCCACCATCTCTCTCCCTCACCTCCATCGGCCCTGCAAGAAGGGTGAAGATGAAAGAACGGCGGGACCGGGTACAAATAAACCAGCGACTACCTCTCGTCCCCCCTCCCCCCAACGCAGCCACTCTCCTTCCTTCCTTCCTTCTCCCTCGCCTCGCTCCATCTACCCCAGGAGCAGTAGCCTTCTCTTGCTCGGAGCCATCTCTCACCTTCCCCGCTGTCCCGGCACTGGCACTTCCCTCTCTCGCTCTTCTCGCGAGACTTGCCTACTTCCGGCAGCGGCGCGAGACCTGAGTGAGCGGCTGGGACGGGAGCCGAAGAGGCTCAAATCGCTTTACTGAATGCGCGTGTGCGGATAAAGAAAGCTGCACCGGACACACACATCTGTTTGAAATGGGACGTACGACAAGAGTCTTATAATCTCTGCACTGCTTGTTACACTACTACTATCATGTTTTTTTCATTACAATCTTACCCAAGATCCTTCCGTAATACTAAATGTCTATTTTCTTGTCTATTTCCATCATTCATGATGTATTGGAAGCCACATTGAGCCTGCAAAGAGGTGGGAAAATGTGGGATACAAATGCAATAAATAAGTAAAATAAATAAGGCGATAAAACACTGGATAAAAAGAAACAAATGCATTTAAAGAAAGGTGGTGTATCGAATCCATTAAAAAAAAACCTCTCTCCATTTAATGCCTGAAAAAAAAATACAAGAAATGCATGTTTTCGATTTTTGTTTGTACGTTTGATATCTGATCATTCTCATTTTCAGTTTCTTCCCTTCATCCCCTGCAGCTATCTCTGACCTTACAACTCCGTCTCCCTCCCTGCATGTTCTATGTCAAAAATCAAGACAGGAGGAGACTGATCTGGAGCAGGGGGAACTTTAAGGAGAAAGATTCAAATAACTTTATTGACAACTTTTACATATGTAGCAAAACTTAAAAACTTAAACAAACAAACATCGAAACTGTTAAAGAATGAGGAAAAAAAAGACAAGGGGGAGGGCGGGATCTGTCACCCTGGTAACCACAAAGACCAATGGCAGAAAGAGCAGACTGAGTCAGACCAATTGCAAAGCACTAGAGCAGCTTCGTTTCATCGTTGATTTGCGCGAGCCGAGACAGAGGAGACGAGAGGAAAGTGTTTCCTGGAGTGGAAATACAAGCGCGACAGTAGAGACTAGAGAAGGAAACGGACGAGAACAAGAACTTCACAAGAGTAACGAGAGCAGACAACCGGTTCCCTAAAAAGGGTCCAGTGGGAATTACTTAATGCAGCCACTGGTGATCCGTGCACATAAAAAGACACTGAAGTGAGGTCCGGATACTGAGAGTCAGTCTGATAATACAGCAGGTGAAAGTGAAAGGCGAGGTAAGGGACCTTGGACTGTTGCTTTTATTTATTTGTTTGCTGCATTTGTAGCCCACATTTTCCCAGGTTCAATGTGGCTTACATTATATTACAAAAAATAGAGTGATGAACAGAATAAGAGGTTTGTTCTAAATTAACATATTACTACGTAAGAAATAAGGAAGGTATGTCTGTAGAATAATTTACATAACACATAATAAAAAGCAATAATATATGATGACCAATAATGATAATATGGCTAATATTATCGTCTTCCGCCAGGGTCGCTTTATTCATACTACTCCTCTCCTCAACACCCTTCACTGGCTCCCTATCCGTTTTCGCATCCTGTTCAAACTTCTTCTTCTAACCTATAAATGTACTCACTCTGCTGCTCCCCAGTATCTCTCCACACTCGTCCTTCCCTACACCCCTTCCCGTGCACTCCGCTCCATGGATTAATCCTTCTTATCTGTTCCCTTCTCCACTACTGCCAACTCCAGACTTTGCGCCTTCTGTCTCGCTGCACCCTACGCCTGGAATAAACTTCCTGAGCCCCTACGTCTTGCCCCATCCTTGGCCACCTTTAAATCTAGACTGAAAGCCCACCTCTTTAACATTGCTTTTGACTCGTAACCACTCGCCTCCACCAACCCTCCTCTCTTCCTTCCCGTTCACATTAATTGATTTGATTTCTTACTTTATTTATTTTTTGTCTATTAGATTGTAAGCTCTTTGAGCAGGGACTGTCTTTCTTCTATGCTTGTGCAGCGCTGCGTATGCCTTGTAGCGCTATAGAAATGCTAAATAGTAGTAGTAGTAGTAGTAGTAATATAATCAATTCAGAAGGATCAGTAGGTGATTGGTTTAGATATAGAATAATCAAGTTCTTAAGGAAGATTCTTATTGTAAGTTTCTTCAAACAAGTGCGTTTTCAATCATTTCCTGAAGTCTGTCAAGTTACGTGTTATTTTTATAGTGTTCGGTGGTTTATTCCATGCTTTTGTGCACAGAGGTATGTGAAGGTAGATGCATGTAGTGATTTGTATGCTTCCCAACCTGCAGCTGGAACCACGGAATGAGTGAGTAAAATGCAGTTCCAGACTGGAGACTTTCTGGACGGTCCTGGTTTTTGAAAACATCCCAAAACAATGTGGGATTTGTAGTGCCTGATCCTGCCCTTTGAAATCAATGCTGGAAGTCCCATAATGCAACAGGATGGGGTCAGAAATCCAGGCCTGGACTGTCTCAAACGCTCGAGCCTGGAACAGGGTAACTTGGCATCTGCAGTTTTTAATAGTGCCCTAGATCACAGCTGATTTGTTTTCCTTTTAGTTCATATCTTTTTTTGATTATTATTTTTAGCACAAATATGTATACAAAATGATGTTTTATCAGAGAACTACATTACATCTTGAAATGAATAGAACTATAAAAACAATTACAGAAAAACAATACTAAAGTTCTAAAATATTTTTTTTTAAAGGGAGAGGCTATATAGAGTCATAACAAACTGGTAGTTTGCTGTGAATATGAAAGGGTGTGAGTAAATATAAGAGGCTGGTTACCTTGAGCCTTTATAAATCCATACATCACAGCTGATTTCTGGCAGGACACACACATCTGTCAGGAAAATTAACAGTTAATTAGAACTTGTGGATATCGGCAGGTTTATAATTCTGTCAAAGTAGTTTCTTTTTAGCTTCTACACAGTTAACTCTAGGGGCCCTGTTTACTAAGCCGGGTTAGCATTTTTAACACGCGTTAACCATGTACGCGCCTACAATATCCCTATAGGTGCCTACATGGTTAGGGTGCTCGTTAATTGTAGATACGTTAAAAACGCTAATTTGCCTTAAGTAAATAGGCTCCTTTTTCTTGCCGGCTGAAGGCTGATATAAGAGCTATTACTGCTACTTAACATCTCCTTAAAAATATGAAATTTAGAATATTTAATAAGTATAATGCTTGATAGGAAATACAAGAGAAATATAAATAATAAATCTATTCCATTGCATAGAGAGGACCACAATAATGGGGCGGCAGAACCTATAGAGAAACCTAATATCTGTAAGAAGAATTTCCATGAGATAAAAGGAAAGAATAGTACAAGGCCACTATCCAAAGAAGATGAGGGTCATTTATCACTTTTAAAAAAAACATATTTTACGTTCTGATATTTCCTAATACGTTTACATTGGAACTTTGACCCTATCTGCTGTACCTTGGCTTCGTAATCAAAAATTACTTCCTTCTTTTCTGGGTAGCTCTTGCTATACCAGGAAAAACCCTTAAATGAGTATTGCGTAATAAAGCCTGCTTATGTTTAATAAACGACTTCAAAACAAGATCACAATCAGACTCGTAGGCAAACTGAATCACCACGGTAGCCAAAGATTAGCCTTTTTCTGCTAGAGAAACAGAGTTTGGATGCTGTTTCTAATTAGCTGCGGGAATTGCAGAAGTGTCAACTCACCCCATAATCCTGGTGTCAATATTTAGCAGCTGGAACATATATACACGCACCATGGGAATCAAAGTGGCCAGCCCCATTTTCCAAATCTTTACCATATGTTTGTTTAACATTTCTCTCAGACATGGCACGTTTGGAAAAATAATAGATCGAAGATTTCTATTTCAGAGAAATACATGGCACGTTTGGAAAAATAATACATGGAAGATTTCTGTTTCTCTCAGAGAAATACATGGCACGTTTGGAAAAATAATACATGGAAGATTTCTATTTCTCTCAGAGAAATACATGGCACGTTTGGAAAAATAATACATCGAAGATTTCTATTTCTAATCACGTTTTTCTGTTTCCTCCATTTTCCTGTGGAGATGCAAATTGTCTACAACCAAAGTATCCTTGTTTCCTCAGTTTCTTACATTGTAAATCTAAGTCTCCCACTACAAGTAAAAATTGATTGTTCTTGTGTTGATACCACATCAGTCAGCGGCGTAGCCAGACAGCAGATTTTGGGTGGGCCTAGGCAAAAGTGAGTGGGCACCAAGTGTTCTTCCCCCCCAACAACAAAATAATATCTCAGCTGGTGGGAAAATGTTTCTCTCCGCCTTGGCAGTCTGCAGCAAGCATGCGCTGAAAGCTGAGCGTGCGCAGGTGCCACTATCGTGGAGGGCAGTGTTTTTGTTATCATCAGGGGGAAGTCTTCAGCTGGCCGAGCTAAATGTGTGCTACTGTTGGGTGGAAGCCAAACAGAGAGGGTAACCAGCATACATAGAAAGTACACAAACAAAAAAAGGAACACAGGGCCATCAAGACTGAGTATTTTATTGATAAACTAGCCGTTAAGCCCGAGTGGCCTAGTGGTTAGGGTGGTGGACTTTGGTCCTGGGGAACTGAGGAACTGAGTTCGATTCCCGGCACAGGCAGCTCCTTGTGACTCTGGGCAAGTCACTTAACCCTCCATTGCCCCATGTAAGCCGCATTGAGCCTACCATGAGTGGGAAAGCGCAGGGTACAAATGTAACAAAAATAAAATAGATACTATTGGAGATTCTACATGGAATGTTGCTACTATTGGAGATTCTACATGGAATGTTGCTATTCCACTAGCAACATTCCATGTAGAAGCCTGCGCGACCACATTGGTGATCTGCAAGGGCTGACTTCTACATGGAATGTTGCTAGTGGAATAGCAATAGAATCTCAAATAGTAGCAACAGTGGAGGAGTGGCCTAGTGGTTAGGGTGGTGGACTTTGGTCCTGGGGAACTGAGGAACTGAGTTCGATTCCCACTTCAGGCACAGGCGGCTCCTTGTGACTCTGGGCAAGTCACTTAACCCTCCATTGCCCCATGTAAGCCGCATTGAGCCTGCCATGAGTAGGAATGCGCGGGGTACAAATGTAACACAAAAAAAATTTAAATAAAAGTTTATTTTCTAATCACTTACAGTATAAACATTATTTTTTTAACATATGAGGGTCAAGATCAGGAAGAGGCAGGAATTTAGAATGTAAAAACTCATCTCTTTGAGATGACTCTTAAGTGGGAACTGAACTGGAGGAAGATAGGCCAATTGAATCTTTTTATGCGCCTAAACCAGATTTCCGAGATCTGGCCAAAGGTATGCGTTCTATGACATGCATTCTTTTATTTGCATTTAGGGGGTAGTCAATAATGTATGTTAAGCAAAAATTGTGCGTTATTTGCTTATTAATGTGTGTTAAAACAGCAAATCATGCATTATTATACTGTAACTATAGCTGTATAATAATGAGATGCAAAGCATCACATTATTATGCAAATCGAATAACACGCATTATTTTGCTTCTTCATACTCCCAGATGCCATCTTAAAGGGGCTGATGCTTCCCAAAGCTGAAGAGTGCACGCCCCTGGGATTACCCCTTTCAGAGACCGATGCTCAAAGCCTAACACCAGCGTTAAAAGCTCGCATGTTAATGTGCACAGGATGTTCAGAGGGCTCTAGTGCGGTGTTACGAAACACCTAGCCACCCATCTGGGGCTACCCCGTGGCCATTTAGAGGGTCTATCCCCAGCACAGCTCAGGTCCACCTGCCGCTTGTGCTCTACACTAGCACCCTCCTCCCACCGACTGGGTCCCAACTGCCTCTGGGCAAGTCTCCTGCTCAAATTATCACCAGTGATTCCTAGGTTACTGGGGCCACACTCCCAGTGGTCTCACAGTTCCTAGAAAGCACTCATAGACCCAACACACAAACCACCAGGATTCTTAGTCCAGACAAGCAGAGGCAATAAACTAAAAATGTTTATTTTCATGAAAAATTAGAACAATGAACAGAAAAGGTGCAATCAGAAAGCAATAACAGGTAACTGAACGATGGATCAATTATAACACAATCTAAATAGTACCTGGAGAGTTCAGTGCATATAGCTGCTCACAGGTCCTCAGCAAAGAGATCTTTCTCTCTCTTCTCCCTGGCTAAGATTGGAGAAGAAGCCAGTACTTCCTAGCTGAATTTGAGCTCTTGAGCCAGTCGGAGTCCAGAACAACATTTTTTAAAAGTAGCTGGCCGTATCACTGCAGGTTGACTTCTTCTCTATGTTAAAAAAATAAAGAGGGAACAGTCATTTCTCTGTCACAGCTTTAAACATAAACATGCACCACCTACTAGCCAAGCTAGAGAAAGAAACTTCATGAAATATTCTTGTAATTCATATGCTGGAAAATTCACCATTTCGCCACTTGTGGGTATTAATGTGCCCCACATATGGCTACAAATTTTATTGACACGCATTTAAATGATGCAGATGAGACTAGTTAGCATTCCTTCCCAGTGCTCAAACGGAAGTGCTGCAATGCACAGAAGCAAATGCTTTCCTTAACAGTGAAAAGTTAACGTCAGCTCAAGGGTGTCATTAAAGGTTTTCAGGAGAAGGTTTCTTGTCAGTTTGGTACATTGAACTGTGGGTTTTATCCTCTTTTGCAAGCAGAAGGAAGCCCGTGTCGGTTTTAAGTGCTGAAAGTAAAAAACGAGCATGTGCGAGTCCAAGCAAAACTGAAATTGAAAGCACACGTTGGTGCCTGTTGTCCTGTGCTTAAATATGAGCCTTTCAAAAATGTAAGCTGAGTGAGTGTCCGCCAACTGGCATTGCTACTCGTAGGGGGTGGAGCTTCAATATTGTGTTTTCAATCTCTATGGATGGGCAGGTTCCCTGGAGTCCTGCAGAACTTGCCTGTCCCTCACTATTGAACAGCACCACCCACTGGCAGGACTCTAGATGGAGGACTGCTCAGAGTAAACAGTGCCTGAGGCTGTGTGGTAGGACAGTACTCTGTAACCAACCCAAAGTGCCTAGGCTCTGTTATCGAATAATGTGGGTGCCTAAATGTGGCAGGGATGCATGAAATTTATAGTAGTCAGTTCATTATGTGTGTAAGTGGAAGCTCCGCCTTTGTCCTGCCCATGCTCCACCCCTGTGTACAAATACACACTATACAAGACAGTTGTGTATGTGCAGAATAGCGCTTAGGTAATATAATGGCATATATACACGCATGTAAAGAGCCTTTTTAACACATGTAAAATGTTTATAAAATTACCCCCAAAGGTTTCAAATAGGCGTCTAAACATAGGCTGGGTATCCACTTGCCTAACCAATTGGCATGAGCATCAATCCCCTGCCTTGGCCCTTCCTAAATTTAGAGGCTCGGATGGAAATGCGCCACTTTGCCTGATCTACCTCTTAGCCCCTAAATTCTGACATTTTGGAGATGTAAAAGGTTATTAGTCACCTCTCCCCTCTCCAGTCGGTTCAAAACTCTGCTGCCCGTCTCGTCTTCCGCCAGGGTCGCTTTACTCATACTACCCCTCTCCTCAAGTCCGTTCACTGGCTCCCTATCCGTTTTCGCATCCTGTTCAAACTTCTTCTACTAACCTATAAATGTACTCACGCTGCTGCTCCCCAGTACCTCTCCACACTCGTCCTTCCCTACACCCCTTCCCGTGCACTCCGCTCCATGGATAAATCCTTCTTATCTGTTCCCTTCTCCACTACTGCCAACTCCAGACTTCGCGCCTTCTGTCTCGCTGCACCCTATGCCTGGAATAAACTTCCTGAGCCCCTACGTCTTGCCCCATCCTTGGTCACCTTTAAATCTAGACGGAAAGCCCACCTCTTTAACGTTGCTTTTGACTTGTTACACTCGCCTCCACCTACCCTCCTCTCCTCTTTCCTCTACACATTAATTGATTTGCTTGCTTTATTATTATTGTCTATAAGATTGCAAGCTCTTTGAGCAGGGACTGTCTTTCTTCTATGTTTGTGCAGCGCTGCGTACGCCTTGCAGCGCTATAGAAATGCTAAATAGTAGTAGTAGTAGACAAGGCAAGAACCTTTAGGGAATAGAAGATGGGGACAATCGGAGGCACATAAAGAAAAATAGAGAGAACAAATTGCTAACGGGGTTTCTGGAAGTTAACGTTAGGTGAGCTCATAGTTCACATCTCCAGCTTTATTCTGTCAGTTCTCTAGAGTGACACCCGCAGCGAGGATCATGTTTCTCGAGCCTTAATTTTATTCCACTGATGGCAATTGCAGTGATTCCAGTGTCATGGTTATGTTAGCACAGACTGCTCGGCCAAATTAATTAGTCACTTTTTTTTTTCTGTCTTTCTAAATAATAGCAATTAACACATTTGTTGTTCTCAGAGCCAGGATGGACGAGGCCCAGAGACGCCTCCTGCAGTGTAACCGTCTGCAATTTGTGACGAATCTGGAAGTTGCTCCTCTCTGGGACCTGTTGCTACAAAAAGAAATCTTTTCTCAGGATATGATTGAGGAAATCCAGGTAGGTGTAATGAGTCTTTTAATGGATGATGGTCTCCCCAGACTTATATGGGGGTGAGAGGAGAGGCCACTCCGAACTGAAGGATCATTGTTCATTCACCTAGGAATTGCACCAAGTTAGTCCCTCCTGTTACCTGTAGTGGAATTTCTTTTTGTTTGGGGGACGTGGGCCAAGCTCTGCTTCCAAGATAATACCACTGAGTTTAATGTCTCAAATAGAACACAGATAGACCCTTGCCAAGTTAAGAAAAAAAAACGTCTTCACGTTTCAATTTTATTTACTATACCAGAAATAAAACAGGGTATCTGAGCAGTTTACAGTAGTTAAATAAGGAGAATGAAATCGGAACAAGACACAGTTGAGGTTGTAGGGAGGTAGACTTAGGAGTAACATCAGGAAATACTTTTTCACAGAGAGGGTAGTGGACACCTGGAACGCCCTTCCAGGAAAGGTGGTAGAGTCAAAAACAGTGAGGGAATTCAAGCACGTGTGGGATAGACACAAGAGTTGCCTAAATAGAAAGAGGTTGAAAACACAACATGGCTGTTGAGGTGTTATCTTGGGCAAGAGAAGTGGGAAATAAGGCTGAAGCCGGACAGACTTCTACAGTCTATGTCCGGCAAATGGCAAAAGAGGGTGAAGCTTCGACCTCTCCAGCATTGGGGGAACCAAGACCTATGCTGGACAAACTTTTATGGTCTGTGTTCCACACGGAACCCGGACAGAACAATTAAGATGAGCCCCCTATAACACCAGATCTCCTGTTTGTTGGCTTTTTTTTTTTTTGCCTTTCTTTGACTTTTTTGACAGCTTTGAGGAAATTTAAATCTCTATATGTTGCATTTATGTTTTTGTTTCTATTACTATGACAGGTTTTCTGGTTTTTTCGAGAGTTTGTTTACTGGAGCTCTGAATGGATCCCTCCTCCCCCCCCCCCCCCCCAGTCCCCACTACCTCAGGAGATCTGGTGTTATAGGGGGCTCATCTTAATTTTTCTGTCCAAGTCCCATTGAGTCCTAGTTATGTCTCTGCATACTGTCCATATAGGGGTAAATTCTATAAATGGGACTGGGACGATGTGCGCTGAGCGCAATTTCTGTAACGGGAGTTCTGCATGGATGCTGCCATGTTAAAATATGAGCGTAAGTTTGCAGTTTCGCACCCAGCACTTAAGTCATGTCAAAGGCTGGTGTAAGTACTCGGGCCTAGCCGTTGGCAGTTAGGTGCATAACCCATATTATTCTATAACATGCGTGGGTACCTCACAGGCACACCCCAGACCCACACGTGCCCCTTCCACAGACATATATGTGCCCCTCCCACAGGCCCAGGCCCACGCCTAACTGACACATGCCCATCCCTGACCAACGTGCTCCTCCCACAGGCCACCCCTGACCAACATGTGCCCCTCCCATAGGCACACCCCCGACCCACATGTGCCTTTCCCACAGGCCCACCCCTGGCCAATGTGCTCCTCCCACAGGCCCACCCCTGACCAACATGCTCCTCCCACAGGCACACCCCTGACCAACATGCTCCTCCCACAGGCCCAACCCTGACCAACAGGCCCACCCCTGACCAACGTGCTCCCCCCACAGGCCCACCCCTGACCAATGTGCCCCTCCCACAGGCCCACTCCTGACCAATGTGCTCCTCCCACAGGCCCACCCCTGACCAACATGCTCCTCCCACAGGCCCACCCCTGACCAACATGCTCCTCCCACAGGCCCACCCCTGACCAACATGCTCCTCCCACAGGCCCATCCCTGATCAACATGTGCCCCTCCCACAGGCCCACCCCTGACCAACATGTGCCCCTCCCACAGGCCCACCCCTGACCCACATGCGCCCCTCCCATAGGCCCACCCCTGACCCACATGCGCCCCTCCCAAAGGCACACACCCCTAGAAGTTGTGTGTGACAACTTGTATGTGCAACTTCTAGAATAGTGACTAATGTCAGGTGCACACGCAGTTGCTAATTGGTGCCACTAATTGGCTTTTAACTCCAATTATTAAATAAAGTTGCGCATGCAGCTGACCTTATTCTATATATCGGGCACCTAATTTTGCACACTAAGCATAAAGTTGGTGCCAGATTTTATCGACTGAGGGAAAGGGTGACTGAGAATCTACAGATAGGCAAGATAGCACGTTAACTGGCCAGCGGTGGATGTATAACTTGCTTTGAATATCAGATGTTAAGTTTAAATTCACTGCTCACAACAGGTAAAAGTGAATCGATTTGTTTTTTCACTCTTTTTGAAAGTACAAAGATCAGGGAACACTCAATGAAATTACACGGGAATACTTTTAAAACAAAAGGAGGAAATTATTTTTTCACTCGGAGAATAGTTAAGATCTGGAACTCGCTGCTGGAGGATGTGGTAATGGCAGTTAGCATAGCTGGGTTTAAAAAAGGTTTAGACAAGTTCCTGGAGGAAAAGTCTGTTATTGAGATAGACATGGAGGAAGCCACCGCTTGCCCTGCGATTGGTAGCATGGAATGTTGCTACTAATTGAGTTTGTGCCAGGTACTTGTGACCTGGATTGGCCACTATTGGAAACAGGATACTAGGCTGGATGGACCCTTGGTCTAACCCAGTATGGCTATTCTTCTGCTTTTATGGCTGCTGGAACTGCATTAAAAGGTCATACGAGAGGGTTTGTGTGCTAACCAGAATGACACGAAACAGCCTGCGAGATCGGTGAATGTCTGACTGGCGCTTTTTCCCTTACAGAGTGCAGGCACCCGTCGAGACCAGGCCAGGGCGTTGATCACCGATCTGCAGACACGGGGCAGGCAGGCCTTGCCTCTCTTTCTGGCATGCCTGGAGGAGACCGGACAGAACGAGCTTGCCAGCATACTGAAGGAAGGTTGCAGAAACCAGACAGGAGGTCCACTTCAAGTAAATCCAGTTAAAATGCACAAACCTGATGAGAAAAAAAGTAAGTACAAGTGGAGTCCCCTTATCTTCATAACGAACAGAGCTAAACTTCAGGAAATCACTAAAAACCAACCTGTTCAAGAAGGCCAACCCTACCGATCCAACGTAAATCCCCGCACCCGGCAACACAACAAAACCAATGATCGTACCGGACAACATACAACCTTTCCTCCTTCCGACCCTCTTGGTGTCTGAAACACACGACCTTTTAACTACAATATAACCTTGTATCTGCTCTCTACTGGACTGGGCGAACGCCTGTACGGTACTATGTAAGCCACATTGAGCCTGCAGATAGGTGGGAAAATGTGGGGTACAAATGCAACAAATAAATCTGATTTGTGAGGGACAGAGATTGTAAGTTGGCAGGATCTGCTGTTGGGTTGCTGGTCAGGAAATTAAGTTCTTTTTTTTTTTTACCTTCTCTTACAGTCGCCACCATTTCTGTTGCTTCCGTTTGTAATCAGTGTATATAAGTGATTATTATTTGTGACACCAATTTTTTTTTTTTTTTTAAAAGGTTCCAGAGGTAATCTGGGAAATTATAGACCGGTGAGCCTGATGTCAATTCCGGGTAAAATGGTAGAGTCTATTATAAAGAACAAAATTACAGAGAATATTCCTAAACATGGATTAATGAGACAAAGCCAACATGGATTTAGTGAAGGGAAATCTTGCCTCACCAATTTATTACATTTCTTTGAAGGGGTGAACATGTGGATAAAGGTGAGCTGGTTGATATTGTGTATCTGGATTTTTAAAAGGCATTTGACAAGGAAAGGGATACATTGAAACCCTCTGCTCATTGTGCACCGATGGCTAAGAAAGCAAATAGATTGTTGGGTATTATTAGGAAAGGAATGGAAAACAAAAATGAGGATGTTATAATGCCTTTATATCACTCCATGGTGCGACCAAACCTTGAATACAGTGTGCAATTCTGGTCATCGCATCTCAAAAAAGATATAGTGGAATTAGAAAAGGTACAGAAAAGGGCAACGAAAATGATAAAGGGGATGGGACGACTTCCCTAGGGCTCTTCAGCTTGGAGAAAAGATGGATGAGAGGAGATATGACAGAGGTATATAAAATAATGAGTGGAGTGGAACGGGTAGATGTGAATCATTTGTTTACTCTTTCCAAAAATACTAGGACTAGGGGGCACACAATGAAGCTACAAAGTAGTACATTTAAAACAAATCACAGAAAATATTTCTTCAATCAACGTGTAATTAAACTCTAGATATAAGAACCAAAATAAATCAATAAAATAAATATTCACACCAATAAAATAAGAGGATAGGAGAGCAGAAGGTTAAAACTGGGATACATTTAATGGTCTCGACCATCACACACCAGGGAAACCCACGAAAGCCTTCCTAAACGGCCAGATCTTCAAATTAACCTTAAAGGATTTAAGCAAGAGGTCACTACAGAGAGAAAGGGGTAACGTGTTCCAGATGTGAGGAGAAAGGAAGAAAAAGGCACAGTGTTGGTGGTTTCAAGGTGAGCGAATTTGGGTCTGGGAAGGACCAAACGGTGATCATTAATTGAAGAAAGTACTCTAGTTGGAGAATAGGGTATGGTGAGGTGAGAGATAGTCAGAGATGCCAATTCTAAAAGCTTTAAAGGTTAGAAGTGGTATTTTTTTAAAGTGATCTGGAACTCAATGGGCAGCCAGTGTTGACGTTTAAGCAAAGGAGTAATATGATCAGTACAATGAGCATGGTATACAAGCCTTATTGCAAAAGTTTGTAAAGTTTTTGTTACCTTTTTAGTGTGACCTGTGGTAAACCTGGTAAATGATACTACAATAGTCGAGAAGAGAAGTAAAAAGAACGAGTGTATGAAAGTTGTCATGATCAAAAAAGTGGTGAACAGTCCGCAGTTGTTGGAAAGTAAAGAAGCCGAGTTTTTTTATATGTGGGAAATCTGAGGTATAAGTGAAAGGGAGGAGTCCAACTCCCAGTTAGCGAAATGATGGAACTAGTTGGAACCGAGACCCAAAAAGAATGATAGGGGAAGATGGAGGAACAGTGGATCCTGAGAACCAGCATATGAGGATGTGGGAGACCCTCCTCTTTCCTATCAACGAGAAAGTCAGCTCTATATTAAGAGTAGAGAATGCTCCCCAATTTGAGAAGCAGCAACTTCCTCACCATTCCATGCTGGTCGAATCAAAAGAGCTAAAAATTTACTAAACCAATAATAATTGAACAAATAAGCCCTCCCTTACCCCCAACATGTTGTATTCTAAGAAGCTTGTGACGGACTGAGGGGATTCTGTGTGACAGCAGCGGATGGACGCGTATGCATGGAGAGACGTCCTGGAAAAATGCTGGAGAAAAGTTCCTGCACCAGCTTCTTCAGATGACAACAATCACCCATCTGTTCAAAATTCTGCTGCACGACTAATATTCCACCAGTGTCGTTGTGCTCATGTTAGCCCTCTCCTCAAGTCACTTCACTGGCTTCCTATCCGTTTCCACATACAGTTCAAACTCCTCTTATTGACCTATAAGTGCATTCACTCTGCAGCGCCTCAGGGCCTCTCCACTCTCATCTCTCCCTACATTCCTCCCCGGGAACTCCGTTCACTGGGTAAATCTCTCTTATCTGCACCCTTCTCCTCCACCGCTAACTCCAGACTCCGTTCCTTTTATCTTGCTGCACCATATGCCTGGAATAGACTTCCTGAGCCCCGGTACGTCAAGCTCCATCTCTGGCCGTCTTCAAATCTAAGCTAAAAGCCCACCTTTTTGATGCTGCTTTTAACTCCTAACCCTTATTCACTTGTTCAGAACCCTTATTTTATCATCCTCACTTTAATATTCCCTTATCTCTTGTTTGTCCTGTTTGTCTGGTCTAATTAGATTGTAAGCTCTGTCGAGCAGGGACTGTCTCTTCATGTTCAAGTGTACAGCGCTGCTTACGTCTAGTAGCGCTAGAGAAATGATAAGTAGTAGTAGTAGTGTTTCAGATTCCAGAATCTTGCTACTCTTTGGACTTCTGTGTGGAATCTTGCTACTCTTTGGGATTCCGGAATCTTGCTACTCTTTGGCCTTATCCCTTGTTTGTCCTGTTTGTCTGTCCTAATTAGATTGTAAGCTCTGTCGAGCAGGGACTGTCTCTTCATGTTCAAGTGTACAGCGCTGCGTACGTCTAGTAGCGCTTTAGAAATATTAAGTAGTAGTAATACGTGAGGATTCGGCTATCCTCCTGTCCTCGGAGAACATATGCTACAGGTAAATAAATAAATAAAACCTGTTTATTGTTCTGGTTACATCATTGAAATTCCCCAGAATATTTTACAGCTCTTCCTTGAATAAATCCGTAAGTTATTTTGAAGAATGAGAACTGGAATGTCAAATCTTGTTTTTTCATGTGTTCACCCTAAAGAAATCTCTTCAACTGCGCTCGGATTATTGTGTTTTAAATCTTCACGTTCAGGTACCTGCTTTTGTTTTGTATTTGAAGATATCCAACGGCAAAGAAACCAAAAAGTATGATATCTAATCAGCAAGAAAATCAACGTTTTTTTTTTTTTATTGCTGCCATTTTTAGTGGAAATATTATTTCTTAATATTCAGAAAAATAATGCAGAATCCTCATCTTTTCTTTTACAGATGGGAAAAGTGCAGGGCTTCCTCCCCTAGTTACTGCAAAAGGAGACTGGGTCGAACCACAAGGTCCCCAAATTGCAGGTAAGCAGCATTTATTTATTTATTTTACTTTTTTATTTTGTGCTGCTTTTTTATTTGCTTCCCCCAAAGATGCTTTGTTACAGACAGAAAAATGATAAATTTTATTTAAGTGCAAAGCTGAAGTATCAAGCGGAAGAAGGGACAGGATGACTCACTCTGGGCAGCGGGAATGAATAGAGGAGCTGGGTGGATTTGTTCGAAGAAAGATAAAGTTTGGGGCCACTGCAAGGGTACTACCGTGTTTCCACGAAAATAAGACACTGTCTTATATTAATTTTTGCCCCCCAAAATGCGCTAGGTCTTATTTTCAGGGGCTGTCTTATTTTTCGGGGAAACATCGGGGTTCTTAAGGAGCGAATTCCACACCCATGGTATAGCCCTGAAATTAATAATGCGTTTAGCATCATATTAAAGAGAGAAAAATATATTTTCTGGAGAGTAAAGCATAAGGGGTCTCACTTACCATATATTCTCTTGCCTTCCTTTCTATGGGAGCATTTCCCTGCTTTTAGTGGATATAAGAGGTCAATGGTTTATTGTTCAAAAGAGCAAAGACCACTGAGCATCTGGAGTCTTTTTTTCCTCCGTAACAAAAAACTGAGACACAAACGTGCTTATTTAGATATTGAACTAGAGTTTACTAGCAAGTGCCATACCAAGTTTAAATCATAATTAAACTCAACAATCATGATTATTCCAACATGCTGTAAAAAAAAAAAAAAACATCACAGTGTTTTATATAAATCTTTGTTTTATATGTACACATGCAATAAGGGGAATATCCTGATACCATTTAGCCGGGTAAATGAGTTATTTGAAAAGTACTCACCCACCCTGCAGGTAACGTTCTTTGAGTTGTATGACTGTAAGGATGTTTGACTGCAGCTGCTCTAGGTGACCACTTGATTTACCTACTTGTTAAGCCAGCCTGGGATTAAGTAGCAAGAGGTGTGGATGGAAAGAAGGCAAACATCCAAGCGGAGATTTCAGAGAAGCAGGAAGGGAAGTAGTCTAGGATGTGCCAAGGGAAAGGAGGGAACCGATGGATCTTCGTCATGAGCTGTGTAGTGGGAGAGAAGAAATTGTGTAGTATTGGGGCAAGGAATGGATGAATTATACTAAGTTGGGGAGGGTCAAAGGAAGACGAAGACTATCCTGGTAGCACCCCCTGCAGGACAAGAATGCAGACAGAGATACGGGAGGACTTGTTAGTATTTCTCAGCTTTTTTTTTTTTTTTGCACCATTCAATACGCTGGATCGTCATATCCTGTTAAGACACTTGAGGGAGGTGGATGGTATTAATAGCATGAAATGGTTTCAGTCCTTTTTGCCTGACTGGTCGTAATTTTGGTTCTGTAGGGCCAGAAACGATCCAGCATGTGCACCTCTTACCCCAGGGTGCCATGCTCTCCCTGGTTCTTTTTAGTGCTTACCTTTGCATCATAGTGGGTGTTGGCAAGGTCTTCAGGATCAAGCAACCTATAGGATATCACGTATGGAACAAGTAGGTTTGTAACTATTTGAAAATAACAGGCCTAGTATTTTATCCAGATAACAGCACCTGAGAAGGCTTCAGGGAGTTTGCAGAATCTAGTGAAAACTACACGTTTAAATGTACAGAAAAATGCTTGGTGTTGGACAGGGTAGCCTAGGAAGTTTACAAGGGAAGCGCGAGAGTTGAGAACTCCTGCCACAGGGATCTTTCCAGTATCTCAGATGACTTTGATATGATGTTACCTACTGTAATGCTTCCCCACTGAGAAGTTCGCCAACTTCTGTTTGCAGAGGCACGTAGACAAGTGTCAGGTCTTGGTACTGACTATCAAATCTCTCTTATCGGGTTTCACAGGTTCTGGTGAAAATCGTATCAAAGAGCTGAAGAGGAATGCTGATAAGGTTTTCATTCTACCTTTATTCTTTCTTTCGTATCTGAGACTCATTAGCAACCGCAATCTTCTGGAAACCCCAAGGGGAGCAGAATAGCAGGAGGTCTGGCAGATGAGGCTGTAAAATCTGAGACACTGTAGGTTTGAATCCCAGCTTTGTGTATTTCATTTTGTGACCTTCTAAAGTTCCTTAAAGTTCTCCTGTATTCAAACTCTCCTAGTGTCACATTAGAAACCAAACGTCATCTTAAAGGATCACAGAATCATTAACACATCAGACCATTCCATGCGTGATCTTCTGGGTTAAGCTTAGCCTTCTTAGTTTGGGTTCTGGTAGATTCTACGTGATCCTCTCTGACCTTTTTAGGTTCGGGTTTTATATATGGGCCTGAATCCATTATAGATCCTTTCTGATTTTATTTTCTTTGTTCTCTTGTAATAGGATTTTATTTTGACTGCAGACCCCTGTGGTCACTGTCTTATCATCAACAATGTGGATTTCCTGGAACATACCAACCTCTCCCGCCGAGATGGGTCCGACATCGACTGTGAAAAACTGGAGAGACGCTTCCGATCGTTTCATTTTGATGTTTTGGTCCAGCGGAACCTGAAAGGCCAGGTAATGATTTGACTCGCGTGATCCGTGGCCCTCCCGCTCCCTCTCCTTGCCCCTCCTCTTGATGATTCCTTGTTTTCCATTGTGGCTGTAGGAAATCCATAGTGAGCTGCAGAAATTGGCTGGGAAGGATCACAGCCACCTGGATTGCTGTCTGGTGGTCATTCTGTCTCACGGCTGTGAGGTAAGAGCAGGACATGAGAGGGGCAGACTCAGGAGTAATGTCAGGAAGTATTTTTTCATGGAGAGGGTGGTAGATACGTGGCATGCCCTCCCATGGGAGGTGGTGGAGATGAAAATGGTAATGGAATTTAAACATGCGTGGGATAAACACAAAGGAATCCTGTTTAGAAGGAATGGATCCACGGAATCTTAGCGGAGACTGGGCGGCAACGCTGGTAATTGGGAAGCAAAACCGGTGCTGGGCAGACTTCTACGGTCTACGCCCTGATCGTAATTACATAAGTACATAAGTAGTGCCATACTGGGAAAGACCAAAGGTCCATCTAGCCCAGCATCCTGTCACCGACAGTGGCCAATCCAGGTCAAGGGCACCTGGCACGCTCCCCAAACGTAAAAACATTCCAGACAAGTTATACCTAAAAATGCGGAATTTTTCCAAGTCCATTTAATAGCGGTCTATGGATGTGGAAAGTTCAAGAACAGTGTTGGGCAGACTTTTACAGTCTGTGCCCTGAGAAAGGCAGGGACAAATCCAACTCGAGTATAAAGTATCACATACCATGTAAAATGAGTTTATCTTGTTGGGCAGAGTGGATGGACTGTACAGGTCTTTATCTGTCGTCATTTACTATGTTACTCTTTGGGGTTCTACATGGAATGTTGCTACTAATTGGGATTCCAGAATCTTGTAACTCTTTAGGATTCCAGAATCTTCAGAACTTTTAGTACAAGAAGAGTGCTGGGCAGACTTCTACGGTCTGTGCCCTAAGAATGTGAAGGACAAATCAAACGCGGGTGCCATGTAAAATGAGTTTATCTTGTTGGGCAGACTGGATGGACCGTTCAGGTCTTTATCTGCCATCATTTACTATGTTACTTACTATGTCAGCTATTCTGTCTCACGGCTGAGAGCTGACGACAGAGAAGGAATTTTGGATTTAGTTCGTACTTTTTACAGGACTTGAAATCTAAATCTCTGATCTGAAGAAGAAGGTATGTCCTTCGAAAGCTAGTCAAAAATGTGTTAAGTTAGTCCAATAAAAAAGGTATCGTCTTATGTTTTTCTTTGTTTTGTTTTATTTCTAATTATTACCTTTTTAAAAGTGAACAAACACGGCGACCACAGCATTTTATCCAAGATGAAAATATGTTGAGAGCTGTTCTCTCGGGGGTTTTCCCTAGTGTTAATAGACTTGTTTTGCCCTCTTCAGTCTCGGCATATCCAATTCCCTGGAGGTGTGTATGGGACAGATGGTATTCCTATCCCAGTGGAGAGGATCGTGAAGTATTTTGATGGGTTCCAGTGTCCGAGTCTGCGTGGGAAACCAAAACTCTTTATCATTCAGGCCTGTGGCGGAGGTGAATATGTGGGTCACGGGGAAAACAAATTTTGGGAGACTCACTTGAATCTAATCTGTAGGACGCTTTTTTTTAAGGGTCCCAGAAAACAACAAGGCAACTGATCTGCAAAATCCAACGTGGAAAACAAACTAGCAGATCAGTAATAATGTCCAAAAAACTTTATTGAAGATACCGTGTATGAGACAAATACCCAACACAGGCCGTGTTTCGCCCAACGATAGGGCTGCGTCAGGGGCTATAATGAACAACAAACATATTAAATTATAAAACATGTCGCATTATAAAACATATTTTTAAAATTGTATTTTAATTGTTTTTTGATTTCCAATTTTTACGATTGTACCCTTCTTTTGCTGGTATTTTATAATATAGGTTCAATATATATGGAATATATGTGTTGTTGATCTGTTGGTTATTATATTTATATATTATATATATATTTATATTTATTTTTATACTATAATTTTGATGAACACTTGATGTCTATTATTATATTGTATTATTTGATGTCTACTGTATATATTTTAATTTCTGAAACAAAAGGGACTCTCCATGTTCAGAATTCATGTCTATGGTTTACACGTACATGTTTCTTATATAGATATTCACAATTTTTGTTTCATATGTACATTATGTTTTATATATTTTAGATATACATATATATATATATGTTTTATAATGCGACATGTTTTATAATTTAATATGTTTGTTGTTCATTATAGCCCCTGACGCAGCCCTATCGTTGGGCGAAACACGGCCTGTGTTGGGCATTTGTCTCATACACGGTATCTTCAATAAAGTTTTTTGGACATTATACTGATCTGCTAGTTTGTTTTCCACGCTTTTTTTTAAGGACATTTGCCCAGGTAAAAGGGGCTGAATAAAAAGCGAATTTCTCAAATGCAGCTAAAGGTATGCCTCTGATCACAGAACACATGTATTTCACACACACACACGTTTAAAACACCCGTGTGATTTGCATCTGCATAGACTGTTTGAAAATTGTGTCTCTATTTTTAGTGCTAATCTTTTACGGTGGGAGAAAAATCAATGCTTTGCTGGACTAAATTTGAAGTAACATCTACCATGACCTTGGGGGAGGTCATTGTACTAAATTGGTAGTCAATAGATACAAAAGCAACCATGAGGACATCCCACTGCCCTGATCCTAAGGAAGAATATTATATATCATGTAAATATGATGTATCACGTAAACTTGCACTTGTATTAAGTGCCGTGTTATTGGTAATTCTCCTGTACAGTGAAATCCAGTTGTACTCAAATGTATTGACCTGTATTATATTGTAACCCTGTCAGGTGAGGCAGGGATTGTTGGTAAATAAATTAAAATGTTACAGAAAAAATATTACAACTTACATAAAAATCACTAACCCACAAATTATGTTTCTACGTGCTTTTCTTTCCAATCCAAGCAGTATCACTTCTTGTCTGACGTGTTACCAGGCTGAAAATTATCCAAAACCTGAAAACAGCTGTGCTTTGGCATCTCAGTGGCCTGCATCCTGGCTCCCAGTTAAATTCTTAGTAGACACCAAATCCATGTCCCATGTTTCCACACAACAAAAGGCCATAAAAACAATGCACGACCTAACAATCTTCCGAAAACTACTGAAAACCAACCTGTTCAAGAAGGCATACCATAACGATCCATCCTAAATACTAGACAACTAGACTTTACATGAACTAGACAAAACCGAGCTCTTTACACTAGACTGATAACCTTCGTTGCTACTAATGAAAGTTACGCAATACGCACTACCACTCTATTTCTCTTGCCGGAAATGAACTTTCTATAGTTGATTATCTAACTTATTTTATAATTCACTCTATCATTCAGGAACTTCAATGCAAATACCACTGTGCATTCTACTTTACCATTTATGCGCCTTAATGCAATACCACTTGTAACTCTCCAGAAATGGCGATCGCCATTACGGCATAATGTAAGCCACATTGAGCCTGCAAATTGGTGGGAAAATGTGGGCTACAAATGCAACAAATAAATAAATAAAAATTAGCAAATCGATTGTAAACAGTGTTCTAAGATCCAGAGGCTGTCCTCTTCGTTATAAATACTCTGCTCTCCATAGCTGAAAGAGTCAGGTTCAAAGCTGCTTGCGTTGTTTTTCACATCCACACTCCTGATTAATATGTCTGGCTCGATCCAATAGACTTAAAGATCAATTGCTCCTACCCTCTGTACCTCACAAGAATTTTAGCTTACTTTTCCCGGTTCTAGGAACCTCCTTTTGGAACTCCTTCCCTATTGACATTAGGACTGACAATAACTACCTTAGCTTCAGGAAGAAAGGAGTATCCTAGTGGTTAGTGCAGAGGACTTTGATCCTGGGGAACTGGGTTCAATTCCCACTGCAGCTTCTTGTGACTCTGAGCAAGCAACTTAACCCTCCATTGCCCCAGGTACAAATAAGTACCTGTATATAATAGGCTCATTTTCGAAAGAGAAGGACGCCCATCTTTCGACACAAATCGGAAGATGGGCGTCCTTCTCACAGGGTTGCCCAAATCGGTATAATCGAAAACCGATTTTGGGCGTCCCCAACTGCTTTCCATCACAGGGATGACCAAATTTCACAAGGGCGTGTCAGAGGCATAGCGAAGGCGGGACTTGGGCATGCCTAACACATGGACGTCCTCGACCCATAATGGGGGAAAAAAAGGGCGTCCCTGACGAGCACTTGGACGACTTTACCTGATCCTGTTTTGGTTTTTTTTTACGACCAAGGCACAAAAAGGTGCCCGAACTGACAAGATGACCTCCCCTTACTCCCCCAGTGGTCACTAACCCCCTCCCACCCTCAAAAAAAATCTTTAAAAATATTTTTTGCCAGCCTCAAATGTCATACTCAGGTCCATCACAGCAGTATGCAGGTCCCTGGAGCAGTTTTAGTGGGTGCAGTGCACTTCAGGCAGGCAGCCCAGGCCCATCTTCCCCCTACCTACACTTGTGGTGGGAAATGGGAGCCCTTCACCCTTAAGGGCTATGGTAGTGGTGTACAGTTGTGGGTAGTGGGTTTTGGGGGGGGGGGGGGGTCAGCACACAAGGTAAGGGAGCTATGTACCTGGGAGTAATTTGTGAAGTCCACTGCAGTGCCCCCTAGGGTGCCCGGTTGGTGTCCTGGCATGTCAGGGGGACCAGTGCACTACGAATGCTGGCTCCTCCAATGACCAAAGGGCTTGCATTTGGTCGTTTCTGAGATGGGCGTCCTTGGTTTCCATTATTGCCGAAAATCAGAAACGACCAAGTCTAAGGACGACCTAAATTTTAGGATTTGGGCGTCCCCGACTGTATTATCGAAACGAAAGATGGGCATCCATCTTGTTTCGATAATACGGGTTTCCCCCGCCCCTCCATCGGGACATTTTGCGAGGACGTCCTCAGCAAAACTTGGGCGTCCCTTTCAATAATGCCCCTCCACGTAAACCGCTTTGAAAGTAGTTGCAAAATCACATAAAGACGGTATATCAAGTACCATTTCCCTAGTTGCGATTCTACGTGGAATGTTGTGACTATTTGAGATTCTACATGGAATGTTGCAAGTGGAGGAGTAGCCTAGTGGTTAGTGCAGTGGACTTTGATTCTGGGGAACTGGGTTTGATTCCCACTGCAGCTCCTTCTGACTCTGGGCAAGTCACTTAGCCTTCCATTGCCCCATGTAAACCGCTTTGAATGTAGCTGCAAAAACCACAGAAAGATGATATATCTTTTCCCTCCTCCTTTCCCTATTTATTCTCAAAGCCTACCATGTGATTAACCACCTCCATACAATTCCCTGAGATGCTCTTAGTCAGCTGTCTGTTTTCTCTTTCCCCTACTACTCATAAGCTCAATTTGTGTTGCAGTGTTACTAGTCAAGTAATTTACTTGATGTAAACTGCACTAAACCCTGGATAGGGGATTTTAGCGGTATATGAGACCTACCTACTTGAATTTAATTGAATTCCTTGGAAAGAGCCATCATGGAATTTTTGCTGCATGCCCCTAAATGTATTTGTGGAAACCGATTGATTCTTGAGATGTTCTGTGTCTGATGTGTTGCTCCTGGGTTTTCACAGAGCAAAAGGACAAGGGATTCGAATTGGATTCAGGTGCAGAGAGTCCCACTAACGGACAGGGCGATTCTGTCCAATCAGATGCAACTCCGTTTAACGTATCTGCTGGAAGCTTTGACCAACTTGATGCGGTTGCCAGTCTGCCCACCCCCAGTGACATCTTGGTGGCCTATTCAACCTTTCCAGGTAGGCTGAAGTTGAAAGGCATGGTCAGGAGGTATCGCAAAGCACACAGAGCAAGATTAAATAGCAGAAGCTCAACTGATCACTTGCGTTTGCAGGTTTCGTCTCCTGGAGGGATAAGCAGACGGGGTCTTGGTATGTGGAGACTCTGGATAGCGTCCTTGGGCAGGACGCAGCATCTGAAGACCTGCAGGCACTCCTTGTGATGGTAACTACTTCCTGTTGGTTAAGCTACTACAATGTAATCACTCATTTTGACATTTCACAGATGGCTCTCCATGCTGTCATAAAGTACCCTGGTGTTTATGAATGAGACAAACCGAGAAACCATTCCACTTGTGCTACTAAAATACAAGATGATACATGCAACTACCTTCTCGTACATGAGCACGCAGTTGTGGAATGTATTACTTATTGCCTTGAAAACTATTGATGAAATAACCAACTTTCGTAAATCTCTGAAGATATATGTCTTCAACAAGGCCTACAAAGAGAACCCATAGCCTTACTAAATCACTTAGCCCACCCCAGTTATGAAAGTCTACCTTCTATACTTACCTGCCTAAATCTTTTCTTTTTTTCCCTTTCTTAATCTTTTTACATCACCAATTGTATCTGATATCCTGGGAAGACAATGGCATAACAGGACTCTGTAAGCCACATTGAGCCTGCAAATAGGTGGGGAAATGTGGGATACAATGTGGGATACAAATGTCAAAAAATACCTAACCAACATTAATGTAAAAAAAAAACCCAGCACGTACAAAAATAAGTGTATGAGGCATCCATGTTGGGTAAAGATGCTAATCGGAGAATGCCAGCAGTCCATGGGGCTCATTTTTGAAACAGAAAAACATCCAAAAAGCGGCAGATGGACATTTGTCTTCCACAATCCTCCAAATCGCTATTTTTGAAACACATTTGTAAGATGTTTTTCTATGCGGTTCATTTGCAGCGCATTCAAATCACAAGGGGGCGTGTTGGGGGTGGGCCGTGGGTGTTCCCAGAACTTGGACATTTTTCTGCCGTAATGGAACAAAGCAAAAACATTCAGGGCTAAAAGTTGGACGATTTGGTCTGGACCTGTTTCAATCAAGACTAAGTTATAAAAAGGTGCCCTAAATGACCAGACGACCACCGGAGGGATTAAGGCATGGCCCCACCCCCTTAAAGATGTGAAAGAAACAGTACATACCAGCCTCTATGACAGCGTCAGATGTTACCAGTCCTATTACAGCAGTAAGCAAAGAAGGGGACCCAGGCCAATATCCCAACTGTTACACTTACATAGTAACATAGTAGATGACGGCAGAAAAAGACCTGCACGGTCCATCCAGTCTGCCCAACAAGATAAATTCATTTGTGTATACCCTACCTTGATTTGTACCTGTCCTCTTCAGGGCACAGACCGTATAAGTCTGCCCAGCACTATCCTCGCCTCCCAACCACCAGCCCCACCTCCCAACCACCAGCCCCGCCTCCCACCACCAGCTCTGGCACAGACCGTATAAGTCTGCCCAGCACTATCCCCGCCTCCCAACCACCAGCCCCACCTCCCAACCACCAGCCCCGCCTCCCACCACCAGCTCTGGCACAGACCGTATAAGTCTGCCCAGCACTATCCCCGCCTCCCAACCACCAGTCCCGCCTCCCACCACCGGCTCTGCCACCCAATCTCGGCTAAGCTCCTGAGGATCCATTCCTTCTGAACAGGATTCCTTTATGTTTATCCCACGCTTGTTTGAATTCCGTTACCGTTTTCATTTCAACCACCTCCCGCGAGAGGCATTCCAAGCATCCACCACTCTCTCCGTGAAGAAATACTTCCTGACATTTTTCTTGAGTCTGCCCCCCTCAATCTCGTTTCATGTCCTCTAGTTCTACCGCCTTCCCCTCTCCGGAAAAGGTTTGTTTGCTGATTAATACCTTTCAAATATTTGAAAGTCTGTATGATATCACCCCTGTTTCTCCTTTCCTCCAGGGTATACATGTGGTGGAAAGTGTGAGCCCTCCAAAACCCACCAGAAACCTACTGTAACCACATATAGGTGACACCAGCAATCATAAGGGCTATTGTAGTGGTGTGCAGTTGGGTACAGTAGGTTGTTGGTGGGTTTTGGAGGGCTCACCATACAGTATAAGGGACTAATGTTAACGTGTACCTGGGACCTTTTATGTGAAGTCTATTGCATTGCCTCCTAGGGTGCCGCCCCAGGGCTCTCCTGGGATGTCTATGTGGCCAGTCTACTTGAATGCTACCCCCCCCCCCCCCCCCCCAATATGTCCCAATGGTTTGTTTTTGTGTTTTTCCATTGGACGGTTTATTTTTGTTTGTTTTCGAAAATGGTCACCAAAGAAGAGCGCACTGAGCATAAAACATCTAAAAACTTCTAGGAAATGGCCATTTGCAAAACAAAAAGCTAGAAGTTTTTCTGGTTCATCCCCACCTTAGTAATTCCCTTATCTCTTATTTGTCCTGTTTGTCTGTCCAGTTAGATTGTAAGCTGTGCCGAGCAGGGACTGTCTCTTCATGATCAAGTGTACAGCGCTGCGTACGTCTAGTAGCGTTATAGAAATGATAAATAGTAGTAGTCTGGGATTCTGGAATCTTGCTACTCTTAGGGATTCTGTGTGGAATCTTGTTACTCTTTGTCCTTATCCCTTACTTATCCTGTTTGTCTGTCCTGATTAGATTGTAAGGTCTGTCGAGCAGGGACTGTCTGTTCATGTTCAAGTGTATAGCGCTGCATATGTCTAGTAGCACTATAGAAATTATAAGTAGTAGTAGAAGTAGTAAAAATGGCCATATTCACCACTCGATTTTTTGACGTTTTCAGCAAAACATCCAAAGTTGGATTTAGACCTCATCTCAAAAATACTCCTTCACATAGGCTCACCGTCTGCCTCAAATTGTTAATCCCAGAGTGTCGGTTCTTTTACAAAGTGCATCGTGTTCATACACTTCTACGGTCCAAATTTATACATCAAACCATTAAATTTAAATAATCCTGTTATCTTGATACCGTCATATTCAAGGGTAAAATAAATTCCTCTCCAGATCACAGTGCTGTAGTCTCCGGATGTATGAGTTGAACCCAACATCGATGTTTTGGGGCAGCTTTTTTCAAGGGTCCACCATGCTCGCCTCTGAAGAACGAAAATCACTTCAGCACAATGTCAGTCGCCCATAAGAAGTTGTTTAAACATTACACTAAAGTTATATTCAGAGATAGGCTCTGTGGACTCCCAAAGAAGGCAGAGCCAAAATACCAGTGTTGAGTTGAGCCCAAGTATCCATCTGTGCAAATTTTATAACTGCCATTTTCTGCACGTAAAACAGGATTTGTACTTGGAAAATGCATTGTAGAATTTTCCCCCAGAGACAGCAGTGTTCTAAGGTGGTTTACATGAGTAATTAACTTGTTTAGCCAAGTAAAACAAGAACCTCCCCCTCTTTGAGGGGGAGGGTTGGTGGCGGGGGGAGGGTCAGCGGCGGGGGAGGGGGCTGAAAGCAGGGGGCCCAGGGCTAAATCTGCGGGGACCCATGCCCCCGTGGCCCCATCTAGCTACGCCCCTGGTTCGTGCAAATCGTGTATATATCTAGGCCTCTGAGTATCCACTTACAGGTATATGTAGAGACGTTCACATGTCCGCACAGGTCCAAAGCAGAAGATATTCTTGAATGTATCAAATGTACATGTAAATAGGCCGTCATTAGACAGAATAAATCATTTCTATTTTAATTCTTCTTTCCCATTTAATTTTATCCAGGTAGCGAATCAAGTGTCGGCAAAAGGAGTGTACAAACAGATTCCAGGATATTTTAACTATCTTCGAAAGCGTTTTTTCTTTATGACGTCCTGAAGTTCAGCTCTGTCTCGCCAACTGTCTGCATTCGTGCCAGTACAGCTGCATTGAATGGCTTACTATTTTTGATGGGAGCGCAACCTTTTGATGCCTGGAATGGTACGGAAGGGTGGTGGGGAACTGTTAAGCTTCTTGCCTGTGCACTGCAGGATCTGAGTTGAACAAGGGCTGCTTGTCTGGCTGGAGCATTGAAAGATACAGAGCATGTGGACTGCAGGGCTGTGGGCGGGCCAAACATCAGACTTGTATTTTCCCCCCTCTAAAACAGGACTCTTTTTTTAATTCCTGGGTCTGCAGCTGAAGACGCGAAGAGCCTTTGGCCTGGGATCCCACAAATTCCTGGTGCTTGATTGACAGTCTGATTACAAATCTCCATTTGAAAGTGTTTGGCTTCTAGTTTCTTGTGTAACAGCACAGTCAGAAGTGGGTTGTCTCACTGCATTTTCTTTGCAGTGGATGGTAAAGGCTATGAACTGTTATTTTTTTTTCTTTTATAACTGTAAATTGAAAATGATGATGGATGAATTTAATAATTTTTATATCTTTCTTTTTCCATTGTACGTGATCAAATAAAGGAATTGGGGAACATGACCAACTGTGTGAAAATCATCCCCCTTAAGAAGGAAAACAGCATGGCTTCAGCTTATAAAGCCTTATATATGTCAGGAAAAAAAAATGAATAAGAGCATAGGCGTTGTCATACTGGGAGACCGAAGGTCCATCAAGTCCAGTATCCTGTTTCCAACAGTGGCCAGTCCAGGTGGCAAGTATCTGGCAAGATCCCAAAAGAGTAAAACAGATTTTATGTTGCTTATCCTACAAATAACAGTGGATTTTCCCCAAGTCCATCTTAATAATGACTTATGGAGTTTTCTTTTAGGAAATTATCCAAACCTTTTTTAAACCCTGCCAAGCTAACTGCTTTTACCACATTCTCTAGCAACAAATTCCAGAGTTTGGTTACACGCTGAGTGAAGAATATGTTCTCCGATTTGTTTTAAATTTACTACTTAGTAGCTTCATCGTGTGCCCCCTAGTCCTAGTATTTTTGGAAATATCACAGCATCATCATTTAGATGCACACCAGTTTTTCTCTGTTTTCTATCATCATGTTTAGTTGAAAGGGAAATGGAACTTGATATACCACCTTTCTATTTGTTTTGCAACTACATTCAACGTGATTTACATAGTATATACAGGCACTTATTTGTACCTGGGACAATGGAGGGTAAGTAACTTGGCCAGAGTCACTTAACCCTCCATTGCCCCAGGTACAAATAAGTACATGTATATACTATGTAAACCGCTTTAAATGTAGTTGCAAAAACCACAGAAAGGCAGCAGTGTTAGGTAAGAATTTGGGGCACAGTAATCCCCCTGTTTACCACGCTAGCGGCTGCCAGTGCGGTAATGCCGACACCTTTGTAAAGGCTTGTTACTGCTTCCTCTTTTCTAACATGCATTTATCCCTCATCCACTTTTTCTGTATGATCAGACTTTTCAGTCGTCTAACCACCATCAGTGCCATTTACATCAGATAATCGAGTGGAGAAGGGTAGATAGTAGGGTTCCCCAGGGATCTATGCTGGGACCGCTGCTTTTTAACATAAATGGGAATAACTAGTGAGGTAATTAAAATGCTGATGACGCAAAAGTTATTCAAAGTTGCTAAGTAGCAAGAGGATTATGAAAAATGGCAAGAGACTGTGCATCCAAATGGCAGATGAGTTTAATGTGAGCAAGTGCAAAGTGGAACCCCAACTATAATTACGTAATACAAGGTTCCACATTAGGGGTCACCATCCAGGAAAAGGATTTAGGTGTCATTGTTGATGTTGCATTAAAACCCTTTGCTCAGATTGTAACGCAGGTAAGAAAGCAAATAGAATGTTAGGAATTATTAGGAAAGGAATGCCTTTGTATCACACCATGGTGAGACCGCACCTCAAATACTGTTAGCAATTCTGGTCACTACATCTCAAAAAAGATATATATAGCAGAATTAGAAAAGGTACAGAGAAGGGCAACAAAAGTGGTAAAGGGGATGGGGAAGACTTTCCCTGTGAGGAAAGGCTAAAGCAGCTAGGGCTGTTCAGCTTGGAGAAGAAATGGCTGCAGGAAGATGTGCTAGAGTGGAACTGGTAGAGGTGAATTGCTTGTTTACTCTTTCCAAAAATAATAGGACTAGGGGGCACTCAGTGAAGCTACTACGTAGCAAATTTAAAACAAACCGGAGAACATATTTCTTCACTCAACGTGTCATTAAACTCTGGAATTCATTGCTAGAGAATGTGGTAAAAGCAGTTAGCTTAGCAGGGTTTAAAAAAAGGTTTGGATAATTTCCTAAAAGAAAAGTCCATAAGCTATAAAATCCACTGCTTATTTCTAGAATGAGCAACATAAAATCTGTTTTACTGTTCTGGGATCTTGATTGGCCACAGTTGGAAACAGGATACTGGGCTCGATGGACCTTCAGTCTGTCCCAGTATGGCAATTTGACTGAGGTGGAATGTAGTTTGATACACCTCTGAAGGAGAAATGAACTGTTCTGCATCAGCAATTAAAGTACATTAAAAACACCCGTATGAACTGGAATACGCACTCTCTCCCTTTCTCACTCCTCTTGTATGAATTTCTACACTACGATCTCTAGTTACAACTACTGAGGTGGTAGTAGCCATGCTACATTACCTGGGTAGGCGGTAGCGACCTGTTTGTTAACTGTATGATGTATTCTGTGTCATGTAGTTAACATGGAGATTACTGTGTGCTGACTTGTGCAGCTTGGTAAAGAGGTTCCTAGTCTTTAACATGAAGTTAATGCAATGGCTGAGTTTGACTACCGTGTTAAGTTAATGTATGCTGAAACCTGCACACATTAAATATCTGATGTGAAATTTACATTTAATCATTCCTATCAGAGCACGGAGTGGAATTCTGAATGAGGTGTCTGGGTAACTCTATTGAGAGTAGCTGGATCTTTTAATCCATGCTGTTGCTGTCCTTGGGGTTTGAGGGGTGGGGGGAGGGCAAGTAGATTGGAGAGAAATGACTCTTGGGGGGGGAGGGAGGCTGCATTATAGTAACAGGAATGAAGATGAAAAATCTTTTCTAGATTGTTTGATACGGAATACAGGGGGTTTCCTTTTTTTTTTGGTTTGACTTGCTCATACACTCGGAGGCCTTTTTACTACGCCTTCGTAAGCGTCTGCGCCTGGCCAACACACAGCAAAATGGAGATACCGCACGGCTATCGCGTGGCCCTTGCTGTAATTTCATTTTCAGCGCGCGTCCACTATGCGCGCCCCCAAAATATATATTTTTTTATTTTCTGGCATGCGGCAGCTATGCGTGTCAAGTGGCAATTGGCGCGCGTAGGTCATTACCGCCCGGTTACCACGTCAGACTTACCGCTAGGGCAATGGCTGGCAGTAAGGTCGCAGACCCTAAATGGGCGTGCTTGCCAGACGTCCATTTTCGGCAAAAATATTTTTTAAAAGGCTTTTTTTTTTACAGGCGCGCTGAAAAATGAATTGGCGCACGCCCAAAACCCGCGCCTACACTACCGCAAGCCATTTTTCAGCCCACCTTAGCAAAAGGACCCCTCTGATTCTTGTATTTTTTTTCCTGGAATAATTGTTATTTCATTCACAAAAGAGAACCTTAAACAGATAGAGGGTGAAGGGGGGGATAAAACTGTTAAACATGTGATGACAAATTTTATTCTGCTGTGATTTGTTATGTTTCGGTTGACATCTGTTCTGATATTTTTGTGTTGTCATCAGTAAAAAATATATTGGACATAAATATCTGGTCCAATTTAGTAAGTAGGCTCCAGCGTCCATTTGGAACATTTTTCAGTGTCTAATTTTCCTTCTTGGTCCAGCTGTTTGAAAGACTGGAAATTCAGGCATATTTGTTTCCCAGTGACAGGCCATAGATTTTCAGAGCAGATCTCTTTAAATGAATTCACTGCCATCGCTATGTCTGTCCAAATATTTGACAATTTACAGAGCGAAAATATTTTGCAGCACCGAGGCTGCCACTGCTGAAAAAGCCTCACACTTAGTAGTAACGAGATCATGTCTCTAGGGGTGAGGATGCATATTTATCTGTTAACTGGAAAGTACAATTTTGCTTTTTATAAGGATAACCAGCAAAAGAGACAAGAGACTAAGGAAGGAGCTTTGTTTCAGCCTTTATTGTCAATGCTTCTGTTTTTTTCATTCATCCCAGACACGAAAGGTTCCGGAGCGTCTCTCTGGCTTTCCTGGAGCATGTCTCGCCTTTTCTGTGACCCACAGCTCTTTCCATTAGTTGGCAGCAATGGTCTGCAGAAGATTTAAAAAAAAAGAAAAATGAGTGAACAGACATCAAAGTGGGATCATCAGCTAGTGGCAAAGCCCAAGGAGCAGCCCTACGTTTGCTCCATGGTGAACTTGACCTTGTCGCTCTGATACGCTTAGGGAAGTCATGAGCACAAGGTGTAGGTGAAAAATAGGATCCATTCAGTCCCTAGTGAAGCAAGAGTTCCCAAACCTGTCCTAGGAAAGCTCCCAGCCCGTCATGTTTTCTTATACACAATGATAAAAGCAGGATTAAAAATTCTGTTTATGTGGTGCACTTGCTTTGCCCTTGGTCAAGGGAAAGATGTTACGGGCTTAACTAACCAAATCAAAAAATTAAATTGTAGATCTGAAGCCAGACAGGATGTAACCCACTGTTTTTTTTTTACACACTTAAACCTTTATTTTTTTTATATTGACTATAAATTCAGAAGAAAACTTCAATGAGCCCTTCTTTAACTTTTGACAGAACCTAGATTGTCCTTACCTCACTAATCCAGCTGTTGAAAGCCGAGACCCGGCTGAAGACAGATGGCTTCTTGTAGTAATTACAACCCAAAGAAGAACCGAAGCTGACGACGCCATGAACTTCCCATTTCCCACTGGAATTTTTGCAGTTCAGTGGTCCACCGGAATCCCCCTGTATCAGACAAAGTGATGATAATGCCAGTGAGGCCAGCTCATGGTATGGATCACGTTAGGGGGATACGTTTTCAAAAACGAAAATGCTTCCATAGTTTTAGAGGCTCTTAAGCGTAGGGACATTTCAAATGATCTTAGAAGCCTAAATGTTTGGCTGAAAATTCATTGTTGTGCATTCACTGAATGGCAGATAACGATGCAGTTAGCGCCACCTGTTGAGTTGGTGTAATAGTTCATGTGTTGCATCTACTGGAGGACACATTCCTTAGCCGTGACTTTGCCTTTTTTTTTTTTTTTTGTTACATTTGTACCCTGCGCTTTCCCACTCATGACAGGCTCAATGCGGCTTACATGGGGCAATGGAGGGTTAAGTGACTTGCCCAGAGTCACAAGGAGCTGCCTGTGCCGGGAATGGAACTCAGGTCCTCAGGACCAAAGTCCACCACCCTAACCACTAGGCCACTCCTCCACTGTTGCTACTATTTGAGATTCTACATGGAATGTTGCTATTCCACTAGCAACATTCCATGTAGAAGTCGGCCCTTGCAGATCACCAATGTGGCCGCGCAGGCTTCTGCTTCTGTGAGTCTGACGTCCTGCACGTCAGACTCACAGAAACAGAAGCCTGCGCAGCCTTCTACATGGAATGTTGCTAGTGGAATAGCAACATTCCATGTAGAATCTCCAATAGTATCTATTTTATTTTTGTTACATTTGTACCCCCGCACTTTCCCACTAATGGCAGGCTCAATGCGGCTTACATGGGGCAATGGAGGGTTAAGTGACTTGCCCAGAGTCACAAGGAGCTGCCTGTGCCTGAAGTGGGACTCGAACTCAGTTCCTCAGTTCCCCAGGACCAAAGTCCACCACTCTATCCACTAGGCCACTCAATGTGGCCGCGCAGGACGTCAGACTCACAGAAACAGAAGCCTGGGCAGCCTTCTACATGGAATGTTGCTAGTGGAATGGCAACATTCCATGTAGAATCTCCAATAGTAGCAACATTCCATGTAGAATCTCCAATCGTATCTATTTTATTTTTGTTACATTTGTACCCTGCGCTTTCCCACTCATGGCAGGCTCAATGCGGCTTACATGGGGCAATGGAGGGTCAAGTGACTTGCCCAGAGTCACAAGGAGCTGCTTCTACAGTATCAGTGAAACCTAGAAACTTGGCGGCAGATAAAGGCCAAATGGCCTATCTATAGCATCCACTATGTCCTCCTCTCCCTAAGACATCCCACGGGCCTGTCCCACGCTCTCTTGAATTCAGACACAGTCCTTGTCTCCACCTCCATGGGGAGGTCATTCCACGCATCATCCACCACATTTTCTGTAAAGTATTTCCGTAAGTTACTGATAAGCCTATTCCCTCTTAACTTTCATTCCAGAGTTTCCTTCATTTGGAAAAGGAGTCACCTTCTGTACATTAGTGTCTTGGAGCTATTTAGACATGTCCCCTTTCTCCTGCCTTTCTAACAACATTAAATGATATTAAAGTGTATTTATGAGACAGAATTTTCAAGGGGCAACTTGTGTAATTGGTATCGGGGGCAAAGAACATACATGAGTGGAACTACAACCCAGCAGCAGTTCTGATAACAGCTGCCCAACTGTATTTCTGGCAGCACTTAGATTCCAGCTGTTTTGGATGTGACTGTCGAGTATAACTGCACCATTTTTACACGGCTGCCGATAGAGCGTGCCAAAGGGTGGCTGTACTAACGTTGCAGCTGGAGATAATGCCGTCTCCGCCTGCGCAGACCATGTTGGTTTTCACGGTGCTACCCCACCAGTCTGAGCGGGAACAGGTCGCGTAGTCCACCACCAACAGAGGCCCCTGTTGCAGTTGATTTGGAGAAGCTCCACCAGCTGAGAAAGTTACAGAAAGAAAAATAAATAAATATCCGTTTTTACCTATTCACTGTACACTGTTGGGGGGGGGGGGGGGGTGGAGGATGGTTTTGAGGGAACCAAAGTTCCTTCCATTCAGGGAGTCTCATCCATTACTCTCTACTGACACCTACTGGTCAGGCTCAGTGTGCATGTATACTAGGTTCTGGAAGGCATCATGGTCTGTGGTCCATGGCGAACTGGCTAAAAAAAAGTGGGGGGTTTGAGAATGATGTCCATGGCATGGTAGCCCACTAAAAACCAGTTATGACCGAGTTGAAAACACTGGGATCCTTTTACCAAGCTGCTGGAAAAAGGTAGCGACAGGGGCCATTTTTCCAACGCAAACAGGACAGTTTTTACCACAGTGGGTAAAAAGCCCCAAAAACAAAATGGCCATGCAGTAAGAAAACTCTTACTGCATGGCCTGGGGGGGGGGGGGGGGGGTCCTTTACCACCACTTTTTGAGGAATTGAACCCTAGTCACCAGGATCAAAGTCTGCTGTACTAACTGTTAGTTCACTCCTCCAGACCATAGCATGACTGTTTCTCCAGAGTACCAGGAATGCCCCAACAGTTAAAGCTGCTGGTTGGCATGTAACATCCTTTATCAATGGTGTTATTGCACATTAGGCATAAAACCTTAGCACAGCTTAATAAATAAGCCCCCCTGAATGTTTCTTTCATATCCTTTATGCTATATCAAATTCATTTTATGACAATTAAAATGTAATCATTAAAAGCCGTACCTTTTAAGCAAACAGAATCCCAACAGTTTTATAATTCCGTGCATCCACTCCTGGGGTAGATTACTAGATTTCTACATTGATCTGTGCTGTTTAAAGTATCATACAGATAAGATGCGATTATGTCTTAACTGAGGTCTGTACTTACTCTGCAGTCGTCCCCAACCCGTTACATAGCAGGCAGTGTTATGGGAAAGGATGGCCCCAGCAGGAGGGATGCAATTGGGTTGAATGGTGTTGCTAAGGCTCACAGATTCCGCCAGCTTAATTAAAGCAATATCATTCCTGGGTTTGAAATAAATTAAATACTTATGTACTGTTTCTAGATACCAAGATGAACTGTTTTACATATTGATTTCAAGGATTATCTAACTTACTGTATAACTGACTTTAACATTTATGAACTTTAATGTAATACTACTTTGTATTTCTCATTCCGGAAATGGCGATCGCCATTATGGCATAATGTAAGCCACATTGAGCCTGCAAAAAAGGTGGGAAAATGTGGGATACAAATGCAACAAATAAATACATTTAAAAAAGGTGTTGGATGTATTTAAACTTGCTATTTTAAATATTTTAACCCTGTGTTTCAACAATATACCCCCCCCCCCCCCCCCCACACACACACACAAAACTATTATTTGTGTTGCTTAAGGGGTGGTACTAAAGAAAACCAAGAAGTAAACTGCATGGACTTAGGAGCGTTGACCCAAAATCAACTCCTCTATTGTGGGTCAGAATTTTTCCAGAGACTTAGAAATAATGACTATTGGCCGGGCTTCAACCTGGGATGGTTCCACCCTGTTCAGCACCTCCTGAACCTGGCGCAATACCCCAATCACCCTACCCTTGTTTTGACCTTGTTCAGCACCTTCTTGCACCAGACGCCATTATTTTGGGCTGCCCTCAAAGTGTCTCCAGCCACAAGAATTGTTAATATTTAGGCGCACATGAGATATGTTAATTCCACATGAAGGGTAAATTTAAGAAAGGATGCTGGAATGATGTGCACTCAGTGCAATTCTAGAACATTAGTTCTACATGGAACGGCCGTTACAGGATACTGCTGTAAATCCATAATTCCACTCTTAATTTTAGACACAAGCACTTGTGTAAGCCAAAAGGCTGGTGTGAATGCTTGTGCTAACTGTAGGCAGTTAGGCGTGTAACTGATATTATTATATTGATCTGCAAGGCTTCATTCTGTTTCTGTGAGTCTGACGTCCTGCATGTACAACGTTCAGGATGTCAGAAACAGAACGAAGCCTTCGGAGGAATAAGAGAACCTCCTCGGCTGGTGGGGATTGGGGTCCCCCGCCAGCAAAGGTAGCCCACGGCAACGGCGGGGGAGGGTTGGAGGCGGGAGGGGGGTCGAGAGGGTCGTCGGGAGGGGGGGTCAAAGTTGGCGGCAGCGCACAGGGGATCGGTGACAGGGGGGCTAAAATGTGCCCCCTCACCTCGGGCTCTGGACCCCCCTCCCGCTGAAGTCTGGCTACGCCCCTGATATATAAACCACGTGTATAACTCCTAGGCACAACCCTGACCTGCTTATGCCCCTCCCAGGTCCCTCTGGCGGATGCCTAGTGTATAGAATACCGACAAAGGTCAGTTACGCATAACTACACCTTATTTTATAAATCGCAACTTTGCACACTAACCTCCAGATTCTAAAAATGGGTCCCAGATTTGGGCCTGATTGTGAGATGTGTGCACAACTTATTTGGCTAATGAGTCATTAACAAGTAATAACTGGCCACTAGCAATCAATTATTGACGTTAATTGGCACCATTTTGGATCGGGGGTTATGGCCACGGGAGACGTATGGGAATATTAGGGGGCATTCTAACAAGTTGTGCACATTGCAACAGACCCTAGGTCTCCGCATCCAACTTAGGTGCCAGCGTTTACACCAGGTTTCAGCAGGTGTAAGTCTGGCACCCCAAGTTAGGGGCGTGGAAATCACGCTTAGTGCAAACCTTTTCCGACGCCCATTTTTGAGTGCCATTTGTAGAATCCAGCTCTAAGCATAAAGTTAGTTGCCCAGCATTCTAGAAATAAGGGGAAAGAGGATAATTCTATAAGGAGATGCCTGAGATAGACCTGGAGAAGCCACTGCTTGCCCTGGGATTGGTAGCATGGAATGTTGCTACTGTTTGGAATTCCAGAATCTTGCTGCACTTTGGGATTCTGGAATCTTGCTAGCATTTGGGATTCTGGAATCTTGCTACTCTTTGGGATTTCAGAATTTTGTTACTCTTTTGGGATTCCAGAATCTTGTTACTGTTTGGGATTTCAGAATCTTGCTGCTCTTTGGGATTCTGGAATCTTGCTACTTTTTGAGTTTCTGCTAGTTACTTGTGAATTGGAAACAGGATACTGGGCTGGATCATGGACCATTTGCCTGACCCAGTAGGGCTATTCTTATGTTCTTATATAAATATCAGTATATGGGTCATTTAGGGATCTACATATGCGCATACATATAAAATGACCATTTTCCAGCTATGCAATATTCTGCAATGGTGCAGACTTTGGGCAGAGCATCTAATCACATTCTTTCACCAACCCCCGGATTCTATATAAGGCGCAGCAAGTTGCATGCATAAAATTGGGTGCATGCCCAGTTTATGCATGCACCTTAATTGAGTAACGAACCAATCAATGATGATAATTGGCTGACAACCAATTATCAGCACTAATTGGCAATAATTGGAATTTACATGCTCTCCTTTTTAGGTATATTCTAAAAAGGCGTGCGTAAATTCTAACACATATAGCTGAAAAGGGGGTGTGGCCATTGCAGGAGGGTGGGCATGTTGGGGGTGTTCCTCAAATTTACATATGTGGTTATAGAATTTGGAGGAACCACTCCTAATTTAGGTGTGGGTATTTCCACCAGGTTTTCAGTGGTGTTAATGGCTGCACCCAAATGTAGGTGCATTTCCCAGCTATTCTGTAAACCACACCTAACTTTAAGCACGGTTTATAGAATAGTGCTAAGTTCTACTTTGGGACACCCCTATTTTTTAGACACCATTTACAGAATGTCTGAATCTGGCCTTAAGTGTGAGCATTTACACTAGCATTTACCTAAAATATAAGAGCACATTTGACTTGTTACACTGCTGAGTATTGTGTTCAATTCTGGTCGCCGCATCTCAAGAAAGATATAGTAGAATTGGAAAAGGTGCAGCGAAGGGCGACTAAAATGATAGAGGGGATGGGACGACTTCCCTATGAAGAAAGACTAAGGAGGCTAGGGCTTTTCAGCTTGGAGAAGAGACGGCTGAGGGGAGACATGATAGAGGTATATAAAATAATGAGTGGAGTGGAACAGGTGGATGTGAAGCGTCTGTTCACGCTTTCCAAAAATACTAGGACTAGGGGGCATGCGATGAAACTACAGTGTAGCAAATTTAAAACAAATCGGAGAAAATCTTTCTTCACCCAACGCATAATAAAACTCTGAAATTTGTTGCCAGAGAACATGGTGAAGGTGGTTAGCTTGGCAGAGTTTAAAAAGGGGTTAGACGGTTTCCTAAAGGATAAGTCCATAAACCACTACTAAATGGACTTGGGAAAAATCCACAATTACAGGAATAACATGTATAGAATGTTTGTACGTTTGGGAAGCTTGCCAGGTGCCCTTGGCCTGGATTGGCTGATGTTCGTGGACAGGATGCTGGGCTCGATGTAACCTTGGTTTTTTCCCAGTGTGGCATTACTTATGTACTTAGGTGTACTGCTATAGGAACTGCCCTTTAAGTGCACAGCTGGAAAAAAGGACTACTACAGTTACAACATTTCATCTTCCTTTGACACCATCAAGATCATTTAACATCTCTTCATAAATCGTGACATTGGCTTTGCTTCTGCATAAAGTTCCTTCTACTCATGTAAAAGTACATTCACTGCAGCACTGTACAGGCCAGCTAGCTGTATAAAATGGAAACATTTTCCACACTTCATAAACAGAACACAAACAGGAAATATACAGGTTTTAAGAACACAGCCTCCATTGTCGGCCATTCTCATCCATTGCCAATTTCCAGCTTCATGCTTTTCACTTTGTTGAGCCAGATGCCTGGAAAAACCTTGAGTTACTGCACCACATCCCCTCCCTGGCCATATTTAAATCTTATTTAAAATCCCACTTGTTTAAGATTGCTTTAGAATCATCAATATTGGCTCTTCCCAGTTGTGGTCGTCTCAATTTTAACCTATTTATCTGGTATGTGCACCTTGGCTAGACTGTAAGCTCATCAGGGAAGGGATTATCTCTTCTCCACATCTATACAGTGACATAACTATGGGTGGGCCTGAGTGGGCACAGGCCCGCCCAGTTTAATGAATGGCCCATGAGGCCCCCAAAACACCTCAGTGGCGATGCCTCACTCCCCTCTCTCCCTCTTCTCTGCCCATGGCTCAGCATCAGTACCTCTCTATCTCTGAAACACACATTTCCCCTCAGTCTACCTCAGATCTTTTGCCAGCAGTGGTTCCTATCCTATAGGCAACCTGTGTTGGCTCTTCAGGCTTCCCTCTACCACATCCTACCTGCGATTATGTCACTCCCTGTTTCTTCATTGGTGAGAACACGGTAGAGGGAATCCTGCAGAGCCAGCACAAGTTGCCTATAAAAATCACCACTGGCAATAGCTCTGAGGTAGACAGGGGAGTTCAGAGAGAGAGACGAGCAGATGCCGAGCTGCGGGTGGGGGAAGGGGCAGATGCCGGATCTGAGGTGGAGGAGAGGGAGAAAGATGACGACATGTGACTAGGGGCAGAGGGGGATGGAAGGGTAGAGAGAGGGAGATATAGATGTAGGGGCGGAGGGGAAGGTTAAAAAAACTGTATTGTATATATACGTATGGGGATGGGGAGGGCACACCCAGGTTAACGCTAGGTCCACCCAAAATGGCAGGTCTGGCTACACCCCCGATACAGCCTTAGATGTACACAACAGAACTAAAAGTATTTCAATTATTACCCTTGAGAGAGTAGGTTGGCATTCCACTTTGGATGGACAATGATCTTCGCTGCATTAACAGTTTTTTGTCCTGATTCAGAAACAGCTAGGTTATGTTTTCCAAGTTGCACCCGGTAGACTCGAGAACTGGGGAAAGAAAATGAACCAGAAAAAAATGAGTAGAAGCCAGCTGAAAAGGCTAGTCGCTATCCTAGTCTCAGAGATGCAAGTAAGTACAAGTGAAGTGGGAAGGGATTTGGGATTAAGCTCACACCTTTCAGTAGTAGGTCAGGGTGAGTTATATTCAGGTACAGTAGATATTTTTCTGGAGGGTTTAAAATTTAAGGGTGGTAGGGCTACCTCGCAGATAGCGCATGGCAAAACAGCATTACCGCCGGGCACACACAGGCACAGGGCTGGTCTTAGGCAGGGGTGACAGGGGCGGTCGTGCAGGGCCCTGCGCTCCTAGGAGCCCCACATCTCTGGCACGTCTGCCCTCCTGTCTCAGAACACCTCCCTGCTCCGTACCTTAATGTGCATCCACATTTCAGTACAGAGCATCAGGCGACAACAGCGATTTTCATATGCCATCAGCTGCTGAGCCCAGGGTTGCCAGGTGGAAAATTTTTTTCCAGCCTAAAGGAGCCCAAAATCCAGCCCAAAACCCGCCCAAACTCAAACCCCGCCCCTGACACCCCCGCCCCCACGTCATCACCCCCGCCCCCGCCGTCATCACCCCGCCCCCGCCGTCATCGGCCCCGCCTCCCCCGTCATCGGCCCCGCCTCCCCGTCACTAACCCCGCCTCCCCGTCACTAACCCCGCCTCCCACGTCACTAACCCCGCCTCCCACGTCACTAACCCCGCCCAGAAACGTCATTAACCCCGCCCACCGCGGCCGAAAAAAGCCGGCGAAAAAACCGCAAAAGCCGGCGAAAAAACCGCCCCGAAGCCAAAAAGGAGCCCAAAAAACCGCAACCCGCCGCGGGCAAAAATTTCCCGCGGCGGGTCGCGGAAAACCGCCCAATTGGGCGGTAAAACCGCCCACCTGGCAACACTGGCTGAGCCCAGAGCCTCCTCGCTGCTGTGTCCCGCCCCTTTTGACATCACTTCCTGCTTCCGCAAGGGCGGAATGCAACAGTGAAGAGGCTCTGGGCTCAGCAGCTGATGGGATATGAAAATCGCTGCAGCTCTCTACTGAAACATGGTGGATGCACATCAAGGTGTGGGGTGAGGTGGGGTTCTGAAAGCTCTAAACCTCCTTTTAAACTCTGATAAATTATGGCTTATAGTGGGGGGTTGCGGGGACCCCACTGAACTGGTCTGCACAGTGCCCCGTGCTAAGACCGGCCCTGCCCAGGCACCCAGCAAGAGTTCTGAGTTTGCCGTGTGCCATTTCCTGTGCTAGAAAATCATTTTTATTTTCTAGCGTGGAGGGCAGGGAGTCGGGGTTCACAGTGGTAATCGGGTAGTGTGGGAACATGACCATGCGCTGCCCGATTACCACCTCATTAGCGCGTGAGCCCTTACTGCCTTCTAAACAGGTGGCGGTAAGGACTCAGGCAGCTAATGGCCGCATGTTAATTTTGATATTAGCGCACAACCATTACCGATGGCAATTTTTAAAAAATGCCTCTTTCTCACTGCGATAAGAAGTGGCCTCGGTGCGCGTCAATTCCACTCACCAACACTACCGTAGGCCACATTTTAATGTCGCTTGGTAAAAGGTCTCCTAAGCTTGCACCTGAAACAATGAAGGGTTAAGGGGCCTTTGTACTAAGCTGTGTTAGGTGTTAACGCCCAGCGTGAGACATTCTGTGTTAGTTTTGCCATCTGAACACACTAAGTTTATGATAATTACTAGTGAAAAAGGCCCGTTTCTCACACAAATGAAACGGGCGCTAGCAAGGTTATCATGTAATGGCGATTATGTTTTTAAGGGAACCGTTAGGAGAAATGTTCTGTCATGATAAGTAATAATTGGGAAGGGTGTATAATGAGTAATATGCTCCAGGGGTATGAGATACGGATTGTTTTATCTATGGTTTTTTTTGTTTTAATCTTTCTTTATTTGTGATTTTTTTTAAGATAAAGAGTACGCAGACTCCACCCATGGCCAGCATTTCTCCTCTCTTCCCTCCCCTCCATCCATGTGCATCTTCTTCCTGACTTCCCATCCATCCATGTCCAGCAAATTCCCTCTCCCCTGCCCCATCCATTCATCCATCCATGTCCAGCAATTCTCCTCTCTCCCCTGCCCTTCCCTCCATCCATGTCCAGCAACTCTCCATTCTCCCCTGCCCTCCCCTCCATCCATCCATGTCCAGCAACTCTCCATTCTCCCCTGCCCTCCCCTCCATCCATCCATGTCCAGCAACTCTCCATTCTCCCCTGCCCTCTCCTCCATCCATCCATCCATATCCAGCAAATTTGCTCTCTCCCCTGCCCCGTCCATCCATCCATGTCCAGCAATTCTCCTCTCTCCCCTGCCCTCCCCTCCATCCATCCATGTCCAGCAATTCTCCTCTCTCCCCTGCCCTCCCCTCCTGTCCAGCGATCTGTTCTCTCTCCCTGCCCTCCCATCCATGTCCAGTGATTCTCCCTGCCCTCCCTCAGCTCCCTGACAGCCCTCATCTCCGTTCCTTCCCCCCCCCCCCCCCCGCGAATTTAACCCTTTTACTTTCAGGCGCAACGACGACAGTGAAGAGGACAGCACAGCTTCTTCCTTCCCTCACACAGTGTCCCACCCTCGCGGAAACAGGAAATGCATCATCGCAGAAGGCGGGACCCTGTGTGAGGGAAAGAAGAAGCTGGAGGCGAGCCCGCTGTGTTGTCCTCTTCACTGCCATCGCTGCGCCTGAAAGTAAAAGGGTTAAACACGCGCAAGGTGGGGAGGGAGGGCTGTCAATCGTGGAGCTGAGGGCGGGAAGGAGCGGAGGGACCATCCGAGAGCTGCCTGGCTGCAGCGCTGCTGCACCAGGCAGCCTTGCGTTTGGAGGGGGGGGCAGCAGCCAGGGGAAGGTCACGGTTGGGCTGGGGAGGCTTAGCCTCCCCAAGCCTCTTATACAGGGCACCTATGACTGTCCTCCCATCCCATCCATGTCCATCAATTCTCCTCTGCCCTGCCCTCCCCTTTCCTTCCTCCCTGCCTCCCCTCGATGTCCCGCGATTCTTTCCTCCTGACATCATCTCGCCTCCAGAGTTCCCTTCCCCTTCATTGTTCTGCCCTCTGACGTCATTACATTTTAACGCGTGGGCGAGACAATGAGTGGGAATGGATGTTACGAACCCAGGCATCCAGAGGTAGAATGTTTGAGGTGGAAATTATTATATAGGATGTTTTCTTTTTCTTTTATTGAGGAGGCATATCAGGCATTTTACATTACCGCACCCTAACCGATTAGCACACGGTTAACGCGTGGCAGTAAGTGCTCCCATGGTAATTTTTGTAAATGGCCGTACACTAATGCTAACATTAGCACATGGGCCACATATTGAAAAAAAATGGAAAATAACCCTTTGTCGCAGTCGTGGAAGAAAACGGCCTAAGTGTGCGGGAAAGACCTGTGTGAGGGCTGCTAAGGCCGTTTCTTCCCATGGCTTAGTAAAAGGACCCCTAAGTGTCGGGTGTGTAACTACAAGGGCTTGTCTATACTTTATTATAGAATACTAAATTATGCAAATATCAGCCACTTAGGCACGAGCCTGTACAGCAGGCACTGACCTACCGTAACTGTTTGTGTCTAACTTTAAGGCATGTCAGCACTCACGCTGATTAGATTGTAAGCTCTGTCGAGCAGGGACTGTCTGTTCATGTTCAAGTGTACAGCGCTGCGTAGCGCTATAGAAATGATAAGTAGTAGAAGTAGTCTTTGGGATTCTGGAATCTTGCTGCTCTTTGGGATTCTGCACGGAATCTTGCTACTCTTTGTCCTTATCCCTTGTTTGTCCTGTTTGTCCTAATTAGATTGTAAGCTCTGTCGAGCAGGGACTGTCTCTTCATGTTCAAGTGCACAGCGCTGCGTACGTCTAGTAGCGCTATAGAAATGATAAGTGGTAGTAGTGTCACATGTTACCGCAGAAATAAAGTGTTTTAGCCATGTAAGATCCTCCTGCGTTCCTGGTTTTTCTCAAGCCATCGCCTCCCTTCCCACTGTCGTTTCTTTTACTTCTTTAAATATGCCTGTTGGAAGTATGTTATAAAGGAATTTAGGCCTACAGATTGGATGACGCGAAGGGATGTGATCACCACCAGCACTGTGGGGGGGGGGGGGGGGGGGGGGGGGGGGGGGGGGGGGGGGGGGGAGGGGTATTCACTTTAAAATTGTTGCTTTTTGAATGCATGTTATTTGTGGCTAATTTCATTAATTAGATTTTCAGGATAGCCACAATGAATATGCATGATCTTGATTTGCTTACACTGCCTCTATTATACGCAGATCTCTTTCATGCGTACTCCATTTTGGATATCCTGAAATCCTGACTGGCAAGGGATACCAGCGACATAGCGTAACCAAAGACCGTAACTGGACCTATCTTAGTCCTTCCTCTCCCTCTCTAAGTTCCCCCCAATGGTCTTTACCATACATGTACCTCAATATCACCTTGTTCATACCGGAATCGGCTAACGCCGTTTACGGTACTATGTAAGCCACATTGAGCCTGCAAACAGGTGGGAAAATGTGGGATACAAATAAAACTAATTAATTAATTAATTAATTAACTTTGAAGTATATTGTTGCCCTTTTGCCAATTCGTGTCTTCAATAAGAATATTCAACTATAAAGACAACATAATGATTAAAAATGTAGTTATTAAACTTTAAACACAATCTTAAAACTTGTTTGTTTAATGATAAACATAAATTTTTTTAAAATATATATATATTTTATGTAATTTTTATGTCTTGTCAGTGTGCTGCGAGATGAAAAAAGTTGAATATCACTAGTCTAAACACAATAAAAGCCTCACAAAACCTACAACAATCACAGGTAAAAACACTCGTGTGCATTTACACCTGTTCAGGAGTTGGTGTCAATTTAAGTGTATGTTTCGTAAAATACATATATCTTGGTGACTCCATCCACACTCAGCCCAAACTCCTCCCCCAAATGGGTCTCCATTCAGATTGCCTAAAAGTAGGTTCATCTATATGTACATAACCCTGGGCTAATTTTATAAATGCTCATGTCCACGGGTAAAACAGATGGGATGTTATCAATACATAAGAAGACACTAGGAAACAATGTTTTTGTGGTGCGGTTCCCTGTCTCGGGGTTGTTACTTCTCTGCTATTTGATGGGGTTTTTATTTTTTGCATCATTACCCAATACAATGAGCTGCCGTCATGACCCAGCCGGAGGCAATCAGAGTCCCTCCACAGGTGTGATACCAGCTTGAACCGGACTGGTACTGAAGGGAGGCCTGAGCAAAGACAAAAGTACAATTCACTGCTGCAGATGGTCACGAGATATACGAATATCAAGATATAGACCAAGATTCTTCAAGTATGTACCTACTTCCTAATCTGGTGTTTCTCAAACTGGACCTAATCAATCTGGTTTTCAAGGTAGTCACAGTGAGTATGTATGCATACACTACCCACTCCATATTCAGCCGGTGGTAGTCTGCGTTTTTAAGTCCGCTGCCAGCTGTATTCCCGGATATGCAATGTCAGGCCATGTCCGAGCATTGGTATTGAAAACCCAGTTATAGGTTGGACATTAAAGCTTAAACAGTTAAGTACAATATTCAGCCCTTGACCGTATAAACAGAACCGCTTAAAGATAGGACTGCTATTTATATGGCCCCAAAACTTCCCCCGCCCTTTGTCCTGCATCTCTCTCCCTCTCCTCCAACCCCAGATCCAGCATTAGTCCCTCGCCCATGGCCCAGCAGGCCCTCCCGTCTAGGGTTACCATATGGCTCCAGAAAAAGGAGGACGGATTGAGCCAGCCGGGTTTTACTTCCATTGCTTTCCATTGAAAGCAATGGGCAATTACTTCGATTGAAAGCAATTACTTCCATTGAAAGCAATTGCTTTCCATTGAAAGCAATTGCTTTCCATTGAAAGCAATGGAAGTAAAACCCGGCTGGCTCAATCCGTCCTCCTTTTTCTGGAGCCATATGGTAACCCTACTCCCGTCTACCTCAGCATCTTCGCCAATGCAGCAGCGATATACCTTCATTGCCTGTGCCGGTGATACAGGATTCCCTCTGCTATATCCAGGAAACAGGAAGTGAGGGCAGGGAGGGTAGGACGCAGCAGAAGGAAGCCTTCGGGGCTGACAATGGCAATGGAGGTGTGTTGCTGTTGTGCTGGTGAAGATGCTAAGGTAGATTATAGAGGGAAAGAGGGAGGGAGGAGCTGCTGGGCCACAGGAGGAGAATGTCAGATTCGGGGGCAGGAGAGAACAGAGCAAATGGCTACCACTGAACGTTTTTTATGGTCCATTCAGAGTGGGCCTGAGTCAAGAATGGGTGGGCCTGTGCCCACCCAAGCCCACCCTTAGCTACACCACTGCCTTAACCACATAAGTGCCAACTCCACCCCCCAGAATGCCTACAAGTTAGCCAGTTTCAGCTCAGACACCAACCACGAATATTCAGCAGCACTAACCAGTTAAATACCACCGAATATTTGTGGTAAGCCACGGACAAGAGATTTAAGCAGCCAGAAGCCTCTCTTGATGGCTTAAATCACTTTGAATATTGGCCGGTACATCTTCAGAGTATGCAAATGTATTCCATGCATCTTCATTAGAGATCTCCTGAAAACCAGGCTGATTAGGTGCATCACTTGAGCTTAACCAATGACTCCATTTTCTTGTGGCAGATTCCACAGCAAAAGACAGCAAATTCCAAGCTAGTTTCCAAACCTTTGCAGTAATTATGTGGCACATTTGCATCTATTAAACTGTTTGGGAGGGGCATAGGTAGAGTAGTTATAAATCGTAATCAGTGCATCATTTGGAGGGTCTGAATTAGGTTCAAACCTAGTTTGGTGGGGTGGGCACTGCCCCCCCCCCCCCCACATGTATTTATCTATTTATTTATTTATTTACTTATTTATGACATTTAGATCCTGGATTTAAACATGAATTAGGTTGAAACCTAGTTTGGGGGTGTGCAGGGGCATTGTCCCCCCCCCCCCCCCACACACACACATGAAGGGGAAAGGGAAATGTACATGATAATGTTGGGGGGTGAGGGGGTACGGGCCCCCCAACCAATCTGGAAGAGAAAAGGGAGGAAGATTCCTTGCCTTGTGTGTTTTTTAATTTGGGGGTTCCGGGTGGGAATTGTCCTCCCTGATGCGGTGGGAATTGTCCAGATGGGAATTGGTGGGTGGGAACTGTCCAGGTGGGAACTGACCTAGAACTATTTTGAACGTGTGCAGAAGAGCCCGTGCTTACTGTAAAACCTTTCTGCCCATGCATCTGTCACGCTGCCCCCTGTTGGCCGCAAGTTATCTGCACATAAAATTAGAATACATTTTGCTTTCTGTCTGGCACTGAATTATGCTCGCAGTAGAAGCCAGGTGTTCAAGGTAGCCACATTAAGGGCGTAGGCAGACTTCAGCGGGAGGAGGGTCCAGAGCCCAAGGTGAGGGGGCACATTTTAGCCCTCCCTGGTGCCACTGACCCCCCCTGCCATTTTTACCCCCCCCCACCGCCAACACCAACACCACCACCTTTGACCCCCCCCCCCCGGCACCAACCCTTTCGACCCCCCCCTTCCCACCGCCACCAACCCCTCCCCCACCACCATCGCCATCACCGTCGGGTACCTTTGCTGGCGGGGGTCCCCAACCCCCGCCAGCCGAAGTCCTCTTCTCCAGCACGGCCGCGTTGCTGATCTGCAAGGCTTCTGTTTCTGTGAGTCTGACGTCCTGCGGGGGAGGGTTGGCGGCGGGAGGGGGGTCAAAGGGGTTGGTGGGGGGGGCCAGGGTCAAATCTACCGGGGCTCATGCCCCCATGGCCCCACGTAGCTACACCCCTGGTGAGTATGCATGCATACACTACCCAGCCCATATTCAGCCGAAGGTAATCAGCATTTTGAAGTCTGCCATCAGCTGTGTTCCCGGATATGCAATGTCAAGCCATGTCCGGGCATTGGTATTGAACACCCGGTTATAGGTTGGACAGTAAAGCTTAAGTGGCTAAGTACAATATTCAGTCCTTGGTATAAACTGAACCGCTTAAAGATAGGACTGCTATTTATATGGCCCCAAAACTCCCCCATCCCTTTGTCCTGCATCTCTCTCCCTCTCCTCCAACCCCATGAGCCTTTCTGCATCTGCCCCAGAGTGCCCTAGCTGTGTTAGGGATCCTGTTTCTCCTACGAACTTTGCCTGTGATTAAACAGTGTTTAGCTTTCCTTGTAGCAGGGATGTTTGTGGAACGGCAGAATTTTAGAGCTATTTAAGTACTGGGATGGTCCTGGGGGTAGAGTTGGGGAGAAGCCAGCAGTTATGGAGACTCTGGCCATGTTCAGGTCTGGTGTCGGCGTAGCTAAGTGGACAGAGAAAGTAGCCCTATTTTGGCCCACTTAGCTATGTCAGCTGCACCTACATAACTTCCAGATCAGCGATTGACTCAGATATAATCAATGCCAGTGCCTGGGCACGGTCCCGGCTTTGAATACCCAGGTTAGATTCAGCCCACGGCAGTCAGCAGCTTTAAAACCTCTGACCACCATGGGCTGAATATTGGGGGGGGGGGGGGGGGGATATTTGTCGTTGGCTTCTCAAAGCATCATCCGTCAAACTCTGATGAAAAGGTAGCAGTTGCCACTCTCCTCCTCTAGGGGGCATCTCATTGCCTCTGTCTCTCACACTTCCATCTCCTCCTCTCCCTCTTCTGCTCCTCCACATCCTCTTCCATCTCCCATCAGCCCTCCGTCACTCTTTATCTCCCTTCCCCCTCTTTTCTCTCTCTCTCGCCCTTTCAGCTTCCCCAGTCCCTTTTTCTTTCTCCACAGCTGAACCCCCTATGTGTGAACAGTCCCCAATGCCCCACAGCCAACCTGTGTAGGCCTCCACCCCAGCGTTTTCTCCCTCCCATGCAGTCTGCCCTTAAACATGTAATGCGGGTTAATTCTCAAGTATATGCCTTTGAAAACGAATGTATTGTCTAAACGGTCCCCTTTTCAAATCAACATTCTTATTCTAATAATCAAAGCCCTACAGATTAATGATGTATGCGGTTTCATTTCTTTAATTTCATTGCTCTCCCTTTGATTCATCATCCAGATTATTGCTAGAACAACCTCTAAGGTAAGTCCAGTTTTACTAGCAGCTGAGCATAAAAGGAAAGCATAAAGGATACTTCTCCTGCTTACCTGCCAGGGCCAGCTGTGTGCTCTTGCCTCGCTGCCACCAACCACTCTGGACAGGATCGGTACATAGGTGGGAGTCCCACAGCCCAGAGCTGCATAAGACACATTTTAAAATGAGTCACATTGGCAACTGATAGGGTGAACAGATCCAGCTACTGGTCCTGGGCCCAGCCTGGCCAGTATTCCAGGGGCACTTCATGTAAATGCCCCTCGAATACTGCAGGGTATACAGAATAGGGGCCACACAAATAACAAAATGATTGTACATTTAATGAGTTGTATAATACCCTATGTAGACTGGATTGTAGAGTGTTACAGACACAACAGTCATTCAGCATATGAAACGGCACAGGAACCCCCCCCCAAAATGTTAAGCTAGAGTCCATGTAAATGACGTGTCTGTTATTACCAAGGGGGAAAGAAACAAAACAAGTGCCTTTTAATCAAATGTCACTGCTATAAAAGGACTCTCCCAAATTACTGTAGAGCAGGGGTCTCCCCTCCCCCACCATCAGGTTTTCAGGCTGTACCTAACGAATGTGCATGAGATATACTTACACTTTATGCCCTCTGTCAAGATTTTTTAATGTGTTGATATTGTAAGCAGTACACTGTACCATGAGGGGGATAATCGAATGGGTATGGCCATCTCTAAGGGCACCCATTTCTGAGGACGTCCCCACGAAGGGGCGGGGCATCCCGTATTATCGAAGCAAGATGGGCGTCCATCTTTCGTTTCGCTAATACAGTCGGGGATGCCCAAATCTCAACATTTAGGTCAACCTAAGAGATGACTAAATGCTTGTCAGGGACGCCCTTCTTTTTTCCATTATCGGCCGAGGACGCCCATCTGTTAAGCACGCCCCCATCCCGCCTTCGGTACACTGCCGACACGCCCCTGGAAACTTTGCTCATCCCCACGACGGAAAGCAGTTGAGGACGCCCAAAATCGGCTTTCGATTCTGCCGATGTGGGCGACCCTGAGAGGAGGACGCCCATCTCCCGCTTTGTGTCGAAAGATGGGCGCCCTTCTCTTTCGAAAATGCCCCTCAATGTGAACTGTTATTTGAATATTTTTACTACTGTAATTTGCTATTGTCTATGTCCAGCTTGTTCTTGCTGTACACCATCTTGGGTATTTTTCTTTAAAAAAAAATTGGTAAATAAATCATAATCAGTCAATAAAACAAGTTACATGCACTGTCTCCAATATACACATGCATGTTCATTAAATATCCTGAAAACCCATTCAGTTGGGAGGGGGGCTGGTTGAGTATTACTGCTCTATAGATAGTAACCAAATGACTGGAAATGTGAGCCCAACAAGAACGTCTTCCTAGGTCCTTATTCTCATTCAGACCCAGACTTCTTTCTTCTAGAACCTCTAACTTCTACATGTAGCATACCTTCAACCACCAGCACCGCAGCCAGCAGGATACGAATCATCGTGGCGTTTGGTTTGGATCTTGGAGTTCTCCGAAGCAGCAACAAGATATGTTTGTGTGATACCTCAATATATATATATACAGCCACCAGCTAGGGAGGGGTGCAGAGTACCTCTTTGATTCGAAGCCCTGCTGTCACGTACAATGTATTGACAGGTCCTATCTACAAGCGCACGGATGGCAGTTTTCTCACCAGCTGTAATGTCCCAGCCCTCAAGGATTTTGGTTTGTGATAAGCAAAGAAAATGGAAAATTCTACAGCGTCTACGCTATTATCATGTTTTCTGTTGCATAGGAGCACAAACTTGAAACTTCTGAGTTTCACCAGTGTCAAAGTTCTTATCACTGTCCATTTACTTTTCTATCCAGAAACTGTTATTGTGCACGTTTTTACCCCTAGAATAATCCAAAGAAAACAGCACAAAGGGCACTGTGATGTTGTGACTTTTCGTTCTTTGATGGAACTGTTTATGCGTTTTTGGAGTCACCGCTCATGTGATTCGTACTGACACATTGGAATTAACCTCTTATGCAGGCGTTGAATCACGCCGAAACACGGCTCATGTTGGGCCATCAATAAAATGTGCTTGTTCCTGGCTTGAGAGTCATTTGTGCTGTTTTCTTTGGATTAATTTGTGCTGTGTACTTTGCCCCTCTCCATTGTATTTCCATTTTTACCCCTAGACCATTTGTCCTGTATGTTTCACAACAATTTGACTGAGTAGAAAGTAAGTAGAAGAAATGAAGAGATGGGAAGGTGGTAGACAGTGCTTTTTTTGTAGAAAAAAGGTGGCGGTACTCATTATGGGCGGGGTCACCATATATGGCTCCACCCCTATGATAGCCACACCCACATTAACCACACCCCCTATACCAGCCATGGCGCATATAAACAGACATCATTGAAAATATTACAGTACTATAGGAGAAAAAAATAACGTGGTTTTTTTTCATGATAAATAATCTCTGTAAGCTCTTACAGCTCCAGTATACCCAGTGCAAAATAAGACAGCCAATGTAAATTCTCAAATTGGACATATTACAAACACTAAAATGAAAATAAAATGATTTTTTTTCTACCTTTGTTGTCTGGTGACTGTTTTTCTTTCCATATTGGTCCCAGTCTGTGATTCTGCTTTCCTTTATTTTCGCTTAACTCTTCTGTGCCATTTGTCATTTTTGTCTCCTTTTTCTTTCTTTCTTCAATATTTTTCATGCTCTCTCTCTGCTCCAGATTTAATTCATTCTTACTATCCATTCTTTAATTTCCTTCATCTACCTGTGGCTTTTTCATCTTTCCTCACCCTTGTTCTCCCCATGCCCCTTCCTCTTATTCGCAGTCTTTCTCTCATTCCCCTTTTCCATCCAGCAGCTCTGCTTCTCTCCCATCCTTCCAGTGTCTCCCCTTTTCTTTCTGCATTCTGCCATCCAGCGTCTTCCCTCATTCTCTCCCCATCCTTCCGTTTTTCCCTCTCTCTCTCCCTATCCTTCCGTTTTACCTCTCTCTCTCCCCATCCTTCCATCTGTTTTTCCCCCTCTCTCTCCCCATCCTCCATCTGTTTTCCCTCTCTCTCCCCATCTTCCATCTGTTTTTTTTTCCCCTTCTCCCCATCCTTCATCTGTTTTTCCCTCTCTCTCCCCAATCCTTCCCTCTGTTGGTTTCCCCTCTCTCCCCAATCCTTCCCTCTGTTGGTTTCCCTCTCTCCCCAATCCTTCCCTCTGTTGGTTTCCCTCTTTCTCTCCCTAATCCTTCCCCCTCCCCCCGCGACACCCCGGGCGAGTCCTGCACTTAGTTTTTTTTTTACGACTCAGAACGTGCGAACGATGCAGCCGGCAGCGATTGAAAGAGGCTGTCTGGGCTGGCGTCTGCGTCGGAGCTTCCCTCACCCTCTGCGAGTCCCGCGAAACAGGAAGTTGTAACAACGAAGGCGGGACTCGCAGAGGGTGAGGGAAACTCCGACGCAGACGCCAGCCCAGACAGCCTCTTTCAATCGCTGCCGGCTGCATCGTTCGCACGTTCTGAGTCGTAAAAAAAAAAAAACGAAGTGCAGGACTTGCCTGGAGTGTCGCGGGGGGGTGGGGTGGGGCGGGCAAAAAAAAGGTGCCGGTACGCCGTACCGTTGCGTACCGGCACAAAAAAAGCACTGGTGGTAGAACTAGAGGACATGAATTGAGGTTGAAGGGGGGCAGACTCAGGACTAATGTCAGGAAGTATTTTTTTCACGGAAAAGGTGGTAGATACGTGGAATGCCCTCCCGCGGGAGGTGGTGGAGATGAAAACAGTAATGGAATTCAAACATGCGTGGGATAAACACAAATGAATCCTGTTTAGAAGGAATGGAGCCACGGAATTTTAGCGGAGATTGGGTGGCGACGCCAGTAATTGGAGAGTAAAACCAGTGCTAGGCGGACTTCTACGGTCTGTGCCCTGATCTTGACTGAATAGTTAGGGATGGGCTAGAGTGTACATTTTAAGGGGCTTCGACGTTAGCTTCAGAACTTTTAGTACAAGAACAGTGCTGGGCAGATTTCTACGGTCTGTGCCCTGAGAATGGCAAGGACAAATCAAACTCGGGTATACATATAAAGTATCACAAACCATGTAAAATGAGTTTATCTTGTTGGGCAGACTGGATGGACCATAAGGTCTTTATCTGCTGTCATTTACTATGTTACTACGTTACTTCCAACTGGACTTGGATAATCTGAAAAGCTAAGGAGACTCAACCACATTTTTCAGAATGTGTATGGAAGAGGTTAGAGACTGAGCAGGATCCATGATGACATTTTACGAGTCATGTTTTAACACTTTGTCCTGCTACTATTTTCTCCCACATAAGCTTCCTTACTCCACCCAGAAAGCTGCCACCTCTTCCTCTTGCTTTTCCAGAGTTTGGGTGGTTGAATTAGCCCAGCAGAAAGGCATTGGCCCTTATTTCTCGGTATCCAAGCGGGCTTACAGGGTAGCCACTAAACGTTGCTCAAGCAGTCTTTACTGAAACACAAATTTCTTTTAGGTGGTGTGAAGTACCTCATCTGTAACCAACCTCATTTTGCTTCCAAAGTCCCCTTTATCTGGCTTAACTCTTCTTGCAAAGCTTGAATGTGGAGAACTCAATGCTGATGACAGATCAGTAACACCCTATAATGCAGTGTTCTTCAATGCAAGGCCCGGGGGCCAATGGCGGCCCCTGGAGACCTCTAGGGTGGCCTCAAACATCATTCTGTTTTTTCTTCACTATTCTCTTTTCCCAAGCTCATGACAGAAAGCAGGAGGTGGAAGGAGGGAAGGGCTGCATGCTCCAAGGACAAAGCATTCCTCAAAAGAAGAAGAGAATGCGTTTGGAAATCCCCACCTCCCAGAGGATACCTCCAATGAAAAGTTTGAAGGTGGCCTAGTAGGGATGGGTGTCATTGACACACACTGATCAGCAGTGTCATGGTCTTGCATGGGGAGATATTTGGCGGCTCTCCTTCAGCCAGGGTGGACTGACAGTGCTTTGGGCCCCAGGGCAGTAAAAATCATTGCCCTCCCCATCCGCACACTGCCACCCCCACACCTTGAAGGGCCCCAGTGATCTAGTGTTCTAATTGGGGGAAGGAAAGAACCCCACTCTTTCATGTCCACTGCTCTGCCCACCTGGCGCCGCTGTGTTTTCAAAATAGCTGCTTCCTGCGGTAGTCTCGCAAGTCTTGGCAGTCTCACAAGACTGCAGCAGGGAAGTCTCAGCAGCCATTTTGAGAATGCAGTGGTGCCGGGCAGAGTACCGGCAGAAGGCAGGAAAAAGTGGGGGAACATTCCTGCTCCAAAGGGGTCACTAGACCAGCAGGGCCCTTCAAGGTGGGACAGGGGAGGGCCCACTGAGACTTGAGAGGGCTGTAGTTTATGGGGGGAGATACTCTGGGTCTTCCAGAGCCTCTGGACCCTTGGGTACTGCCCCGTTGCCTGTATGGTCAATCTGTCCTTGCCTTCAGCTCATTTGGATCCAAAGTGGCTCCAACCTACACCTACAAATACATACGCATTCAGCTTCTCCTACATAAGTGCACAAATATGGAATGCGCTACCAAAGGCCATAAAAACAAGGCACAACCTAACAATCTTCCGAAAACTATTGAAAACCAACCTGTTCAAGAAGGCATACCACAACAACCAATCCTAAATAAAAGATAACTAGACGTTACATGAACTAGACAAAAACGAACTCTTTACATTAGATTGATAATCTTCATTGTCACTAATGAAAGTTACACAATACACACTACTACTTTATCTCTCATGCCGAAATGAACTTTCTATATTTGATTATCTAACTTATTTTATAATTCACTCGATCATTCAAGAACTTCAATGCAATACCTCTTTGTATTCTATTGTACCATTGTACATTTTCCCACCTGCAAGTTGGTGGGAAAATGTAGGATACAAATGCAACAATAAATAAATAAATAAATAATAATTAATTAATTATGACACCATAATGCCTTGACGATGCAGACAACACTGCTCACAAGTTTCATTTGTGTTAACTCAACCACTTTTCTGTGTGCTCTCAACTGACCAATGTACACTGTCTAATTTTCTGTGTTGTGCAACATGTAAGGAGATCCACCAAAGTGGACAAGGAACATAATTTCCTTGTGTGTGGAAAGAGCCTTTACTTAAACCAACTCACAATATGGTACAGAGGAAGACGCCACAGGGGATCAGAATTGACACAGCTGTGTTTTGGCAATTGTGCCTGCGTCAGGAGTCAAAGATCCAGAGATGATAACTTTCTCAAACGGCTACACATGCAAAATAGTAAAGAGAAATCCGCAAAGAAGCAGCGCGTTTGACTCCCGCACTTTTACCCTATGATCAGAGATAATGACATGCTTAAATTTGCATGCTATTATCTCTGATCATAGGTGCAGTAAAGCCCCGCGCTGTTCCGGCGCTATTTTTAGAACGCTGTTTGGAACAGCGGGGATTTTTGATCATCTGTCCATGAGTGATACATTTTTCACCTTCTCAACTTCCTTTCTTTGGAGCCTGGTTCTTTCACTCTTAGTTGTCTCCGGTTAACTTGGTTTATTGATCTTTATTTGTCCCTCGGTCTGTTTTTCTGTCACTTTTTCATCATCCGAGATCAGTTAGATTGACACTAACCCCACAGTTGGAAAAACCTCTTAGTTCAAAAGTCCTTTTGAATCTTGTTTTGAAAGAGAATCATTAACACTATCTATTCGGCTTTCTTTTCCAGCCACCCTGGCTGAATGATGAACTAGCATTTTCTTAAACTACCTTTATTAGCACCTCGATTGTATTTTATCCTTTTAAAAATGTTATTGTTTTAACTTTTCTGTGTCAGGTTACTTTTGTTCTTTTACAACAATATGTTACGTATATGTGTAGTTTATGGATATTATTCATTTATTTGTTTACGATAGGTCACTTATGTATCTAGTCTTTTCATATATTATTTATTTATACATGTTTTTAATGTTTATGTTTGATTTCTTTATTAGTTTTACATATAACATTCACAAAAGAACGTAGTAACAGAAATTATTAGAAATTAGATCATTACTGAAAATGGCATACAGGAAAATATTCTTATTTTCAAAAACCACAACCGGTAGGATCCAAGAATCAGAAATTATACTTAAACACAATATCATCTTAAATTATTGAACAGAGGTTAAACCATAAGTACATAAGTACATAAGTAGTGCCATACTGGGAAAGACCAAAGGTCCATCTAGCCCAGCATCCTGTCACCGACAGTGGCCAATCCAGGTCAAGGGCACCTGGCACACTCCCCAAACGTAAAAACATTCCAGACAAGTTATACCTAAAAATGCGGAATTTTTCCAAGTCCATTTAATAGCGGTCTATGGACTTGTCCTTTAGGAATCTATCTAACCCTTTTTAAACTCCGTCAAGCTAACCGCCCGTACCACGTTCTCCGGCAACGAATTCCAGAGTCTAATTACACGTTGGGTGAAGAAAAATTTTCTCCGATTCGTTTTAAATTTACCACACTGTAGCTTCAACTCATGCCCTCTAGTCCTAGTATTTTTGGATAGCGTGAACAGTCGCTTCACATCCACCCGATCCATTCCACTCATTATTTTATACACTTCTATCATATCTCCCCTCAGCCGTCTCTTCTCCAAGCTAAAAAGCCCTAGCCTTCTCAGCCTCTCTTCATAGGAAAGTCGTCCCATCCCCACTATCATTTTCGTCGCCCTTCGCTGTACCTTTTCCAATTCTACTATATCTTTTTTGAGATACGGAGACCAGTACTGAACACAATACTCCAGGTGCGGTCGCACCATGGAGCGATACAACGGCATTATAACATCCGCACACCTGGACTCCATACCCTTCCTAATAACACCCAACATTCTATTCGCTTTCCTAGCCGCAGCAGCACACTGAGCAGAAGGTTTCAGCGTATCATCGACGACGACACCCAGATCCCTTTCTTGATCCGTAACTCCTATACAATCAAACAGCAGCATTATTCTGGTTAATTGCCCCTGAGGGATTTCTCAAACTTTCTTTAGCAATTACAAATTCTTGAAGTTTCATGGGGTCGGTAAAAAGAAAATTATTAGACTCATAAGAAATTAAGCATTTACATGGGAACTTAATAAAGAAAGATCCCCCTAGGGCTAAAACTCTTGCCCTAAAGGCCAAAAGCTTTTTCCTCCTTGACTGGGTTTCCCATGATAAATCAGGAAAAATTTTTATCTGTCCCCCCATGAAATCTTCTTTCATATGTTGAAAATATATACGTTGAACATTAATTTTATCCAGTTCAAAAGCGAAGGATACCAATAAAGTAGCTCTCTCTGTTATCACAGAGGATTCTAAGAGTTCTGTTACGTTTAAAGGTTCTTCACCTGCATTTGGTAGTTGTTCAATCACACTTTTTCCTTTAACATAATAAGCTTTTGTCACTGGAGGAAAATTGTCATTTGTAAAATTCAGAATTTGTAAGAAATATTTCTTTAGCAGCTCCATTGGGGAAATAAATGTTGTAACAGGAAAATTCAATAATCGTAAATTGTTCTTCCTGAGTTGGTTCTCAAGGAACTCATATTTTCTAGCAACTACATTTCTTTCCTTAATTAGTGCTGTTGTAGTTTCTTTTGAAGATACCATTTCAATTTCCAGCTTTTTTAAACCATCTGTATTTCCCTCTACTTTACTGGATAATTGTTGAAAATTATTTCTTAATTCCTGAGTCTCTCCTTGAAGAGATTCAGAGATTTTTATTAAGGATGAGTCAAGCCTCTGTATGACATTCCAGAGCATGTCAATTGTGACTGAGGCCGGTTTTTCCAAACCACAAATTCCCCCGGAAATACCTTCTCTGGGCTGCAACGGCGTCGAGGTAGATCTCAAACCCTCGGTTGATGTTTCTCCAGAGAAAGATTCAGCGAGTAAGCCTCCTCCGAGCGCTATAGGGAACAAGCCCACTTCGGACGTCCTCAAGCGGTCGCTACTTAGAACAACACTGCTTCCGGGTTGCGGCGGGGTTAGGCCTTGCGAAGGAGGACTGAGCGTCACTCCCTCGCTACTGCTGTAAGCGGATGTTTGCGCTGTTGAAGTAGGCATTGGAGTCTCCGGCGCCCGGATCCCATATGCCTCCAAAGTAGATTGGCGCGAGGTGGGGTGCCCAACCGGTCCCGAGGAGGCAGGGGTACCGGTTTTACCCTTTCTTTTGCCCATTTCACTGGGGACACGCCGCACTGCCAAACATACAGCAGAGGTACGGGAGCTCTCACGACGCACGTCTGTTCACCTGCGCCATCTTGGATCCTCCTTGTTTTTAATGTTTTTATATATAGACTCCTGAGGTAGGTCATAGGGCCGAAACACGGCTTTGTCGAGTCTTTGTTGCTGTTTAATAAACTTTCAAGACTGCACAACATCATCGTACCATCGCTTTTTATTTTGAGTCACCTTCGCTGTCTCCTGAGGGTCTTTATCCCTGCGAAGCTTTGTTTCTTCTATACTTTTTGTCTGCCTTGAAAGAAAGCCATCCCTTCTGACTACTGCGGATAATTTCAAAGGTACAAATGTGTTTGTAAATATTTTTGAATGGCAATTTAGGTACCTATGATGTGAAGGCCCATTTTACACAGAACATTAGGATATGAATTCAGACATCCAGGTTGAGACCAGGGGTGTAGCTACATGGGGCCACGGGGGCCTGGGCCTCCGTAAATTTGGCCCTGGATCCCCCTGCCGACGACCTTCTCGACCCCCCCTCCCGCCACCAACCCACTGTCAACCCGCCGTCGCCGTCTGCTACCTTTGCTGGCGGGGGACCCCACCCAACCCCCGCCAGCCATGGTCCTCTTCTTCCTTCATTCTGTTTCTGAGTCTGACAAAGGAAGAAGAGGACCTCGGCTGGCGGGGGTTGGGGTTCCCCGCCAGTAAAGGTAGCAGATGGCGACGGCGTGGGAGGGTTGGCGGCGGAAGGGGAGGGTCGAGAGGGTCAGCGGCGGGGGGGGGGTCAAAGTTGGTGGTGGCAGCAATGGCGGGGGGTGTCGGCAATGGTGGGGGGTGTCGGCAATAAGGGGTGTCAGTGGCACCGGGGGGGGGGGGCTAAAATGTGCCCCTTACCTCGGGCTCTGGACCCCCCTCCTGCTCAATTCCAGCAGTGTTTTACAAAAGGTTTACTGAACACAAAGGGGTCCTTTTATTAAAGTGCGCTGGTAAACGGCCTGCAGTAGCATAGGCACGGGTTTTGGGTGCACGCAGTACCATTTTTCAGTGCACCTGTAAAAAAACGCCTTTTACAAATTTTTGCCATAAATGGACGTGCGGCAAAATAAAAATTGGCGCACGTCCATTTTGGGTATGAGACCTTACCGCCACCCATTGACTTAGCAGTAAGGTCTCTCATGCTAACCGTGCAGTAATCACCTATGCGCATCAAGTCGGAGTTACCGCCTGATTTTTGCCTTGCGCCAGAAAATAAAATATTTTTTCTGGCACGCATAGCGGACATGCATAAAAAATGAAATTATCGCATGGGCCACACAGTAGCCGGGTGGCAACTCCAAATTGACGTGCGTTGGGCGCGTGTAGGTGCCTACGTGGCTTTAGTAAAACAGCCCCAAAGCTTTTTGTGAAGAACAAATAAGAACAGGCAGGACAGAATGTGTATTTGCAGGCTTGCACAGCAGGGGGAGCACTTTTACAAATAGTCATGTGGAAAAACTAAGCAGCATAAACCCAGTAGTTTCCATATGGACGTGGCAATTTAGCAATTTCCACGTATAGGTGACACCACTTTCATGACGTGTAGCTGCCCAATTTACAAACCTAGGCATTTAAGAGTCACCAATTAAGTAATACATAATTACATAAGTACATAAGTATTGCCATACTGGGAAAGACCAAAGGTCCATCGAGCCCAGCATCCTGTTTCCAACAGTGACCAATCCAGGTCACAAATACCTGGCAAGATCTCAAATAAGTACAAAACATTTTATACTGCTTATCCCAGAAATAGTGGATTTTCCCCAAGTCCATTTAATAACGGTCTATGGACTTTTCCTTTAGGAAGCTGTCCAAACCTTTTTAAAACTCCGCTAAGCTAACTGCCTTTACCACATTCTCTGGCAACGAATTCCAGAGTTTAATTACACATTGAGTGAAGAAAATTTTTCTCTGATTCATTTTAAATTTACTACATTGTGGAGGCTGCAAATTATATTTTTCTTCCATTTGGGGATGTAAATAAACGACAAGGCATTAAGGAGAATGAATCCTTTCATCCCTCGTGTAATACCTGGAGCAAAACAAGTACTTTATAAAAACATATGTATGCCATTGAGCCGATGCAAAACTGGAAGAGAAAAACACGGTGATGGAATTCAAAAAGGAGTGGGATGGTTTAGAAAATAGGTGGTACAAAACAAACATTTTTTAAAACCTTAAGTGGCTGCAGGTGTGTGGATGTGTGAGAGATACTTGACTGGCGATTTCGGCTGTGAAGAACTAAGGCCAGTGCCGGGCAAACTTTGAAGGTCTGTGTCTGTTTATGGCAATGCAGTTTAGGGTGGTCTGGAAAGGACTTTAATGGCAACTTCAGTCTGCTGGGCAGACTTTTATGGTCTGGGCCCTGCAAATCACAAGACGGATTTGGATAGGCTGGAGAGGGCTTTGATGGCAACTCCAGTAGGTAGAACATAAGCATAGAGCCGGGTGGACTTCTACGGTCTAAGTCCTAGAAACATCAAAGAAAGACTTGTGATCAGGCATTGTTGATTTAATCATGAATTGATAGTGTCAGGGCTGCCAAGAGGTAGGGGCGGGGGGGGACAAAATTCCCAGGGCCCCGGCCTCCAAGGGGGGCCGGCACCGGGGTCAGGCCGCCAGCGCTGCAGTTCCCGGTCTCACCTGCCTGCCTCCTCGGCTCCGGGCCCCCTGCATTCGAAGCGGCAGTCACAGATCGCCTCCCTTCAGGCCTTCCCTCCCTGTGTCCCGCCCTCGCAGAAACCAGAAGTTACATCAGACGAGGGCGGGACACAGGGAGGGAAGGCCTGAAGGTGAGCCCGCAGGTGAAGACCGTGGACTGCAGCGACGGGGGCGGCAGGGGGAGTGGCGGGGGGCAGCAGCGGCAGGGGGGCGGAGGCGGGGCGGCCTTGCCCCGGGCCCGGCCAAAGTCTCTCGGCGGCCCTGGTGAGTATGACTGTTGGCCAGACTGGATGGACCATTCAGGTCCTTATCTGCCGTCACTTACTATGTTACTATGTTTTTCCCATACAGATGTATTCTTTTTGTAACATGGGGAATACATATGCAGATTTTTCCCCCCTAAGGCACACCCAAACCAGAGCCCCACCATGCTCCCTTAAAATCTCTGCACGGTGTGGACCTTCGGCTGTAAATAGTGCCTTTCTGAAATCACGATTTACAGCTGTAAACAATCTATGGGGGCCGATGTTCAGACCACAGGAGTTAGCCGGGCTGCCTCCCACGGTCTGCAGTGAACCCAGAAATTCAATGCCAGACCGTATATGGCGATTGGAATTGAATTTCTGTGGGGTTTTTGGGGCAGTCTGAACATAGCTGGTTAAGCCAATATTCATTGGCTGACTGGCTAAGTTACAGCGGCCAATGATAGGCCTGCAATTTATGCCGGTCTATCTGGCTGATAAACTTAGTCAATGAATATTGGCGCTAACCGGCTACGTCAAGTGACGATTTGGGTTTCTGCCAGGTACTTGTGACCTGGCTTGGCCACTGTTTGGAAAACAGGATACTGGGCTAGATGGACCATTGGTCTCACCCAGTATGGCTACTCTTATGTTCTTATGGGCTAGCTGCTCAGCTGAATATTAGTGCTTAGCCAGCTTTAGGTTATTTAACCAGCCAGGATCCATTCCTGGCCGGTTAAATAGCGCTGAATATTGGGCAACTTATATATAAAAGCAGCTATTTACATGAATCTAAAGCACAGGTTCTGAACCCAGTCCTCGGGACACATTCAGCCAGTCAGGTTTTCAGGATACCCACAATGACTATGCATGAGATGGATTTGCCTACGGTGGACGATGTGCATGCAAATGTACCTCACGCATATTAACTGCGGATATCTTGAAAACCAGACTGACTTGGTGTGTCCCGAGGACTAGGTTGAGCTCCCCTGCTCTAAAGTAGTCCCCGTTATGCCCCTATGGTTTTATTCTTAAACCACTCCCACATTTGCCACCCAGGACGTAGCTGAAAACAAGTTTTATTTCCAGCTAAGAGTTCTGAAAGAAATCCAAAAAGAAAGTGTGACATTCTAGGTAGCCTCAGTTCAACCCTCCCTCCCCCCCATGCATTACTTTTTGAAAGATGTCAGAATTGCCCCCCTCCCTTGCACAGCCCACCTTACTCACTCACCAACTCTGAAAAGTGGAAAAGTCTTAATGTCACCCTCAAGGATTAACTGCGCAAAGGATCAGATGTACTAAGGGTCATTTTCCATTTTATCTACGGGAAAATACACAGTACAGAGGAGCCAAAATCTGGTAGAAATAGTTTCAGCCATTTTATTTATTTGTCGCAATTGTATCCCACATTTTCCCACCAATTTGCAGGCTCAATGTGGCTTACATTTGCCGTAGTGGCGATTGCCATTTCCAGTAACAGAATTACATTCGGTATTGCATTAAGGTGCATACATACATGATAAGGAAGAATACATTATGGTATTTCACATAGGATCCAGAGTAATAGTTTAGCTTGTAACCTTTGTTAGGTCATCAATGATATAAAAATAATTTTCGGCATAAGTATTAAAGTGGTACTGCTTGTTTGTTGATAGTAATGAGGTTGGTCAATCAAGTGATAAGAGTTCGGTTACTACTACTACTATTTAGCATTTCTATAGCGCTACAAGGCGTACGCAGCGCTGCACAAAAATAGAAGAAAGACAGTCCCTGCTCAAAGAGCTTACAATCTAATAGACAAAAAAATAAATAAAGTAGGCAAATCAAATCAATTAATGTGAACGGGAAGGAAGAGAGGAGGGTAGGTGGAGGCGAGTGGTTACAAGTGGTTACGAGTCAAAAGCAATGTTAAAGAGGTGGGCTTTCAGTCTAGATTTAAAGGTGGCCAAGGATGGGGCAAGACGTTCTGTTCTGTTCAGTTCTGTCTGGTTCACGATCATTCTTATTATTTTAATAGTTAGGATGGTTATTTATGGTATGCCTTCTTGAACAGGTCAGTTTTCAGTAGTCTTCGGAAGATAGTTAGGTCTTGCGTTGTTTTTACGGCCTTCAGTAGTGCGTTACATAGTTGCGTGCAAATGTAGGAGAAGCTGGTTGCGTATGTGGATTTGTATTTTAGTCCTTTACAGTTGGGGTAGTGTAGATTGAGGAATGTGCGTGCTGATCTTTTTGCGTTCCTAGTAGGTAGGTCTATAAGGTCTGACATTTTAGAGATAAGGAGGAGGGAGTCACAAACAAACTACATTCGGTGTAATAAGAAAACTGTTAACCTTTCCTCCTTCTCCCTTCCCCAATCACTCCATAACTTTCTAAAATGGGAAACTCTGATATCCATCCAACAACCGATTTTCACATAGTTTGATGATGCTAATCCCAGCCAGGGCAGCTGAGAAACTGAGCCAGGCCCAGGACAGGGCCTCCACTGCCAGGCCCCCCCCCCCCCCCCCAGGACCTCCACTGACACACCCTTCCCCAGACTACCGTGTAGCCAGACTACAAAAATTGTGGGGACTGGAGCCCAAAGTGTGCGGGGGAACATTTTGCCCCACCTCCCTGCCCCCTATCACAACTCCACATACCTTCGTTGGTGGGGGTCCCCAACCCCCACTAGCAGAAGCCTTCCTCCGCGCTGTTCTCCGCTGCAGGGCAGGCAATGTGGCAGAGAACAGCACTGGAAGAAGACTTCTGCTGGTGGGGGCTTGGGGACCCCTGCTAGCCAAACCAGAGGCCCCAAAGCCCTGTGCCTGCTCCTCCCCAGCCTCTAAGGGGGGGGGGGGCTAGTGCCGGAGTTTTCTCTCTCCTGCTCCTGTTGGGACGTGACCACCCTGGTTTCGTCGGAGCAGGAGAGAGACAGACCCTGGCACCAGGCCCCACTTGGAGGCTGGACCCAGGGGAAACTTTCCGCCCGTCCCCCTCTCGGTGGTCCTGGTCCCAGCTATCTCAAAGTTACAAGTTGGGGAGTGTCACACATATAGAAATACAAACTACTACACATACTGACATTCAGTACAATCTCATAGGTTAGTTAAGAACATAATAAACTGTAAATCTCAATTCATAGAAAACTAGTGGAACCATGCCCGTTTCCTCAACAATGAAATGGGCCCTAGGAAGGCTGTCATGTAAGCTTTTTTTTTTCTCTCTCTCCCCTGCCCTCCCCTCCATGTCCAGCGATTCTCCTCTTCCCTGCCCTCCCCTTCCCTTCTTCCCTCCCTCCCCTCAATGTCCCGCGATTCTCTCCTCCCCTCGATTTGTACCTGAACGTTCTCTGGCTGGCTGGTGCTGCCTTCCGTTCTGTTTGTAACATCCCTCCTGACGTCAGCTCACCTCCAACGTTCCCCTCTCACTGTTCCGCCCTCTGACATCATTACATCTTGACAGGAGGGCGGGACAGTGAGGGGGAATGGAACGCTGGAGACTGACTGACATCAGGAGATGTTACAAACCCAGGCAGTCAGACATGGAACGCTGGAGGTGCAAATTATTATATAGGATTATAAACTGTCCCAGAGAGCAATGTATTCTTTCACAAATTCTATAACCATCTCTTCCCCAGTTCCCTTAACCTTTGGGAGCAGCTATGTTCACACCAGAGTAACTCTGTTTCTTCCCTAGTTTCCTATAAGGAAATCATTTCTAATATTTAATGATGTTCTTATTACACAAAAAGAATAAAATCTGAAAAATTCTTTTTAGGAAAAACAAAGCTTTTATAAACTAGGAAAGAGTGAAAGAACTTCCCAACTGATCCAAGTTTTTTTTTAATTTTTTTTTAATTTATCTTTATGACAGAATAATCCAGATCTAGTTTTGACATGACCGTTTGTTTATATCCATACATCCAGAAATGGGAAATTTCTATTGGTCTAAGCAGCTGTCAATCAAAACGGTGGGTTCTTTAATAGAACTTTGAGCAGCCATCTTAGAAAGCCAAGTATCTTTGAGAAAAACTGAAATAACGCTCCTTTAAAGAGTTTTCATATTTTATTAAATAATGTCATTAATATTCAGCTTTTTAATAGCCTTAGGGTATCTGCAATTGATCTCTTCATGTTGGAGAAGTTACTACTACTACTACTACTTAGCATTTCTATAGCGCTGCCAGGGTTACGCAGCGCTGTACAAGTTTAAACATGGGGAAGGACAGTCCCTGCTCAAGAGAGCTTACAATCTAAAGGTAAAAACTATGTAGTCAGTGTAGGTATCAGGAATGGGAAGGTGGTTAGGCACCAAAAGCAAGGGAGAAGAGATGGGCCTTGAGTAAGGACTTGAAAATGGGCAGCGAGGGCGCATGGCGTATGGGCTCAGGAAGTCTGTTCCAGGCATAAGGTGATGCGAGGCAGAAGGGGCGGAGTCTGGAGTTAGCGGTGGTGGAGAAGGGTACAGAAAGGAGTGATTTGTCCTGAGAGCGGAGGTTACGGGTGGGAACATATGGGGAGAGGAGGGTAGAGAGGTAATGGGGGGCTGCAGATTGAGTGCACTTGAAGGTCAATATACATAAGTACATAAGTAGTGCCATACTGGGAAAGACCAAAGGTCCATCTAGCCCAGCATCCTGTCACCGACAGTGGCCAATCCAGGTCAAGGGCACCTGGCACGCTCCCCAAACGTAAAAACATTCCAGACAAGTTATACCTAAAAATGCGGAATTTTTCCAAGTCCATTTAATAGCGGTCTATGGACTTGTCCTTTAGGAATCTATCTAACCCCTTTTTAAACTCCGTCAAGCTAACCGCCCGTACCACGTTCTCCGGCAACGAATTCCAGAGTCTAATTACACGTTGGGTGAAGAAAAATTTTCTCCGATTCGTTTTAAATTTACCACACTGTAGCTTCAACTCATGCCCTCTAGTCCTAGTATTTTTGGATAGCGTGAACAGTCGCTTCACATCCACCCGATCCATTCCACTCATTATTTTATACACTTCTATCATATCTCCCCTCAGCCGTCTCTTCTCCAAGCTGAAAAGCCCTAGCCTTCTCAGCCTCTCTTCATAGGAAAGTCGTCCCATCCCCACTATCATTTTCGTCGCCCTTCGCTGTACCTTTTCCAATTCTACTATATCTTTTTTGAGATACGGAGACCAGTACTGAACACAATACTCCAGGTGCGGTCGCACCATGGAGCGATACAACGGCATTATAACATCCGCACACCTGGACTCCATACCCTTCCTAATAACACCCAACATTCTATTCGCTTTCCTAGCCGCAGCAGCACACTGAGCAGAAGGTTTCAGCGTATCATCGACGACGACACCCAGATCCTTTTCTTGATCCGTAACTCCTAACGCGGAACCTTGCAAGACGTAGCTATAATTCGGGTTCCTCTTACCCACATGCATCACTTTGCACTTGTCAACATTGAACTTCATCTGCCACTTGCACGCTTGAACTGTATACGGTAGCGGATCGGGAGCCAGTGAAGCGACTTGAGGAGAGGGGTGATATGAGAGTATCGGTTCACGCAGTAGATAAGACGTGCGGCGGAATTTTGGACAGATTGAAGGGGGGATAGGTGGCTAAGCGGGAGGCCAGCGAGGAGAAGGTTGCAATAGTCAAGACGAGAGGTAACGAGCGAGTGGACGAGGGTTCGGGTGATCTGTTCAGAGAGGAATGGGCAAATTTTGCTAATATTATAGTTATAAGAGTTAACAGTTCAAACTGATTGGGGATGCCAAACACAATACAAATTACCCTTCCCTGAAAACTGTGAAGGAACTTGCTCAATACTGGGGGTGTTGAGATTTTGTACTGCATTGTGATACAGGAGCCATCATAGGAAACACATAGAAAGGGTTTTCCATTCAGAAAACCCTCTCTCTATATATATTGATACTGTTTACTGGACCAACATAAGAATTATTCAACAGTGAATAGATATATGCAGGTCCTTTCTATTGATACTTTACTTAGTCATATCTGAAGTTGAGTCTTATGAGGTATTGAAAGCCTATGAGTGTTATCACATTTTGCTGATTTTCATGTTTATTATTGTTAAAAAAATATTTTCCTTCTCTTCCTGCTTTTTAATGCATCAGATCATGCAGTACTGCATTGACTGATGAACACCAGTCAACACATCACACAAGAGTCATTGTTGGAGGGTGAATCTTATGTTTTCACAATTTTCATTCACTATAAGTGAAATAAATTCTAATAGTTGTAATTGTTAATAATATGTATAACATAATTACTGGTTGTGGCAAAATAGTGGGTTTTCCAGCATATGAATTATAAGAATATTTCATGAAGTGTATTTCTCTAGTTTGGCCAGCAGGTGATGCATGTTTTATGTTTAAAGATGTTACAGAAAAATGACCGTTCCTTCTTTAGTTTAACACAGAGAGGAAGTAACCTGCAGTGATGTGGCCAACTACTTTTAAAAAATGTTGTTCTGGGCTCTGATTGGCTCAAGAGCTCAAATTCAGTTAGAAATACTGAATTTTTCTCCAGTCTCAGTTTGGGAGAGGAGAGAGAAAGATCTCTTCACTGAGACCCTGTAAGCAGTTATATTCTGTAACCTGTGAGCAGCTATATTTCCTGTACTCCCCAGGCACTATCCAGTTAGTGACTAAATGTTTAGCCAGTTTTAATATTGATCCATAATCAGTTACCTGTCATTGTGTGCTGTTTTTGTTCCATCTGTTTTTATGGTTCACTGTTCAATATTTTTATGACAATAAACCTTTTTTAGTTTATTGACTCTGCTTGTCTGGACTGACTAAGAATCCTGGTGATTTGTGTGTTGGGTCTGCGAGTGCTTTCAAGGAACTGTGGACCACTGTGAGTGTGGCCCCAGTAACCTAGAAAACACTGGAGATAACTTGAAAGCAGGAGACTCGCCCAGAGATGGTTGGGACCCAGTCAGTGGGAGGAGGATGCTAGTGTAGTGCTAGGAGGTGCAGGAGGACCTGAGCAGTGCTGAGGGCAGACCCCCTAAGTGGCTGCAGGGATAACCCCAGGCGAGTGGCTAGGTGTTTCATGACACTGGTATAATAATCTTTTATACCGAGCAGCCAGAAGGATGCTTGGGTACACAGGGATAGTAATAGCCAGCAGGAAAAAAGAAGGTGTTAATGCCTCTATATAAGTCTTTGGCAAGACCCTATTTAGAGTAATGTGTACAATTCTGGAGAATGCATCTTCAAAAAGATATAAACAAGATGGAGACCAGTGGCGTAGCCATGGGTGGGCCTGGACCCACCCACTTTGGACTCAGGTCCACCCCCAATTTTTTTTTTGTTACATTTGTACCCCGGGCTTTCCCACTCATGGCAGGCTCAATGCGGCTTACATGGGGCAATGGAGGGTTAAGTGACTTGCCCAGAGTCACAAGGAGCTGCCTGTGCCTGAAGGAAATTGAACTCAGTTCCTCAGGACCAGAGTCCACCACTCTAACCACTAGGCCACTCCTCCACTATTGCTACTGTTTGAGATTCCATGGAGAAGTCGGCCCTTGCAGATCACCAATGTGGCCGCGCAGGCTTCTACATGGAATGTTGCTAGTGGAATAGCAACATTCCATGTAGAATCTCCAACAGTAGCAACATTCCATGTAGAATCTCCAATAGCAGCAACATTCCATGTAGAATCTCCAATAGTATCTATTTTATTTTTGTTACATTTGTATCTTGCGCTTTCCCACTCATGGCAGGCTCAATGCGGCTTACATGGGGCAATGGAGGGTTAAGTGACTTGCCCAGAGTCACAAGGAGCTGCCTGTGCCTGAAGTGGGAATTGAACTCAGTTCCTCAGGACCAAAGTCCACCACCCTAACCACTAGGCCACTAGTGCCCTTGTTATAGCTGGTGGGGACCTCTAAGATCCACTAACTGCAGAGGTCCTCCAGAAGCAAGAATAGCTCCCTCTTCTACTTGCTCCAGCCGGTGGCATTGTGTATGCACTGCTGTTGCACTGGCCTCTCCCTGCCGCACACGCTCAGTTTTTGCGCAGATGGAGCAAGAATGGGAGCTGTTCTTGCCTCTGGAGAACCTCTGCTACTGGTGGAGGAGCTTGGGGATCCCCACCAGCTTAGGTATTAATGTTTTTTTGCTGGTGCCCAGGGGGATGTAGAGACTACATGTGCCCACCCAGTTTGCCCACAACAAAATCTGAGGTCTGGCTACGCCACTGAATTGGAGACGGTCCAGAGAGCAGCTACTAAAATGCTCAGTGGTCTTTGTCATAAAGCATATGGGGTCAGACTTCAAGATCTCAATAAGTATACTTTGGAGGAAAGACAGGAGAGAGGAGAGATGTTTAAATACCTCTATGTCACGAATGTACAGGAGGCAAGTCTCTTAGAACTGAAAGGAAGCTCTAGAATGAGGAAGGATAGGATAAAGATGAAAGGGGTTACATTTTGGCTTGGACAGGTTCCTAAAAGAAAAGTCCTTAAGCCACTATTAAGATGGACTTGAGAAAATCCTCTGCTTATTTCTAGGATAAGCAGCATAAAATGTATTGTACTGTTTTGGGATCTTGCCAGGAGCTTGTGACCTGGATTGGCCACTGTTGGAAATAGGATGCTGGGCTCGATGGACCTTTGGTCTGTCCCAGTATGGCAACGCCTATGTTGACACCAGTATTGGGCACCCCTGTATGTTGACCCCTGTGAGACATATACAATTGGAGGACTTCAAACACAGAGCCAGTCCTCTCACGCATTGGGAATCTGAGCGGAGAGACTGAAAGGAGATTAGTTACAGTGCTGAAATCACAGAATCAAAAAGAGAAGAGATGGAAAAGCAGCAGGAAGAGAGAAGAGGGGCTGAGGAGCAGAGCAGCCGAGAGCCGGAGAGAACTCACATTGATTGTGTCTGGGGCTAAGGATACACAGGTTGAGGTGATTTCTATGAGGGAAAGCCAAGTCTTTGGAGTGAGGACACACAAAACAAGTTATTTTAACAAGCTGCAGAGTTTGGGCTCCAATGGTGTTTAATGTCACCTGGAAAAGACAGGGAAAATGGCATTTGCTTCCCTTAATATAGGAAGCAGCCCACCCAGGGTCCAAGAGCTGCCCTGATTATAACCAAGGGAGCAGATGGGGGCAGTGAAAAGTGCAAAAAAAAACAATTTGGGGGGGGGGGGAAGAGGTCATCACTCACGTGTCAGCTGTTATTCCCAAATGGACTACAAATATTGTAATCATTGACTCCTAAAAAGTGCTGAAGTGATGCAGCAGTGAAGATATGTTTTAGATACATGAACGACATCAGTAACCAGGTAGCATGTGGCGCTGCTCAATTACCACTGGGTTAGCGCCTACAGAAATATTTTTTTAATAGTTCCGCTAGCCCCACCCCCTCCCCCCAACACAATGAAGGAGTTTGCCCAATATTGGGAATGCTCAGCACCCACTGGTATCCACAGATGCGTGTGACTCGGTATCTCTGCATTTTGTACTACCGGGGTATCAGTGCAGTACCACCCTAACCTAGATTGTTCATTTCGTTATTTTTCCTTTTGAATTAGATGTTATTCTTTTCTTATGTTTTGTATCACTGCCTCAAATATTCCATTACAGCCCTGCAGTATCTTGTGAGCAACGCATAGACCTCCGTGGTGTCACTGAAAGAGGTACTTTGCTTTCGGGAGTTCATGTTTATGATAAAGATCGAAACGGTGTTTACCTGAAGCAAATAGACAGATCAACAGCAATCATTCTCTCCAAAATCAAGTTAAAAAAATGATTAAGAACAAGTAAAAAAAATCTGAACTTTCAGGTCAGAATCTGATGTGAGAACAACGATTCTTTATTTAGTTTTGGTGCTTGTTAATATGTTGTGATATTCTATTTTATACATATTTTATGATTTTTTTTTTTCATTATTGTATTTTTTTAACTTCTACCCTTGGGTATTTTGAGAAAAAGGTTTCTGGAAAGTAAATACTTAGAGTAGTTGCTACAAAGTCAATGAGTCAAGAATGTCAATGGCAAATCTTTATTGGAATCATCTGCTTTCGTCTTCTTTTCGCAAACAAGGTGATGTCACTGATTTGACCCCTCAGTTAGAAGCGATTTTCTGTCATAGAAGGAGAAACTGTGTTAATAATCTTCACATACAAAATAAAGAGAAATACATGTAACTAGGACTGTCCTCTCCGTTCTTCCAGGAAACTTCAGCATCTCAAGAGGTTCCACCACCTTACTAATCACCCTACTCCAAAATGAGTCTAAAATGCCCCCTAACAAGACCTAACATCTGCTTTAGGCACCCATTATTTAAGAGACCAAAAACAATTAGATACAGACTCTTTTTCTAATTACGGGGCCCTTTTACTAAAGGGTTGCTACGTGGCAACAGGCTTGTCAAGCACCGATCCTGAACTACAACAGGGGCCAGGTGGTAGTTCCCCCCCCCCCCCCCCCAGCATGCATCATTTCCGGCGCTATAAAAACATTATTTATTTTTGTAGCGCTGGTGCTTACCTGGCGGTAATCAGGCAGTGCCATATGCTGCCTGGTTACCACCGGGTTAACGTGGGAGCCCTTACTGTCACCTCACTGGGTGGTGGTCCTCCCCAAAATGGCCATGCGGCAATTGGTTCACTTACTGTACGGCCATTTCTTTTTGAGAGACAAAAGGCATCTTTTTACCTGCTGGGGTAAAAGGGGGCCTCAGCACACACTCAGGCCCCCTTTTACTACAGCTTAGTAAAAGGACCCCTAAACACTAAGGAGTGTAGGTGTAGTCTAGTGGCTAGTGCAGCAGGTCAAAACTGGGGAACTGGGTTTGATTCCCACTGCAGCTCCTTGTGACTCTGGGCAAGTCACTTAACCCTCCATTGCCCCAGGTACAAATAAGTACCTGTATCTGCCATGCAAACCACCTTGAATGTAGTTGCAACCCCGCCCCCTCAGAAAGGCAGTACATCAAGTCCTATTCCCTTTCCACACTTAATGCATGAAAAAATGTCTACCACACAAATGTGTTAAAACATTTTACGGCATTTTTCCTGTTTCCATGTGCTTAATTTAAATTTTTTTAAATTATTTTTTATTTATCAATTTTATCACAACATTTATGTCAAAAACATAAATTGGCATTACACAAATCATAATAATCATGAAAATATAATCAGGAAAACGGTGAATTATATTAGTCCACATTGATTGATCCAAGAAATAGGTACTTAAATAAAAATGAACGAAGAGGTTGAAGAGAAACCTACTTCGACCTACAACATACAATAAATCTTAATAAACAGAGAGGGGCAAGGACTCAGGACGGGGCAGCCGATTTAGTGTTCAATCCAAGTTAACAACACATTACTCCTTACTAACAATAAATGCTGTGAGCTTTCCGGGTTCAAAGAAAATATAATTAGTGGAATCTAAAGAAATATGGCATTTAATTTTTAAGAAATTTTCTCCAGGGCACATATGAGCTTGGAAGTGTTAACCAGCTAGCGCATTATGATTTGCAAGCGATAACAGAGTTCAGGAAGCACTAGGTGCTCCCGCATTAACTTTCTACAGCTACCGCACATTCATGGGAACATTATTAGCGTATGACCTGTAAAGTTAAAAAGAAAAAGCCCTTAAAAACGTGGAGATTCCAAGGAGGGATAGATCTAGATGCCCCCTAGTTGATTGTCCCGATTCTGTGAAAGATTTGCCCAGGGACTTAAACTCACCGACCCTTCTGTTGGACTTGGGGATCTGACATTAGGGGAGGGAGGGGAGGGGAGGGGGGAGGGAGGGGAACTTTTATTTATTGTTACACACTCATTGAATACATGTTAAATGAATGCTAAATATAACATGTATGAGTATATTTGTTTAAAAACTTTAATAAAATTATTTGGGGGAAAAAAAGTGCAGTATTGAATCTTGGCATAGTGCACGGTAAAATCCCATATTATAACATGTTAAGCCCAGATTTTACCACACTTTACTAAAACAGCCCCTAAAACAGGCAAGACCAGTTTAAAGCTATCCTTTTGCCCAAATTTCACTGCCATAACCTAGACCCATATTTTAATGGTTCAGATGACACAATAAATACAACAGTGGCCTCCCCTTTCTCTGTCCCGACCTTGCGCCCATATAATTTTAATGACAATAACTTCCTGCTATAGCCGCCAAGTCTCTGGCAATGCTCTAGAATACCCATAGATTTCTTCCTTCAGTTGTTTCCAGCATTTGGAAAGTATGTATCATGATTTGATAGATCTTCCTCTGCATCTCAAATGATAAGCCATTCACTCCAGTAGGGTTGGCCATGTTCAACATTTAGTTGGCATTAGCTGTACAAGGAGTCAGGATGAAGAGACCACCTGTATGCACTAAACTGGCACGTGCCAGCTTTGTAGGCGTGTGAGACGCTTGATTTGTTTGCTTACCTCATTTATCCAATTGATGTAGGCAGACACACGAGTGAAGACGGTTGGCTTCTTAGCGTAATTGCAGCTCAACCCGGAACCAAAGCTCACGACGCCATGCACCTCCCAAGTACCGTTATCTCCGTGGCAGTTCAGTGGGCCTCCAGAGTCGCCCTGTCACAACACAAGAGCAACATCTGAATTCAACATTCCTACTGTAACTTTTTATAGAGTACTTAACTTATCCGCGCTCAACAATTAATCGGTCGCACTTATGCCAACCATAGATCTGGCGTAAGTGTGCTAAAGTACATCAGGTACAAGTGTAACTTATAGTATTCTGTAAGTTATATGCATAAGTGGAAGCCCCACTTCTATCTCACCCATTCTTCACCCATTTATATTCTATAGTTAAATGTATAGGTTCAAGATTCAGTTCACTTTATTTGATTAGCTGCTTAAGAAAACCTATCAAAGCAGAGTACAAAACAAAAAGGAAAGCCTTAGAAAAGAACTCAATTGGTTTAAAAGAAAGTCAAGATAAAAGACGCTGAGGCATATTTTCAAAGCACTTCACCCTCAGCTTTCACCCTCTCATCTCAACCCCCCTCCAGCCTTCACCCACTCTCTCTCCCTCCAGCCTTCATCCAGTTTCTCTCTCAACCCCCCACCTCAGCCTTCACCCAGTCTCTCTCTCAACCTACCTCAGCCTTCAGCCTCTCATCTCAACCCCCCTCAGCCTTCACCCACTCTCTCTCCCTCCAGCCTTCATCCAGTTTCTCTCTCAACCCCCCACCTCAGCCTTCACCCAGTCTCTCTCTCTCAACCTACCTCAGCCTTCAGCCTCTCATCTCAACCCCCCTCAGCCTTCATCCACTCTCTCTCCCTCCAGCCTTCATCCAGTTTCTCTCTCAACCCCCCATCTCAGCCTTCACCCAGTCTCTCTCAACCCCCCTGCCTTCACCTTTTCTCTCAACCCCCCCGGCCTTCACCCACTCTCTCTCTTAACCCCTCCAACCTTCATCCACTCTCTCTCAAACCCTGACCCTCAGCCTCCACCTACTCTCTCTCTCAACCCCCTCAGCCTTCACCCAGTCTCTCTCTCAACCTACCTCAGCCTTCAGCCTCTCATCTCAACCCCCCTCAGCCTTCACCCACTCTCTCTCCCTCCAGCCTTCATCCAGTTTCTCTCTCAACCCCCCACCTCAGCCTTCACCCAGTCTCTCTCAACCCCACTCAGTCAGCCTTCACCTTTTCTCTCAACCGCCCCCCCAGCCTTCACCCACTCTCTCTCTCTTAACCCCTCCAACCTTCACCCACTCTCTCTCAAACCCTGAGCCTCAGCCTCCACCTACTCTCTCTTTCTCAACCCCCCCTGCCTTCACACAGTCTCTCTCTCAACCTACCTCAGCCTTCAGCCTCTCATCTCAACCCCCCTCAGCCTTCATCCACTCTCTCTCCCTCCAGCCTTCATCCAGTTTCTCTCTCAACCCCCCATCTCAGCCTTCACCCAGTCTCTCTCAACCCCACTCAGCCTTCACCTTTTCTCTCAACCCCCCCCCCCCCCCCCCCCGGCCTTCACCCACTCTCTCTCTTAACCCCTCCAACCTTCACCCACTCTCTCTCTCAAACCCTGACCCTCAGCCTCCACATACTCTCTCTCAACCCCCTCAGCCTTCACCCAGTCTATCTCTCAACCTACCTCAGCCTTCAGCCTCTCATCTCAACCCCCCTCAGCCTTCACCCACTCTCTCTCCCTCCAGCCTTCATCCAGTTTCTCTCTCAACCCCCCATCTCAGCCTTCACCCAATCTCTCTCAACCCCACTCAGCCTTCACCTTTTCTCTCACTCCCCCCCCCCAGCCTTCACCCACTCTCTCTCTTAACCCCTCCAGCCTTCACCCACTCTCTCTCAAACCCTGACCCTCAGCCTACACCTACTCTTTCTCTCTCAACCCCCCTGCCTTCACCCAGTCTCTCTCTCAACCTACCTCAGCCTTCAGCCTCTCATCTCAACCCCCCTCAGCCTTCACCCACTCTCTCTCCCCCAAGCCTTCACCCACTCTCTCTCTCTCTCTCTCTCTGCTACCTATTCCCCTCACCTCGCAGGGTGCCTTTGCAGAGGAAACAGCATGCTTCCTAGTCTCCATTGCGATTCAGCTCTCGTGTAAACTTGAGCCATGCAGTACAAGAAATTCAAGCTGGTCTCACAATTTCAAGTCCTGAAAGACCGGAAGCTGCAAGATGCCCGAGTTTCCTGCACCATGCAGCTCAAGCCAAATCGCAACGCACAAACATAACAGATGCCGGGTAGTGTTACATTTAAAATTAGGTGACCAGAAATTGTTCAGAACAATTAGTTACTGGGACCAGAACTTAGACTGGGATGGACTTGGCAGTGTCCCCTGTCTGTGCCGCTGCCCTGTTATTTGCAGTTCCTAGCTGCCAACATGCTTACATTGCATCCAGAAACCACGCCATCTCCTCCAGCGCAAACCATGGTGGGTTTCACTTGGCTTCCCCACCAGTCCCTCTGGGTGCAGGTTGCGTGATCAACTACTGGCAGCAGGGCCTGTTGGAGATTTTCGGCAATGGGGCCGTTGGCTGAAATGGAGAAAAATGCAATGCGCAAAAATCAAATCAATCCAGAGCAAGCAGCTCCGTCCAAAGCTGCAGAAAAGCACGACAATAAAGCCAGCAGCATGTCAGCAGGGTGACTGGGAGGTACAGGTGCAGCAAACTTACAAACTGCAGAGCAGGCAGGCTCCACCACAATTCTTTGACTTTCAACTTTTTCTTAAGTGTTTTCCGCCCTTATTTCTTGGAATTTGTTTGTTTGCTGTATGTATTTATTTATTCTTTCCATGTTCTTTGATTGGGCCCTTTATCCCACTGTAGCTGACTCCAGGCTATCTATTTCTCATAACACTAACTAGTAAATTAAAGACCCCCCAAATATCAATTTCTTAAAAAGCAAGGCACATGGTCACACTCGTCCACTACACACCTAAAATGAAATTGAGCTGAGCAGGCCTGGCTTATGGTGCAGGGACTCTGTCCACAGACCGAATGAAGAATCTTAATTAGTTTTAGTGGCAGTTATATTTGTTTACCCTCTTTGTAGGATTCGACCACGAGAAGGGACTTGGACAAAAAGAATTTTAAAAAATTGAGCTGTTCCAGCCTTACTGTAGAGGCGTCCCCATCCAGTGACGAAGCATGGGTAATCATTGGGCAACAGGGCTTCATTAGCGGGAAGGCAGGATGGCTGGATGGTGTCGGACAGCTCCACATGTTCGGCAAGTTTAACCAGGGCAATGTCGTTTCTGAAAGAGAAACAAGAATGTACCAGTCAAGAGATTATTACCTGGTGATGAGAGAACAGTGCTGGAAATCCCAGGGCTAAGTCTCCACATATAACTCCAATAAATAAAGAACAGGTGAAAAAGTCCTGGACTTCTCAGCTCCTAAGGCTTTGGGTTTTTTTAATTGCCAAACTCCTTGTTATAAAACATGAGCTTGGGAAACAGAACTGGCTGGCCTGTGCTTTCTTGCATGGAGCCAAGTAGATACCCCCAGCTCTGATCTGTGACCTGAATTTGTCTGTCAGGTGATCAATGACCACTGGGTCATTTGTTGAATCTCATATTTTTAAACTCTCCCTCTCATTTTTTTTTCTAATTTTTAAGTGCTCCAGAGGCAGACCAGGCCAGATTTCCCAAGCTTTGTTTTATGGGAAAACAGCAGGACCTGAGTATCAGACAGTTCGGAAGTTCCACTACTCAGTTATTTTCTTTTAACGCTCAAGGAGAATCAGGAAACCACTGCCCCCAGCATTCTCAGAACCCTGTTATTATCACATATCAACCTTTGTGCTACTATATCTAACGTACAACGGTGTGGAGTGACCTCAGGGGAAGAGGGAGACTTAGAAACAGAGCCTGAGTCCATCACGAAAAGAGGCATCTTAAAATGCCACATCTCAAAAAAGATATAGTGGAATTAGAAAAGGTGCAGAGAAGGGAGACGAAAAGGATAAAGGGGATGGGATGACTTCCCTATGAGGAAAGGCTAAAGCGGCTAGGGCTCTTCAGCTTGGAGAAAAGGCAGCTGAGGGGAGATATGATAGAGGTCTATAAAATAATGAGTGGAGTTGAACGGGTAGATGTGAAGCGTCTGTTCACACTTTCCAAAAATACTAGGACTAGGGGGTATGCGATTAAGCTACAAAGTAGTAAATTTAAAATGAATCTGAGAAAATGTTTCTTCACTCAACGTGTAATTAAACTCTGGAATTCATTGCCAGTAAATGTGGTAAAGGCGGTTAGCTTAGCAGGGTTTAAAAAAAGGTTTGGATGGCTTCCTAAAGAAGAAGTCCATAGACCATTATTAAATTGGACTTGGGGAAAATCCACTATTTCTGGGATAAGCAGTATAAAATGTTTTGTACTTTTTTAGGATTTTGCCAGGTATTTGTGACCTGGATTGGCCACTGTTGGAAACAGGATGCTGGGCTTGATGGACCTTTGGTCTGTCCCAGTATGGCAATACTTATGTACTTATGTAATATTCCCAAACCATTTGCATAAAAGGAAATCGGGGTTAAAGGAAGGAAACCCCAACCCAAACTCAGGCAAGTAGATTGTAGAAGGAGTTATGCACTTTCATTCCTTTACCATCCTCTGTAAATATCAGATTCTATTCTAGTTTAATAAAGACAACCCCCTCCCCCCCCCACACACACCTCAAAGATTTGGGCAATTAAGAAACATCAGCAAGATCCGAATGATCTTGTAACAATATATAATTAGAGACCGTGCTTTTACATATTAATCTTGGTGTCAGAGAGATATAGATAGGGCTTTTTTTTGTCTGCTAAAATTGACCCATGGACCCCAAGTTTTAATGAAAGAGCTCAGGCTCTACGCACTGATTCTGCCATGTCATAGATTCTGTGACTGGTAGCAGGGGGCCTGGGTATTGTGTGTGTGGTGGGGGGCTGGCTATTGTGGGGTGGGTCCCTCAGTGATCACCCCACCCCTAAAGGGTGGCCTGGTATTTGAGTACCGGCACCTTTTTTGCTAGAAAAAATACACTGGATATAGATACAGATTTCCTATATGAAAAGTGCCGAAATATGCCTATTTTTAAAAGACAACAGTGGCCTCTATGAGCCTTTCGCAAATAGGTCCCACAACCAGCCCCAATAAGGGGTAAACGCCCACAAACAAATTTACATCTACTCCAAAATAATTGTGAATGTGTGTGTGTGTGTACACTAGCGGGGGAATTCTACATATGATGCTGAATGTTGGGTGCTACGTCCACACTGAATTTAATGGATGCAAGATGTCGAAACAGAGCAGAAATGGCAGATCTGTGTGTCAGACCTGTGAGTTCTCGTACCAAGTAGAGCGCTGCCGAGCCCGGTACTCAGATCAGGTTCTGCTTGGCGGCCGAACAACCCCGGGTTTCACCTGCACTGACCGCCGTTACCCAGAGGTTGAGCCCCTAGGTGCGGGCAGCCTGCAGGGCTTATGAGATGGATCAGGAAGAGGGGTGATGAACGTGACGGCCAGACAGGCAGCAGGCAAGAGGGTGATCCAGTTACAGGCAGTCAGTGGGCAGGCAGCAGGTCAAGAGAGTAATCCAGGTACAGGCAAGGTCAGGAGGCAGGCAGCAGACACAAGAGTAATCCAGGTACAGGCAACCCCTGCCAGCTGAAGCATTTGCCCAGCACTGGTCTCCACCACATTACCTGACCTGCTCTTCCCCTCACATTGCGTACACATTTGTTATAATGAAATTGAGCATACGCAAGTGACGTGGCAATGCGGCAGAGAGCTGGACAGCAAGATTAAATCAACAATGAACGTGATATTCTATACTTGATCATGGTCTTTCTTTATTGTTTCTGGGACATAAACCGTAGAAGTCCACCCGGCTCTGTCCTTATGTTCCAACTACTGGAGTTACCGTCAAAGTCCACTCCAGCTTATCTGAATCTGTCATATCGTTCGTGGGACCTAGACTGCCTGACACTGACCTCATGTTCCAAATTACTGGTGTTTCTGTCAATGCTCTCGACAGCCCATCCTAAACTGGATTGCTATATGCAGGATTCAGACCGTACAAGCCAGTCCAGCACAGGCCTTAGTCGATGCAACCAGAGTTGCCATCTGAAGCACTACTTGACATGCAAACATACATGCCACCCTTTAAGGTTTGGTTTTATACCGTTCATTTTCTCATTAGAGATCCTCTGTGTTCATCCAACACCATTTTGAATTCCACCACAACTTTTTTCTTCACCACCTCCCTCAAGAGGGCATTTTCCACCCTCTCCGTGAAAAAGATTTTTCTGACATTACTCCTAAGTCTACCACCCCACAACCTCAATTCATCTCCCCTAGTTTTAAAATGTTCCCTTCCATTTGTTTCTATCTTAACCCTTTAGTGTCCAATGTTCCCATCAATCTGTTCCCATATGGCTTATTACGGGAACATTGGACACTAAAGGGTTAATTAATACCTTTCAAGTATTTAAACGTCTTTATCATATCTCCCATGTCCCTCCTCTCCTCTAGGGTAGACATAGTCAGGTCTTCCACTCTCTTCTCATATATAAAAGTAGATCTATTCTACACTTGACACACATGTATGGCTGCATAATTTTCTAGAAATCCTCTTCTGCATGTAACATATGTGGTAACATAGTAGATGACGGCAGACAAAGACCTGCACAGTTCATGCAGGCTGGCTATATAAAACTACACCCCCAAAGGGCAATTTACACATTATTTACCCAGATAGACTGTTTGAAAATTATCCGCCCTTTCAGCCCGTAAAAATGTGCACAGATGGGTCAGTGAATTTGTTCAGCTGTCAGAACCTATCGTCTTGCTTTGACAGCAATTGCTCTGTGCTGCCTCCCCCCCCCCCCCCCCCTGGAGGCTGCCACCCTAGGCAACTGTCTAGTCTGCCTAATGGCTAATCCAGCCCAGCTTCTGTGAAGCATTCACTGTAACTGAAATAGGAAGTCAGTAGACTTACATAATAAAAAGGGAACTCCACTTTTCATGGACAATGATTTTCTCTGCAGCGATTATGACTGATCCAGCTTCCTCTTCCAGGAGATTGTGTTTTCCCAGAGCAACGCGGTAAGTCCGTGAGTTACTAAATTTATAAAATAAAAACAATAGCAACAACAAAGGATCAGAATGAAGTGAATGAAGTTAGTTTCTCTTTTTAATCTGGAGGTTCAGCAGAAAAAGGATCATTCTGGGTTACAGTTGTGTCAATTCTTTGAGCAATACCCCATCATCACAACACGATCCACCAATCACATTTCTTATTACAATCGATGGACTTAGCAATAGCAAATGAGTTACAAAGTGATTGGTCCAATTAGACTAGGAGTCGTATTTTCAAAGCACTTAGACTTACAAAGTTACATAGAGGGGCATTTTCGATATGACAATTATGTTGGACTTTAGACATTTTGCGTTAAACTCCCAAATAGTAAAACGTCTATCTTTTGTTTTCTCCAAAATGGCCACATGCTAGATGGTTTTGTGCTCTGTGTGTTTATCTTTTCGGCCCATTCTGGGGGGAAAAAAACCATCTAAGTCAAAAACGCACAAAATCAAGCCATTGGAATGTAGTAGGAACCAGCATTCTTAGTAGACTGGCCACACAGACATCCCAGGAAAGCAATGGGGCACCCTAGGGGCACTGCTGTGGAATTCATATAAAAGGTCCCAGGTACACATCTCACTGTTACCCCCTTATCTTCTCTGCTGAACCCTCCAAAACCTACCCAAAACCCACAGTCCCCAACTGTACACCACTGCAATAGTCATTATGGATGAAGGGGTCACCTATATGTCAGCACAGTAGGTTTTTGGTCAGTTTTGGAGGACTCACACTTTCCACCACAAGTGTGACAGGTAGTGTGAGATATGGGCCTGGGATCCCCTTCTCTAAGTCCACTGCACCAACCACTAGGCTACTACTGGGACCGGCTTGCTCCTCTAATAGAACTGGCTATAACATCTGCAGCTGTCATAAAGGCTGGTAAGTACTATTTTTATTCAAATCTTTGGGGTGGGAGGGGGTCGGTGACCACTGGGGGAGTAAAGAGGTTATTCCTGATTCCCTTCAGTGGTCATCTGGTCACTTAGGGCACCTTTTTGTGCCTTATTCATTCTAAAAATAAGATCAGACGTTGAAGTTTTAGCCCTAGACGTTTTTATTTTGTTCCATTATGGCTGTAAAACATCCAAGTGTTAGGAATGCTTAAGCCCACCCTAATCCCACCCCAGCCCCCGACACGCCCCCTTGTGATTTGGATGCCCTGCAGACAAATTGCATAGATAAACGTCTGCAAAATAGGTTTAGAAAATACTGATTTGCTTGTTCCTCACTCCAACCCTGCACTATATAGATATCACTTGAGCAGTTAGAGGACATTTTCAGTGGTCATCACTATAAGGATAAGTCCTTTTGAACATTGACCGTCAAATGCATTCAACAAAGTTGATGTGACCTCTTTTGGTAGGCAACAGCGGCCGTTACCTGATGCAAGGCCGTTACCTGATGCAATGAGCAGCAGTTAAGACCCAGTTGGTGGCAATTAAGGTTCCACCGCAAGTGTGGCCCCACCGGTCACCGCTGGAATACTGAAGAGAGATCTGTAATTAAAAGAAAAGACCAAGACATGAGCGTCAATCCTGCATTCTTCTTTGTTAAGGAGTAAAACGTGTGAAATAAGGGCTTGTTTTTACCTGCCAGGGCCAGCTGTGGGGTCTCACGTCTTCTCCTCCCACTACCCTAGACATGATAGGCTCATAGTATGGTACACCACAGCTGTAGGCTGCAAAATATTATGAAACATAAGCCACAATGTTAAAAGCAATCAAAAAAAGTCAAGCTCTTTCCTCGGGGGAAAGGAAGAAGACAAGGAGGAGGCCGCATCCCAAATTTATTCATCACATCACGGAAATAAAAGAAATGCCCACACTCTATTTACATGATTTGCTTAACCACCTTTTGTCTTACGAAGGATAACAATGCATATTAACTAAGGAAAAGAGCAGAAGGAGAAAGAAAGAAAAAAGGAGTAAAGAAAAGTCATTTCATCTCTACCTGGTCACCACCCATCTACTTTATCCCCTTTTGAATTAGGAAAATAAATAAAGTTAGGGCATTCCGAAGCAAGGGAGCCAAAACTAAGAAGGCCAACCAAAAGGTCCGCTGAAGGAACCACTGAAAGGAAAAAGGACCATCAAGAAGACCAGCCTACGATGAACACAGCAGATGACCAGGAGTATATCGGATCAAAAGTTGGCCAAATAATGGGAGTGTCTGTATGGAGGGCCCAATGAGCCATAATCCGTATCTTGAATTTAATCTTGTAGTAATGGAGTGACATTATCATGTTTCTGAGCCTTAATAAATCTTTTTACTGCAGTGTTTTGCATTAATTGAAAACATTTGCGAGAAGTGAGAAGAAGACCATAATAGAGACCATAACAATAAAGTAAACATGAAAGAACCAGAGCATGGATCAGAGCTAGAAGATCTTTACAATTCACATTCTGCTTAATTTTTCGTAGTGCTACAATAGATGCTCAAGTCACCTCCAAGATCTGCCAGGCTAAGGAAAGAGGAGAGTCCAGATAGCATCTCAGAATCTGGACTGGGACACCTAAGACAAATGGGCTCAACCTAGGAAGAGACCTACATGAGAATGAGATAGCCTCATACTTAGAAAAAATTTTGAGCCAGCCTCTACGCCATGGATTAATAGGTTGGCAGAATCCTATATTTAAAAACAGATTTGGTGTAAATATATAATGAGAATAACCCTTCCGTAGGTGATGCTTAATTTCAACAGATGTTCACAAACATGGTTAGGAGAATGTTGGTTCCCAGACATAAGGGAAATCTCCCAAGAAAGTTCTAGTTGCCTACAAAATCATCCCTCTCACCATTTCAGGGACTGACGAGAAGAAGATTGATCTTCTTTCAGCTTAATTTCAGTGTGAGACCCCAGGACTAGTCTTGTTTGGGGGAAGCTCTGGATACGTAAGCACACATATTACTGTCCAAAGTCACTCTTCTCTTGTGCTTTGGCAACATATTCCACTTGCCTTTGGGAAATCCATTTTAATATGCATCAGTGTTTAGAAGAATCAGACCTCATTTTGAGCAGAAGGAATGTTTCCCTTTCTAATCTTGAAGAAAAAAGGAAACAGTTCTTCCAAAAAGGAGCAGCAAGCAAAATCCAAAACATAGAAGGGGAAGTCACCAAAGAAACACAAGTCCCCAAAACAACCAATGGAAACTATCCAAAAAATGTTTATGCTTCAAATGCAACATCTAAAGTTTGCCATGTTCTCCAAAAGCAGTAAACAGTTGATACCCGACACAGGTCATGTTTTGGCCATTCATCAGAGGTACTGTAAAGCAGCGATCAAAGCTAATACCAGTGAGTTCAAATGTGTGGCCACCGTAAAAGAACATATAATTTGGACTGCAGAACAGTGCACTGAAATCTGAAACTTTGGGCCACAACATTCAGGAACACAATGAGGGCATAATTGAAAGGGGCGCCCAAGTTTTCCTGAGGACGTCCTCGCAGGAAAACTTGCAAAGGGGCGGGGAAACAAGATAGGCGTCCATCTTTCATTTCGATAATACAGTCGGGGATGCCCAAATCTTGACATTTAGGTCATCCCTAGAGATGGTCATCCTTAGACTTGGTCTTTTCTGATTTTCAGTGATAATGGAAACTAAGGACGCCCATCTCAGAAACGGCCAAATGCAAGCCCTTTGGTCATGGGAGGAGCCAGCATTCGTAGTGCACTGGTCCCCCTGACATGCCAGGACACCAACCGGGCACCCTAGGGGGCACTGCAGAGGACTTCAGAAAAAGATCCCAGGTACATAGCTCCCTTACCTAGTGTGCTGAGCCCCCCAAAACCCACTAACCACAACTGTACACCACTTCCATAGCCCTTACGGGTGAAGGGAGGCACCTACATGTGGGTACAGTGGGTTTCTGATGGGTTTTGGAGAGCTCACATTTACCACCACAAGTGTAACAGGTAAGGGGGGGATGGGCCTGGGTCTGCCTGCCTGAAGTGCACTGCACCCACTAAAACTGCTCCAGGGACCTGCATACTGCTGCGATGGACCTGAGTATGACAATCTGAGGCTGTCTCAAAAGATTTTTAAAGTTCTTTTTTGAGGCTGGGAGGGGGTTAGTGAGCACTGTGGGAGTAAGGGGAGGTTATCCCCAATTCCCTCCGGTGGTCATCTGGTCAATTCGGGCACATTTTTGTGCCCTGGTTGTAAGAAAAACTGGACCAGGTAAAGTTGTCCAAATGCTCGTCAGGGACACCCTTTTTTCCCATTATGGGTCAAGGACGCTCATGTGTTGGGCACAACCAAGTCCCGCATCCGCTACACCTCCAACATGCCCCCAGGAACTTTGGTCATCCCTACGACGGAAAGCAGTTGGTGATGCCCAAAATCAGGTTTCAATTATACCGATTTGGGCGACCCTGTGAGAAGGACCCCCATCTTCTGATTTGTATCGAAAGATGAGTGTCCTTCTCTTTCAAAAATAAGCCTGAATGTCTTTTACTCATAGTCAAAATAAGCAAAAGATATTGTGTTCCTGTATGTTTGATCTCACTGGAATAAGCTTTGATGCTGCTTTACAGCACCCCTGACAAAGGCCTGCATGCCAAAATACAGCCCGTGTCAGGTATCATCTGTATGCTGCTTTTGGAGAACATGGAAAATTTTAGTTGTTGCATTTGAAGAGTAAACATCTTTGGATACTGTTCATTGACTGTTTTGAAGACTTGTGTTTCTTTGGTGACTTCCACTTCTGTGTTTTAGTTTTTTTTTGCTTGCTGCTCTCTTTCTGCTCTTACCATTATTGCTCTCATTTTGAAATTATGGGTGCTATAGAGGGGCTATTTTATTTTAATTTTTGTATAAATTCCAGAAAAATTGATTGGGCACCATAACCTGTACATTGCAGTTTCCAAAAACAGAGACATCCCAACTTTACACCACAATGAAGTGATTTTTCAGAGCAGAAGGCTTATAAGTCCTCAGTATTTATTTATTTTATTTATTTATTGCATTTGTATCCCACATTATCCCAACTCTTTTGCGGGCTCAATGTGGCTTACAATTCATCGTGGATATGGGAAATAGAGGGGAACATACATTTATTATTAACAGAGTTTTGGGTTAAATGATAGTATTAAAACAAAAGATAGTAAGAAACATTTCTGGATAAGTCAAAGATTATACAGTTACATGTGTTGATCTTTGTTGTATATCTTGTCGAAGAAATAAGTTTTCAATAGTTTGCGGAAGTTTGTCAGTTCGTAGACAGTTCTCAAGTTGCGTGGCAACGCGTTCCAGAGAACCAGAACTGCCAGCAGAAACTTCAAATATTGCTATAGCTTTCACATGGTAGGGTGGTGTTTTATTATTCACCACCTAGTCTCCACTTTCAACCTTAAGTCTGAGATCTCCCAAATATTTGTCCCAGACTGTTCCAATTTTTTCTGAAACTAGCCTATGCTTTCTGCATTTTGCAGTCGTCTCTGACATTTTCTCTACCAAGGAGCTTGTCCAGTGTATTGGGGTCTCCAACCAAATCCACAGATCTCCAGCAACATTGCTAAACGGAATATTCTCCTGACAACTTTCTGAAGGAATAGAATGGTATGGAAACTTACCACAGCCCACCAGCACAGCAACAAGAAGCAACTTGAACATCGTGAGGTTTGGTATGCAGATCCTGGAGACCTGAGTCTCCCAAGGTTTGTATTTATAGGTCTCCTACACATTTCTGACTTTGAGCCAAGGACAATCATGACTATTAGCCAGACGGCACAAGATAAGAAGCTGCACCTGCCCTTGGGAAACCTGGTTTTCTTCTGCAAGCAACACATTAACAAACATTCCAACACTGACAGAAAGACAGGTTAAGAAATAATAATTAACCTGCATTGATAATATATAAAAAAGAAAACACATAGTTATAATGTACTTATAAATCAGAGAAACTTTTTCTTCACCCAACGCGTAATTAAACTCTGGAATTCGTTGCCGGAGAACGTAGTGAAGGTGGTTAGCTTAGCAGAGTTTAAAAAGGGGTTAGATGATTTCCTAAAGGACAAGTCCATAAACCACTACTAAATGGACTGGGGAAAAATCCACAATTCCAGGAATAACATGTATAGAATGTTTGTACGTTTGGGAAGCTCGCCAGGTGCCCTTGGCCTGGATTGGCCGCTGTCGTGGACAGGATGCTGGGCTTGATGGACCCTTGGTCTTTTCCCAGCGTGGCAGTACTTATGTACTTATAAGGGCACTTTCCTTAGAAACAAAATTATTCCCCCCTCCTCCCACCCTGACATTCAGCAGCCATTACCCAGATAGTGGCTGCCACTGAACATCTGCATACCACAGTGACAGCCTAACACTATCCCCCTAATTCTGTATATGGCACTCAAAATTACGCATGTAAGTTAAGGCATGCGCCCAATTTGTGTGTACAATGTAATTCCTTAACAAACCAATTAGCATCAATAATTTGGCATTAATAATCCATAATTGGCAATAATTGAAATTTACGTGCACATCTTTATAGTCACTATTCTATAAAGATCCACGCATACATTTTTCAGCAGAAATCCAAAAAGAGGGTGTGGCCATGAGAGGGACATGGGCAGGTCTGTGGCATTCCTGGAATTTGCTTGAAGTTACAGAATAAAACCAACCCGTGCATAATTTAGGCGCGAGAATTTACACCAAGTTTCATTTTGCCGCCATATACAGAATCTAGTCCTATTTGTGTAATAGAAGTATTCAGCCACTGTCCTGATCGCTTTATCCAGATACACTTTTTTGCTCTTCTAAGTTATCCGGATATTTATATGGGTGACGGTGCTGAAAATTGATGCCACCCAGATAACTTAAGTCTCTGCTCTGACTTCGCCCTCGGACTGCCCCAGCACTATCCGGATAGGACGTTTGTTCTTATTTTTTTTAAATGGCAGCTAAAGAAATACGTACTGAGCACAAGATCATCTGGAAATGAACAATTTTTGAAACAAAAAAAATAGACGTTTTTCCAGTTTGAAAATTGCTATGTTCAGAATAAGAATTTCAGACGTTTTCACCAAAATGTCTATGATTGGACTGGGATCATCTCAAAAATGCCCCTCCACGTGTCTTTATGCAATTGGTTTAAAAGAGGCACTTTCCTGCTCTATAAATCTAGGCACCTGTTATAAAGTTACCCCTTTCTTTGACCTGGAAATTGACCCTCATGACAGAATGGCCCTTCGCTGTACAACTATTCCAATCATGAGGCTGTTTCTCTAGTCCAAATTCAAATAAGAAAACAACCCTTACAGGTTTTGATAAGGCACTTGCAATCCATCTGATCAAATTCTAGAAACTAAGGCAACTTCGTCCATTATGCCCGTTTTTTTCTTCCAGACCACTGCCATCTCATTGTTCAACCATTTTGGTTATTTATATTCAGGGATTTCTTCTAAACTTTCTTTAAGATTACAATTATTACAAAACACTACAGCGAGATTGATATTTAGATAAATTTGAAAGGATTTCATTGTTGTTGAATCAATTTCGCTGGCTATCTATTAATGCTAGAACTGAATATAAAGTAGCCTGTTATTGTTCAAAATATCCAGTTGCCGGACATTCTTCCCGTTTTCATTCTTCCTTAATTCGTGGCTACTTTTCCAGGTTATTCAAGTATTTGCTGGATGGTTCTTTTATTTATAAATCAAGTAAACTTTGGAATGATATTGGAAAGAAAATTATCTTGATTTCCAACTTTTTACATTTTACAACAATGTACACATATGTTTTTTTAAAAAGGTTTAAATATTTATTGAGAATAGAACAAATACATACAACAAAATCACAATTAACAATACACTTTCTTATAATATATTACTAACTAGTAGAAAAGGCCCGTTTCAGACACAAATGAAACGGGCGCTAGCAAGGTTTTCCTTGGAGTGTGTATGTTTGAGAGAGTGTGTGTGAGAGTGACTGTGTGAGAGAGAATGAATTTGCGAGTGTGTGTGCATGACAGAGTGAGTGAGACTGTGTGCGAGTGTGTGTCTGTGAGGGAGAGAGTGTGTGTGCCTGGGGCCCCTCCCTCCCTCCCTCCCACCCACCCACCCACCCAATTCCAGTGTCCCCCCTTCCTCTGTGTTCCAAGATCGTCGTCCCTCCCTCCCTCCGTTCCTCCGAGTTCCAGGGTCGTCCCCCATTTTGTTTTTAGTTTTTGTACAGGTGATGCATTCCTTCCCTCTCGTCCCCTCCTCTGAATTCCAGACCCCCCCTCCCTCTGAATTCCAGATCCCCCTCTGAGTTCCAGACCCCTCCCTCCCTCCCTCCCTCCCCCCAGTTCCAGACCCCCCCTCCCTCCGAATCCCAGACCCCCCTCCGAGTTCCAGACCCCTCCCTTCCGCTCTCCAAGTTCCAGACCCCACCTCCCTGCCTCCCTCCCCCCAATTTGCAGAACCCCTCCCTCCAATTTACAGACCCCCTGAGAGTTCCTGACCCCTGGACCCCCCTGCCGCGACCCTCTCGAGCCCCCCCTTCCCGCCGCCAACCCTCCTCACCGCCGTCGTGTACCTGTGCTGGCGGGGGACCCCAACCCCCGCCAGCCGAAGTCCTCTTCTCGGCCGCACAGCATGGACGAATGATGTGATTAAGTTTGAATCAGTTTGTGTTTGTGCGTCTGACACAGTGCATGCTGGGCCTTTGTAGTCATGTTTTTCTTAGGGTATGCAATAGGAAAAGCAGAACTGTGAAGTCCCTGCATGCAATGGGATAAACCCAGGACTGCATCAACCATGTCTGAATCTGAATTCAGTTGGCAGCCTTAATATAGACAGTGGAGGAGTGGCCTAGTGAATAGAGCACCAGTCTTGCAATCCAGAGGTGGCCAGTTCAAATCCCACTGCTGCTTCTTGTGATCTTGGGCAAGTCACTTAACCCTCCATTGCCTCAGGTACAAACTTAGATTGTGAGCCCTCCTGGGACAGAGAAATACCCAGAGTACCTAAATGTAATTCACCTTGAGCTACTACTGAAAAAGGTGTGAGCAAAATCTAAATAAATAAATATGGAGTTAGATAGAGACTAAGGGGATTAACTTAAAGAAAGTTGCATGTGGAGTCAGAAAGGTCAATGAAAATGAGCTCAGCTAGGGTAGGAGTGAATAAGCAAGTCTTGCTACAGTATGGTGGGGTCCTTTTACTAAGGCGGTCACCGAAAAAAGGCCTGCGCTGGTGTAGGTGCATGTATTGGACGCGCGCAGGTCCATTTTTCAGCACGCCTGCAAGAAAGGCCCTTTTTTGGGCTGAAAATGGAGGTGCGGCAAAATTTAAATTGGCGTGCGTCCATTTTGGGCCTGAGACCTTACTGCCACCCATTGACTGAGCGGTAAGGTCTCATGCGTTAACCGGGCAGTAATCATCAGCACACGTCCACTGCCGATTACCACCCAGTTAGCGCCATGCGGTAGAAAATAGAAATAATTTTCTGCTGCACATTTTGGACGTACATAAAAATTAGAATTACTGCCCAAGGCAGACGGGAGCCAGGCGGTAGTTCTAATTTGATGCGCGCTGTACGCACACAGGTACCTACGCACCTTCGTAAAAGGGACTCTGTATTTGAAGCCGGTGTTGGACCCTTGTGTGGATGAGACTCGCAAGTTAGTTACTTCTTCCATTAAAGGCCTTGAAACTAGAAATATGAATTGATTGCATACTTGTGCGGTTCTACTACTACTACTATAAATCATTTCTATAGCGCTACCAGTCGTACGCAGCGCTTTACAATTGAACATGAAGAAGAAAGACAGTCCCTGCTCAAAAGAGCTTACAATCTAAATCAGGACAAACAGACAGGACCAATAAGGATAAGGGTAGAAGGACACATAGGAATGATTCTAAATGGAATGTTGCTACTATTGGAGATTCTAGATGGAATGTTAATGTTGCTATTCCGCTAGCAGCATTCCATGTAAAAGCCTGCCCTTGCAGATCAGCAACACGGCCGCGCAGGCTTCTGTTTCTGTGAGTCTGACGTCCTGCACGTACGTGCAGGACGTCAGACTCACAGAAACAGAAGCCTGCGCGGCCGTGTTGCTGATCTGCAAGGGCAGGCTTCTACTACTACTACTACTATAAATCACTTCTATAGTGCTACCAGTCGTACGCAGCGCTTTACAATTGAACATGAAGAAGAAAGACAGTCCCTGCTCAAAAGAGCTTACAATCTAAATCAGGACAAACAGACAGGACCAATAAGGATAAGGGTAAGACAGACAGAAGGACACATAGGGAAAGGGACTACTGAAGAGAGGAGGACAAGATAAAGGTTACAAGTAACAAGTTAGGAGTCAAAAGCAGCATCAAACAGGTAGGCCTTAAGCCAGGATTTGAAGGTGGCCAGGGATGGAGCTAGACGTAACGGCTCAGGAAGCCTATTCCAGGCATAAGGTGCGGCGAGATAAAAGGATCGGAGTCTGGAGTTAGCGATGGAGGAGAAGGGTGCACTACCCTCAAAACTAGATCTAGGGCTATAGTCTGAGTAGAAGGCATATTTCCTTTAATCCGCGATAACTGGAATTTTCTGCTCCTCTGCTCCGTTACAAGGACCAACAGAATCAGGATCAATTAGGATGGTAAAAAGTGGTTCGCCGATAAACGTTTATGCTTCTCACCATTCTGTATTATTTAATTCACTATTGGCAGGCCTGTGAAGCATCAGCTTTGTGAAATAAATCTCAATTCTTTTCCCAGGGGTTGACAGGAGCTTGGGTTTTTTTCAACAGCAGACATGTTTAATGCCTTCAAGGTTCTTTGTTATCGCTGCATATACTTTCACTCTCATAGGTTTAGGGAAAGAACATCTGTTCTTAAGTTTTCTTAACCTTCCAAAGATATGACCCACTCAACACACACAAGAAGGATCTGTAAAAACACCTGTTAGGAACCTTTGTTACAAGAGAGCTGCCCCTCCCCAGAAGATTTTATGAATCTTTCTCTTACACTATAATTTTTAAGGTGAGTACTGCAGTGAACAAGGATAAACATTTTGCCTTGACTACCTCACCAACTTAAAAACTGATGGAGACTGAAATACGCATATGGTAATGAATAAGAAAGTGCCCCATTGCATGCATGGAGTTGTAGTTTTGATTTTGCTAAGAAAAATAGAACATCCTCCCATACAACCAAATAGATAAAAGCAGGTCTAGAGTAGCATCGCTGAGTTAATTTGACTGAGCTGAAAACCTAGCCAAGGTTGTCTAGTACGTTATGTTGGTGTTATATGCTTTAGGGAAACATTTCAGCATCAGTAAAATGTGAGCAGGTAAGACTGAAATGCTCTTTAAAGTGAACTGAAATCTAGACCGTGCATATTTAATATTAAGAGACCATCAGAACTTCTCCAGCAATCTCAAAGTGCTAAAACACTGGTTGATCATGGCAAGCATAAAAAGTCACAGATACTGTCATTATATCATCAGTCCTCTAAAGAGCTCAGGGTGGAAAAAAACACAGGAGAAAATAATTCTGATATCACTGCAGAGAGAAGTAAAGAAATCCATCAGCTGTTGCAGAGAGAAGTGCACAATCTCATCATTACTGAAATATATCCCACCCTCCAAAATATCTTATAGTATAATGTAATAATATGCCTTTATGATGTCACATGCCACAGATTGATGTTGTACCACATCTAATGCGGGAACTTTCTTCAGACACAGCTGGTTTAATATGATGCATTTGGTGATGGGGAACCTGATTCAAGAGCACTTCCGAGGGGGGTCTTTTTCAGATGAGGTATCCTCAAGCCAGCCTTCAGCTGGGAAGGCAACTGGGACAGAGATGGGTCAAGCAGTTTACATATTATGTGCAGGTACTTTCTCTGTCTCTAGTGGGCTCACAGTCAAGTTTTTTGTCCAGGGAGCAATGGAAGCTTAAGAGGCCCTTTTACTAAGCCGCATAAGCATTAATGCGTACCCAACGCGCCAAAATGGAGTTACCGCGTGGCTATCACATGGCTCTTGCGGTAATTTCATTGTTGCCGGTGTCTGATTCATGCAGCTGAAAAATTAATTTTGGACGCGTGTATCAGACGTGCGCCAAGTGGCATTTGGAGTGCGTAGGTCATTACCGCCCAGTTACCACGTGCGACTTTACCGCTAGGTCAACGGCTGGCGGTAAGGTCGCAGACCCAAAATGGACGCGTGCACCCGAAACCCGCGCCTACACTACCGCAAGCCATTTTTCAGTGCACCTTAGTAAAAGGACCCCACTACAGCTGCTTGTGACTTGGCCGGGGTCACAAGGAGCTGTAGTGGGAATTGAGCCCACTTCCCCTCCCCTAGTTATTCAGCCCCACTGCACAAGCCATTGGGCTACTTCAGTTCAAAATAGTAAGATTGCATCAGGCTTCTAAGAAGGCACTGGGGTCACAGTGAGAGTTTTGGCTGCACTTTTTCAAGAAGACACTAAGGACTAGATTCTACATATCACACCTAAAAAATCAGCGCTGAAACAAAATACACCCAGGCATATTCTATAAAGTACATCTGCATTTCTGCACAGTTTATAGAATATGCCGAGTGCCTGTGCGACTCAATTTAGTCGCAGGCAGTGTAAATGCCGAATGCCTAAATAACGTGCGGACCGGGTGTATGCTATGTCAGACCTCATAGACCTGCCAACTAGGAACACGAAAAGATCAGCACGCACATTCTTGAATCTCCACTACCCCAGCTGCAAAGGACTTAAATATAAATCCACATATGCATCCAGCTTCTCCTACATAAGCGGGCAACTATGGAACGCACTACCAAAGGCCATAAAAACAATGCACGACCTAACAATCTTCCAAAAACTACTGAAACCAACCTGTTCAAGAAGGCACACCATAACGATCCATCCTAAATACTAGACAACTAGACTTTACATGAACTAGACAAAACCGAGCTCTTTACACTAGACTGATAACCTTCGTTGCTACTAATGAAAGTTACGCAATACGCACTACCACTTTATCCCTCGTGCCGGAAATGAACTTTCTATAGTTGATTATCTAACTTATTTTATAATTCACTCTATCATTCAGGAACTTCAATGCAAATACCACTGTGCATTCTACTTTACCATTTATGCGCCTTAATGCAATACCACTTGTATTTCTCTATCCGGAAAGGGCGATCGCCTTTACGGCATAACGTAAGCCACATTGAGCCTGCAAATTGGTGGGAAAATGTGGGATACAAATGCAACAAATAAATAAATAAATAAATATAAGAATGTGCATAGATTTTAGAAATGCCCATGACCACCCATTCACAACCATGGCCAAGCCCCCCTTTTCAACTAGGAGACTTGGAATTTACACGCATGACTTTATAGAATACACTTAGAATGTTCTGCACATAAATTCTAATTAATGCCAATTAGTGTCAATAGTTGCTTAAGTGCAGTTATCAGCACTGATTGGCTTGTTAAGTAATTAAGTTGAGGGCACAAATCCAGAATACGACTGGATTTGCATGAGCAACTTAAGTCATGCTATATTTTTCCTAAGATGGGTGAAAGGGGGAATCACTGTGGGACTCCGCAGTCTGGAGCCCATTGGGGGGAGATGGAATTAGGAGATTTGACTTGATAAGATCTAGATTTTAAAAATCCTCAGAACCAATTTAGGACAGACCCTTCTATACCTAAGTTTTCCATTAGTGCAAGTAGAAAATTATGGTCTACCACATCAAATGTACTTGACATATCAAATTGCATAAGGATGATTTTTCCTGCCTAGGTTAACTTCTTTCCTGAAGTTAGCAATTAATGTGGTTAGGACCAGTGGTGTGCTGGAGCAGGCTCTCACGGGCTCGCGAGAGCCGTTTGTTAAGTTTTTAAGAATTTTGGGAGTAGGCCTCCCCATGGCTACTTTAACAACTGACTCCCAAAATGTGGGCTTGGGCCCCCTCCTGAATTCTCTTTTACTTTGCTGATAGTGATACTGGCCCCACCAGCCAAGTAAATAGGCTGCTGCTGCTCCCCGCTCCTTGTTTCTGACTCTGATCATCAGGCTGGGACTTTTCATGCAAGCGCAAGAAGGTTCCATCATGTTGCTCAGAGCCAGAAACAAGCAGCAGAGAATGGTGGCAGTCCATTTATTGGCTGGTGGGGCTCGGCAAAGGTATGCCTAGCTTACCTGCACAAGGGAGGGGAGAGCGAGGCATGTATCCCCCCCCTCCCCAAATTTCAGGGCCGGTTATGCCCGGAGAGAGAGCCCATTGTTAAAATTTTACCAGCACACCCCTGGTTAGGACTGTTTCCATGCTGAAATTGGGTCTGAAGCCAGATTGTGTATGGTGAAGAAGGGAAAAGGAGGACAGATAATCCATAAGTTGGTGAGCGACTATGCCCTCAATCACCTTTACTAGTATTTTTGCCAGGGGATTTTTAGGGCTGGGGTTAACATTATGGACCGTTTTTCTGCAGGGAAATGACCTAAGAATAGCAAAAGAGAGATATGTGATCTTAGAGATTCTATAAACAGGTCAGGTGCAACTAGGGCAGGAATCCATTAATACTTAGATGAATATATCAATGGAAAATATTTCACCATGGAGAATGATGACTAATTTCTATCAGTTTTGATACCAGTGAGGTTATGTGTCAGTTCGGTCATGGATATCATAGGGTCTCCATTATACATTATAAAGTTCTCTCTAATTTTTATGATTTTCTGCTCAAAATATGTAGCTAATTGGGTAACAGATGGAGCAGATTCATTGGAGGTAGTAATAGCCTAGGTATCTAAAAGGGTGTCTACTATATTAAAAATACATAGTAGTTTATTTTAGTCTTTTTATTTGTAGAGTCTTAGAGCTGATTGCCAATGTAATTTATCTTCTTCAGTTTGAGATTTTTGCCATTTTCTTTCAAGCTGCCTACATTTTCGTTTGATGCATAGGATGTCTTTATTGAACCAGATGGATTGGCTCTTTTTTTATTATTTAGATTTCATTTTTACTGGTGCCACAGAGTCTAGTATTATTGATTTACTTAGTACATCCAAGTCTTTTATAAATGTTAATGAATTAGACATGGACATGAGTTCAGTATCTAGTATGTTCAATCCTTTCTCTAGACTTCAAAGAGGGAGGGTGGACTTGGGAGTGAGTGTCTTTCAATGATTCTAGTCAGCAAATGATAGTGGGAAGCTGGAGAAGGCTTGAGAAAGACCAAGGACACAAGAAAATTGTCAATGATGAAAACACTTTATTGCTGATACTTGCAAAAACATGCAAGTATCAGAAATAAAGTGTTTTCATCATTGACGATTGTCTCGTGTCCTTTGGTCTTTCTCAAGCCTTCTCCAACTTCCCACTATTGTTTGTCGACTAGTACGCTCTACGTGGGATTTCTTTTGGTTTTCAATTATTCTAGTCAATTTAAGGTGAATACTAATTTGTAATGATCTGTCCATAGGATAAGAGTCCACTGGGGAGTTACGGCTGGAAACACAGAGAGAAATGTGCAATGTGTTGTTCATTGTGTTAGTACTCTATGCGCATGGAGTACTGTATGTATTTGCATTTCATTTCCAGCACAAAGCCAAATAGTTGACAGCTGATTTGTTACAATGGCATATACAACTTGATAAGCAACTTTTTGGATATAAATAAACTTAAAGAAATCATGAGAAAATTATGGTGATATTTAAAGTGGATCCTGTAGAATGAACACAAGCAGGAGAGGATGATAGAATAGAGGAAATTGCCATTTTATATACATATAAAAAATAACATAATATTACCATATTGTGTAATGAAGAAAACAGGAAAATCCTTATATGGACAAATAAGATAGGTTAGGAGAAATCACATATGATTTAGGAGAAATGAAACTTGTAACAGTATATAAATGAAGACTGAGAAAGTTTTGCTGAGCAGATTTTGTTATTCAGTCTTTGTGTCTGGCTATTCTGGGTGACAACCTGCTCTAGAGAGAACAATTATTTTGTATTAGCTTAGAGAAATACCAATAAAGATTTTTACTGGTTGCACCAAATCTAAGTGTGAATTGTCTCTCTTATTCCAGCCTAGGAGTTTATCTCCGAGGGCTAAAGTGTCCTCTCTTCCTAGGGGGCAAGAGACCGGGGGGGGGGGGGGGGGGGACATTACAAGAATTAACTGGAACCATGTTTATTCCAGGGGTTCTCAACCCAGTCCTCAGGACACACCCAGTCAGTCAGGTTTTCAGGATACCCACAGTGAATATACATGAGATAAATTTGCATGCACTACCTCCATTGTATGCAAATCTGTCTCATGCATATTCATTGTGGTTATCCTGAAAACCTATCCACATACAACGGAGGTATTGTATGCAAATTTATCACATGCATATTCATTGTGGATATCCTGAAAACCTGACTGGCTAGGTTGACTTGAGGACTGGGTTAAGAATCCCTGGTATACTCAAAGGACATCTCAGGCCTCTGTGAGGTATCTAAAGAAAGATAGCATCAGAGAAGGCAATTCAAAGATAAGATAATGATCTTTAAGACAAATATGTGAAAAGTGTTTAAAATGGAAGTATTAAATGAGGAAAAAAGAACAAAATAGAGGGGATTTAGCCAATGAAGAAAGGCTGTTCAACAAGTCTGTATTATCTCTCTATATAAAAGGCAACCCCAACGTTCTAATGAAGCCTCCACGGAAGTTGAGGCGCCCGAGATATCCGGTGTGCCCATGAGTGTCTGCACCGCCCTCGCGTCAAAACGTGATGACGTCGAGGGCGGAGCAATGACACTCGAGGGCCGAAATGGAAACGGCACAGGCACGGAGGCGCAGCAAAAAAAAAAAACCCCTCCCCACACAGAGCGAACCACGAACAACGTCCGACGGTCACACGGAGGCAGGCAAGCAGCTCGGAGGGACGGAGGGAGGGGGGCCCCTACCATTATAGAACCTTGCTAGCGCCCATTTCATTGCGCTCAGAAACGGGCCTTTTTTCCTAGTTTAATAATAATATGTGTTTACAGACTCTGTAAACACAATAACATTCAGACTGCCGACATAAAAGTAATTTTCCTTCTTTGAAATCCCAGTTCCTCAAGAGAATAGTTAAAAACTAAAAATTAAAAAATTTGTTCTTGGAGGAAAAATTTATAATAAAGCCATGCATTAGAAAAACCACTGATTAGTCGTGACAGATGTGTAAAAGACACAGACAAATGTAGAGAAATCAACCTGAGCTGAGTGAGACTGTGGTTGTAAGCTATTTTTTTCATCATAACTGCCTGAGGATATTAGAAATATTACTTGTTACAACACTTTTAGAAAGGTGCTCGAAATTATTCTATTTCCTCAATATTTGAATGCTTTCTTAGTTTGATATTTTGATATTTAAGTGATGCATGTAGGTTTCTATTTTGTATTTCTATGGATTTTTGTTCCATTATTTCCCTTTGATATTGTAATCCGCCTTCAGCCCTTTGGGTAAAGCGGACTAGATATACCTGCATTAGATTAGATAACGAAAAAAAAAAAAGTAGTAAACCGCTTTCAGCTACAATTGAAATGTAGGTCTAGCAAAACAAATGATATTGATTATAAAGGCACTACTAAGCATATGTATTAGATACTGGGTGAATTTCTTCTTAGGCAAACATTTCACTTGATCATTATTAGGATTCTCCTCCTCAAGCCATCAATTCTTCAGCCGGACTGAGACTGTAATATCGCACAGCCAGAGATGATTGCTCTGTTTCACATCTGTGATGATGAAAGTCAAGTATTCACTAATTCGCTAGGGGGTCCTTTTACAAAGCTGCGGTAAGCACTGGAATGTGCTTACTGCAATGCTAAAGGGCTTACCAGGGGGCGCCCCCACAAAAGATTTTAACTTTTTTGCCAAAGGGGCATGCCAGGGGGTGGAGAGTGGTTGCGGCTATACTAATCAGTTAGCGAGTTGGAATTCCTGCATGGTAACTGATTAGCATGTGATTAGTGTGTGAGCCGTTACTTCCAACAAAATGGGCAACATTAGTACGTGGACATTAATGACGAAAATAGAAAATCAGTCATTTTCCAGCCGCAGAAAAAGTGCCCTTAGCATGTGTAAGGGCATGCTAGGGCCACCTTTTGCTGCTGCTTTTTAAAAGGCCCCTAGATGTTAGTATCAGAACATGGAGACAAGGGGAAATATTGGCTATACTCTAAATTACAGTAACACAATGGGGGCAGTGTGCCCTAATTAATACTGTCAAATGGGATTAAACTCTGTTGATCTCTAATAATCTAACCAAGAAGCAGAGTCCAAGAGGAATGAGCTAGTAAGGGAAGACTTGGCCCTGGAACCTGCTCTGACTAAGGGGGTGGCCAACGGCTTTGTATCACGTCTATATAGAGTTCTTTCGCAGCCCAAGAGTACCACACAGCAATTTTGGAGGGTGTGTGGGGAGTCGATCTGGGTTCGGATTTGGAATTGCAAGAAAGACAGCAAATATTGGAGGGCTTACATGAAAATATGCAAGCAGCCCCACTAATTGAGAATGGTTAAAGTGTTGTACAGATGACACTACACTCCAGATGTTAATTGCTAGATTGTTCCCAGGAGCCAATCCTCAGTGCTGGAGGGATTGTGGTCTAATGGGCACTTTTAAGAATATCTGGTGGGAATGTCCTAAAATTAAACCTTTCTGGAGGATGGTACAAAACCATCTCCGTAACTGGTTGGAGAAGCCAATGGTGATGAATAGCTCTAGCGGATTATTACATTGGCCTAAATGGGATCTTTCTGTTGAGCAGTATGAACTGATGCTGAAAGTATTGGTGGCAGCAAAACTTACTATCAAGAAATTCTGGCAACAACGGGCCTCACCTGATGCATTTCCATAATTAAATGACATATGGTTACTGTCTAAGATAACAGCCCAACTCCATGACCAACTGGGGAGGCTTGAACAGACTTGGAAAACATTTCAAGAACGGAGACAACAATGCCATGACGTTTAACTTCTGGTGCTTCCCTTATCTAGTATGATGTTGGAACCTCATATACCTATTCTAATTTGAAGATTTTTTTTTTTTTGGGGGGGGGGGGGGTTAAGGATTAAGGAGGTGGGTGGGAGGTTGAGATGGGACAGGTTTGGTTGGGTTGGGGGTCAGTTTGTATATCAATATAATCAATAGAAATCAAACAAAATTAAAACATGGAAAAGAAAATAAGATGATACCTTTTTTATTGGACATAACTTAATACATTTCTTGATTAGCTTTCGAAGGTTGCCCTTCTTCATCAGATCAGAAATATATCAATGCAAGAAATACTAGCTTTGTTCGTTGGTTGAAAACTTATGTTTGTACAAGTTTACCTTTAATAAAAATATAAATTAACAAAAAATGTAAACTGCATTGGTTGTACCACAGAAAGGCAGTATGTCAAGAACCTTATAAACAAAAAGCTCTCATTTATACTACTTCCAGCCTTGGATAGAGAGCAAATTGTTAGAATGCTTAAATCCAGAAGGAATCAGCAAATGTGGAAATCCTCTTCTCTCTTTTCCCTTGGGAATTCAGAGCCATAAAATAAATACTGGCTAATCAAGATACTAGGCTGTTATCATATTATATCAAAATTAGAATGAAAACATTAACATGAACCACAGATAATGAAAGGTTCTTTTCTAGAGGAGCCTTATTATAACAATTGACTTCTCCATTTTTCAGCTGCATCAACTAAATCCCATATCTGCTGGGACCATTCTAGTGAGCATCCTTTTTCTTCTTGCTCTATAATGAGGATAACAAACGTTCTGAGTAGTCAAACTCCTTTCAAGGACCGTTGCAAGAGGCAGGTACCATGCCTTTTAAAATCTGAGGTCTGCAAGCACCCAAACCAAAAAGGAAAGGGGAGCACCCAGAGCAACCTTTGCTCTGAACACCATGATTTCCTGCAAATGTCCTGCTGCTCCCTTCCTGTCTGCAGTGCTTTTGACTTCCTGGCAGTTTGGGCTTGATTACAGAAATGATCTCACAGCCTCCCCTATGATGTCACCACCTCTCCCCCTCCCTCAACACAAACTTCTCCCCAGATGAAAAGCAAAAGCGAGCAGTTGAGGCACTGCCACGAGTTGTGGCCTGTGCCCACCTGCTAAGGAGCCACTCATAGAACTGTCAAGAGAACCTCCATGGCTGCGACAAAAGGAAGGTCTCGTAAATCTAGAAGCAAACGCCGAGGGAAGAGCACCTGCCATAGGGTAGAGAAGAATCCATTTTACAATACGCTTGAGTAGCTTAAGAGTTATGTGGAGACAGCAGTAAGTTTATGGGTCTAATAGTATTACTAGTTCAGCTCCATCACAATGATCTGAACTTCCAAGCTTGGTGCAGCTTCTGTAATGGTGTTTCATAGGTAGTTAGTCTGAATGACATACCAAGCTATCCTACTTTCTTATTACCCACATTTCTTTATGAGAATCTAGAGAAGAAACAAGAAAGGCCCCTTGGAACATCAGTCAGATTTTTCCCCCAGTAGAAAAATTGCTTCCTGACCCTAAAAGCCACAGATAGTATCATGGTCTTAGAAGGGTTAGTACCATTAAGTAAAGGGATTTTTTTTTTCTTGGACACAGACCAGAAATCTATGATGAATTCAGTCCCAATATTTTCTCCTCATTTCCTCTGTGCAGATCAAGACTGGAAGGAAACGAGGATTTTTAGGAAAATCGGAAAGCAACAGGGAGCAGCTAAAGACGGTAAGAGCATATCTAATTTCTATTGGTGGTCAATTAATACTTCTCTGTGGACTTGTATCTTCAAGATGATCAATTTCTGCAGGTGGTTTTGTACTTGATGTTTTCCTATAAGTTCAATCTTTGTCTTTTCATGCACAGAAAGAAACCTTGCTGGTCGCCTTTCTGGATGGGTTGGTTAGATGGCTGGACGGGGGCAAAAGTGTAATACATGTCCATTTGGACTTGGCCACAGCTTTTAATACAATGAATCATGCATGCATGCCGTCCCAAGGATAATGCAGTGTGATTTACCTCAAGGGTCAGTCCATTCTTGCATAATTTGTATATTGTTTCATCGCTCTTGCTATTGAAAACAATAGGTATTGAGTTTTATATGTTTGCAGATGATTTACAGATGGTGTTCCTGATGAAAAGGTCAGGTGGAATGGAGGAAATGGATGAGACTGAGAGGTGGCATCATGTGGGTAGAAATCAACTTAAGTTGAAAGTAGAGAAGAGTGAGGTGCTTTGGGTGGATAGGAGAACCAGATCAGAAATTTCAGTTGCAGGTAGAGGAGTTGAATTAAATCTGAAGATGAAGTGACCTGTGCAAGATCTAGCTAGTGGTGGTTGTGGAGAATGTGGTGAAGGCAGTTAGCTTAGCAGAGTTTAAAAAGGGGTTGGACGGTTTCCTAAAGGACAAGTCCATAAACCGCTACTAAACGGACTTTGAAAAATCTAAAATTCCAGGAATAACATGTATAGAATGTTTGTACATTTGGGAAGCTTGCCAGGTGCCCTTGGCCTGGATTGGCCACTGTCATGGACAAGATGCTGGGCTCGATGGACCCTTGGTCTTTTCCAAGTATGGCAGTACTTATGTACTTAGATCAGCAACTTACGATGGAGTCAGATTTCCTCACTTGCCTGAGAAACATTTGGGCAAATGCAGAAAATCCACATTCCTTAGTAATGACACGAGTGGATTACTTGAGTGAAACGTCAGCAAATAAAAAGATTGTAACTGATCCAAAAATAGCATGGCTAGGATGATCCAAGAGTTAAAGTAAGAAGCTATATTTCTCCAGTTCTCAGATAGTTACAGCAGCTCCAAAAGACTAAGATGTTTGATTAGAACAAAATAACTGCCATATTGGATCAGACCAAGGGTCCATCTAGTCAAGTATCCTGTTTCCACAGGCTAGTCCAGGTCACAAATACTTGGAGGAGTCCCAAAAAGTAGCAATATTCCATGCTACTTATCAGGGATAAGCAGCCACTTTCCCCAAGTCTACCTTAATAATGATTTATGAACTTTTCCTCCAGGAATTTGTCCAAACCTCTTTTTATCCCCAGCCACATTAACGACTCTTTCCACTTGCTGCGTCAATGAGTTCTAGAGCTTAAAACCTTGGTTCTAATAGTTAAGACCTTATGTGCTGTGTGGCTTGGGCATTTGGGAAAATGTTGACTTCATGTATACTGCAATATCCATTGAGATCATCCCAACAATGCATTTAATTAGATCAGAAAGATATATGGCAGGAAGAAATTAGGGAAAGGGCATATTCAGAAACAGGACTTATACTGTGGGATAGTTTCACAGTTATGATGGCAAATGAAAATGACTGTGGTTGCTTTAATAAGAAAACACTGAAGACATGGCTATTCATTCAGGCTTTTGGGGTGGAACAGGAGGGTGGTGAAGGCAGATGGGGTGAGGGTAAGAAAGGTACATTTGGAACCAGGTGTAAGTAGGATGGATTGGATGGGAGAAGGGAAAGAAAGGGGGGGGGTAGGATCGAGGACTGTAAATAGTCTCAGGTGTTGCCTGATGAGGTAATAAAACAGGAAAATAAAATAAAAATGTCTGTTCATGGATTTGAATTTTAGCCTTTTTCTAAATTCAAGCTTCAGGTAAATTAGATATATGTACATTAGGTATTTCCCTGTCCAAAGGAACTTAAAATCTAAAGTGTAGTGAATTTTTACACTTACTGTTCCTTAAGTGCAACACTTAAGAGACATTTACTGCACAGGACAGAAACTTAGCACACAGACCCACGTTACCTAGGCAGATAGGGCTCTGCTCCTGCCCCAGGTTCAGAATGGTGGCTATGACCACTTGCAGCAGTGTTGCATTACCACTATGGTCAATCTTCAATCTTCCAGATATATATTTATATACCACATTTTTGAAGGAATTCACTCAAGACGGTGTACAGTAAGAATAGATATGAAGGCAACTGCTCCTTATATGGCAAATTAACAATAATACATTTAGAGGTCATAACAGCTATAAGGCAGGAGTGGAGAGGGACAGGGCTTATCCACTAGACTACCAGGGCAGCCCCTGGGTAAGTCCAGGGGTCTTTGAAGGATAGGGGGAAGCTTAGGGATTTGTGTGGGGGTCATCTTCACGGGAGGTGGACTATGGGAAGGTCCCCCTACTGAGGAGGGTTTGTTGGGGATTTTTTTGAGTGGGTCTGACTATTGGGGGTCCTGTATGGGGGAGGGGGTTATAATGATAAGAAAGGGGATGCTGGGTGGAGTAGGTATATTTTGTCCAGCAGGGATGCTGCATAGGGGGAACTGTATGGGGGTAGGATATCGCTTGGGAGGGGGGATTGATGTAGTATTTTACATGGGCCATGCTACCTGACTATTTAGTATTTTCAATCTAGATTTCTACCATTTGTGTACACATGCTCCCCTTGGGTTGGAACTCATCCCTTATCTCAGGCCACATTTCAAAAGGATAGAAAATTCTCTTGTTGCCCCTACTTTCTGAGCTCTGAGTTAAAGTTTCTAAGGGATATACTTTCTGTCTGTGGATGTCAAGATCTAAAGCAGGCCTAAGGGTGAAAAGAACACAGGAGATTAGATAACAGAAGGCATGGGAGCATAGACTTAGAAACCCAATTTAAAGAGTTATTGACTTACACAAAATGTTTTCAGCCCAGTAGCCTGACAGTAAGCACCTCTATGTTATCTAAATAATAAAGTGAAATTATAACATAGGCATTAATAATGGTCCTTAGGAATGCCTGAAATGGAACAGTCAAGAACTAGCTAATACTATTGCAAAAATATGTTGACTCATTTATGCTTTTAATTAACTCTTTGATTAACGTTAATTAACTGCCTCTCAACATAGGCATACCAACAGTGTATAGTACAATAAATAATAAAGCATAAACCCACCTCTCTCCGAATCTTAAAAAAACAAAACACACACAAAAAAAACAATCAAATGCATAGCATTGCTCAAAGAACCAACCTTTCAGTCACAAAACCTGAGATAATTTAGCTCCGTCAACACCTCCTGTGGGAGCTGACTCCCTAAACGGGGGCCCTAGTACTGCAATACTGAATTCCTTTTTATTTGATAAATTAAGGGAGAAGGAAGCTGAAGCAAGCTCCTAAGTGAAGATACCTTAAAGGGCAAGTTGGCTCCTAGAAACTGACTTGCCTGGCTAACCAGCTCATTTTCGAAAGAGATCGCCGGCCATCTTCCAACACAAATCGGAAGATGGCCAGCGATCTCCTGAAACCGGCCAAATCGGTATAATCGAAAGCCGATTCATCTGCTTTCCGTCGCGGAGCCGGCAAAATTTAAAGGGGGCGTGTGAGTAGGGTAGTGAAGGCGGAGGAGGGCGTGCTCACGAGATGGCCAGCTTCGCCCGATAACGGAAAAAAGAAAGCCGGCCTTGATGAGCATTTCGCCGGTTTTACTTGGTCCCTTTTTTTTCACGATCAAGCTTCAAAAAGGAGTCCCAACTGACCAAATGACCACCAGAGGGAATCAGGGATGACCTCCCCTTACTCCTCCAGTGGTCATCAAACCCCTCCCACTCAAAAAAATAAATAAATAACAAATCCAAGTGCTCGTCAGGGATGTCCTAAATCAAAACTATTTTTGCTCAGCTTTTTCAGTAGTACCAGTGGGATTTGAAGCAGCCACCTCTGGATTACAAGACCGGTGCTCTAACCACTTGGCCACAGCTCCACTTACTTGGATGTCCCTCCCTTTTGATTATGCCCCTTCAGGTCTCTCTCAGCAAATCACAGACAGGGATCTCTCTCAGCCACTCACAGACAGCTAAATGCGCTGTAATTGGCTGAGAGAGACCCCTGTCTGTGATTGGCTGAGAGAGACCTGACGGGGCATAATCAAAAGGGAGGGACACCCAATTAAGTGGCGCTGTGGCCAAGTGGTTAGAGCACCGGTCTTGTAATTCAGAGGTGGCCGGCCAAAAAAGTGCATGTCCAATCCAGAGGTGGCCATGCAAAAAATAAAAAAAAGGACGTCCCTGACGAGCACTTGGATTTTTTTCCCCACTTTTTTTTTAAGTTGTATGAAGTCTTTATTGAACATTTATCAAAACAGCATCACAAAATACAGCACTCCAGAACAAGTAAGTCATAGCATAACTGATCAGCAAGATCTAAACATCCAGAAGTACCGTATCCCAACAGTGTGGGCGTCCTCCACTGCATGGGTCCCGCGCAGCCCCAACGAGAGGTGTAGAGCTCTTGTTTTTTCCACGGTGCATGGGGTCAGAAAACGGCTGTGAATCTCCTAATTAGCTCATTATAATAACCTGTAGATCATTTGCATTCCATTTTTGTTAGCTGCTACCGTGACAGGGTGCCCGGTTGGTGTCCTGGCATGTGAGGGGGACCAGTGCACTACAAATGCTGGCTCCTCCCAACACCAAAGGGCTTGCATTTCGCCAGGTTTGAGATGGCCGGGCCGGTTTCCATTATGGCCAAAAACCGAAGCCGGCCATCTATAAACCCGGCGATCTCAACACTAAATGTTGAGATTTAGCCTGCCCCAACCGTATTATCGAAAGAAAAGATGGCCGGCCATATTTTTCGTTAATACGGTTGGCTCCGCCCCTTTGCAGGGCTGGCCCCGCAGATGGCCGGTGCAATTCGATTATGCCCCTCTAAGTAAAGTAAACACCACCTACAATGACAGGAGTGGGTGGAATAATGAAATATTTGCTAATGGAAGTATGTAAGAGAAGATTAGGAACCATCTGTCTAGAATGATTTAAATCCAGTGGCTTCTGCCTAGGTGTCAAGGATTAGATTAAAGGATCTTTCAAAATTCCTTCTGACCACAAAGAAGAAATAGAAAGATCCAGATAAAAATTCAACTGAAATACTTAAGTAGCATAGCTGAGAACTTCTGAATTCCTGTGGATTAATGGAGGTAGGGGTTGCATGAGAACAAACTTTCTTCCATACCTCCAGTTCCCCCCTCGTTTGGGCTAGTACATTTCCTCTCCCTGTTGTTCTCTGATTCGAAACCAAAGGAACAGATATGTGTACATCTCATTGTCTCCATTTCCCCTGGGATAGATCATCAAGCAGCTAACTCTTCTCAGATTACTGAGAGGACCTGATGGCAAATTCCAGCGACTTCACAATTTAGCCACCAAGTGCCTGAAGATTATAGTTATAGATCTGCCTGAGAACATCCACAAAGCTGAAGAAGGGTAAGAAAGAGTGGCTCCTCCAGAAAGACGTATTTTGGGATGGGGTGAGGAGAAGCTACAGGGAGGTAAACAAGGTACGGAAGGGGCCAAACCAAAGTGACATGGCCTACCCATTGCATCTACCCCCATGGCTTGGCCCCCTACCCTGGCTTTAAATTGGCTATAGAAGACCCAAGAAAAAGCCCCAAGGGTTTTCTATCCAATGATTGATAGCACCATAGAACCAGTTCTTCTATATGGGAATGAAGCTCCACTATAAATCCTTAATCTTGAGTTCTATAAACATAATTATATTCACAAAATTCTCCCAACAGCAAAGCAGAATTATGACTTTCCCACCATTCAACACTCTGTGAAAACTATTCAAATTCTGGTGACAAGACAGTGTCTTTCAATCCTATCCTGGAGGCACATGTAATTAGTGAGATGTTCTGGATATCCATGAGTACGCAAGGGATAGATTTGCATAAACTAGGGATCCAGTATATGCAAATCTGTCTCATGCATATTCATTGTGGCAATTCTGAAAACCTGTCTTGGTGTACCTCCTTGAGAAGTTTGGGAAAAGCTGGATTAAACAGCAGCACAGACCTTCTATTATTACAGTGGTATTCACTTTCAGTGTTGGGTTTTCATGATATGGTTAATGAATATGTATACAATAGATTTATATGCCTACTACCTCCATTCTATATCAATCTCTCATACTTTTATTCATTGGGACTATCCTGAAAACCTATCCTGTTGGCAGCTCTTGAAGACTAGAAGTGAATTTCACTGCACTACCAGGCATGTAGTGACACAACATGTAACTCTGTCAAAAATAAACTCAGAACCTATGTAGCGAACCTGCCATACCATAACAGCACTAACTCCCAGGGGCCAAAATACAAGTATCTAGCTCTGCAAATATTACACCAAACCCTAACATTATGCATCTCAACCCAGTCCTCAGGGCACACCCAGCCGGGTGGGTTTTCAGGATACCCACAACAAATGTACCCTGAGGACTGGGTTGAGAAGCACTGCCCTAGAACACCAGTAGACCTCCTATCAGGAAAACAGAACAAGTGTGACTGCTTCAGATCCCTACACATAACTGAACAGTAGTAATGCATCTTACCTCTGTCACACATATAGAACATGGATGTATCCTCACCAAATACAGAATAAGGGACTACAGAGTAGGAATAGAAATATCCAGATAAAAATTCAACTGAAAAACCTAAGTAGCATACCTGGGAACTTTTGCATTCTAGCTATTATAAGACTCCTGTGAATTAATGGGGGTGGGGAGATGCACGTGGACTTTCCTTCTTCCATATCCTCAACTCTCCCTCCCATGGTCTCACACACTTCCTCTGTGTCCCTCTCCAAGCCAGACCCCACCTTTTACTCCCACCCCAGTTTACAGAACAGACCCCAGCACTTTCTCCCTGTCAACCCATCTCCCCAGGACAGGCCCAAGCACATTTCCTCTTCTCAGATGCCAACACTGGTTGCACCCCCAGGGTAGAACTCAGAACACCCCCCTACTTTCTTCCCAAAGATGGATCTCAACACCACCAGCCTCTAACCTTCCTACTTCTAAAGTTGCAGCTACCCCCAGAAAGATTCAGTCGCTTCTGATTCTGCTGTTGCCACTTCCTCCTCCTTCTGTCTCCATCTCTCTCTCTGGCCCACGTAAGCTAGTTCTGCTTCCAGTCCATGTGGGCCAATCTTCATGCATTTCCAGCTGAAGAAGACTTGAATATTGCAAGAAGATAGCAAGCAATTTTGGGGGAGTAACACGTAACATCTCTCTCCCCGCCCCCCCAGTAGTGATACCACTGGGTCCTGTTTTTTTTTTTAAGGCAATTACAATTGGACAGATGGAGCCATGAAAATATTCATTTTTGTGCTTTGCAGGAACACTGACTGTAATTACACTGAACAGAGCAATGAAGAGCCCATTGAGATGCCTCAAACCCAGCCATCACTTCCACCTTCACATTCAACACCACTTACTACAGCATCTCAGAATCAATGGTTTGATGGTCTCCCCCAGAGATTACAGCTGCCAGCCCCAAAGGTGCTCTGCAGACCCTCTCCCCTACGATGGATCAAGCCCTGCTGCACTCGTTCATGCGATGAGAGCCTGGAGAAAGCAGTCACCTTCCAGTACTCAGCATGAGAGCCTGAAGGATGTAAGTCATCCCCTCATTTATTTGGTCTCACTTATGTTAGTCTATAATCCCCACCTTCCAGTACATCAATATTTTTTAACCTGTAGACAATTTAACTAGAAATTTATAAGGGTAAGCCTTCCCCCCACAAAAGCTGCAAATGCTCCACAATTATCAAGCAGTATCTTTTTTCCCAGTCTCCCCATTAGCTGCTTTACTCTCTCCTCCCATCCATCTCCACAGGCAGAGCTGGCACTAGGATAGAAATCAGAGGGATGCCCTGGGCATCAGATTGGAGGCATCAGGTCACTGAGCTCAGCCTCAGCCCATGCCTCTGCTTAGGGTGCACTGGTGTGGTATGCCAAAACAATAACACCAAAAAATATATATATGTAAAACCACAATCCAAAAAAACCTTAAAACATCACACTAGGATTAGATAAAAAAATATATATATACTATTAACAACAAAAGTGCATATAAATATTATGAAATTATTAAGAAAATATTTTAAGAAGAAAAATAATAAGTTAGGAGAAAAAAAACCCACATGTGCTGCTCACTGTCCTCCCCCCCCCCCCCCCCAACCCTATATTGCTACTAGGCGAGAGGCCTAAAAGTTATCACTGCACATGGAACAAACCTCCACAAAAATACTACTCATTACCATAATCACAAAAAATTGTATATACACAAACAAAATTGATCACTTAAATGTTTCTGGGATAGTTAAGCTTTCAAGAAGATAATCCAACAGGATCCTCATGGTCAAATGATCATCCACACCATATACAAATGCCAACACACGAGTGCTGAGGTTCACAACAGGCAGTGGCTTCTTCAGGGAGTACCACTTCAAAGACAACTGGCGGGTCATTCACTCGATGCTTCAGTCTGTAACACGGCAGGGAGTCAATCTAGCCCCACCTGAGCATAACAACTGGTATAAGGGATGGCAGACCTCGGTCCTCAAGGGCCGCATCTCAGTCAGGCTTTCAGGATTTTCCCAATGAATATGCACGGCATCTGTTTACATACAATGGAGGCAGTACATGCAAATATATCTCATACATATTCATTGGGGAAATGCTGACAACCCAACTGGGTTGTTGCCCACCACTGGCCTATGGAGTTGAGCCAGCCTATACCACATTTGCTTGCTCTTGCTGGAGTTCATGGCTGTGCACATGCTGAACCCATAGAAGCAAGCAAGCAAGAGCTATCATCAGCTTGTTGCTGTGAAGACATGGTGTCTTTCTGACTCCCAAGTCAAACCAGTGAGAACAGACCCTCTGATCAGACTAGGAGAAAGGAAAGAGGACAAAAGGCCGCTGCAGTTGGGCATGAAGAACACTACTACTACTTATTTCTATAGCGCTACTAGACGTACGCAGCGCTGTACACTTGAACATGAAAAGGCAGTCCCTGCTCAACAGAGCTTACAATCTAATTAGGACAGACAAACAGGACAAACAAAAGATAATGGAATATTAAAGTGAAGATGATAAAATAAGGGTTCTGAACAAGTGAATAAGGGTTAGGAGTTAAAAAGCATCAAAAAGGAGGGCTTTTAGCTTAGATTTGAAGACGGCCAGAGATAAAGCTTGACTTACCGGCTTAGGAAGTCTATTCCAGGCATATGGTGCAGCAAGATAAAAGGAACAGAGTCTGGAGTTAGCAGTGGAGGAGAAGGGTTGCCTTGCCCATGGGAGGCGTCTGGGGGTGCAGAGTAGGCTTGCCCTGAGCTAATCAGGTAGCGTGCATACATTAATGCACGCTGCCTGAATTAGTGCAGGGGTAGCGCGGGAGCCCTTACCTCCTCCTAAATAGATGGTGGCAAGTGCTCCTAAGGTAATGGCCATATGCTAATTGGGAAAAAATACGGAAAGGTGGCCATTTTACTGCCACACTACTACAAGTGGCCGCAGTGTGTGGAAACCCCTTGTACTGAAAACTGCACCAGCCACTTTTTAGCGTGGCTTAGTAAAAGGACCCCAAAATACGGTAACAGCTAATACATAGTAAGGATGGGCTGTTTGCAATGACACAGGAAATTTTAGCAACAAGCTCATGTCATTGTAAATTGTTAAACAAAAACAAGAAGAAAATAACACAAATATTTTGTAGGGTTTTTTCATTTGCCAATAATGGTTTGTTGTATTGTATTTGATATACCACTTTACTTATTCAGAATAAAGTGGTTTACAATCTAATAGCATTGTACAAAACTAAAATCAAAATTCTAATAAATTCAATAAAATAAATCAAATACATAAGTGTGCACTACTTGCAAAAAGAAAGCATTCGTAATGACATTTTCCCTGAAATAAATATGAAGACTAACCAAAACAAAACAAGGGGGTCCTTTTACCAAGCTGCAGGAAATGGCCTTGGCACAACCTAATAAAAGCAAAAATTAGCGCATGAGCACTTTCCTAGCTTCAAAGGTAAAAGATACAAAAGTATATTTAATTCAACTTGGCCACTCCAGGCAGCTCAATGCTGGAGGTTTCTTCCTGATAGCATAAGTCAAACTAAGGATTATTATTCTTTTAGAAACGAATTGAAAACCTTTTTGTATCAGATGGTTGTTTGAATTTGTTATTCTTGTTTTAATTGCCAGTTTATTGTACGTTCTTGGAAGCTTTTGTTTTTAAATTGTCACTTTCACATATTCTTGGAAATTATGATTCAATTCTCTTGTTTTTGTAAACTACAATGAACTACTTTTTTTTTTTTTTTTTTTAGAGGTAATTGTGGTATAGAAATATTGGATATTATGTTATTATTATTACGACATTTGTATCCCACATTACCCCAAACAAGCTCAGGTTCAATGTGGCATACATTCAAGAAAAAAATCAAAAATATAACAGATAATGAATTATAACATTTTAACATATTAGGAATAATTGTGTGTTTTGTCAAGAAGCTAAGCTAGAGTACTGAAACATAGAAGAGAGACGGCAACATTAGTTTATTGTCTTTTGATAAGATATGTACTTAATAGAAAAGCCTTTAGTAATTTGCAGAATCTCAGATATGTCACCATCACCCATTTTGTAGGCGGTAAGGGATCATGCATTAAACCTGTGCTAATCAGTTAGCGTGCCGTAATGTAGATGCACTGATTAGCCCCAGGCATGATCCCTCCACAGAAAAAATGAAGCTTTTTTTAACATGCAATTTGCATATGCTAAACTCTTACTTCCCACCGCAGGGCACCTAAGCATCTCCCGCAGTCAACCTTTTTAAGTTGTGGTAGGTGCATGTTAGTACCTAACACAGGGGCCCTTTTACAAAGGTGCACCAAAAAGTGGCCTGCGGTAGTCTGGGCACTTGTATTGGATGCGCTCTGGGTCATATCTCCATGACATCTGAAAAAAAAAAGGGGGGAGGGGTTGGGCCGGGAAATGAAAACCAGCACACGTCTATGGCCTGAGTCCTTAACGCCACCCATTGACTTAGTGGTAAGGGCTCATGCGTTACCCGCATGGTACCGTTCAACACGCGCCAACTGCTGATTACCACCGGTAACACCCCTACCATGGGGTTTTGGCCAATGCCAAGCTCAGAATTACCACCAGGCGCATGCAATAGCCTGGCGGTAATGCCGATTTAATGTACTCTGCACTTGTGTCAGCCCTTACACGCCTTTGTAAAAGGGCCCCAAAATGAACAATGCTGTAAACGACATGGGAAACAAAAATTTTGAGGCTGCCCATCCCTAATACCTACCAAAGGCCAAGTCCTATCATACCTGAAGGCTCTGTTAACTTTGTGTTTTTCTTCTTTCAGGAACACAATTGCTTTACTTGTGAGCCAGGCAATTACTTGGATAACATGTGAAGACGACCTGCAGACAATCTCTAAATCATTTTAAGGGAAATAAAGTGAATCTAAAATCACCACTGAATTCCTTTATGATGGATACAACCACCAAATGACTAAAAATAGTCCTACTGGATGATACAGAGTGGTTCCCAAATTAAGACAGATGCATGCAAATATTTGCAGTTTAATAATACTGACATATACACATCCCAAACAACGTGGGAACACCATTTCCATAAAACCCTTCTCCATCCCTTTCAGGCCCTGTATAGTGTTCTCCTGTGAGGCAGTTTGCACTTCTATTTTGACAGTTCACAAAGCATTTAGACACCAAGTTCTTCTTCAGGTTAAACAGTGCAGTTCAAAGTGAGTCAAGGGCTTCTGTAGGTAGTTTCACCAAACCTACCACATTAGAGGAGCAGCAGGCTGAGAACCAGCGAAGCCTTCTTCCACTGATATGCCTTGAAACATTTGGCAAGTCACTTCATCCTCCAGTGAATCAGAAACACTACAACCCACCACTGAATTTTAGTGTCCCGTTTCACCTTAGGATGTATATACAGAAAACATTAACCAGAGTTTTGGCGATTTATAATAACGTATTGCCCTTCATTGTATCTTCATTTAGGCATTGCTGCAGTGGTTGAAAGAATCACTGTAAACAAATCACTTGCTGTTCTTCCTTATATTGATCAAATCTCCAACACAGTATTGGTTTCACCCAATTAACATCAAAAAAATTAACTTTGAAGTAACAATTTCACCTCAGCACTTCAAAGTGATTTTTTTCTCATGTGGTGGACTTTTAGAGAACTCCCTTAGGAAAACATTAAGTTGGGAGACACCAGTACTGTGTCAAAGATTTGATGAATATAAGTGCCAATGCACTTATGAGGCTGATTGGGAAGATGTATGGCAGCTGCCGGTACATCCCTCTTTCTGGCATCATGCATGGATGGGGAGCAGTCAATGTTTATTGGTCTCTACTCAATGCTAGATATCCATTTACTCTGATGGCGGAGGCTGATGCTACAGGACCTCTTGCATGCATTAAGGGGCTCTTTGAATAAGCCGCGTAGGTGCCTACACGTGCCCAACGTGCATCAATTTTAACTTACCACCCAGCTACCGCGTGGCCCTTGTGGTAATTTCATTTTTCATGCGCATCTGCTACGCTCACCGCAAAATAATTTTTATTTTCTGGTGAACAGAAACCGGGCACCAATCATCATTCTAAGCGCGTACGGTTAACGCGTGAGACCTTACCACTAAGTCAATGGCTGGTGGTAAGGTCTCAGACCCAAAATGGATGAGCCGCACATCCATTTTTGGCCAAAATTTTAAAAAAGGCTTTTACAGGCGCGCTGAAAAATGCGCGTACCCGAAACACACACCTACACTAGCACAGCCCATTTTTGGCGCACCTTAGTAAAAGGGCCCCTAAAACAGCAGGACTAGGAAATACCCCTAATTCCCATGATTTCTAATGTGTTGAAGGATGTTATTTCACTGATGTATTGCCAGGGGGCAATGCACTTCCTGGGTCCACCAATACAAATGTTTTAGATGATCTTGGAGGGAGTGGGGATCAGACCCTACTTTAAAGGTATGTCCATAGGGATCTGTGGGCTCAGTGGGGTACAAAATGGTGATGTGCACTGTCCTGTAAGAGTACAGAAAAATCTCTAGAAGACTAAGAGCTCTGTCCTTGGGATCTGTTGATGCCATTACAATTTTCAGAAATTACTCATGGCTATAATTTGGTATTCTCTCTCTCGTTTCCCAGTAAATAATGTAAATGTATGTCCATAAGAAGAAATGGAGCTGCAACAGAAAAAGGAATATCTAGAATGCAATGACCTTTTGGATAGAACACTTGCTAAATCCAACATATCTACCAGAATAATAAATCCTTCTCTATACGGTCTACCAGATAAACTGAACTCTGATAAATAGTTTTCGTACAATTTTCATAAAATCTTAGACGTCAAAGGGCTAATCAAAAGTATAAATTAGTCAAGCATGTGAATGTTACATGCAATCTGTTCAGCTAGATGAGATTTTTAACTAAACTTACACCAGTAGAATAGTAATAGCTGGGCACCCTTGACCAATACGTTGACTTAAGAGCAAGCGTCTTCTTTTTCATTTTAGTAAAAATCTGATAGGATTGACAACAGTAAAATTAGATTTTGTGAGCTCATTTACATATTGAAACCCTCTTGCTTATAACAGGTTATTGACAGAGGTCCCAATGCCAACACCGTCTTGAACATTATTTTGCTCCATGCGCTGCCTTTTTAATAGCATTTACACTTTGGTTCAGAGAAACCATACAGCATGCTCATGATGAGAACTATTGTTGCATTTTTGCACGTTTTCTTTCTTAAAAGAAACATTTACTGACAATTCACGTTAACAGATAAATATAGGCTTTCAGTACGGGAACTAGAACATTAATGGTCCAAGTATCTTCCCCATGCTAACATAGTATTTCAAAAGTTCTCAGTCTTTTTAAGGCACTTGAGACTTACATGTAAGTGAAACAGCAACATAATCAACTGGATTAAAAACAAAGTGAACAAGGTCATGGATTTTATAGCATAAGCATGGTGTTCAAGAGGAGACTGACAGTTCACACTTCCCTTACTACACTCACATTATTAAAGCATATGTTTCTTATTTAAGAAAAGGAAAAATTAATTCTTAAAAAATTGAATGAAGTTAACATGTTCTCTTTATTTTAAGTGCCATTCATGCATATCAGGGTCTGGCAGCAACAATCCTAATGACACTTGGAATATTTTTTACAGCACTAAACTGTTACAAATATCTGTGCCGTTCATCTTAGAGCAAAAGTAGTAAACCGTGCAATAACAAAAACGTATAAACATTAAAACACTGACTGTAAAACAGCAGTACAGGTAAAAGGTAGTGTCGCACAAAAAGCCAATGCAGTTTCATCACATATATACAATATAGATATGTACACATATATCACCCTCTGAATAAACAATATCAAAATATTCTATTCCTTTGAAATACCCCCCCTCCCTTTCTGTTCCCCTCCCACCCCTGAAGAGGACATTTTTAAAGACAAGTATTTACAGGAGAACACATTAAACACATCGACACAGAATAAACCATATACCACAAATGCCAGAATTACGGTGATGCTGGACAGATCTCTGTACGGTTAAGTTCTGGGAATATATTAATATTCTTTCAAATAGCCACATTGTTAGCACTGTGGAAAGGAAATCAGTCTGAAGATGACTGCATCAGGGAAAACTGGGACTATATTAACAATGATTTTTTTTTTTTTTTAATGGGGGGTGGGAAGGGGTAGACAGGAGTAAAGTACTTTCTATGATTCATGGGGAAAATAGACAAACGTAATACTTTTTAGATTATTAAAAGCTTAAATCCAAAATAGTTTCACATACCAAATATAAATTAGTATAAGTAAAACACCAGAAGAAATCTGAAATGGAGTTGGGCAATAAAACCTCAATATAGTCCACATTCTACAATACTAAAAACGAGTGGAACGTTACATTTACATACAAGCTCCACAAATTAATCTTTTAGCTGCATTGTTATCTGAAATTGCTTAAAGTGCACATTGCTGCTTAAATATGCCATTTTTGAGATGTTAGGAAATAGTACATCAGGGGTATCGAACTCCAGTCCTGGAAGGGCACAAACCAGTCAGTTTTCAGAATATTCTGTCAAAATCATAATTTTGCTCTAGTAGGACCTAAAGAATTTTGTTCAATTAAGATGTAACTTACTGTATTTCCTCGATTCTAAGACACATCCTCCCTTTACATACAACGGGGGGAAAAACACTTGAATCTAAGATGCATCCTCACTTTGAACGTGGCAGCATGAATCTGGATGCAGAGAGTGTACCACGCAATTCTGTTCCCCGCCAGCCCTTCAACAGGTATGGTACCGTTACTGGTTTTCGGGGGGGGGGGGGGGAGAGGGGCCAGGTCCCCAAGGTCTCTGAGGCTATGTGAAGATGCCATCAAAAGTAAGCCACACCTACTTTCCACAGACATCAAAACTGGCAAAAAAGTGCATCTAAGAATCGAGGAAATACTGTAGGTATTTTTCCAGAGTGATTCCATACTGGAATATTGTCCACGAAATTTAAAGCATGAGCAAATTTAATCTTAGTTCTAACACCATTAGAAAACACAGCTATTTTCTAATTTTATAAGTTAAGGCATAAGTATTTGGTTCTGATATTTTTATATTTGACTTTGTTGTATTTTATTTCAATTCTGTAGTTCATTTTGTATCGTCAATTGACACAAAAGGCAGATAATAAGTCTGTAAATTCAATTCAATAAAAAAATAATAAAATTAATTTGTACGCACTGCCTTCATCGTAAGCAAAAACATCTCGTACATGTTCATTAGCAATGTCCTGAAAACCAAGGGGCCCTTTAACTAAGCTGCGTAGGCGCCTACGTGTGCCCAATTGGAGTTGCCGCCCGGTTACCACGTGGCCCTTGCAGTAATTTCAATTTTGGCGTGCATCTGAAAAATATTTTTTATTTTCTGACATGCATAGACCATTACCCACCAGTTACCGCATGAGACCTTACCGCTAGGTCAATGGCTGGTGGTAAGGCCTCAGACACAAAATGGACGCGTGGCAATTTTCATTTTGCCGCACGTCCATTTTTGGCAAAAAAAAAAAAAAAAAGGCATTTTTTGTAGGTGCACTAAAAATAATTCTGTGCATGCCCAAAACATGCATCTACACTACCACGGGCCATTTTGCAGCGCATTTTAGTAAAAGGACCCCCTAAGGCTGGTTTGTGGCCCTTCAGGATTGCGGTTTTGACATCCCTGTGGTACACCATTTAATCCTGATACAGGTCCACCTGCAATCTAAAACATCACTTCTTGGCTAAGGCCCCTTTTGGATCTGCTAACAAAAGTCAGAAGGACCTACTTATTATTAGTTTTAGGATACAGTAGATATTAGTACTTACAAGCTGTAATTGATTTAGAGGTGTATTTTCAAAGCACTTAGATTTACAAAGTTGCATTGTAACCTTAAGTCTAAGTGCTTTGAAAATGAGCCTTTTATTTATCCAAAACCTGATTCATAATATAATTTGATTTGCTCCAGGTACTTTACATATACTTAGATCACAAATTGTCTGGTCTGTTGTATGAGACTTGTAGTTTGTGTGTTCCTGTTACCACTTGAAACTTGAGATATCATTTTGGACTGGATCATTTCTTTCAAATACGAGACAAATGCCATGCACAGAATAAACCCGCACAAAAAAAAATCAACAGAAATGAGTATGAGCTAGGTGCTTCAGCTGGTGAAAATATAAACCATGTGATGTGTCACATATGACTATGGCACTAACAGGCTTAATTTCAGCCGTCTGTATTCCATTAATATTATTGATGTAGATCAAACGTTTTCTCTACTTACAGAATTCAGCTTTATTTGCAGGTCTTTGCCATCAAAAGGGCAAATAAGTTAAACATGAACTATGTTATGTGTAAAAACTAGGATGCACATTTTAAAAATATGTACAATTTAAGGAAGCTGACCAGCTGAACATGTTGGAGCATTACATGCCACTAAGTATTTCTGGAGAGTAACTGCACACGATAGACAGGAAGATGTCTATGGTTATACACAGGTTTCAGTGCAATGAAATGCTAATATTCTGCTGCTGGGGAAATCTGACGTTTTATCTTTCTCATCCAACTTGGCAGGCTGTTAACAGCATACCTTCTTTATTTCACCACATTATATGATTTAAATCTAGACCACTGGGTGATGCAAATAAAAAATAGTTTCAGTGAAAGAATGAGAAAATTAAAAACAAAAGAATTAAGTTGCATAATGGCTACGTAGTAATTAGTAGATTGTCTTTTCTGATTGTCTTTTCAGCAGACTCTCTTGAATGTGAAAGCCCCAGAGACCTGACTATGCACGTTGAATGAAATTTGTAAGAACTCAACAGAAAATAAAAGAAAATTTAGTTTTTCAAATGCCTTCACTTTGACTTCAGGAACTTAGCTTGAGCCTAATATTCACAGAAAGTATGAATAAATAGTGAGTTTACTTTATTATAAATACATTAGCAGGTGGAAGTATACAATCATTGGTTTTCAAGCTCCAACTATGCACAGCTTCTAAGAGATCAAATCATTTATACAGCAAATACAGCAATAAAGTTCAAAAAACGTGACATGTAATCTTACAATCTTAAAAACATAGGACACGTGAAATCAACAATACCTTGACAATCCATGGGTAAGTTTTTTGTCATTTGTACTGCTATACACCAATTGCTCAGCAACATCACTTTATATTGCAAAATTGCAATTCATATTATACCCAGTCAATAATTCAAAATAACTGGAGTAAGCTACTGAATTCACCAACTTTATGAATGTAGAAAAAGAATGAATATTTTAGCATTTTAGCTACAAGTACTTATCGTAGCACAAGTAGAAATTCCTTGGAAAAAAGGTTATGTCCTATCAGTAAAACTTTTAGAAGACAAACAGCATAACTAGTGGATGGGTAGGAACTATTACAGTGGGCACTGCCCCGTGGATAGCAAACCTATGACCAGAAAGGGACTGAACACAAATCAAATTTTGCCCATCACTTGTTATAATACAACAGCATGAGAATGAACATGGGTCTCCCAGATGTTTCCTTCTCCTGATAACATTACAATGCAACTGATAGAAAAGATTTCAAATTTAAACCACACATTGCAACTGCCTGAGGCAACAGGAAGGGCTCTGTCCAGGTGGCAGTCTGGCACTTGCGGTCAACACCAGTCAACACACATATGTATGCTATAAAGCTGTCCAAATCACACAACAGTTATGAGCTACGGCAGCTTACAGAGGAAACAAATATTACTTGCCCCAGGTCAAGTAAAAGCGATAATTTAAGCTCTCCTGCTAAATAATCTGATTGTCTTCAAAGTCAATTGTCATAACAGTTTTAGAGTTAATTGACATCTTCACTCTGTTCTTTTATTTACCCAATTCGCTTATTTCCTTTCAAATTAGGAGAAGTAAGACAACATCTTGTCTTCTTTTTTTTTTTTTTTCTCTTCTTCACCTTCTTGGAAAGACTTACACAATAGAATCCCAGTTAAAGTCATCTTCAATTTCTTCAGGAGGAAGTGGTGGACGTATATGGAAGTTTGGTGACGGCATCATGTGTTGCTGGTTCATCGCTCCATGATGCCCTGCTAAAACAATTAACACGTAAATGATAGGCAATACCAAAGTTTAAAAGTCAGGTCAGGTGAAACTGTCTGAGCAATAACACAATATTTACATGCTGAAAACTGGTCTAAGCTTTTCCATGAGCCTCAGTTTTATATATGCACAATTTAGCAGTGCATGCATTGATTTGTATATTCTTTAGATGAGCATTTTGGACTGGATGCTTTAATTGATTTTATTATTTTGGTGTATTGAAATCTGGTGCTATATTTTAGAGTTAAGAGTGTTGAACATATCCATTTTGAAGGTATTTTCTCTTTCCTTTTTGAATCTTTAATTATTTTTATACAGTTTTATTTTCCTTTGCCTTTTAAGGATGCCCTTCAGTGATAGTTTATAGGTCTGGATGCTGTTGAAAGTACTCTTCCGATGTCTTTGAATGTTCTTTGACCACTTTTCTATGATATGTTTGGAACCCCTCCCCCCGCTTTTAGAATTTGTTTTATTGTTGTATTTTTCTCATATGTTTTTACATTTTTGAACATTTTTAGCTGTATTTGATTTTAATTAATTGATTTTTAAATATTTATGTATTTCTGTTTATCAGATATTTGCTTTGTAACTGTCATTTTTTGGTTTAGAATATTAATTTTATAATTTTTATTGTTTATAGACTTCTGAGGCAGGCCGCTGTGGCCAAAAACACGATTTGTGTTGAGTCTATTGGATGTTTGAATAAAATTCTAGTATGATTCTCACATCATCTAGCTCCATTTTCTTTGGTGTCACACCTTCTCTGTGTTTGCTCGACTTGTACTTTGCGAGAGACTTTTGTTCTTCTGTTTTTTTGTCGATACTTTTTAATGCACTACTTGACTATCTTTCCAAGCCACACTCAGTTTATCAGGTCAATGAGCAGGTCGACGCCAAGCTGACTTGATGAAAGAAGTATAGCTGAGTTATAAAACACATTATGGGGCCCTTTTACTAAAGTGTGGTAGTTTTAGTACACACATGTTTCATGCAAAAATTAACGTGGGGTAAGTGCAAAGCTTGTGTGGTAAATACAAGGGCATACCCTAGATTTAGTGCACAGAGCAGAGAGTTACATGCAAGGGCAGATAGAGCAGAGCACTCAAACATCTTACCAATCACCCCTGATTTCCCCCCTATCACAACACCTGCCAACCCCCACTCAGACTCCTGCCCTGTCATCTGCCACTGCAGGCACAGGCAGCTCCTTGTGACTCTGGGCAAGTCACTTAACCCTCCATTGCCCCAGGTACAAATAAGTACCTAAGCTGCATTGAGCCTGCCATGAGTGGGAAAGCGCGGGGTACAAATGTAATAAATTTTTTTTTTTTTAAATCCAAGAATCAGCCTCGACTCCAACCAAGTCATGGAAGTCATTTTGGATCCTGGTGCAGTCCCAGGTGGCAAGAGAGGGGCTTAGCTGCCATGCAGCTACAACTGGATCACGAGGGAGAGGCCTAGTAGATCACAGGTAGTGGATCAGGAAGTGGGAGAGCAGGGCTGCTTTTTAATTCTAAGGGAGGGATCAGAAGACATTGTGACAAGGGGGAAAGGAGTAGGGGTGACTGGTTGCATGCTTGGGTGTCAGGAGGGGGAGTAGGGGTGATTGGTGACATGTTTGGGTGCTGGGAGACAAATTGGATGTGTGTAGGAGGGAGGGAGTGCTATTTGCACCTCCACTGATAAGATGCTACGCTACCTGACTGCCAGTAGTGCAAAAGCACTTACTGCTTCTTCTTGAGGTGGTGGTAAATTCAGATGTGGTATCAGCAGTCATGACAGCTATCATGCACTATCGAGCTGTGAACTAGCTGTCACAACTTGCCACACCTATGCTGCCCATGTCATGCCCAGATCCCGCCTACTTCCACATTAGGCAGCTAACGTGGGATTTTTACAACAGCTTCCTTTTTAGCACAGTGGTCAAAAGCATGGGCCCATGCAGCAAACCTCATGTTAGCTGTTTAATGCAACTTAGTAAAAGGGTCCTTATGTTAGCCCAATAAATAGATATCAACTTATTTTAAAATCTTTTTACGTTGACTCCTATTTCCACATATTCAAGTAGACTAATATAACATTCCTCTATCAGTGGAATTTCTTAAAATTCATATGGCATATGATGTGTGATGGAGTTCAGGCAATACTGGGGCCGAGAGTACCATAAGAATAAGGCTGTCTGATAACTGAGTGACAGCAGGAGAGGCAGGGCTTTCACATTAGCCAATGGGATTCTAAGGAATGAGACTGCGGAGAAAAAGGGGTGGAGTTCAAGATCAGTCAGCTCCTTAAATAAGGTGCCAAATTGCTCAGAGTCACTTGGAAGCTGAAAAGCAAAACACCTAGAGCTGTAGTCTTCTTGAATGCCGAAATAAAGGAAGATCTGCACTAAGGTGGGAATATTCATAAGAGCTCATATTTACCTGAGCCTATGGAAACTGGAGCATTTACCAAAAGTGGGTGGATGACAGCAAATGGTTTTGATTCTGATGCTGAGGATGGCCGGGAAAAACATATACATTCGAACTTTACTTTTGAACTGGAGCATTAGAATGAACTGACAGGACTCATATAAATGGACCTTTTGGTCCGAAACGTCTAACAAGGATTGCTAAAACTTTCTAAAGGGAAGCATCAATGGCTCTCTTGTGGGAGTGCTGTTTAAGCTACTGGGAAGAGAGATCTGAGTCATGCTGAACTCGTGACACAGTGATCCTGTGCTGAAGGTCTCTGATCTGTGAAGGAGACTAAAGGAACTAATTGTGGCCTACTGGTTAGGGTGGTGGACTTTGGTCCTGGGGAACTGAGGAACTGAGTTCGATTCCCGGCACAGGCAGCTCCTTGTGACTCTGGGCAAGTCACTTAACCCTCCATTGCCTGCCGCATCGAGCCTGTCATGAGTGGGAAAGCGCGGGGTACAAATGTAACAAATAAATAAATGTTGCATATTATGATCCAGTTCCCAGCTCCAAATCACACCACAGGAATATTCTTCAAGTGAAATCATTATTCCTCCTTACATTGAGAAAAAAAGGGATGAAATCATGCAATAATACATGTGAAGGGTGAGTGACCCCAGGTGCAAGAAGCTAGACAGAGGAAGATACCTGAAATGGTCGGTCCGGGGGTGCTGAGTTGTGGCGGGATATGAGGATAACCTGGGGGACCCATCATTGAAGGAGGAAGGTTTTGTCTGGAGTCTATGTACAAATTTCCTGTATAAGAGAGGTATATAGGACAGGAATACAACAAACATAAGAAACAAGGCAATGCATTAGATGAGGCTTTTCCTTGCAATCTAACACCATTAACATGCGTTATTAGTACATAGGCCCCATTGCATAAAATGAAACCTATGATACATAACATCCATTAAAGCGAAGGTACTTAAGTACATATACATAAGTATTGCCACACTGGGACAGACCAAAGGTCCATCAAGCCCAGCATCCTGCTTCCAACAGTGGCCAATCCAGGTCACAAATACCTGGCAAGATCACAAAAAAGTTCAATACATTTTATGCTGCTTATCCCAGAAATAAGCAGTGGATTTTCCCCAAGTCATTTTAATAATGGTCTATGGACTTTTCCTTTAGGAAGCTGTCCAAACATTTAAACCCCACAAAGCTAACTGCATTTACCACATTCTCTAGCAACGAATTCCAGAGTTTAATTACACGTTGAGTGAAGAAATATTTTCTACAATTTCTTTTAAATTTACTACTTTCTAGCTTCATTGCGTGCCCCCTAATCCTAGTATTTTTGGAAAGAGTAAACAAACAATTCATGCCTACTCGTTTCACTCCACTTATTATTTTATAGACCTCTATCACATCTCCCCTCAGCCATCTTTTCTCCAAGCTGAAGAGCCCTAGCCGCTTCAGCCTTTCCTCATAGGGAAGTCGTCCCATCCCCTTTATCATTTTTGTCGCCCTTCTCTGTACCTTTTCTAATTCCACTTACCTGTAGCAGGTATTCTCAGAGGACAGCAGGCTTTATATTCTCACAAGTGGGTGATGCCAACTCTCATCGCCCAGTCCAGAACTTATAGCATGTATAAGTAGAGCTTTGTGGAGCACGAGACACACTCCACCACGCATGCGCGAGTGCCTTCCTGCCTGCCACAAGAATGCGGTCTCCTCGGTTTAATATTACAGCAAAAATAAAGTAAAAATAATAGAGATGAAAACTCCAAGGGGAGTTGGGAGGGATTGTGCAAATATAGAGCCTGCTGTCCTCGTAAACACCTGCTACAGGTAAGTGTCTTTGCTTTCTCCGAGGACAAGCAGGCTTATATATTCTCACAGGTGGGGAATCCCTAGCATCCGGGCTCACCAAAAACAAGAAACAGTGGCCGAATGGAAGTCCCAGAGTCAAATTGGATAGAATGGTGCACCACTGACGGGAAAGAATGTTGGTAAGACAATCGACTGGTTCAGATGGAACTCTGACATCACTTTTGGCAGGAACTCAGGGTGAGTGTGGAGGACTACTCTGTTGTGATGAAACTTAGTATAAGGTGCATCCACCACTAAGGCCTGAAGTTCACTGACTCTACGAGCTGAATTAACAGCTATCAAGAAAATGACCTTCCAGGTCAAGTACGTGAGATAGCAAGAATTCAGTGGCTCGAAAGGAGCTTTCATCAGCTGGGTAAGAACGATGTTGAGATCCCATGACCCTGGTGGAGGTTTGCCGGGGGGGGGGGGGGGGGGGGGGGGGGCTTTGACAAAAGCAAACCTCTCATGAAGCGAACAACTAGAGGCTGTCCAAAGGTGGGCTTAAGCATTAATTGCACTATGATGAACCATTACGGAGTCTTGAGACCAGACTGATAGGTGTAGAAGGTATTCAAGCAGGGTCTGTGTAGGGCAAGCAAGGGGATCTAGGGCCTTGTTCTCACACCAGATGGCAAACTTCCTCCATTTGAAAGAATAGCGCCTCTTAGTGGAGTCTTTCCTGGAAGCCAGCAAAACCCGGGAGATACCCTCCTAAAGACCCAAGGAAGCAAATCCTAGGCTCTCAACATCCAAGCTGTGAAAGCCAAAGACTGGAGGTTGGGATGCAGAAAAGACCCCTCATTCTGAGTGATGAGGGTTGGAAAACACTCCAATCTCCACAGTTCTTCAGAGGATAACTCCAGAAAAAGAGGGAACCATATCTTCCACGGTCAGTATGGCATGGTCAGTATGGCACGACAGTCTTGCTTGAGTTTCAACAAAATTTTCCCCACTAGAGGTAGGGGACGATACACATACAGAAGACCTGTCCCCCAGTTGAGAAGGAAGGCATCTGACGCTAGTCTGTTGTGGGCTTAAAGACTGGAACAGAACTGAGGGACCTTGTGGTTGATCTGAGTGGCAAAAAGATTGACCGAGGGGGTGCCCCACGCTCGAAAGATCTTGTGGTCTACGCCCATATTGAGAGACCACTCGTGTGGTTGCATTATCCTACTCAGTCTGTCAGCCAGGGTATTGTTTTTGCCCGCCAGATAAGTGGCTTGAAGGAACATGCCGTGCTGGCAAGTCCAGCACCACATGTGGATGGTCTCCTGATACAGAGGACGTGATCCGGTGCCCCCCCCCCATGTTTGTTGGTGTAATACATTGCAACCTGACGGTCTGTTTGGATGAGTACGATTTGATGAGACAGCTGATCTCTGAAAGCCTTTAGAGTGTACCAGATAGCCCAGAGCTCCAAAAGATTGATCTGAAGATTCGTTTGCTGAGTGGACCAAAGACCTTGGGCATGAAGACCATCTACATGAGCCCCCCTCCCCCCCATCCCAGGAGAGATGCATCAGTCATCAGCACTTTTTGTGGCTGAGGAATTTCGAATGGAAGTCCCAGAGTCAAATTGGATAGAATGGTCCACCACTGACGGGAGCTTACAAGCTCTGGGGACACTTAGATGACATCTTCCAGACTCCCCGTGGCTTGATACCACTGAGCTGATCTCATGTGAAGACATGTCATGGGTGTAACATGTGGAAGCCATGTGGCCCAACAATCTCAACATCTGCTGAGCTGTGACCTGCTGAGAGGCTTGAACCTTGGAAGCGAGCAAAACAAGAGTGTCCGCTTTCGTGACCAGAAGGTAAGCTTGAACCATCTGTGTATCGAGCAGGGCTCCTATGAACTCCAATCGCTGGACAGGGCAAAGATGGGACCTGGGGTAGTTTAAAACAGACTCTAGTAACTCGAGCACCCAAATAGTCATCCACATGGACTCCTGAGCACCAGCCGAAGTGGTGCTCTTTACCAGCCAATCGTCAAGATATGGGAACATGTGGACTCCCAGTCCGCATAGCTATGCTGCAACTACCGCTAAGCATTTATTTATTGCATTTGCATCCCACATTTTCCCACCTATTTGCAGGCTCAATGTGGCTTACATAGTGTTGTTAACAATGTCATTACATTTGGTGAAGACCCTGGGAGCTGATGTGAGGTCAAAAGCGCACACGCAGTACTGAAAGTGATGTGTTCCCAGCCGAAATCGAAGATACCTACGGTGGGCTGGAAGTATCAGGATGTGAGTATATGCATCCTTTAAGTCCAGAGAGCATAGCCAATCATTTTTCTGAATCACTGGGAGAAGGGTGCCCAGGGAAACCATCCTGAACTTTTCTTGGACTAGGGGCCCTTGTTCAGGGCCCTTTGGTCTAGGATGGGATACATCTCCCTGTCTTCTTTTACAATTTGCCCACCAAGAGCTCATTCCTTCAGCTCTCAGCATAGGCAGGTACTTGCAGAGTAACTCTCCACTCTTCTGAAGGCCCATACAGAATGGCGGGGATTCTATTCCAGGTACTTCCTTGTGCAAAAGAAGACCGTTGGGGGGGGGGGGGGTAGAGAGGCATCCCTTTCCTACACTTAAGGGCCCTGGACAAGTCGGACTATTTGAAGAACCCACCGGTTGGAGGTTGTAAGGAGCCACCTTTTATGAAAAAGCTTTAGCCTCCCCCTGACTGGCAAGTCGTTCAGGGCAGATAATTTTACTATGCCAAAATAAACTAAAAATATAAGGGAAAGCAAAAAAAAAAAAAAAAAAGGGGGGGGGGGTTCCACAACTGGGAACACAATTTTAGACTAAATAAATCGCCGAAAGGCATGAAAAAGCTCTTTAGGACCGAATGTTGTGAGGAGACTGTAAAAAAAACCACACCCTCTCCTCACCGTGTAGAAAAAGAACTGAGGAGACTGCGTTCACGGCAGGTGGGAAGGCACTCGCACATGTGTGGTGCAATGTGTCTCATGCTCCGCAAAGCTCTACTTATATTTGTTATACATAGTAACATAGTAGATGACAGCAGAAAAAGACCTACACGGTCCATCCAGTCTGCCCAAGATAAACTCATATGTGTATACGTTACCTTGATTTGTACCTGTCTTTTTCAGGGCACAGACCGTATAAGTCTGCCCAGCAGTATTCCCCGCCTCCCAACCACCAGTCCCGTCTCCCATCACCGGCTCTGGCACAGACCGTATAAGTCTGCCCTCCACTATCCACACCTCCCAACCACCAACCCCTCTTCCCCCCACCTGCTCCGCCACCCAATTTTAGCTAAGGTTTTGAGGATCCATTCCTTCTGCACAGGATTCCTTTATGCATATCCCACGCATGTTTGAATTCCGTTACCGTTTTCATCTCCACCACCTCCCGCGGGAGGGCATTCCAAGCATCCACCACCCTCTCCGTGAAAAAATACTTCCTGACATCTTTCCTGAGTCTGCCCCCCTTCAATCTCATTTCATGTCCTCTCGTTTTACCGCCTTCCCATCTCCGGAAAAGGTTCGTTTGCGGATTAATACCTTTCAAATATTTGAACGTCTGTATCATATCACCCCTGTTCCTCCTTTCCTCCAGGGTATACATGTTCAGGTCAGCAAATCTCTCTTCATACGTCTTGGAACGCAAATCCCATACCATTCTCGTAGCTTTTCTTTGCACCGCTTCCATTTTTTTAACATCCTTCGCAAGGTACGGCCTCCAAAACTGAACACAATACTCCAGGTGGGGCCTCACCAACGTCTTATACAGGGGCATTAAAACCTCCTTTTTTCTGCTGGTCACCACCTCTCTATATACAGCCTAGCAATCTTCTAGCTACGGCCACCGCCTTGTCGCACTGTTTCGTCGCCTTCAGGTCCTCAGATACTATCACCCCAAGATCCCTCTCCCCGTCCGTGCCTATCAGACTCTCCCCGCCTAACACATACGTCTCCCTTGGATTTCTACTCCCTAAGTGCATCACTTTGCATTTCTTCGCATTGAATTTTAATTGCCAAACGTTAGACCATTCTTCCAGCTTCTTCAGATCTTTTTTCATGTTTTCCACTCCCTCCGGGGTGTCCACTCTGTTGCAAATCTTGGTGTAATCCGCAAAAAGGCAAACTTTACCTTGTAACCCTTCGGTAATGTCACTCACAAATATATTGAACAGAATCGGCCCCAGCACCGATCCCTGAGGCACTCCACTACTCACCTTTCCCTCCTCCGAGCGAACTCCATTCACCACCACCCTCACAGACTCATTCTTCCAGACTGGGCGATACGGGTTGTCATCACCCACGTCTGATAATAGATAAGCCTGCTTGTCCTCGGAGAATGTGCATTAGTGTTTGCTAACGCAGCACCACCACCTTGCTCGCTTTTGATTTAATTCGAGGGCTAAATTTACTACAACATACATTTTTCCTAATTATGGGGTGCTCCAATATCTGCTATCTTGTGAATACTGAAATCATTTTTGACTGCCAACATGTGTGAGATATAAAAAAATTCAGCCAACTGTATCAATACCTTGCATTAAATGGTCATCAAACAATCTTTTCTCATTGTCTTCACAATGTCATATCTACAACTCACTGAGAACCTCAAATTATAGAAAATATTCACTATAATAGAAATGTCTAAGTTACTGACTGAAATATGTATCAAATAAATTTAAACAAATACAAATATCAGCAGATTAGAAAAGCTATCGAGTGAGAAAAGGAATTTATCAAATCTGTTAGTTGATAATGTAACCTCAATTATGAGTATTATCATTTTTAAGAGTAGTTACAGGCCAGTTGGCCCCTGGATTCCTACTGCCCAAGGAATTTATCTAGTCTTAAGAGTAACTATCACAAGAGGACAATTTGTACAAAGCCTGCAGGTGCTTTTAAGCATGAGCTTTGCACTAATTCTCAAAAGAGAAAATATGCAGTACCGTTTCTTTGAAGTTTGCCGTGGGTACAAAGTACCTGTGGGACATATTCAACTGCCTTTTTTTGGCAGTTTTTTTAAAATGTTAGTTTATAGATACGCAAATGCTATTTCAACATACTATTTTCCTCCTCCATGAGACTAGATGTACATGAACTGTAGGTCCAAGTCATCATCTATATGTTCTCTGCTTATAGCATATCAGCTTTTAGCATCTGCTCAAGTTCATCCAGAAGAAAAGTAATCAGCTGTACCTGTTGCAATATGCTGAGAAAGGTTTGGCTGGATGCATGGTGTTGTGACAGACAGACTGTTGCACGCTGCTTTGTGAATGGATAGCCCAGTTTTGTGTGAAGAACTGATTAAGGGAGGAACATAGATCTGCAAAACTGAACCTGATCTAACGACCAGTTCTTAAGATCTGCTTGTCTCATGCTCTCCATCAGGCCCTACAGGAAATATTGAAAGGAAAAACTGTAACACAAACGCATTTTCATCTTTGAGGTGTGACGTAGTGTAAGAGTAGCAAATAAATTAATTGCAGCTATTAAGAGTGTTCTCATTCAAAAAGATATCATAATTAGAAACTAAGCCAAACTGGTTGCTCTCCTATGTCTATGGCACTGTTTACCTCTATTAGAACTCTGCTCTAGCTTAATACTGAAATAATGCACATTTGTGGATCTAAACTGGAACTCACAGAAAGTGGAGCTTCTTAAACACCCTTGTGAGGAAAAAGCCTCTGCCTGTCTGTGAGTCAAATAAAAGTGAATTCGGACCACAGACAGGCAGAGGCTTTTTCCTCCATAAACAAAAAAGAAGAACTATTATTATGAGATAAACCATAACAGATTGACAACCACAAGGGTGTTTAGAAGTTGTCTTCACAATTTGGTGGTTGTAGTAGAGGTTCTCCATAGACGGCAGAATGATACAGACACACCCTCTGGTGACATCCTCCAAAGCTGCCAGCATGGAACTTGCCCTCAGACTAGAAAGTTCTGTAAATTCTTGTAGGCATGCACCAGTCTTCCTGGGCCAGCCACAATCCACCTTCCTTCAGTCAATACCAAGACAATCTTCTGTGTCACTTGGACATGCCATTACTTGATGCTACATTCATCCTCTGTACAGGTTTTTGGAGGGATGTTGGGCAAGGATGGTGTGTCTGTATCATCATGCTGTCTATGGAAAACATCCATTACAGGTAAGCAACATTGCTTTCTCTGGTGACAGCCAGGATAATGCATCCACACCTCTCTGGATCGCTGCCTAGATAAGGGATATCCAGGATCTGTTGTTTGTTTTGGCAATCTAGGCTGTAAATTTGGGAGTCAGAAGCTTCAAGTAAATATATTATGGAGGACACTTTTGTCAAAATGGCTGTCTGCTCTGGATGAGGAGTCCAAACAGTAATGATATGGTAGACCATATGTCATCTTTTCAAATGTCTATCAAGGGCATCAAATGGAGGTAAGCTACAGAGGTGGACACAGCCCTTACCTGATGGGCCCTAATGTGGTCTGGAGAGTCTAGATAAGCTTGTCGGTAGCAGACTTATACAGTTGTCTATCAAGTGGATATAGTGTGTTTAGAGACACGGAATCCTAATTGTGTAGGAGAGAAGGATAGAAAAGGCTGCAAGTTCTTGTGATGACAACAGCGCTCTCCTACAGTCCAAAAAATTGAAGGTGGAGTCTCCTGGGTGAATGTGTGGCTTAGGGAAGATGATGGGTAGGACAATCACTTGCTTGATGTGAAATGGAGAGACAACCTTTGGTAGGAACCTAGGATGTGTGCGCACAACTACTCTGTTCAGAAGGAATCTTGTGTTGGGGTATTACAGGTATTTCACAGACCACTCAGGCCGATATTATGGCGATTAGGAACAGAGCCTTCCAGATGACAAACTTCAAGGTAGCAGTGATCATGGGGTTCCAGAGAGGCTAACAAGTGCTGGCTTGGAAGACCCTACACTGGAGTAAACAGCCTGAAATGTTTTTAAATTTTATAACAATAAAATTATCAACTGAACTACTGTTTTTTAAAGAATCCCCCAATATAACTTGAGCACTAAGTTTAGTGTACAGTTTTACTCAGTCAAAACATACTTTTTTTTTTTTTTTTAACTTGTGATGCATAAGCACACATTTTAAATTTTAGTTACATTTGTACCCTGCACTTTCCCACTCATGGCAGGCTCAATGCGGCTTACATGGGGCAATGGAGGGTTAAGTGACTTGCCCAGAGTCACAAGGAGCTGCCTGTGCCTGAAGTGGGAATCGAACCCAGTTCCCCAGGACCAAAGTCCACCACCCTAACCACTAGGCCACTCCTCCACTGTTGCTACTATTTGAGATTCTACATGGAACGTTGCTATTCCACTAGCAACATTCCATGTAGAAGTCGGCCCTTGCACATCACCAATTTGGCCGCGCAGGCTTCTGCTTCTGTGAGTCTGACGTCCTGCACGTATGTGCAGGACGTCGGACTCACAGAAACAGAAGCCTGCGCAGCCTTCTACATGGAATGTTGCTAGTGGAATAGTAACATTCCATGTAGAATCTCCAATAGTATCTATTTTATTTTTGTTACATTTGTACCCTGCGCTTTCCCACTCATGGCAGGCTCAATGCGGCTTACATGGGCAATGGAGGGTTAAGTGATTTGCCCAGAGTCACAAGGAGCTGCCTGTGCCTGAAGTGGGAATCAAGCTCAGTTCCTCAGTTCCCCAGGACCAAAGTCCACCACCCTAACCACTAGGCCACTCCTCCACTGTTGCTACTATTGAGATTCTACGTGGAATGTTGCTATTCCACTAGCAACATTCCATGTAGAAGTCGGCCCTTGCACATCACCAATGTGGCCGCGCAGGCTTCTGCTTCTGTGAGTCTGGACATTCCTGCACGTTCTACATGGAATGTTGCTAGTGGAATAGCAACATTCCATGTAGAATCTCCAATAGTAGCAACATTCCATGTAGAATCTCCAATAGTATCTATTTTATTTTTGTTACATTTGTACCCTGGCGCTTTCCCACTCATGGCAGGCTCAATGCGGCTTACATGGGGCAATGGAGGGTTAAGTGACTTACCCAGAGTCACAAGGGAGCTGCCTGTGCCTGAAGTGGGAATCGAAACTCAGTTCCTCAGTTCCCCAGGACCAAAGTCCACCACCCTAACCACTAGGCCACTCCTCCACTCATGTTTATTGCATCAGGTCCTAACTGTCAGATCTGTTGGCATCAAATCTAGCTTGAGTCAATTTCATTAACAGCAGGGTGGGACCAGCTGCCGGCATAGGCATTTAAAAGGAGATAGAGCAGCTTTTAAAACTAGAAATTGGGAAAGGCTGACAGTTGCTCAAAAGCGCATGGTTCGGGGATAAGGTATCTTTCAAAGATATCACCAACACAGGGAAGATAGGATATCCAATAGTGAGGTTGCAAATGAGACATAGATCAGGTGTCCCTAATAAAAAATAAAATTAATACTGTCAAGTACGAGCATGATGTAATAGGAACAACAAACACAGTTTGAACTGTTTATATGCGAATGCCAGAAGCCTAAGAAATAAGATGGGAGAGTTAGAATATATTGCACTAAATGAAAAATTAGATATACCGTATTTTTCGGACTATAGGACGCACCGGACCATAAGACGCACCTAGGGTTTTAGAGGAGGGAAATAGGAAAAAAATTTTTTTTTTTCCTTTTCCCTCCTCTAAACCTAAGCGCTCCGGTGCATCTTGTCCGAGTTCGGATCGCCCTCCCCTACTCACGTCAGCGATGTTCCTGGTGGTCTAGTGACGTCGGGGCATGAAAGAGCCCCCTCTTTCCTGCCCAGCGCGCTGCTCTCCGTCCTCCAGTATGCTGCCTGACGGTCTCGGCGATATTCAAAATGGGCCGCCGAGAGTCTCGGCGGCCATTTTGAATCTTGCCGAGACCGTCAGGCAGCATACAGGAGGACGGAGGACGGAGAGCAGCGTGCTGGGCAAGGAAGAGGGGGCTCTTTCCTGCCCGACGTCACTAGACCACCAGGGAACATCGCTGACGTGAGTAGGGGGAGGGCGATTCCCAAACTCGGGGGGAGGGCGATCTGGAATCGCTATCTTCGGACTATAAGACGCACCCCCCATTTTCCTCCCAAATTTTGGGGGAAAAAAGTGCGTCTTATAGTCCGAAAAATACGGTAATAGGCATCTCTGAGACCTGGTGGAAGAAGGATAACCAGTGGGACACTGTCATACCGGGGTACAAATTACATCGTAGTGATAGGGTGGATATCGAATTGGTGGAGGGGTAGCATTGTATGTTAAGGGGAGACCCTTGAATCAATAGATTGAAAATTCTGCAGAAAACAAAACACATCTTGAATCCCTATGGAATGAAATCCCATGTGTAAAGGGGAAAAAAGATAGTGATAAGAGTGTACTAATGTCCACCAAGCCAGGATGAACAGAAGGATGTAGAAATGTTAAAGGAAATTAGGGACGCAAACTGGGCAACATGATAATAATGGATGATTTCAATTACTCCGATATTGACTGGGTAAATGTAACATCAGGGCATGCTAGGGAGGTAAAAATCCTTGATGAAATCAAGCACTGCTTTATGGAGCAGCTGGTACAGGAGCAGATGAGAGAAGGAAAAATTCTAGACCTAGTCCTTAGTGGAGCGCACGATCAGATTTGATATTAGCTTTGGAGTAAGTATACATAGGAAATCAAATACATTAACTTTAAAAAAGGAGACTATTATAAAATGAGAAGAACGGTGAAAAAAAAAAAACTTAGAGGAGCGGCTGTGAGGGTGAAAAATTTACATCAGGCGTGGATGCTGTTCAAAAACACAATCCTGGAAGCCCAGGCCAAATATATTCCACATATTAAAAAAACACGACGGAAGACCAAACGACAGCCAGCATGGTTAAAAAGTGAGGTGAAGGAAGCTATTAGAGCTAAAAGAAAATCCTTCAGAAAATGGAAGAAGGAACCGACTGAAAATAATAAGAAACAGCCTAAGGAAAATCAAATCAAATGCAAAGCGCTGATAAGGAGGGCAAAGAAGGACTTTGAAAAAAAGATTGCGTTGAAGGTAAATTTTTTTTTAGGTATATTAAAAGCAGGAAGCCGGCAAAGAATGGTTAGACAGCCTAGATGACTGAGGGGTAAAAGGGTGCAATCAGGGAAGACAAAGCCATAGCGGAAAGATTAAATGAATTCTTTGCTTCGGTTTTCACTGAGGAAGATTTGGGAAAGATACTGGTGCCAGAAATGGTATTCGAAGCTGATGAGTCGGAGAAACGGAATTAAATCTCTATAAACCTGGAGCATGTAATGGGGCAGTTCTACAAACTGAAGAGTAGCAAATCTCCTTGACCGGATGGTACTCATCCCAGAGTACTCATAGAACTGAAAAATGAACTTGCGGAACTATTGTTAGTAATATGTAATTTATCCTTAAAATCGAGCATGGTACCGGAAGATTGGAGGGTGGCCAATGTAACGCCAATTTAAAAAAAAGGTTCCAGAGGAGATCTGGGAAATTATAGACCGGCGAGTCTGACGTCGGTGCTGGGCAAAACGGTAAAAACTGTTATAAAGAACAAAATTACAGAGCATATTCAAAGCATGGATTAATGACACAAAACCAACATGGATTTAGTGAAGGGAAATCTTCACCAATCTATTACATTTCTTTGAAGGGGTGAACAAACATGTGGAAAAAGGTGAGCCGGTTGATATTGTGTATCTGGATTTTCAGAAGGCGTATGACAAAGTACCTCATGAAAGACTCCAGGGGAAATTGGAGAGTCACAGGATAGGAGGTACTGTCCTATTGTGGATTAAAAACTGGTTAAAAAGATACAAAACAGACAGTAGGGTTAAATGGTAAGTGTTCTCAATGGGAGAAGGGTAGTTAGTGGGGTTCCCCAGGGGTCTCTGCTGGGACCGCTGCTTTCTAACATATTTATAAAGACCTAGAGATGGTGTAACTAGTGAGGTAATTAATTTGCTGACCGAACACGAAGTTATTCTAATTCGTTAAATCACGGGAGGATTGTGAAAAATTACACGATGACCTTATGAGACTGGAAGAGCTGGGCATCTAAATGGCAGATGACGTTAATGTGAGCAAGCGCAAAAGTGATGCATGTGGGGAAAGAGGACCCCGAATTTATAGCTACATCATGCAAGGTTCCACGTTAGGAGTCACCGACCAAGAAAGGGATCTAGGTGTCGTCGTTGACGATTCGCTGAAACTTTCTGCTCAGTGTGCTGCTGCAGCTAAGAAAGCAAATAGAATGTTAGGTATTATTAGGAAAGGAATGGAAAACAAAAATGAGGACGTTATAATGTCTTTGTATTGCTCCATGGTGCGACCGCACCTCGAATATTGAGTTCAATTCTGGTCGCTGCATCTCAAAAAAGATATAGTGGACTTAGAAAAGGAGTAGAGAAGGGGTGACAAAAATGATAAAGGGGATGAGACGACTTCCCTATGAGGAAAGGCTAAAGAGGTTAGGGCTCTTCAGCTTGGAGAAGAAGACAGCTGAGGGGAGATATGATAGAGGTCTAAAATAATGAGTGGAGTGGAACAGGTAGACGTGAAGCGTCTGTTACACTTTCCAAAATACTAGGACTAGGGGGCTGAATGCGATGAACTGCCAAAGTAGTACATTTAAAACGAATCAAGAGAAAATTTTTCTTTCACCCAATGTGTAATTAAACTCTGAATTCATTGCCAGAGAATATGGTAAAGGCAGATAGCTTAGCAGAGTTTAAAAAAAGGTTAGGACAATTTTCTAAAGGAAAAGTCCATAGACCATTATTAAACTGACTTGGGGAAAATTCACTATTTCTGGGATAAGCAGCGTAAAATGTTTTGCACTTTTTTGGGATCTTGCCAGGTATTTGTGACCTGGATTGGCCACTGTTGGAAACAGGATGCTGGGCTTGATGGACCTTTGGTCTGTCCCAGTATGGCAATACTTATGTACTTAAGGATTCACTATGCATTCATTTCAAAAACTGTTGACAGCAATACGAAAGGTACCTTGGAACTGTGAAAGATCCACATCAGACCAGTTGACACTGCTTGCATACGACAGCTTTCCTTCAACATATCTAGAGTGGCATACCACTCAGTGGGAACACCTACAAAAGCAAGCCAGAAGAGGTTAGCTCTTTCTACACGTGGCGGAAATGTGGATGCATACTATATAACCTCAGAATGGGCTCTACAAATGTTTGTTGACTAGAAACATTGAGCTTCTGACAAGAAGCAAAAAATTCACATGAGATGGGAAAGGCATTTCTTCAGATACAAACTATGGCCTCTAGTCAGACATTTGGAAGATTCACTACAATTCTGTGTCCTTGCACTGGTTTCTTGTACTGTTAAATGTTAAAATATACACATTGAAAGCAACATCTAAAGGCAAAAATTGGTCTTGCTTCAAAGTAACCTCAGGACTGCATGCTGCAGTCTTCACAGGAGGGCATGTTTTTATCCTTCTATCTCTTGCCTGATTAGAAGCATAGGTGCTTTGTCTGTAACCAGGCACTCTGGGTGGCAGCATCAAGGACATGGAAAGCACTGCTCTGTCATCTGAATCTAAAGACTGATCTCACAGTAAACAGCTGAAGACCTAGCTGTTTGTCCAGGCCTTCGGGGAGATGGAATAAGTACTGGGATTATAGGGATTTATTTACTGCTGTTACAGTTTGTACATGTGCAGCCCTATTTTAAATAGAACACAGAAATCACAATTGAGACATCTAGGTTAAGACATGGCAAATTCCAGTAGTATTTTACAAGAATCTGTCAATGTACAGCCTTTTCTACAATACATGCAGCAATGAGTGTGTATCCACTAGTTACGTGCGGCAGGGGTAACCGTTGGAAGCAACTAACTAGCTAGTCACATAGACAAGCACCAACACCGACTGCACATACTGTAGCAGGACTTGCTTATCCACCCTTACTCTAGTTGAGATCATCTTCATGCACCTTTTTTGACTTCACATGCATTGTCTTCTTGTTAGTCACCCTCGTTTTCTAACTACTGTTATTTCATCTTGTCTATACGTTCCACCTCTGCTTACACCCTATGCAATCTATTAAGATGTTTTAATGTGCATTGTGTCGTCATTATAAATAGTACACTGTGCCATGTGTACTGCTTGAATATTTTTTATTGCTATAATTTTGTTATTGCCTATGTCGGCTTATTCTTGCTGTACACCACGTTAGGTGAATACCTTCAAAAAGGCGCTAAAATAATTCCAAACTAGGCAACACACACTTCTAAGTGTCGGTGCTTACATGTGTAAACTGGCAGTTCAGACCTCAGACGTGGAGGACTATCCCTACTGGTAGGGCAGTGAGGGGGAAACCTGATCAATTCCCACTGCAGCTCCTTGTGACCCCAGGCAAGTCACCTAACCTCTCCATTGTCCCAGGTACAAAAAACTTAATTTGTGAGTCCACTAGAACAGAGAAAGAACCTTGCATATAAAAAAACCTCCCAGGGATCAAAGCGGTTTATATGGTTCCATTCCCCCTCCATGCTACATTCCAAGATCTTCCCACAGGAAAATAAAAGTGAGGGGGAGGAGATGATCTATCTGACAGGCTGGCAGAGTCATAAGAACCAAGACCTAGGCTCGCTTTTTTATTCTGAAAGGTAAGGGTGGAATGTTTTATGAGTGGGAGTGGAGGAGCGACTGAGGTTGGGGAAATTATGAAAAATATGAACTTTTCCTTTTTTTTTTTTTTGCTTGTTTCATGTATCCTTATTTGCTTGTTCAATAAAAATTGTTCTAACTAAAAATCTAAACCACCTTGGGTTGTACCACAGAAAGGCAGTATATCAAATCCATGACTCATGACCCTGTACCCTTAATTGTGTGCCACTTGGGAAACATACATGTCTATATGCTCACAATTGAGTACAGAGCCCACTACGCCAAGAGTTATATCTCAGCTCAGTTTTCAGTTCTCTATCTCCACCTGCTGGTTGATGGACACAACTATCCTACAGGTTTTGGAATAGTTCATTACAATATCTTCATAAAATCATATGGCAAATTTTCACCAGCAAAATTAAAAAGTTTTGCCAGAGCCTTCTGGCGCGCGAACCGCACGCACCGCGCATGGCCCCGAGGAGACGTGAAGATTCCACGTCCTCATCAGTACTGAGGAGTCTCGACTGTACCCACATGTAGGTGCCCCCCTTCACCCCTTAGGGCTATGGTAGTGGTGTACAGTTGTGGGGAGTGGGTTTTGAGGTTTTTTTTTTGGGGGGGGGGGGGGGGGGGGGGGGGCTCAGCACCCAAGGTAAGGGAGCTATGCTCCTGGGAGGAATTTATGAAGTCCACTGCAGTGCCCCCTAGGGTGCCCGGTTGGCATGTCAGGGGGACCAGTGCACTACGAATGCTGGCTCCTTCCATGACTAAATGGCTTGGATTTGGTCATTTCTGAGATGGTCGTCCTCGGTGTCCATATCGCCGAAAACCGGGGACGACCATCTCTAAGGTCGACATAAATGTTGAGATTTGGGCGTCCCCGACCGTATATCTGAAAGATGGATGCCCATCTTGGTTTTGATAATATGGGTTTCCCCCGCCCCTTCACCCCTTCACGAAACCGTCCTGCGAGGACGGCCCAAGGAAAACTTGGCCGCCCCATTCGATTTTGCCCCTCTACATCTATGATAATTAACACACATCTTTATTATTACTTCTTGTACATATGTTGACTGTCTCAGAAGATTATTATTTTACTCCTGATTTAGGCATATGCCAAACATGGCCATTTTGGATTTTATATGATCACAAAATTTATAGTTAAGTTTTACATTTTTTTGGATTGTTTGTCATTTTATTTTTTGAGTACACATGCCTATGTTCTTTGTTATCGCATTTTTGTGCAATTGCCAGGTTTCTCTTTTTTCTTCTCTCTCTCTCTATACATATATATATATATAGATAGATAGATAGACAGATATAGATATATACATATATAGATATATATTTTACAATTCTACCAAATATTTGACTTTTATATTATCATTGTATTACCACAACTGATCCTAGCCATCTGCTCAAGCAGTGCTGTCTGCTTTTACTCCAAGATGTTTTAGAAGTGTGTCCTCCATCAGTTACCTATTATGCACTATATATTTCTCAGCTCTAATGGACAGCAAACAAAGTTCAAAGAGACTCTAAATACAATCGGCTGTCTGACAGTATACACACACAACAGCACAATAACTTACCAGCATTGCAGGGTAGCGGCTGCTGAGAAGGATGTGTCTGATGTGTTAAGGACTGGTGCTGATGGTTTGGATGGTGTTGTAAGTGCTGATGCTGAGACGAATGCTGCGCGTGTTGCTGGGGGTGTTGTGTGTGCTGTTGGGGGTGAGGTGCTGGATGCTGTGGACGCTGTGAAGGGTGCTGGTGCTGTGGGATCCCATGTTGTCGATGTGGGGTGTGCTGAAGGTGTGGAGACTGCTGTGCGTGCATTTGGGGGTGAGACAGTGGAACCTGTGCAATAGAACTACTTCCACTAGTGCCAAGGCTACTGACATGGCTATTTGTCAGGCTATTCTGGCTACTATGTTGGTGAGGGCTCACTGTGCTGCTCGGTGAGTGCTGATAAGAACAAGGAGTATGGGCTTGCGGAGAGGAGTCTGAAGGGATGTTCATCAAACCTGAAAAGTTAAATAAAATTGGACGTTAGTTACACAGTTTGGAAAGAAAATTCTGCCACATCTCCGGCTCATGTAGACCCAAGTAGCTGTGTGGAGGAATGGAATCCAGGTCTACTGTACGGCAGCATACAGTGTGACCACTAAGTTATCACACTGGCCCACACATGGTGATTTCTTAGGGGGAGATGCTCACAGCAAACTGGGCTTGCAATATGTCATTTTTAGCCAGTCTAAATGAAATGTTATTGGGCTTCTAATGTACAAAGGTTTTCAGTGTTGCTTTTGCGGAGAAGACCCTACTAGCCAATATGACTCCACCTCTACATGCACCCTGCCTGCCCAGTTTGTAAGCCAGAAAAGAGCTTAGTCCAGAATGCATACATTTCTTGTGGGCATGTGCCAGAAACACCTCTCCCCCTACGACGTCCAATGCTGAACACTAATAGCATGTTGGGCATCAGTCGGTAATTTAGATTCGCTGTTCCAGTCAGCGTTTTCCACAGCTGTACAGGGTATGATACATACCTGTAGCAGTTGTTCTCCGAGGACAGCAGGCTGATTGTTCTCACGACTGGGTGACGTCCGCGGCAGCCCCCACCAACCGGAAAGAAGCTTCGCGGGACGGTCGGCACGCAGGGCACGCCCACCGCGCATGCGCGGGCCGTCTTCCCGCCCGTGCGCGACCGCTCCCGCCAGTTGAATGACTAGCAAAAGATGAAACACACAACTCCAAAGGGGAGGAGGGAGGGTAGGTGAGAACAATCAGCCTGCTGTCCTCGGAGAACAACTGCTACAGGTATGTATCATACCCTTTCTCCGAGGACAAGCAGGCTGCTTGTTCTCACGACTGGGGTATCCCTAGCTCTCAGGCTCACTCAAAACAATAACCCAGGTCAATTGAACCTCGCAACGGCGAGGGTACAACAGAAATTGACCTACGAAGAACAACTAACTGAGAGTGCAGCCTGACCAGAATAAATTCGGGTCCTGGAGGGTGGAGTTGGATTTACACCCCAAACAGATTCTGCAGCACCGACTGCCCGAACCGACTGTCGCGTCGGGTATCCTGCTGGAGGCAGTAATGAGATGTGAATGTGTGGACAGATGACCACGTCGCAGCCTTGCAGATCTCTTCAATAGTGGCTGACTTCAAGTGAGCCACCGACGCTGCCATGGCTCTGACACTATGAGCCGTGACATGACCCTCAAGAGTCAGCCCAGCCTGGGCGTAAGTGAAGGAAATGCAATCTGCTAGCCAATTGGAGATGGTGCGTTTCCCGACAGCGACCCCTAGCCTGTTAGGGTCGAAAGAAATAAACAATTGGGCGGACTGTCTGTTGGGCTGTGTCCGCTCCAGATAGAAGGCCAATGCTCTCTTGCAGTCCAATGTGTGCAACTGACGTTCAGCAGGGCGGGTATGCGGCCTGGGGAAGAATGTTGGCAAGACAATTGACTGGTTAAGATGGAACTCCGACACCACCTTCGGCAGGAACTTTGGGTGGGTGCGGAGCACTACTCTGTTGTGATGAAATTTGGTATATGGAGCATGAGCTACTAGGGCTTGAAGCTCACTGATCCTACGAGCTGAAGTAACTGCCACCAAGAAAATGACCTTCCAGGTCAAGTACTTCAGATGGCAGGTATTCAGTGGCTCAAAAGGAGGTTTCATCAGCTGGGTGAGGACGACGTTGAGATCCCATGACACAGTAGGAGGCTTGATAGGGGGCTTTGACAAAAGCAAGCCTCTCATGAATCGAACGACTAAAGGCTCTCCAGAGATGGCTTTACCTTCCACACGATAATGGTAAGCACTAATCGCACTAAGGTGATTCCTTACTGAGTTGGTCTTGAGGCCAGACTCTGATAAGTGCAGAAGGTATTCAAGCAGGTTCTGTGCAGGGCAAGAGCGAGGTTCTAGGGCCTTGCTCTCACACCAAACGACAAACCTCCTCCACTTGAAAAAGTAACTCTTTTTAGTGGAATCCTTCCTAGAGGCAAGCAAGACCCGGGAGACACCCTCAGACAGACCCAACGCAGCGAAGTCTACGCCCTCAACATCCAGGCCGTGAGAGCCAGGGATTGAAGGTTGGGGTGCAGCAACGCTCCGTCGTTCTGCGAAATGAGAGTCGGAAAACACTCCAATCTCCACGGTTCTTCTGAGGACAACTCCAGAAGAAGAGGGAACCAGATCTGACGGGGCCAAAAGGGCGCTATCAGAATCATGGTGCCGCGGTCTTGCTTGAGCTTCAGTAAGGTCTTCCCCACCAAAGGTATGGGAGGATAAGCATACATGAGGCCGGTCCCCCAATGAAGGAGAAAGGCATCTGACGCTAGCCTGCCGTGTGTCTGAAGTCTGGAACAGAACAGAGGCAGCTTGTGGTTGGTCTGAGAGGCGAAAAGATCCACCGAGGGGGTGCCCCACTCTCGGAAGATCTTGCGTACCACTCTGGAATGGAGCGACCACTCGTGCGGTTGCATGACTCTGCTCAGTCTGTCGGCCAGACTGTTGTTTACGCCTGCCAGGTACGTGGCTTGGAGGAGCATGCCGAACCGGCACGCCCAACGCCACATCCCGACGGCTTCCTGACACAGGGGCGAGATCCGGTGCCCCCCTGCTTGTTGACGTAATACATTGCAACCTGATTGTCTGTCCGAATTTGGATAATTTGGTAGGACAGCCGATCTCTGAAAGCCTTCAGTGCGTTCCAGATCGCTCGGAGCTCCAGGAGGTTGATCTGTAGATCCTTTTCCTGGAGGGACCACAGACCCTGGGTGTGAAGCCCATCGACGTGAGCTCCCCACCCCAGGCGAGATGCATCCGTCGTCAGCACTTTCGAAGGCTGCGGAATTTGGAATGGACGTCCCAGGGTCAAATTGGTCCGGATGGTCCACCAGAGCAGTGAAGTGCGGCAACTGGTGGAGAGGCGGATGACATCTTCTAGATTCCCGGTGGCTTGGAACCACTGGGAAGCTAGGGTCCATTGAGCAGATCTCATGTGAAGACGAGCCATGGGAGTCACATGAACTGTGGAGGCCATATGACCCAGAAGTCTCAACATCTGCCGAGCTGTGACCTGCTGAGACGCTCTGGTCTGCGAAGCCAGGGCCAGGAGATTGGTGGCCCGCGCTTCGGGAAGGTAGGCCTGAGCCGTCTGGGTATTCAGCAGCGCTCCTATGAATTCCAGAGACTGGGATGGCTGGAGATGGGACTTTGGGTAATTTATCACAAACCCCAGCAGCTCCAGAAGTTGAATAGTGCACTGCATGGACCGGAGGGCTCCTGCCTCCGAGGTGTTCTTGACCAGCCAATCGTCGAGATATGGGAACACGTGCACTCCCAGCCTGCGTAGGTACGCCGCCACCACCACGAGGCACTTCGTAAACACTCGTGGGGCGGAGGCGAGCCCAAAGGGCAGCACACAATACTGAAAGTGCCGTGCGCCCAGGCGGAATCTGAGATACTGTCTGTGAGCTGGCAGTATCGGGATGTGAGTATATGCATCCTTTAAATCCAGGGAACATAGCCAATCGTTTTTCTGAATCATTGGCAGAAGGGTGCCCAAGGAAAGCATCCTGAACTTTTCTTTGACCAGGAATTTGTTCAGGCCTCTCAGGTCTAGGATGGGACGCATCCCCCCTGTTTTCTTTTCCACAAGGAAGTACCTGGAATAGAATCCCTGCCCTTCCTGCCCGGGTGGTACGGGCTCGACCGCATTGGCGCTGAGAAGGGCGGAGAGTTCCTCTGCAAGTACCTGCTTGTGATGGGAGCTGAAGGATTGAGCTCCCGGAGGACAATTTGGAGGCAGGGAGGCCAAATTCAGGGCGTATCCGCACCGCACTATTTGGAGAACCCACTGGTCGGAGGTTATGAGAGGCCACCTTTGGTGAAACAATTTTAACCTCCCCCCGACCGGCAGATCGTCCGGTACGGACACTTTGAGGGCGGCTATGTTCCCGTGGATCCAGTCAAAAGCCCGTCCCTGGCTTTGCTGTGGAGGCGCAGGGGGCTGCTTAGGCGCACGCTGTTGACGGGAACGAGCGCGCTGGGGCTGTCCCTGTGCCTGACGAGGCCTTCGGGCCGGCTGGTTGTACCTACGCTTTGCAAAAGAATAGGGTGCAGCCTGCCGGGCCCGGGAAAAACGTCCACCTGCTGAGGTGGATGCTGAAGGCGCCCGGTGGGAGAGCTTGTCGAGAGCGGTTTCCCGCTGATGCAGTTGGTCCACCATCTGCTCGACCTTCTCACCAAAAATGTTATCCCCCCGGCAAGGGACGTCAGCCAGTCTCTGCTGGGTGCGGTTGTCCAGGTCAGAGGCACGCAGCCATGAGAGCCTGCGCATCACTATACCTTGGGCCGCAGCACGAGATGCCACGTCACAGGTGTCAAAAATACCCCTGGACAGGAACTTTCTGCACGCCTTCAGCTGCCTGACCACCTCCTGATAAGGCCTGGACTGCTCCGGCGGGAGCTTCTCGACCAGGTCCGCCAGTTGTTGCACATAGGTCCGCATGTGAATGCTCATATAGAGCAGGTATGACTGGATGCGGGTCACGAGCATGGAGGATTGGTAGGCCTTCCTCCCAAACGAGTCCAGAGTGCGAGACTCCCGCCCCGGGGGCGCCGAGGCGGTATCCCTCGAACTCTGTGCCCTCTTGAGAGCAGAATCCACGACCGCTGAGTCATGGGGCAATTGGGGCCGCATGAGCTCTGGGTCAGAGTGGATCCTGTACTGGGACTCTGCTTTCTTGGGAATGGTGGGGTTAGTTAATGGTCGCACCCAGTTCCGGAGCAGCGTCTCCTTCAGGACATTGTGCAGCGGCACCGTGGAGGACTCTCTAGGTGGTGATGGATAGTCGAGGACCTCGAGCATCTCGGCCCTCGGCTCTTCCACAGAGACCACGGGGAAGGGAATGCTGATGGACATATCCCGCACAAAGGAGGCAAAGGAGAGACTCTCAGGAGGTGAGAGCTTCCTCTCCGGGGAAGGCGTGGGGTCCGAGGGAAGGCCCGTAGACTCCTCTGAGGAGAAATATCTAGGGTCCTCCTCTTCCCCCCACGAGTCCTCATCCTCGGTATCGGACATTAGCTCATGTAGCTGAGTCCTGTACCGGGCCCGGCTCGACGTCGAGGCCCCGAGGTCTCGGTGTCGTCGAGCGGTGGACTCCCGCGCCGGCGGGGACGGAGCTCCCTCCATCGACGTCGACTCCAGAGACCGGCACCGCAAGCGGCGGCGGTGTCGACAGCCCCGGCGCCGGGCTACAGCTCGCCGGCGCCACAGTCATCGGCGCCGAGGGCGCAAGCACCCCCGGCGCCGGCACAGCCTGGCGCATCAGCCCTTCCAGGATCCCCGGAAGGATGGCTCTGAGGCACTCGTCCAGGCCCGCTGCCGGGAAAGGCGGTGGGGCCGGTAAGGGTGTCGGTGCCGGAAGCTGCTGGGAGCCAGGAGACGGCACCGAGGTGCCGGAACCCCGACGCATCGGTACCTCCACAACCGACGGGGACCTCTCCTCTCGACGATGACGCTTCGGCGTCGACTCCTCATCGGGATGCACCGAGGGCGCCCGGTGACGACGCTTCTTGTCCTTTTTTCGATGCACGTCACCGGCGCCGGAGGGCATGGAGGAGGAGGAGGTCGATCCCCCTCGGTCTCGAGGTACCGGGTCAGACAGGGTTCGGTCCCGTGGCTCACGAGCTGAGGGAGTGACCGGGGCCGACTGCCCGCGCGGCCTCTCAACCCCACTCTCACCGGCGGGCCGACGGGACCTGTTCTCCTGGGGTCGCTGCCATCGGTGCCGATGTCTCGGGCATCGATACCGGTACCGAAGAACCGGCCTTCGATACCGATGCCGTCGAGGTCGACGTCGAGGGGCCGGCGCAAGTTCCAAAAAGACGGTCCCGCAGAACTTGCCTCGCAACCTGAGTCCGTTTCCGGAGACCAAGACACAAAGCACACGACTTGAGATTGTGCTCCGGCCCGAGGCACTGGAGGCACCAAGCGTGGGTGTCGGTCTGCGAGATCGGCCGGCCGCAGCGACCACACTTTTTAAAACCACTCGGGACCTTCGAGGACATCGACGGAAAAATCGCGTCGGCGAAGTCAAAGTCGTCAATGGTGGCTAAAATCACACCACGAAAAGGGAAAAACCGGACGGTAATCCGGAGCGAAGCAACGATCCGCGTAAACGCGGTCGAAAAATCCGGCGGCTGAAAACAGAGAGAGTGGCAAAAGCACAACTCTCTCCAGTCGCGGGAAAAAAGGAACTGGCGGGAGCGGTCGCGCACGGGCGGGAAGACGGCCGCGCATGCGCGGTGGGCGTGCCCTGCGTGCCGACCGTCCCGCGAAGCTTCTTTCCGGTTGGTGGGGGCTGCCGCGGACGTCACCCAGTCGTGAGAACAAGCAGCCTGCTTGTCCTCGGAGAAAGTTCTGTACATCTCCCCCTTAGTCATCTCATCTCCAGTTATCACCACAATAGCAGGGATCATCATTTATAATAAACTCAACAGATTTGTGGTATTGTACTGCACATCACAACAAGAGAATGGATTCATAAAAGGAGCAACAATCCACACAACCCTGTGGAACAATTATAGGCCTCATTAACACAATATTGCCTCAGTTTTGTGTCCACATTCATAGCCCATGTATGTATGGACTGAATGTTTATGGATAAACCACCACAGAAAATTATGGCTTTGACATATATGCCAGCCAAGTTAGAACAATGGCATACTACACACATACTTAATAAATGGACAGAAAGAACGCATACCCTATGCTATCTATTAAAATGTTTTATTGTGTACTGTGTTGACACTGTAATGTAGCATACTATGCCATACTTTGTACTGTTAAACATTTTACTGCTGTAATTGTCTATTGCTTGTGTTTGACTTATTCTTGCTGTACATCACCTTGAGTGAATTCCTTCAAAAAGGCGGTAAATAAATCCTCATAAATAAATGGCCCTGCATTTATGTCACTTTTAATAAATTAGAGTTCAAGGAGGATCTTTTACAAACTGACAAACAGGAGAATGTTATTGCATAAAGGTGGCTCCTAAAATATTCATGCTGAGGATTCTAGCATGTAATACTAATTCGCTCTGAATCACTAAACTAAGCAGACAGGATGTGAAAGGCATTGCCTGGTTACACAGAAGCAACCAAATGGGTTCAGGTTTACAAAGTCCTTCTATGTCACAGGAAAGTCCCTGCAACTAAATTCTTATCAAGCCTGAATTTTCCAAGTTTATCATGTTGCTAATAGTTCATGATCTGCTAAGTGCTACAGTTCAAGTTGTCAGACTATACTCATTGCACTTTAAATACAAACACCTGTCTCTAAAAGAGCCAGAACTCACCTTGTTGGCTGAGAGACTGTTCAAAAACTGATTTATAGAGGCTTCGGAACGAGGCACTGAGATCTTCAAAGTTATATTCAGAGAAAAGCGTTTTGTCTCGCTCTGGCATGCTATATTGTGGCTGCTGCTGCTGAGGTGTTAGTGACTGAGAGACTGGCTCTGGATGGCTTGTTACCTAACATTAAAAAGAAAACACCACTGACATGGGAGCACTTTTTAATTAAACAACCACTGCTATTTAATTAAACTACTACTGACATGGGATGGTGTTTTAATTAAACTACTATTACTATTAATTATTTATGGAGCAACACAAAATATAGGAAACACTGTACAGACAACTTAAGAAACAGTCACTGCTTTATGGAGCTTATAATCTAATGAAAGCACAAAATAAAGATAAATAAAATGTTTTAAAGGTTTAGGGCCTTATTCTATAAAGGAGCATAAATTCAAGAGCAAAACCTTTATAGAATAAGGCCCTCAGTGTCAAATGCGAGGCTGGCTGTGGAGAACACATTTATTTATTTATATTTGTATCCCACATTTTCCCACCTATTTGCAGGCTCAATGTGGCTTACATAATTCCGTAAGTGGTGATTACCAGTTCTGGATAAGAGAAATACCTCTCGATACCCTGTCCTCACTTGGATTCCAGGGCTCTGTCCTTTCCTGGTTCTCTTCCTACCTCTCCCTGCGCACCTTTAGTGTTCACTCTGGTGGATCCTCTTCTACTTCTATCCCTCTGCCTGTCGGCGTATCTCAGGGTTCTGTTCTTGGTCCCCTCCTCTTTTCTATCTACACTTCTTCCCTTGGTTCATTAATCTCATCCCATGGCTTTTCCTACCATCTCTATGCTGATGACTCCCAAATCTACCTTTCTACCCCTGATATCTCACCTTGCATACAAACCAAAGTTTCAGCGTGCTTGTCTGACATTGCTGCCTGGATGTCAACTCCACCTGAAATTAAATATGACCAAAACCGAGCTTCTCATTTTCCCCCCCAAACCCACCTCCCCGCTCCCCCCGTTTTCTATTTCTGTTGATGGCTCTCTCATTCTCCCTGTCTCCTCAGCTCGAAACCTTGGGGTCATCTTTGACTCTTCTCTCTCCTTCTCTGCTCATATCCAGCAGACCGCCAAGACCTGTCATTTCTTTCTTTACAACATCCGTAAAATCCGCCCCTTTCTTTCCGAGCACTCTACCAAAACCCTCATCCACACCCTTGTCACCTCTCGTTTAGACTACTGCAATCTGCTTCTTGCTGGCCTCCCACTTAGTCACCTCTCCCCTCTCCAGTCGGTTCAAAACTCTGCTGCCCGTCTCATCTTCCGCCAGGGTCGCTTTACTCATACTACCCCTCTCCTCAAGACCCTTCACTGGCTCCCTATCCGTTTTCGCATCCTGTTCAAACTTCTTCTACTGACCTATAAATGTACTCACTCTGCTTCTCCCCAGTATCTCTCCACACTCGTCCTTCCCTACACCCCTTCCCGTGCACTCCGCTCCATGGATAAATCCTTCTTATCTGTCCCCTTCTCCACTACTGCCAACTCCAGACTTTGCGCCTTCTGTCTCGCTGCACCCTACGCCTGGAATAAACTTCCTGAGCCCCTACGTCTTGCCCCATCCTTGGCCACCTTTAAATCTAGACTGAAAGCCCACCTCTTTAACATTGCTTTTGACTCGTAACCACTTGTAACCACTCGCCTCCACCTACCCTCCTCTCTTCCTTCCCGTTCACATTAATTGATTTGATTTGCTTACTTTATTTATTTTTTGTCTATTAGATTGTAAGCTCTTTGAGCAGGGACTGTCTTTCTTCTATGTTTGTGCAGCGCTGCGTACGCTTTGTAGCGCTATAGAAATGCTAAATAGTAGTAGTAGAGGGACAGAGTGGGTTAGGTTACAAGAGGAAAGTTCGTCTTAGATAAGAGCTGAAGGTAATAGGTTAAACTTCATTCATGACAAAATTAGCTTGAACAATTAGGATCATTAAACTACAAATCAAGATAATTTAGCAAAAACAGTTAAGATATAGAGAATACATGTTGTATAGATACGTTTTGTTAATTTGCATTTAAGATGTTTTATTAGTGTATGCTTTCTTAAATAAATGAGTTTTCAATAGTTTACGAAAGTTCACTATGTCGTGTGTTATTTTTATGGATTTTGGTAATTCATTCCACGTAGCTACTTACCTGTAAGCACAGCAGAATAAGAAGCCACATGGTGGTGACATCAGTGCTGATATCAGAAAGTTTCTGGAAAGCTGAGTGAAGCTTACAAAAGCTTTACGGAGCATTCACGTGAATTTCTATTCTGCTACTCCAAGTGGAGCCTCCCTCAGTTTCATAAAAGCTTAAAGGATGACAATTCCAAGGGAGGAGGGTGACTTTCTGTTGTTTCTTGCCCAACATTGCTTTCTCAAAGGGCAAAGAGGGTCTATGCAAGTCATACATCTGGCAATCCTCAACTTAGTACTGAAATAAAATTTTTTTTTAAAAAGCAGAAGGGCAGCAAAAAGCCACCAAAGGGAAAGGGAACTGGGACTTGATATACCGCCTTTTTTGAGGTTTTTGCTACTACATTCAAAGCGGTTTACATATATTCAGGTACTTATTTTGTACCAGGGGCAATGGAGGGTTAAGTGACTTGCCCAGAGTCACAAGGAGCTGCAGTGGGAATCAAACTCAGTTCCCCAGGATCAAAGTCCACTGCACTAACCACTAGGCTACTCCTCCATTCATTCCACCAATAAGAGCCAACCTCATCAGTGATGTCACAATGGCTTGATTGCCTGATACTTGGCTCACTTCTGATATTGTGATGTCATAAGGGAAAGGGGGAAAGGGAACTGGGACTTGATATACCACCTTTCTGAGGTTTTTGCAACTACATTCAAAGCGGTTTACATATATTCAGGTACTTATTTTGTACCAGGGCCAATGCAGGGTTAAGTGACTTGCCCAGAGTCACAAGGACAGCAAATCTGGCTTTCTTACTTTAATTTTTTTTTTTTTTACAGAAGACACCCAGAATTGCAAATGCAAATTGAACAATAAGCCAGTTATCAATAATTGTGTGCTACCAACCAATGTTAATTGTCATTCATTAAAATTTTCATGCGTATCTGGCTTCACACTATTCCTTAATTTTGTGGTTGTCCTGTCTAGGAGAACCATGTCCTCTTTCTGGATTTGAGTTAGATTCTGTTTTTGTGCCAGTGGTTTTCTTGCTTCGTAGTTTAGGGGTGATTTTGGATACAGGTTGCTGCTATGGTTAAGGTTATTTTCCTTAAACTGTGGATGATATCTAGACTTCGGACATTTTTTTTCCATGGAGAATTTTCGTACTGTGCTGCAGAGTTATGTGTCACCTTTTCAGTATTGTAATGCTTTGTTGTGCAGTTTGCCGCGTACAATTTTGCAGGCCTTGCAGATTGCACAGAACTCTGCTACAAGGGTTCTTTTGAATTTGGTTCAGGAGGCGCATATTATGCCTCAGTCGAGGTTGTCGCATTGGTTGCCTGTGGTACAGCGTATTGAATTTAAAGTTTTGTTATTGGTGTTTCAAGCGTGGCAGGGTGTTGCTGCCTTAGTGTGCAGTTTGCAATCTTATTGTTCTTCTTGGGCATTATGGTCTCAGAACCAGAATTTGTTGGTCATGCCATCTTTTCATCTGGTATGTTTGGAGGAAATTCGTAGTCGAGTTTTTTAAAAATTGCCGGTCCTCGTTTGTGGAATTCGTTACCATTTGTTATGCGCCAGTCGGCATCTGTTCTCCAGTTCAAGAAATTGCTAATAACCTGGTTATTTCCTAGGACATTTGGCTGATGGTGGCTCTCAGTTTTTAGAGTTTGTGATTTGTAAGACTGTGTATTATTTGTGCTTTTTGAAAAATGAGTATTTTATTGTACCTCACCTAGATGTTTGGATAGGCGGGTTATAAATGTAACAAATAAACAAATAACGTATGGTACCTAACTCTACTAGTGCATAACTCAAAAAGGAGTATGTCAGGAGCATTCTGAAAAGTCGCACTCAGTATTACAGAATACGGCCTCAGTGCGTCTAACTTGGGCCACAGCATTTACACCAGCTTTCAGCAAGCGTAAGTCTGGCACCTAAAGCTAGGCGTGGGAATCAGCACTAAGCATGATTCTATAAAGGGCGTGGGAATCCACCCTACATTTTCTGAGTGTTTATTTTTATATATGTACATGCTGAGGTGATTTTATAAGCATCCACTTTAGACGTGACTTCAGTATGTAGAACAGTATTTTTACATGCCAAAGTTCCCTTATAAAGCATGCAAGCATTCCCCTTCTTCTAATTCCCAATATAATAACATGGACAAAACATACAGCAAAACAGTCCAGAAACTACATGTGGGGAAGGTAATCTTTAAAGTGCCTGATATTCAAAATTTACTTATCCTGACAGTATCTATTATCCAGATAAGAGCTGCTGACTGGAGCCATCTATTGATTTTCTATAGAACTATTTAAATAACGCTGCTGAAAAGCCTTACAGACTATTTTGGCATTATCCAGGAGCAGACTGAAGGTGAAGCCAAAAGTTAACAGGTTAGCAGTGATATTCAGTCTGCTAACTGGCATCTAGATAAAGTTCAGACAGCAAAAAAGCTCCATATCACCACTGTCCGGAAAGAGGTGCTAGTTACTGCTTTATCTAGATATCTAGCACTGACACTGAATATCTGAGGGCCGGGGTATTTTTTGGACGTCACGGCCAGCGTTAAAAACCACCGACCATAGCAGTTGAATACTAACCCAAAGGTGTTTTATGTTAGCAAACATATTCACTTGCATAAAATAACATTTTGAAAAGTGTCCACCTTCAGCGTGTATAACTTTATCTACAGGGGGAAAAAAGTATGCACACTGGAAGCAGGTGAGAGACAAGTGGAGTGAAAGTCAGGAAACAGAAACTACAAGTGGTGATTTGATTTTCAAATCCCTGACAACCTGACCCACGCAAATAGGTGCAAAATGGATCTTCCCTTTGAAAATGAGCTTGCAGACCTTAACACCCATATGGAAATGGAAAACTACTCCCTATATGACTTGAAAATCATGAAGCAAGTTTATAGATACAACACAAAGGTCTCATTTTCAGGAAATGTCCCATCTCTTTTTGACACTTTTCTTATTCACAGTTTATCTGCACTACATAAATCAAAGTGTAGAAAAAATACTGTTGTATGACAGTGGAATTTGTCTGTCAAATTCACTAGCTTTCATCGTTTAAAAAAAACAAACACTCGCATCCAGATGAGGTAAATACCACAAGAACTGTTTTACCCATCCCTTTCTCTCCTCTTTTTAACTTGCATCAGACATACTGAAAATATCTCTCTATATAAAACGCACCTCCAACGTTCGAATGAAGCCTCACTTACCCAACGTTCCAAAAGTGAAGGGGGTGAGATCGCTTTGTGTCTGCCCCGCCCACGCGTCAAACTTGACGTCGAGGGCAGAGCGTCAGGGAAGGAGGCGGTGCTCCTGACATCTCTAGCCTTCCCTTCGCTGTGTTCCGCATTCTTCTGACGTCAAGGATGACGTCAGAAGAAGGCAGAACACAGCAAAGGGAAGGCTAGACGTCGGGAGCGCCGCCTCCTTCCCTGACGCTGCCGGAACCGCCACGGAGGTAAATTTAAAAAGAAAAAAAAAGAGATGTTGGGGGGAGAGAAGAGGGTGGGCAGTAAAGTTTAACAATGGGAGCGGGAGGGCAGGGGAGAAACGACAGCATGGATGCGAAGGGGGGGGGCATGGATGCGAAGGGGGGGGGGGGAGAAGAGGCCGGGCCAGGCTGGGACATGGGAGAGAGAGGAGCATGGATGCGAGGGGGGGAACATGGAAGGGAGAGAGGGGAATTGCTGGAAAAGGATGAATGGAGGGGGCAGGGGACAGAGGAGCATGGATGGGCATAGATTGGGAGGGCAGGGCTCAGGGAGAGAGGGGAATTGCTGGAAAGGGATGAATGGAGGGGGCAGGGGACATAGGAGCATGGATGGGCATGGATTGGGAGGGCAGGGCTCAGGGAGAGAGGGGAATTGCTGGATAGGGATGAATGGAGGGGACAGATGGGCATGGATGGGGAGGGCAGGGCTCAGGAAGAGAGGGGAATTGCTGGATAGGGATGAATGGAGGGGACAGATGGGCATGGATGGATATGGATTGCAGGGCAGGGCTCAGGGAGAGAGGAGAATTGCTGGATAGGGATGAATGGAGGGGGCAGGTGACAGAGTAGCATGGATGGGCATGGATTGGGAGGGCAGGGCTCAGGGAGAGAGGGGAATTGCTGGAAAAGGATGAATGGAGGGGGCAGGGGACAGATGGGCATGGATTGGGAGGGCAGGGCTCACACTCTCTCTCATATACAATGTCTTTCTGACTCACACTCTCACACACTCTGTCTCACACTGTATCACATTCACTCTCTATGTGCCACACAGTCACTCACACACTCGCTTGGTCTCATACACTCACTCTCACAGAGAATCTGTCTCACACACACACTCTCTCTCTCGCACACACACACACACTCTCTCTCACACTGTGTCTCACATACACACTTGCACACACTCTCATTCTCACACACACACACTCACACCCAGACTCACTCTCTCTCTCACACACACACACTCACTCACACTTTCACTCTGTCTCTCACACAGTCACTCTCACATACACTCTCCCAAACATACACACTCCGAGGAAAACCTTGCTAGCGCCCGTTTCATTTGTGTCAGAAACGGGCCTTTTTTACTAGTAAAACTAAAAATGATACATATTCCAAGCAGTAAGACACACAAGACTTACAGCACTTAGATCTTTGATATTATTGTGATCAATACTGTTTCTTCATATTTTTATCTGAGGCTATATCAGACACAGGACTTAAATTGAAAGTAACTGTGCATTTCATAAAGATCATTTCTAGAACAGGGTTTTGATGCCACTGAAACATAGGGTAGAAAGAGAACTTGAAAAACGGTCCAATGCCTGGAGGTACTTTGCACAATATGTACTATGGGATTATCATCTCAAACCTTTCAGCTTTTTCCAGAATACAAGCTCCCACAATGCAAGAAGCATGCATTGGGCAAAATCAATTCAATCAGGCTACACAGGCTTTTTATTTTTCTTTTAAGAGGCAGCCTTGCACAATTCAAAGCATATTCAGATCTGTTTACTTTTGTTACAAGTTTTTGATTATGTGCTATAGAATAAAATGACTAGATTTACAAAGGCTTACCGGCGTGTAGCTATGCACACTACCAACACTGTTCAAGTTAACAGATGCCAGGCTCTGGTCAGAGAGGCTGTTGTTAAGGCTACTGCGTGGACTGTCACTGCCATCCTGATCTGTATTATAGAATGTTACCTGGAAGAATTAAAGATGAGAAATGTTTCATTAGACAAGTGAACTACAACCAGTAGCACATGCAACATTCACTAAAAGAAATAAAGCAAATACAACAGAACTTTAGTCATTGACACATAAACCTAATAGTAAAGAAAACAACATTGGGAAGAGAGAAAATTGTTCTTTTTAGGATCTACTCATGTTTCAGAATTTTAAGTGCTTAATTTCTTTTTTAATTTTATAAAAGTTTGATCTCTCTCCAGACCTCAATGAAATGTCCATGGCTACATACCATTTATCGTTTAATGTACTTGATATACTGTCTTAGTTGTCAGACAAATCAAAGAGTTAACAATAAAAAAACAATGATTACAAATGGAAAACAACTCCACAGATTGATAGGAAAGCAACAATTACTCGACAAAGAGAAGAAACCATCCATACATCTGCAGTCTTGCACTCTACCATCATGATCCCATCATTCCAGGTAGATGGCAGAGGTTGTATAATACACAACAACAAATAGACAAATTCCATATATTAAAACAAACTTGTCAGCCAACATGCTGAGACCCTGGACTACTCCCTCCTAGTGCCAAACAGTGGAACCACCACAACCAGAACCTGAGGCTTCACCTCACCCAGAAAACTTCTCTACAATATTACAGCTACCTGCACTGCTATTTCCACCACTTTCACCTAACCTAGTCTCCTACCTAGAAACTCAGCCAATCTCTGGAACCAAATACGCCTTAAAATCTTCTTCCTAAACATCAAGAAGTTCAATTACTTTCTTACTTCCAACAGATTATTCCACAAGTCTGATATCAACCACAGGGAAAGCGCCACCTCTAACACAAGATGACCTCAGAATAAGAGTTATATGAACTTAGCTGGAGCCCAACTCTCTACCAGAAACAGTCATCACAGCTTTTAATTAGCTTACATCTGTCAAAAAAAGAGAAAGGTAAAGCCCTTCCAAATCACTCATCTCGTAACAAACTGATATCCTGACATACACAGTGTAACAACCCCAGGAGCATGTAATATTCAAGCCACAGTGATAAATGAATTTGGATGTTGTCAGTATGCATGCTGTTCACCTATTCCAGGTACGACAAACTCATAACTAATGATGGACTGCTATGGCATTGATGGGATCCAGTAAAATATTTGTCCTCTCTATTCTTCCGACTACAATTACTTAGGAGCCAAGTATACGTTATCTAATTAACCAGATGTTACATTTAGAATGCACATTGGATACTACGACGCGAGCCACATAGAACTTCCCTATAGGCTACATGTAAACCATTCTGCTGTTAAACAAGGAACACTTCACAATCGTAACAGGGATCAGGATCTAAGACAGCAGACATTAAGATCTCTCTTATCATATTAGCAAGACGGATGAACACCTAACTTGTATTCCTGAACCTCTAAAAAGATGTAGTAGAATGCATTTGATAGTTATATGAAAGTGTTCTGCCCCCACATTCATGGAGGCAGGGTATATTATGATGTATATTTAATATGAGTATTATCTGTAATTAACTGCATTGTTTAATAGGTATCACTGTGTATTAGGACTGCTTTTCTTATAGTTTGCAGTTCATGTGATTGACTCCTTATAAGCTTTACCTATTGGCTGTTAGCTCTGAGCTAGGGCCACCCTCCCTCTCTGCCCCTGTGGGCTGTGTGAGAGAGTCCATTCTTCCCAGCATGCTTTTGTGATCAGCAGCTGTTCTAGGGGCTGATCTCTCCTTAATCTACTGTAATTCCATCAAGATTTTTCACCATTCTCCAGGACATCTCCTCAAGCAATCTTACCCCACATTATTCCTCATTTTCCCTCATTTATGTTATCTGAGTTCTCCCCCTTAGTTTCCTTGAGTGTTACAGCTTTCCCTCTCAGCTGGGCTAAGGTTCTGGCTATCTCCTTGCCTCTGAGATGGCTAGATACAGACTCTATGGGCATAAGTCCACAATTCTTTTACAAGCAACTAAATTGGATGGATTTTCTTTGTTTATTCTGAGTACTAAACAATAAAGAAGGTTTGTTAAGAACTGAGAGTCTACTGGTGAAGCTTCTGCTTGAGGATGGTTTATGCTGGCTGTTTAAGCTACACTATACTTTGCCTAGAACAGTACAAAAAGAAAAAGACATCTAATATGCAAACACTACAGTTTCAAATTCCCTTTAACTTAAAAATCTATCATATTATACTCTAAGCAGAAAGGAAGCAATTCTGTACAGGTTGCCTGAAGTCAGGCGCCTAAAAGTGTGTGTGCTAAATGTGAATTCTATGAAGACAATACGCACATAATTGCCATTTACACACTTAACTTTAGGTGCGACCACTAACACCATATCAAAGGCTGGTGGTGTAAATGCTTGTGACTAAATGCTGTCAATTACACATGGAACCGACAGTATTCTAAAAGTTTAGCACGTGTTTGGCACGCCTCTGGCCCTTCTCACAGTAAGCGCTATAGAATTTAGGTGCTAACATAGAACAGCGCTTAAGTGCAGTTATATGCATAACTGCTAATTATTGCCAATTAACTCCACTAACTATGAACTGGTCATTAGTACCAATTTGTGCCTTATTAATCAATTAAATTATTTGCATAACAACAGTATTCTACAAACCTACAAGCACAAATTTGTGCACTAAGCAAAATGTGTGCGCAAGATGATAGAATTAGGGGGAAGTGTCATGGCTCTTTTCAAAATAGTCCTTTGTACAGGAACTATCAAGGTCATACTCAAAAAGGGACCTGATCCAAAGCGACTTTCGCTGTATCATTCTGTGATTAGTTCAATTTAGTTTATTAAAATTTGACATATGCTTAGCCTGTTAGGATCGAAGTGGTGTGCAATAATAAATAAAACAAAGTTAAAACAGAAAGGAACTCCAAATAATGTACAAGAAAGTAAACAACCATTCATACTACAAGAGTCAAAAGCAATTTTAAAAATTGAGTCTTCGGTAGTGTTTTAAATCTCATTAAGAGACTCTTGGCACAGACAGTCATTGGAATCTTGGAACCCAATTCCAATGACAAGGAGCCAGAAAAAAAAAAAAAAGTCGACTCTTGGCTAACAACTCACATGCTTTGGAAGGGTGAGCTATTACCATCCAGAAATCTGTTAAACACCTGAGAGGACTATTGGGCATGTAAGACAACGTTAATGATGTTAGAACTTGGGATCTGATCACAGTAGGCTTAGTGAGCCAGCACAAGAATGTTTTAAAAGAATACAGGACTCTTTTGGCAACCTTCAGTCCAAAGGAAGCAACGTACATGAACTTCAGATATCAAAGGCATAATAAGTGATCTCACGTACACCACCCTCTGGATAATTTTTATGATGGCTCAATAAAAGGTATCAATGAATCCATTTTTTCCAGAACTAATACAGTTATTATAAATCTGCACTATGGTTTAAAAGCAAGCCTCCTGAGTGAACTGAATTCTATTACCATTATGAAGACACAAAATGCAGTATTTCTGGAGCATGCTAAAACGTGTGATGAATGGCAATAATGGATCACTTCAAAAATAATTGCTTGCTGGAGACAGAATGGCAGAGGAAGGCATGAGAGCTGCATGCAAAATTCATGCTTCTGTACAGCCACACTCTGAAAATATGGCACAGAAGTCTGATTTTCCTATTTATGATGGAGATTCTTATATACTTTAGGGATTTTTGTTTCATATAAACGCAAAATAATCATCATGTGAAACCACCCAAAGCAACTTTTAAATGATCTGTCTATAGTATTCCTTGGACTTGAATAGAATACAGTACTTCTAAAATATAATGCTTATCAAAATGTAGTTTGGTAGAAATAAAATGCAAAAAGTAAGACTTAAAAATGAGCTTTCATGCTTACTAAAATTCACACTGCCTATGCAGCAATCCTCAAAGCTTACATTTTTAAACATTACTTAGGTAGGTGGAAAAGGTATCAATCTCTATTCCGCTTTCTCATTGATTTTGTGCTAACTAGTAATGATACTTATATACTAGGATGAACAGAGTCTGAAGTACTTTTGAGACCTAACTCTGAGGAGGAATACCCTAATTAATGGTTAGTGCAGTGGCCTGAGCACCAGGTTTGATTCCCATTGCAGCTCCTTGTGACTCTGAGAAAGTCCTTTAATCCTCCGCTTCCCCAGGTACAAAAAAAAAAAAAAAATAGTACCTATATATACTATGTAAACCGCTTTGATTGTAACCACAGAAAGATGGTATATCAAAAATCCCATCCCCGTTCTCTTTAGAAGGAAAACAAAATCTTCTTTTGATGCCTAATTATGGCAACAGTTCATACAAAGTAGAAAGATTGCTACTTTAGACAATAATAAAGATGAATAAATACAAAAAAAATTCTTATCACACACAACTCTGCTCAAACAGTTTTACAATCATAAAAAGCAAACAACCCTTTGATTACTGTTCAATTTGTTTTGGGTACACAGAAATAAAGCAATAGAAATGCCTAAGTCAAGACGCAAAAAATCTTGAACACTAATTATCATCCAGATGCATAAAGATGCCATTGCTAGGGTCTAGGAAGAGAGAGCAGAGTTACTCACCTGTAGTAGTTGTTCTCCAAGGACAGCAGTATGAATATCCACACTGAGGATATCATCCAACAGAGCCCGGAACAGCAAATGCTTGGAAGCAGCCCACTGCATATGTGTCTTCCCGTAGACATGCTCAGTCTAGTATAATAGCTAACAGAACACTACTCTTTATTGTATTTTAAGTGCAATAATCTTTTATAATTGCTTTGCTGGCTCTTAAGAACCCCTCACAAAGGCTCTGTATGTCGAAACACACCCCGTGTCGGGTTGGTATGTCAGTACTTCTCTTCTAAAGAATAAACTTTGGTCTCCTTGGACTTTGTGGCTGGCTTATTCCTCTTCTTTTGCAGTTCGTGCGGTTTTGCGGAAGATTTGTGCTGTTTTTGTTTTTCAGAATACAGATATTCATCATGCTGTCCTCGGAAAACATCTGCTACAGTTGAGTAACTTTGCTTTCTACGAGGAGAATCAGGATAATATCTCCACATAGATGGAAATTCTTAGCTACCAAGATGTTCTAAATAAAAGGGTAAAGAAGAGCCCTGCAACAGGAAAGGCTTAACAACCAAACAGAGAACTATAACTTGTTCTTGGAAGTTTCTTATTGTCTTTCTCTCTCTCTCTTTTTTTTTTTTTTTTAACAGTCAGGAACATAAACAAATGGGCCTATGAGGGTGAAGTTGGATTCTAGACCCCAAATAAATTCTGAAGGACAGACTGAACTGGTTGTCACCTTGGGAATCTTTTTCTAGATAGAACTGAAAAGTGAATGTATGAACTGAAGACCATGTTGCATCTCTGCAAATTTCCTCTATGGAGGTTGACCTCAAGCAGGCTATGAAAGCAGCCACGGCCCTTAAGAGAAGTGAAAATTATTTATTTATTGTTGCATTTGTATCCCACATTTTCCCACCTATTTGCAGGCTCAATGTGGCTTACAATGTTCCGTTATGGCCTTTGCCATTCCAGAATAAAAGATAGTAATTGGTGTTACATAGAGAACATAAATGACATGATAGAATTAAGCAGTTAAGCAAACAGATAAAGGGAGAAAACAATTCAGAATATAAGGTAAAGTGGTGATACGATTACATTTACAATTATTGATCATTGTGGTATGCCTTGTTGAAGAGATTGGTCTTCAGAGATTTACGAAAGTTAATTAAATTGTACATTGTTTTTAGGTTACGTGGCAATGCATTCCACAGCTGTGTACTCATGTAGGAAAAGCTGGACGCATGTGTTAGTCTGTATTTTAGTCCTTTACAGCTGGGGAAGCGTTCCTGGGTGACAAGTCAACTAGGTCTAACATGTAGGCCGGCACATCTCTGTGAATGATTTTATGAACAAGAGTGCAGACCTTGAACGCGATACGTTCTTTAAGTGGAAGCCAATGTAGCTTTTCTCTTAGGGGTTTTGCATTTTCATATTTTGTTTTTCCAAATATGAATCTGGCTGCAGTGTTCTGGGCTGTTTGAAGTTTCGTGATGATTTGCTCTTTACAACCAGCTTAGAGTGCATTGCAGTAATCTAGGTGACTCAGCACCATTGACTGTACCAGGTTGCGAAAGATGATCCTTGGGAAGAAAGGTCTTACTTTTTTAAGTTTCCACATTGAATGGAACATTTTCTTGGTTGTGTTCTTCACATGACTTTCAAGTGTAAGATTTCGATCAATGGTAACTCCAAGAATTTTCAGGGTGTCTGAAACGGGAAGGGAAAAGTTTGGTGTGGTTATGGTGGTGAATTTGCTTGTGTTATGTTGTGAATAAGACGTTGTTTTTTTGTTCTGCATTAAGTTTCAACTGAAATGCATCCGCCCATGAATGCATGATTTGGAAGCTTTGGTTATTATTATTATTAGCATTTGTATAGCGCTACCAGACGCACGCAGTGCTGAACACCTGATGTCATTGATGTCATTGGTGATTTCCTTTACATCATGTTTGAACGGGATGTAGATTGTGATGTCATCTGCCTATATATATGGGTTGAGGTTTTGATTGGATAGTAACCTGGCCAAGGGGATCATCATAAGTTGAAGAGGGTCAGTGAAAGGGGAGATCCTTGAGGGACTCCACATTCAGGTGTCCATGGGGCTGATGTAGTCGAGTTAGATATCACTTGGTATGATCTTGTGGTCAGGAAGCCTCTAAACCAATTAAGAACGTTACCTCCAACTCTGAAGTATTCTAGGATGTTTAGTAGTATTCCATGGTCAACCATGTTGAAAGCACTGGACATGTCGAATTGTAGGAGAAGTATGTTATTGCCGGTTGCAATAGCTTGTTTAAATTTCATCAGGAGAGTAACTAGTACTGTTTCGGTGCTGTGGTTAGACCAAAATCCTGATTGGGAGTCGTGAAGTATTGCAAATTTATTTAAGTAATTGGTGAGCTGCTTGGTCACCATACCTTCTTGGCCTCCACCTGGAGTCCCTCAGGGATGACAATAATGATGGATCGTTCCTCACCCTCAAGAGAGGATCAGAGGATGCACCATCCTAGCTGCCACTATTGACACTCAATGTCAAGGAAGGTGGACGCCCTTTCAATGCCAATGCTCCCCCAGTGTCCGATGCAGCTCCCGGAGCCACTGAGAGAGATACCTCCAATCCTGAACTCAATAGACTGGTCTTCTTGGAACCAAAAATCTGTTCATGCTACTTCTCTCAATCTTTAATACTGCTTCCTAACATCAGTATTTACAAGAGGAAGGGGGCCCCAGACACTGCAGGCATCAATTATGGGTGCCCATGAGGGGGACATTGTCCTGTTGCACTGAGTGCACGTCTTGAAACCACTGGGAGTTTTCTGGCACACGTCAACAAAAATAGCCGAGGTGAAATCAAACGGCTTGATGGTGAAAAAAATACCTAACCAGATGCTCGACGCCTAAGGGAGCGTAGTGAGCTGCAAAAAAATAAAGAAAACTTAATTGCTGAAAAATGTAACTACTGAAACTAAATACAGTAGAGAAGCACTGCCCCACATGAGACACTAACAAAAAAACAAGTACGGCAGATAGGACTGCGAACCGTGGAGAAGTCACTGTCTGAGACACCAGTGTGGGGAGAGACCAAAAAACACATCCTCACTGCTCTGCAGAAAAAAACAGGACTGAGCTGGACATGTGCACGCACAGTTGGCTGCTTTCAAAAGCTTCCAGAAGAATCCTGTGGAGTGCTTGCTGTGCCATGCTCCATCAGCATGACATCACCCATCCATGTGGAGATATCATCCTACTTGTCCTTGGAGAAATACCTGTGATAAGAATCCAGGCAGAGATATGGCTGCTACTGCCATCACTATTGGAGCCCGGCCTGCTCCCTCACACCTGTCAAAAAAATTAAGACACAATGACTGCTGCCACCAGTGAATTTCAGGGACAGAGATGATTATGTCATCAACTTATGGTAACTTGGGCCCAGGAAAAGTGCAGCTACTGCTTCTGTTGACTTGACACAGGAACGACACAACTGCTGATGCAGAAGGGGACACCATGACCAGTGCTGCTGGGGTGCAGAGAGGAAGACTGAAGTGGGTGGGAGTGTCTGGAGTAAGACTGGATGGTATTGGGGTGGGGGGGGGGGGGGGGGGGAGAAGAGTAAAGAGTACCTGGAATGGAAGAAACAGGGATGGGATAATTACCTAGAGGAAAAAAGGAAGCAGGGAAAAAAGCTGGAAGACAAATGTTGGATGTGATGGGGATACTGCCAAGAAGGAGGAGAAAGAATACGATAGCAAACAGCAGAAAAACAATGGAAACATTTTTCTATAGCTCTTAAAAATGGTTTGGTTGGCAATTATATTTTTTAAATGTTTTCCACCTCTGATCATGTAGATGGACACAACCCACCAGTTTCTTCTGCAGAGGCTAAGGAAAAGCTCACTATCTTTTACAGTAGCTGCAACTGATCACCAAACACAATAGCATTTTAATATAATAAATTTTGCAACAGCTTTCTCACATTCACACCAATGAGTTTTCACACTCTTTTGTTAAATATATCCGGGGAACCTGTGTTATAATTCTTCCTAATTCTATTAGTTAAGTAACATTTTTATCTTCTATTTTTAGTTCATAATATGAATTCTCCCAACACTGTGTTCAATGCTATTCTTTCAAAACATTTATTTAGTCTGCACTCTAAATTTTATTATTTTTAAAACCAAAATTCTAAGTATTTTGAAGAAAAATCAATTAATTTAGGGTACATAATATCTCTAAGGAAAGATAAATTATAGGGGGAGAGACTACACACTCTACGTTTCCAGAATTCACTATTCTTGGGCAGACACTGTGGCAGAGAACATTTTTATGTAATTAATAGCGGACAGAAACATTCCAACCCATGCATAAATTAGGCAGCACAAAGGTCCACAGGGTCCTGTGAGATGTTTTCCAAATCCCAGCAGGACACTTTTCTTTTCATGGAGACAGGATAGCACTGGATCTTGCTACTTAAGATTTTTCATCTCAGAGATTGAGAGAATAAAGGCTAGTTACTAATGTGCACAATTGCCAATGAAGGAGAAATTATGTCTTATCTGATAATTGTCTTTTCTTTAGTCAACATCACCATTCTGAACCAGAAGGTTATCCCTTCTCACCAGAAGATGGAGATAGAGAAAACGGAATCCAGTGACATCACCAGCTATAATGTGTGGTGCTCTCTGGAACAATCCAGTATGTATTTGCCTAAGCAGCAGAAGGTCCCTTTTTGTAACGCACCCAGCCCCATCAACCACTACAGCTGCAATAAGCAAGCGAGCAAAACACCCAGAGAAACCATGTCCCTCCATAGACAGAAGAAGATTTTCTACCCAGCGGCAGAGGCTTGTCACCTCCAGGGCCACCACCTGACTCCCGGGTCCCACCCTGCCTGTTGAAGTATGCCACCACCATCATGTTGTCCAACATCACTCTAAATGCTTTACCTACTAGAAGCCGTTGAAACTCCAGCACAGCCAACTAGACTGCCCGGGTCTCCAGGTGGTTGATGGACCAGGACGCCTCCTAGCTGGACCAGGTGTTCTGTACTACTTGCCCCAGGTGATGAGCTCCCCAGATGAGGAGACTCACATCCGTGGTGACCATCACCAACTGAGGATCCACAGGGAACCCCCCTCAAAAGGTTTACCGGGATACATAGATAAGCTCTTGTGAAGTCCAGGGAAGTCAGGAACATCACGGCCACAACAATGCTGACTGAGCATAACGTCTCCATCCAAAGGTGTTGGATCCTGAGACAAACATTGACCCCTTTGAGGTTCAAGATGGGATGGAAGGGGTCAACTTTCTTTGGGACCACAAAATATATGGCGTACCATCCCAATCCACACTGCTGGATGCACAGGCTCCACTGCCCTGAGAGTGCACAGGTTCTGCAGGGTAGAAACTACCGCCTGTTTCTGAGCTGAGTCACATGGCAAGGCAATGAAGGCATTGGATACCAGATGGGCTAACTCCAGAGAATATCCCTGGCAACCACCTCTAGGACCCACTGATCCAAGGTGACGTGGGCCTACTCATCCCAGAAAAAAGAGAGAGCCTGACTCCCAGTCAGCACCAAGGGACCCGGTGCACCCTCATTGGGAAGAGTTGGGAGCTGTGACTTTGCTGGAGGAGCCAGCAGAACCAGCTCTTTTGGGGCCTCTGTGTCTCAGAGTGGTGGCCAGGGCAAAGTTTTTTAAAGCAGGGTTCCTTTTGAGGCCCCAAAAGAGCTGGTTCTGCTGGCAACTCCAGCAAAGCCACAGCGGAGCCTGTGCCTCCGGCAGTGTGTGGAAGAGACAGGTTTCTGCTGCTTAGAAGAAATTCCCGAGGAAGACAAAATGGCCCAAGTTCTTGCCTTAATGTCCCAATGCCTCAGCAGAGGGGTGGACATCAGTCAAGGAGGCCACCAACTCTGTAGGCCCCCACAGCCCCCCCCCCCCAAGGCCATTTCTGAATTAAAAAACAGCCCGTCGCACTGTGTGCAAACAGAACCGACAGCCATACTAAGCTGCTGGTTTCTTCAAACAGAGTAGTGCTTCCTGGAGGGCATCCCCAGTCATGTGTCAGGCAGGCACAGGCCTGACACGATGCCCGAACCTGCCTCAACTCGGTGATCCAGCTTCTGTGCCGTCCTGGGCTCTCTGGGGATGCTAATTAAGAGAAATCCCCTTAATTACAGGGAAATTCCTCAACGCCAGGGTAGGGGATTTCTCTGTTCAGGGTTGCTCTGCTCTTTTTTTCTCCCCACTCTCTTAAAGAGATATGTGCAGCAAACAAAAAAAACAAAAACAAAACAGGGACATTTGGGGGGAATTTAGGCACCCTGGGAGCTGTAGAGGGAACCTGTGGGGACACACCCAAACAGGGTAAATGGGCAAGAGGTGGGGGGATGGGGACCCGCACCCCTCAGGTGAGATCCCTTGGGACCAAGTCAAAGCCTCACCCCATGCTTCAAGCTCTAATCAGGTACAGTCCTAATCTGGGAGCAACCGTTAGGCTCAACCACACTGTGTGACTATGGCCACCACAGAGGGGAGCTAGGCCAGGGACTAAGCACCACAGCAAAGCTACCACCTGCTAGAAAGTAGAGAAAAATACTGGCTTGTTCTAAAGGGCACCACACATTATAGCCAGTGATGTCACTGGTTGACTTCAGTTTTCTTTACCTCCATCTTCTGGTGAGAAAGGATAACTCACGCTGGTTCAGAATAGTGTAAGCTGATGCTAAGAAATTATATTTTAGCATAAGTCTCATGTTATACAATGACCCTAGTTACTAATAAAGCATGTTAAAAACATTAGTAATTAATAACTCTAGCCCTAAGACAGAGAACAGTTTAACAGCACTATACCATAGCAAAAGTGTAGAAACAGCAGCTGAAGATACAGTAGTGGATCATTTATCCAATACAATCGAATTCCAGAGCCATTACTTCTCCCTCATTAATTTATTCCACCTTGTGTACCCGACTAAAGATTCATTTCTATTGTTTTGACATGAAACATGCCTCACGAGCCAAGCAAACTAATTAACTGCATCATCCAACAGAGATAATTTACTCACTTTGTTCTCAAGTGAAAACCTCTCTTTTGCTGTGTCAGGTGATTCTGGAAACTGTAAAACGTGAGAAACTTAATTACTTTATTTAAAATGTTTTCCTATAAGTATGAATGCAATTCTGAATATTGCCAAACTATGCATACATTTTAATAACACATAGTGGGTAATTTTACAGATCCTGTTTGTATATAAAATGCTGATTTAAACATTCAAATGGGCTCTTGCAAAATTAGGTTAAGTCTAACAGTACTTGTGATGCAAAGCAGTGCTTACTTGTACAGCAGGCATACTCAGGGTGGAGTTTGTGGCAGACCATGGGCACAGTCACAATTTATACTTTATAAAACATGCATTAACATTTATGCTTGATCTTGAGCAGGCATAATGCCCACATCTTCAACCCAGGCATGATTTCTGTGGCATTTGTGTTAGTATTTTATAAAGATACAAAGATACCTAAGGGGGGAATTCATCAAGTGATGCCAGAGAATTAATGAATACTAAATGATAAGTAGCTCATAGGACTTCTTAGCACTTAGCGCATATTAATTCTTTTAACATATGTAAAGGCCCTAACGCTGTTTGATGAATTTCACCATTTTTACAAAATAGGCTAAAATAGGTGCCTTGTTGCCCCGTGACCCTAGGCACCCCGTTATAAAATTACCCGTATACTGTAGTACTATAAATTATTTGCTGTTACTTTTATCTTGCCATTCTTCTAACTCTTGTTATCCAAGTTTTTGTTCATTGAATGCCCCATTCATAGCAGTGCTTCTGCTGGCCCCCAGACAATCAAAGCAGCAAGAGTAACAGGGAAAATAAAATACCAACTATCTTGTACAAAAAGCATCTTTTGCTACGTTCATACACAAATGCTCCTTGAATACTGCATCAATGTGATATCTACAAGGCACCCAACAAGGATTGGAAGTGCTAATAATTAAAAAATGACCCTTAAATCTGAACATTAATGCTCATGGCTGAATCATTATTCAGTAGTCTGTATGCATATTAGTGACTGTCTCTTTCATATTAATGTAGTTATCTTTTCCTAAATGTTAAGAGACTTCTCTAAATATGTGTCCAATTTTTAAAGTTTTTTTTTTTGCTAGTATGCATATTAAGATGGTATATTTTCCTTTTTGCTAAAATAATAAAATAAAAAATTCAATCAAAGACGGAAAAATTAATTCTTATCTGATAATTTTCTTTCCATTAGTCCCAACAGATCAATCCAGAGACTTGTTGGTTGTGTCCCTCTACCAGCAGGTGGAGATAGAGAGAACCTCCGAGGTTTGCTATATGTGGACCTGTGCAGCCAGCTGAACCTCAGTATGAATGATACCAAAGCAGTGGAATGGAAACAATAGAAAACTCTCCTGACATTGTCAGACCAATTGCTCAACATACTTCCACCACGTCTATATTTATTTATTTTATTTTTTAATCAAACGAAGGAACATTCAGAACATCCCGCAAATTTCGCAACTTGCACTACCCCAGCTGCAAAGGACTTAAATACAAGCTGATGCATGCCTCTACCTTCTCTTACGTGAACACGCAGTTATGGAAAGCATTACCAACAGACTTGAAAGCAATCAACGAAACAACTATTTTTCGAAAATCTCTGAAGACATTCTTCTTCAACAAGGCCTACAATGAGAACCTACAGCCTCACTAAGTCACCCCATGAACCCACTCAATTATGAACGCTTACCTTCTATAACTACCCTAATCACTCTCTTCCTTCTTCTTTTCTTCCCTTCCTAATCGCTACACATTACTAACTGTATCTGATCTGATATCCTGAAATGACAATGTTAACAAATCTATGTAAGCCACATTGAGCCTGCAAATAGGTGGGGGAATCTGGAATACAAATGCAATAAATAAAATAAATACAACAGAACCCGAAAAAAGAAAATTATCAGATAAGAATTAATTTTTCCTTCCATGGCATCCCAAAGATCAATCCAGAGACTTGTGGGATGTACCCAAGCAGTCCTCAAGTAGGGCAGGACACCCCAACCCGGCAGAAATCACCGACAAGCCAAACACCACATCTTGACGAGCTGCCACATCCACCCGATGATGATGAGTGAATATATGGACCGAAGCCCATACAGCTGCCCTGCAGATATCTTCCAGAGAAACCAAACGGAACTCTGCCTAGGAGGAAGCTTGAGCTCGCGTAGAATGAGCACGAACTTGCAAAGGGGATTGCTTGCCCAATGCCACGTATGCAGAAGAAAAGGCCTTCTGCAACCAACGGGCTATGGTGTCCTTGGACGCTATATGACCCTTCTTACTGCCTCCAAAAGGGACGAAGAGATGATCAGAAAAATGAAATTCATCCGTCACCTTCAAATACCTGAGAAGAGCCCGTCTCAAGTCGAGGCAGTGAAGAGCCCGGAATTGCTCAGGGTAATCTTCCCGGTGGAAGGACGGCAAATGCAGGGACTGCCCCAAGTGGAAACGAGAAACCACCTTGGGCAAAAACGAAGGAACTGTCCTAAACGATACCCCCTACGTAAAACGCAGGAAGGGGTCTCTGCAAGAAAGGGCCTGCAACTGAAATTCTCAGAGCAGAAATAATGGCCACTAGGAAAATCGCCTTCAAGGTGAGATCCTTAATCGTAATCCCCGGTAAGGGTTCGAAAGGAGGACGCTGAAGCGCTCTGAGAACTAGATTAAGGTTCCAGGATGGCATAACTGGCACGTGAGGAGGGCGGAAACGATTTACGCCCCTCAAGAAACAGACCACTTCCGGGTGAAAGGCGATGGATGCCCCCTGAAGACGGCCTCTAAAACATGCCAGAGCTGCCACCTACACCTTAAGAGAACTCAATGAGAGTGATTTTTGTACAGCCTCCTGAAGAAACGCGAGGATAACCGATACTGAAGCCGAAGCCACTGACCATCCCGAACTTGAACACCACAAGTCAAAGGTACGCCACACCCTAGCATAAGCTATCGAGGTGGATCTTTTCCGAGCCTACAGCATCGTAGCGATAACCGCATCCGGATACCCTTTTCTTCTCAACCTCACCACGTGCAGAGAGGGTTGCGCCTGAGAGGAAAAAATTGCACCCGCCAACGCACGCTGCACTAACTGCCCCGAGGAAACCGCCAAAACTATCCCCTGTGCTTCCAACTCAACGGACGCCTGAAGGGAACCCCCATTGTGCTGAACACCCGCTGCAGGCTGACGGTGGCATGACTCACACTCCCCCGATGCTGCTCTCCGGCACCCACACCAGGAGCAGCGCTTAGCCGCCTCAGAAGGCAATGACATGCTCCACAAACGCCTGCCCCAAAACTGACTCAGCAGAACGTCTAGTTCTTCCGTATGATTAAACAAAAACAAAGTCTCTTACCTTTTTTTTTTTTTTTTAGTCAGGAGAGAAAGGAAACACCCAATCAGGCCAACAGCCCCGGGCGACGGAGGAAAGGTAGGAGGAGACCGGGAGGGACCTGGCACCACCAGGTGTACACCACAAGTTGCAAACAGCCACTCAACCCCTGTCTGTGCTAAACTAGGCCCAAAGGACACCAGCAGCCAGATCAAACAAGAGCTGCACAGAGATGTCCCTCCACCTGCTAGATAGACAGAATACTGAGGTTCAGCTGGCTGCACAGGTTCACATATAGCAAACCTCGGAGGCTCTCTCTATCTCCACCTGCTGGTAGAGGGACACAACCCACAAGACTCTGGATTCATCTTTGGGACACCATGGAAACATTCAGATTAACAATGGCTGGGCCAGTCTTGCATAATAAGGGGTAAAAATGCATCTCCTCACTATGGTCTATCCACAAAGGTGTAGTAATGCATTTTTAAACACATACAGTCTGCCAATTTTTGTAGTTATTTACAATGCACAAGACTGGATCCTGTTGTTCCTTCTGAGACCCTGCCATTACTCCATAATCAATAGTATTTTAACAGATTCAGAATGGTACTAGTATCCCATAACAACCTTTAACAGAAATCTACATCTAAGAGTCTTCATATTTGTCTACCAAGCTTCTACTCCCGCCCACACCCTAATATCAAACTTCCAAAATCCCCCCTTCCAACACCAACCAATATACGAACTTTTCCACTGACATTACTGGCATAAAAGGGTGGTGTAGCCTAGAAATCTTCAGTATACCAATACCAAACAGCCTAATTTGACAGATAGACTAGACAGTTGCACGGGAACAGGGTTAGCAGGAATCCCACGGTTACTGGGGGGATCCCATCCAGGACCGCAGGGATCTGACAGGGATGGACCTAGGTCCTGCAGGGTTCCCGCGGAAGTGAAGGCGGAGCCTTCCCTGCCTCCCCCCCCCCCCCCCCCCGAGCCTCAATGCACCCTGGTGGTTTAGTGGCCTCTTCAGGGCAGGAAAGATCCCCATTCCCCACGGAAGTCTTGCGAGGCTACCACTTGGAAGTCTCAGCAGCCATTTTAAAGAAGTGGTGGCAGAAAGCAGATCAGCGGCTGTGGGCAGGAAAGAGTGAAGAGACCACTAGACCACCAGGTGCACTGAGGTACGTTCGGGGAGGGCACCCTGACTCAGTGCCGGAGGGGAGGTGGGTGGGTGGCTAGATGGAGTCGTGGGTGGGTGCGGGGCTGGGAAAAGGATTAAGGGGAACATATATGGAGGGGGGATGGGAAAGGGGGATACAGAGCATATGGGATAGGTGGTGATGGAGAGAAGAAGAGAGGGGGACATGCTGCTCATGGATGAGAGCGAAAGGGGGACATGCTGCTCATAGAGGTTTGCCATTATGAAAAGGTACATCTTTTTAAATTTTGTATTTAGCAGAGTACAGAAGAAAATGCATTTATGTTACTTTTACCAGTATTTGGCTTCCTTGATGGGGGGTTAAAGTGACTGTTCAGCAGAGCTAGGTGGGGTAAGGGTGGGGGAGGAGATTACTTGTGGTGGGGATGGGTTAGATTCCCGCAGAGACTGGCTAGATTTTTAAGGGGATAGGTTAGATTTCTGTCCTCGTGCAACTCTCTAGGATAGACTTAAAAACGCAAATCTCTAGGGAACCACTGCAGTCCTGTAGCAAGTAAACTGTTTACAATATAAGAGAGAGGGTGAAATGAGCCCAGAAACATCCCCAACATCGTAGCCATCCAGGGCATGTCCTGGATTGGTCTAACAGGACTCAAGGAAAATAAATTTCACCTTTTCATCCTGCTATGCCAGTCCAGACATATGGAATTTACAAAAGCAATACATCATGGGGTGGGGGAAGTCCAGTCCCCTGAATCACAGCTTGGCCAAAGGGCACTTCGTCCCTGGCCAGAACATCAATCTTGTAATGCTTCACAAACAAATGAAGTGACGACCAAGTCACCACCTTACAAATGTCTTCTGGAGCAACCGTCCTGGCCTTCACCCAGGTGGTGGCGTGGGCCTACATGAAGGGTGCACAAAGCCCTAGTGGCCCTGCCTTCCATAAGCTGCTTTGATGCCCACCTTAATCCACTGCAGTATGGATGACTTAGAAACCATGACCCCTCTCTGTGTGTCCCTGAAACAAGACAAAAGCCTATCTTACTTCAAGAAGGGATTTCTTACCTCCAAGTATTGCAAAAGAAATTTGCAAACATCCAACCTATGAAGCTTTCATGAAGATTCCATTGATCTTTCCTGTCTTAGAGGCAGGCGGAGACATCATCTGATTCACATGAAATAGCCACTATTAGTAAGAACAAAAGGAGTGTACGAAGACAGAGAGTTTCAACTGTGAAGCATAAGTATGAATCACTGCATGATAAGGATTGCAATTCAGAAACTTGCCAGGCTAAACAAACGGCGACCAGAAATACCACCTTAATGTAAGATCCTCTAGAAAGGCTCACTTCAAGGACTCAAAGCCCAGGGCTACCAGGCCTTTGAGTACCAAACTGAAGTCCCACTGTGGCAGGTGAGCCACCACAGATACACCTTCTACCATTCCCCTCAAGCAACGAAGGACTGTCATTTAGACTGTCAGAGAACTAAGAACCAATCCCTGCTCCAATCCACCACACAGAAATTCCAGGATGGAGACCATTTCCACCTGCCACTGTGTGAACCATCTCTCGAAGGCTCATTATACCTAGACATAGGCCAGGGACATAGACTGTCTCCACATCTTTGGCACTGTGACAATCACCGAGGGAGTATAGCTCTTATTTTTCAGGCAACTCTTCTCAAAGGCTAGGCAGTAAGCCTAAAGGGATCTTGGTCCCTCATGACCACCGACCTTGCCTCAAAAGGCCCTGTCCCTGCGAAAGAAGGAGTGGGGGTGCAACAAGAGGTGAACCAAGGCTGCATACAAAGGGCTGATGAGGCCAGGCTGGAGTTAAAAGGATCACTAGAAACAGGTGCTTAGCCACTCTCCAGTGAACTCTGCCATTGAGGGGCCAGGGCAGAAACTAGCTGCTCCTGCCGTGGCTACAGCAGCACGAGTGTGTCAATTCTGGCCAAACTGAACACTCTGAGACTGAAGAAGGGGGCATTTTGCATTCCACTGCAACACTATCAAATCACAGCACAGAAGACTTCATAAGGGAATGAAATGCTGAGGGACTGTTCCCATTCCCAAGGATCCAGAACATTGTGGCTGAAAAAATTCACTTGCACGTTGGCTGTTCCCACACTGTGCACCACTGAGATCACCAAACGATGCTGCTCTGCCCAGCTGTGCAACCAGCTAGCTTCCAACACCATTTCTGCACTCCAGATTCCCACTGGTCTGATGATATATGCCACTGCCTTGGCATTGTTGGACATTACCTAGATTGCTACAGCACTAAACGAATAACCCAAGACACTGTAACTACAGGCTCTGAGTGAGCCAGCTGAGGCAACGAGCCTTCCAATCAGAGACACATGCACCTGTGGTCACCCCCCCCCCCCCCTCCAAGATGATGTACTGGCTTGTCCCGCTATGTCAGGCTCCTTTGAAGTCTCTGGCAGGGTAATTTCTGACTGAAGTTCTAGGAGTAAGGGGCTCAACAAAACACTCCCCTCTGCAGTGGAAATATGTGGGCCCTTGCCCATGGCACCACCTTCACAGTCATCACCATGGCCCTGAGTAACTGGTGCTAGTCTCAAGTCTGAGGGGCTTGTGTGCACAGAGAGCTCTCTTTTGAGCCTGCAATTTGAGCATCAACTCCTCTGGTAGAAAAATGGTCCCCTGTTTCACGTTGAACTGCTCTATCAAGCATTCCAATCCTTGTAAGGGTGCCAGCTGACTCTTCATGCAGTTCAATACCCAGGTGAGCCACTCCAACAGACAGATTATCATTATCACTGTTGCCCTCCTGAAGCATGCTTCTGAGTTGGCCTGAATGAACCAGCTGTCCAGGTACAGAAGCACCCAGATTCCCTGCTTGCAGAGGTGCACTGCCACCATAAATAGTTATGATCTTAGAGAAGGTGTAGGGCACTGTGGCCACGTCAAAGTGCAATGCCCTAACTGAAAATGCCTGCAGAACCATAGGAAACACCTGCGCGTCTCTCTTTCAATGTGCAAATATGCTTCCTTTAGGTCCAGGAAGGTTAAGCAATCTCCTGGCATGGCCAAGGCCATCACCAACCATAAGGTCTCCCGTGCAAAGTAATAGACCCGTAGGGAGGCACTTACTCCTTTCAAGTCAATATTGGGCAGAAGGAACCACACATGCAGGAAATGACAAAAGTAAATAAAAAACCAGCCTAGATCCTGCTCCTGACCGGGAACAGCTTTCACCACCCTGAGGCAGATCATAAGTACATAAGTAATGCCATACTGGGAAAAGAGGCTTCTGAACTGTGATTTCCATGGTCTCCTGTTTGAGAGAAGAACCATAAGGGAACACCATAAACGCATCAGAAACAGGACTTGCACTCTCCAAGGTTACCCCTGCTGGACTACCTTGAGGACTCACTGGTCTGAGATTATAGGGGCCCACTCATGGTAACAGTGGCAGAGCCTGTAGCCCACCTGCACCTCCAAAAGACCCTGCTGAATCTCACTGGGGTCCCCTGACCCCTGCTAGGGAGGGTGACATACTAAGATGTCTCGACCTTCAAGTCCTAAGAAAAGGCCCTCCATTCTGTGATTTTAAAGATGCTAAAATTTTTAATGAATGCTTTCCCAGGTGGTATTGTCCTCAATCTGTAGAATGAGACCTAGCCAGAGGACTCAATTTCAGGGACTGCAGGCCATTGCCTAGGACTTGAGGAATCAGGTCCAGCAAACAAATCTGCTGTACCAAGCCAATCTACATCATCTACCGGAGGTAGAGAAATAATGAAGGTTTCCAGACTATACTGGTCTTTATACTGATATCACAGGAAAGAGTTTAACTTCTCTACATCCATCTGCTGGTAGGAGGACACAACCCATTTGTCTAAACTCGTCTAGCAGGATAAAAAGGAAAAAATCAATGAGTAGTGTCACATGCAAATGCATGCAAAGAAGCTCAGTAATATTAAAATAGTTTAATATGGATAGCGATACACTTCATAATCTATGTTAACCCATATAAAATGGAATATGTCTGAAGAAGTGAGGCTTTCATCAACAGTAAGGGTAGGCTAATGCACTTGCTGATGCTCTCATGAACTCATGTCAGGGTCTTTAAAGAAGCAGGAAGGAGTTAGGAAAAATCACCCCTTTGACACTTAAAACAACCCTTTTGCCCCACTCCTCATACCAAACCCCCCTACTCAACAAGAACCCCTCCAGGCCTCCTGCCCTTTATCTCTCCACTAACATATTTCACCCCTTTCCTTGTAGCTACCTCCCCCTTACCCTGTAGTTTATGTTTGCAGGTCCATAATGAAGCAACAGGGGATCCCAGTTACTCCTGCCCTGCTGGTACTATAATGCAAACTGGTGCTGGCTGACCCAAGTCTCCCCACTGCCCCATTATAAAAACTCATAAGAAAAGAAATGACAAAAGAGCATAGTTCAGTGGATAGTACATCAGAAAGATCACCAATATGCTGGTTTAGGAAATAAATTTTGGCCTCCTCATCCTAAAGGAATAATTTCATATCCTACACAAGTTTAGCCAGATCTGCATGTCAGAAGACAAATATTTTCCTTCCCTGAAACTATTTTAAAAGAAAAATGTCAATAAACTAACGTCAAAATCCAAAGAGGACAGTAAGCCAACATCCGTGATATTGCTGCTGGGCACAAGATGAATAAAAACATAAAATTAGCTGTGTATATTGTGGAAGCTAGTTTACCATTTAGCAAGTAATATATTTATTAGTATTTTCTTACATGATGCCCATCTCAAAATGAATGCAATTTCACCAGCTTTACCCTAAGATCTGGAAGAGAAAGATATATTCATGCTTTTTTACTCTACACCAGCTGATTTTTTCTCCCCTCTAGGACAGCTATCTAAAACTGCCGCTGTCCAGCAATTTGTTATAAACCAGCTTTCAGCTGGTACCCTCCAACTTAAGAACGTAAGCGTTCCCCATACTGGGACAGACTGAAGGTCCATCAAGCCCAGTATCCTGTTTCCAACAGTTCCCAATCCAGGTCACAAATACCTGGCACGATCCCAAAGGAGTAAAACACTGATTTTATGCTGCTTATCCTAGAATAAACAGTGGACTTTCCCAAGTCCATCTTAATAATGGTTTATGGACTTTTCTTTTAGGAAATTAGCCAAACCTTTTTTAAACCCTGCTAAGCTAACTGCTTTTATGACTCTGGCAACCAGTTCCAGAGTTTAATTACACATTGAGTAAATAAATATTTTTTCCAGTTTGTTTTAAATTTACTACTTAGTAGTTTCACTGTGTGCTCCCTAGTCCTAGTATTTTTGGAAAAAGTAAAACAAGCAATTCACATCTACCCATTCTACGCCACAGAGGTTTTTTTTTTTAACAGCCTTGAAGCTCAGTAGAGCCCACTCTTTCAGGTCTCAGGATACGAGAGAGGTGATCCTGTTTTTGACCAGGACGTCTATACAAATTTTAAATAAATACGTATATTATACTCCATTAGTGCTCTGCTAGCTTTGAGGATCATTTAATAGGGTCAACAATCTAAGATCTAAACTAATTTCACACTCAAGTAAATGTAAAAAAAAAAATAAAAAAAGTTTAGTAATAGCTATATGCTAGTTAGCAAGTCTGTATATACAACAAAGCAGAAGCACTCTCTGTGTGTAATGTATGTGGGGTGTTTGGCCTTGTCGATTGTGATCTTTCTTACTTTTTATGGCGTTCTTTTCCGTATCTATCTTATATATTTTTATCGTAATCCACTTTGATTAGTTAAGAAAAGTACTACTACTACTTAACATTTCTAGAGCGCTACTAGGGTTACGCAGCGCTGTACAATTTAACAAAGAGAGACAGTCCCTGCTCAAAGAGCTTACAATCTAATAGACAAGTGAACGGTCGGTCCGACAGGGGCTGTCATAGAGGCTGGTCATATTTTTATTCACAAAGTGGTATATATCAAGACATTTTAAACTATTCAACTACTGTTGAAGAAAACAAACTTAAGTCTGATGGACACAAATCTCTCTTCAATGTAAACCAAGTGACTAAGCAAGGAATCCAGGATCCAATGGGATGAATAACTTGCTCAAAACCTCATTCCTTGCCTAACTGGATGGATAAACACTGGCAGAACTGCAATATCTGAAAACAATACTCTTAGCTTCCTCATTAATAATTATTACAAAATCACTCTACATTTGTTCCATGCTACCAGAGGAATCTAACAGTCTAATTCAGTGATTCCTAAACCTGGTCCTAGAGGCACCCCAGCCAATCAGGTTTTCAGGATATCCACAATAAATATCCATGAGAGATATTTGTATGCACTGACTCTACTGCATGCAAATCCTGCTCATGAATATTCATTATGGATATCCTGAAAATCTGGCCGGCTGGGATGCCTCCAGGACCAGGTTTCAGAACCACTGATCTAATCAAAATGAATTGCTATAAACAAAAAGGGGAAAAAAGCTAATCCGTTTAAGTCACTGTCTGAATCAGAGCCTTGATGGAGATCCAGGATGCAAAAAACTTTCACCACCTTACTTTACATCTGTTTGTGGTTAATTCAAGTCTTCTATAAGATTACTGTGGACAAGCCCATGCTTCTTAAAGGTTTGGGTGAAGATATAACAGTAAAAATAAGGATAAGAATAAATTGGTTATATTTATTTGTTTTTTTGTTACATTTGTATTCCACATTTTCCCACCTATTTGCAGGCTCAATGTGGCTTACATAGTACCGTAAAGGCGTTCGCCAATTCCGGTATGAACAAATACAGTAATGTTGTAGTAGAATAAGGTTCGTGTGTACAGACACATTAGGGAATCGTAGAGAGGAAGAGTTATTATGTGTCCATTACGAGCTTGCTCAAACCCTCGACGTCTCTTTGCCACACTAAACTCTCTCCCCAAAGTGTCTTCACCTCTAACTCCCCCTTCACTTTCTCCCCAGACTCTCGCTGAGTACTTTCATGATAAGGTTCACGAGATTAAACTTGAATTCTCAACCAAGGCACCTCCACCTCTCCTACCCTAAGTCCATATTCCCTTTGTCATGAAAACTAAAGAGCAGAGGACTTCATTCTTAACCCACTGCCCAACAAGCAGTTTCCGCCTGCTCCTTTGGGCTTCCAGATCAATCAACACTGATCCATACTGGTGCATCAGGGCCACAGTCTGTTTTAAAATTATTTTTCACCCCCATTTTTTTCTGACCCAACTATCAGTGTGAGAGTGCTTGACCAGAGTTCACAGACTGCAGCTTCCTCCAGAATCTGGTACATATACACCTGAAGTATAGCCAATAGGTGTCACCGTCATATGATAAAACACTCTCACTTAGGGACCATGAATACTACCTCTGCTGCACCCTCAGCTCTGAATATCTCAAGGACAAAAAACTGAGCTTGAGAATCTGTCCCAAATCTCTGCATACATTACAGTCAGAGTCATGAGACCATCACATAAACCATTTTCTTTTTGCAGAAGCTGTGTTAAAAGTTGCAACTCTTGTCAGATGTCTCCGGTGGTGGGCAGCGGGACTGGTGGTTGGGAGGCAGGGATAGTGCTGGACAGACTTATACGGTCTGTGCCAGAGCCGGTGGTTGGGAGGCAGGGCTGGTGGTTGGGAGGTGAGGATAGTGCTGGGCAGACTTATACGGTCTGTGCCAGAGCCGGTGGTTGGGAGGCGGGGATAGTGCTGGGCAGACTTATACGGTCTGTGCCCTGAAAAGCACAGGCACAAATTAAAGTAGGGTATACACAAAAAGCAGCAAATATGAGTTATCTTGTTGGGCAGACTGGATGGACCGTGCAGGTCTTTTTCTGCCGTCATCTACTATGTTACTATGTTAATGTGCTGAATCTTGGGCGACGCGGATCGTCTACCCACTTGTGAAAAAGTGAAGCTTGCTGTCCTCGGAGAATACCTGCTACAGGTAAGTATCTTCGCTGTCTCTCAAAATCAAATTATAAGAATCAGAAATTTGATTTGAGGAGATATAAATTTGTATTTAGAAATCTGTTATGAGCCTAAAGTAATTGATTTTTATTCATTTTTATCATCTTTGAACTATTCTATCCTGCTACTTCTATTACTCATTTTTGTCTATAATATGGCTTTGGTTGATAACAGGAAAATAAGAAGGTCCTTTCTTTCAAGGAAGTTCATACTTCCAAAAAAAAAAAAAAAGGATGAACATTTTTCTGAGCTTCTTAACTGATATCTGGTTTGGGTGAAGGTCGGAGAGCTTCTCAAAGTGAAGCTGATGTGGGGCAACAGGTTGATAGTCACCAGGGTTTGGTGGTAAACTGCAGAAATTAGAATGTGATGTAATATTTATAAATAAACTGGTACTTATAAAACTGAGAATTGAGAATCATCTCTTCTTTGATCTCTCTATTCATTGGTGGGGGGGGGGGGGGGGGGGTCTTTTATTAAAGCTTAGCTTGAATTATCTGCAGCAGAGCCGATAGGAATAAAATGAGTCCTGCTGCTGGTAACTCCAGCTAAGCTTTAGTAAAAGACCCCTTTGATGTTTCACTCCCAGCTCAAAGGTATCAAGTGAAGTGCAATTTTTAAAAAAAAGTGCATTTGTCTTATAAACCATAACATACAATACAATACAACCGGCAAATAAAATTTGATTTGTTTTAAGCAACTGTCAATTTAGTCCACCAACTGATATACTTGCTTGAACAACCAGGATTTAAGAATCTTCCTATACAGGAGGAAGTTGAGATTCTCATGAATCTCCCTCAATAGCCTATGACACATTAATGGTCCAACATAGCTAAAGGCTTTTTCTTTGGTTGATTGTAGATTTGCAGATGAAAGAGGATGCAGACTTTAAAAAACAATATTGAGAAAAGCGAAGGGCCCTGTTGGAACTCACTGACTCAAACATTTGGCTAAATAGGCCAGAGCTCCCCATATAAGCACTTGTAAAGTAAGGACAAAACTTTAAAAGAAGACCTCGCCCTTGTAGGGAGCCATTGTATGTGCTGTAACACTGGGGAATTGCATAGAAGCATAGAATATGACGGCAAATAAGGGCCAAATGGCCCATCCAGTCTGCCTATCCTCAGTAACTATTAACTGTTCCTTTCCTAAGGGATCCCACATGCCTGCCCCATGCTTCCTTAAATTCTGACACAGTCCTTGTCTCCATGACCTCCACCGAGAGCCATTCCACATGTCCACCACCCTTTCTAAGAGTATTTTCTTTGGGAGGCGGGGATAGTGCTGGGCAGACTTATACGGTCTGTGCCCTGAAAAGGACAGGTACAAATCAAGGTAAGGTATACACAAAAAGTAGGGAGGCGGGGATAGTGCTGGGCAGACTTATACGGTCTGTGCCAGAGCCGGTGGTGGGAGGCGGGGCTGGTGGTTGGGAGGTGGGGATAGTGCTGGGCAGACTTATACGGTCTGTGCCAGAGCCGGTGGTGGGAGGCGGGGCTGGTGGTTGGGAGGTAGGGATAGTGCGGGACAGACTTATACGGTCTGTGCCAGAGCCGGTGGTGGGAGGCGGGGCAGACTTATACGGTCTGTGCCCTGAAGAGAACAGGTACAAATCAAAGTAGGGTATACACAAAAAGTAGAACATATGAGTTTATCTTGTTGGGCAGACTGGATGGACCGTGCAGGTCTTTTTCTACCGTCATCTACTATGTATATATATGTTACTATTCCTCTTAACTTCATCGTATGCCACCTCATTCCACAGTTTTTCTTCATTTGAAAAAGGCTTGCTTCCTGTATATTGATGCCACTGAGATATTTAAACTTCTATCTCGCTCCTCTTCCAGCGTATATATGTTGAGGTTCCTAAGCCTGTCCCTGTATGTTTTATGACAGAGATTGCCTACTAATTTTGTAGCCACCCTCTGGACCGACTTCATCCTGTCTCTATCTTTCTGTGAGTGTGCTCTCCAGAATTGCACACAATATTGTTTCACAGTATCTTCATTGAAGAGAACAGTTTTAAAAATTTAAACTGGTTCATGTTTTTAGCAGTTTTTCTCAAAGAAATGAATTGAAAGAGACCAACATTACTAAGAGAATTAAAAAATAATCTCTGGAATGATAGAAAAGATATGGAAAGAGATTTAAAAAAATTCTCTAGAATGATATTCTCTTGTCCACAATCTACAATGATCTGTTTGGTTTAATATTAGCAAGTAGCTCATAGTATAACAAATTAAAAGCTTGTTTAAGTTCCTTCTGCTCTTTCTGTTGCAATTATCTGCTTGCCAGAAATCACTGCTGGCCTCGCTCGCTAGACATGGCTTTGAAATTTGGCATCATTGCTGACACATTTTGGCAAAGAACTGTGCTACCAAATTTCAGCAAAATCAGACAAGTGGAACAGGCCATGTAGCAGACAGAATGACACATTACATGCCTAAAAGAGAACATTCACCAAGTCCGAAAGCTGCCTCACCGAGTTCCACAAGTAGATGCTCGTGAAGAGCAAGTAAGAATGAATACGGGCGATGAGCATAGCAGCCTGATACATCTTTCTCCCCAAAGAGTCCAGGGTTCTAGCTTCTCTACCTGGGGGAGTCGAGGCATAGTCTCTAGAACTCCTGGCATTTTTGAGAGCGGCATCCACCACCATGGAGTCGTGGGGTAGCTGAGACCTCACCAACCCAGGTTCCCCGTGGATCTGGTATTAGGTATCAGTTTTCTTGGGGACCACAGGGACAGACAGAGGGGACGCCCAGTTCCGTACAAGGACTGGAGTACCTCATGGAAAGGCACCATCACTGCCGTCTTAGGTGGAGAGGTGTAGTCCAGGACCTCGAGCATCTTGACCCAGGGCTCATCCTCCACTTCTATGGGGAATGAAATGGCCTCTGCCATTTCACATACAAAAGAGGTGAAGGAGAGACACTCCAGTGGAGACAGTCTCCTCCCAGGTGGAGGGGAAGGTTGAGAAAGGATCCCATAGGACTCATCAGAGCAAAAGTACCTGGGATCCTCCTCCAATTCCCATGAGCGCTCCTCCTCGGTATCGGACAGCACTTCCCTCAGGGATGTCCGAGACCAGGCCCATCTCGACATGGAGAAGCCATGTCCTCGAAAACGGTGTTGAGGAGCTGGCTCCTGCCTTGAATCCGGTGAACCTTCCTCCATCAACATTGAAGGAGAACCGACCTGGGTGACAATCGACACCGGAGATGCAAGTGGCGCCAACGTCGGAGGCCGCACCGTGGGCTGGGGGACCAGGCGGGGCTGCAGCAGAAGGCATGGCAGACGCAGGCACCCCCGATACACATCACTGAGTCAATCCTTCCAAGAGTTCTGGGAGCAAGGCCCGGATGTGTTCACTGAGAGCCACCATCTGTAAAGGCTGAAAGGCTGGTTGGCGCTCAGGTTGCAGGAGCAGGATCTCGATTGCTGGAAGAAATACACATCGGCACCTCTTGAATGGAGAGGGAGCGGTCCTCCCGGCTTCCAAACTACAAAAAGTTTTTCGCGTTAAGCTTCAGGAAATTTCTGTCCTTTTCTTCATACGACAACAAAGGACACAATTTGCTGGGCTACGGTCGGGCCCAAGGCACTGGATACACCAAGAATGTGTATCAGTACCTGAGATGGTCCGGCTGCACTGGGAGCAACGCTTGAAGCCACTGTCAGTCTTCGATGACATGGAATGGAAAATGGCTCCCACAAAATCAAAGGTTGCGATTGTGCCTTAAAAAGAGGGAAAGGAGCAAAAATAGTATAACCGTCCGAGCAGGCCTAAAAGGGGGCCCACGAAGAAAAACAAAAAAAACTTAAACACGGGAACAAAAACTAAGAAGATAAGGGAAAAACTTTTTTTTTAAATAATGAAAGAAAAGCAGTACAAAAAGTAAAAAAAAAAAAAGCGCCGAAAACGCGGTAAAGGCTCTTTCCGGGTGTATGGAAGGAGCAACACACAATGCTTCCTCTCGCAGAAAAGAAACTGAAGAAAAGCAGTGTGCTGCAGGCGGGAAGGCACTCCGCGAATGCACGGTGGGACACGGCATGCGCCCCAGAAGGTTCTTGAATTTTTTCTATGCTGTCTAATGTGCCAAATCCCGGGTGATGCGGATCGTCTACCCACTTGTGAGAATGGTAAGCCTGCTTGTCCTCGAAGAAATTAATTTACATTTAGAAAAATGTTAAGATCCTCAAGTAATAGATTTTTTATTCATTTTAATCTTCTTTGAACTACTCTATCCCTGCTACATCTATTACTCATGAAAAAGGTCATCATCTAGATCTGATCTCGTTTGGGGATAATGTTACTTCTCTTCATAAAAATATGAAGTTAACCAATATTATTTGAGAACATTCTTTATGGTTAGATCACTATGGATGTTCTTCTAACATTCAGTGGCAGGAATTTAAGAGCTTCCCACAACCTCTTATTGTGTACCTCCAGGGGCCAGACTGACTAAGTTTTTGGTATGAAGTTTTGCTCCCCTCCGCTCTAAGAAGAGTCAGCTAAAACAAAGTGACAAATGCTATACTTCGTAATTATTGGAATTAAAATGTTTTTGCAGAAAATTAGAGCATAAATGGAGGAAAGACACGGGATAATAAATTTATTCTAAAAACTACTAAGAGGAATTAATATTCAGACTTAATAGGTAGAGATCAATATAATGTTAAGGAAGCAGTTGTTTCAAATATTTAATAATTAATTAAGGTTCCATCTCAGAATGTAGTTACTGATCAAGTTCCATCAGTTACTCAGTGGATTATTTTACTTGTTTGTGTGTTCTTGCATCCAAAAAGGTTTTTTTTCCAGGGTTAGGATAAGTAAATTGAGAGCAGGATTTCCAGAAAATCTATCAGATAAAGTTTGCGAATACATCAACTTTTGCTCTACTCCAGAGATTCTAGGAGATTGGGAAGAAGTTGGTTCAAATTCTATTTGTTGGCAGGATTTTGTTAAATTATATAGAAAGTACAGCAAGTCTTATACTGTATGTTAAATAGCTGTCCTCCTTATTTGATGCAAGTTGCTCCTTCTTTTTTCCAAGTAGTTCTGTATGATTGGATTCAGATACAATTATCTTTGGGCAAGTTTCCGTGTGATTTACGAGAGATCATCATCACCCCTATATTGAAGAATCCGAAACTATCTATTTCCACTGCATCCAACTACAGACCTGTTGCCTCGATTCCTTTTTTTGCAAAATTAATTGAAGGTCTTGTTACTTCACAATTAAAAGATTATCAAAAGTTTTCGATATTATATAATTCTCAATCAGGATTCCATTCTTTTTTTAGTACTGAAACAGTGGTTGGTTCTTTACTAGATAATGCTTGATTCTTTTTAAGTGAAATAAAATGTGAAGTGTTGCTACAGTTTGACCTTTCGGTAGTGTTCGACTTGATGGACCGTATTATTTTTTCACCGCTACTTGAGGATATAGGTATTACTAGGAATGTGTTAAAGTGGTTCAGTGATTTTCTGATCTGTTTTTATAGGGTAAAGATGAAGGATGGTTTATCTTTTCCAAGGAAGAACATATGTGGAGTACCGCAGGGATCACCTCTATCACCTTTGCTTTTTAATGTTTGTTTTGTTTTTTTACAATCAATAGGGCATTTATTGCAAGTTAACAACTTTTTGCATTATATTTAGGCAGATGACATTTCTGTTCTAATACCATTCAGCTCAATAGCTGATGTAAATTATTCTAAGATTTAACACTGTATAACATTATTAGATAATTGGATGTTCTATCAAACTAAAACTAAACACTGAAAAAAATAAATGTTTAGGTTTTGACACTAAACCAGAGAACATCCCTAGAACTGTTTGTATTGACCATGTCACTTATGAATTTTCTCCAGTTATGAAGATTCTTGGAATCTTGGTTGATAGTTCAATATCACTGGAAAATCAAGTTTCCTCTTTGGCCAATAAGTGTTTTTTTTAAATTAGGAAGCTAAGATGTGTTCAAAGCTATTTTGGGGTGGATCAATTTAGATTTTTAGTTCAGGCTCTTTTGATTTCACAATTAGATTATTGTAATCGTATATATTCAGGATGTAAAAAGAGTCTTCTTAGGAAAATTCAGACTATTCAGAATACTGCAGTCCGTTTGACTTTTCTTCTCCTAGTTTTATAAAACTGCACTGGCTCTCAGTTGAAGCCAGGGTAATTTTTACGTTAGCTTTTTTTTTTTTTTTTTAATTTTGAATGGCCTTGTTCCAAACTATTTGTATAGTCATTTTCAATTTCCTGTTGTTCAGAGGGCTAGACGTAATGTAGATGTGATTTTCTCTTTTCCCTCAACTAGGGAGAAGAGAAGATTACACTTATTTGAACTGACTCTGGCGTTTCATTGGAAAAGCTAAACAGTGTTGGTGAATATTTTTAACTGTGCCTCATCATACTGTGATTTTAGAAAAAAGGTTAAAACCGGATTGTTCCCAAAAAAATGTTTTGCACTCTGTTTCTTGACTTTGATGTGATATCATTTTATTTTCGGAAGATTGCTGCTGTTCTCTTGCGATTCTGTTACCTGCTTTGAACTGAAGAGGTACTAGCGGGATTTAAAAAAAAAAATGTACAATAAGGGGGTGACACTAAAAAACTGATTAGCTACAGTATGCTTATTGGTGAGATGGCCACCAAGTCAATGGAAGGAAATATAGGCAATATAAAGACGACATCCTGCCTGATGGTATGGTATATGTATGAAAAGACATTATGGTAAATTTACATTTGGTGTTCTATTCATAAATAACTTCTTTCATAAAAATCCATTAATAGAAGGAAATCAGAGATCTACCAATTGAGTCTTTCAAAAAAAAATCTTAACTTGCCTTTTGTTTTCTTAATATGGAAACTATCAGCTAAGCAATACAAATAAAGCAAAGTAAGATTGAGAAATCTGAAGAAATGCAATTCCTCAGAATGTGACTATGAGCTTTCTTAACAATAAAGTATTGTTACTATCTATTGTGAAACAAATGCATGCTACCTGATTCTTCAATAAACATCACTTACGTCTCTTGCTATCGTAGTGAATCCACACAAAAATATTACAAAAACAAATACTACCAATGTGTTTTAAGCAACGAATAAAGGAAAATTACTTTGTTAGTCACAGTGTTGATTGCCAGAGTTGGGGAGGCACTTCCAGAAATAATACAGTCCATTCCCAAAGAATCTGAATCTATATATGGAGTTGAGGCCTAAAATTCAGGAAAAGAAACAAAATAAAGATCAGTTCTCACAAAGTGACCAACTAAATGCTGTATGCCATTCTTTTAGAATTTGGGGTCAGTTTGTCTAATTTTGAATCTCACCATGACTGACTTGAAAAAACATCCTTATGGATTTAACTGTATGGACTTCTTACCTTGATTTAATCGAACTGACCATATTAAAACTGCATTGCTTAATACTTGATTTGCTTCACTATCTCTTTGCAACAGTGCTGGGGTCGGAAGGGTTGATTGAGACACCTGGGCAGAACATCTGTGACTTATGGGAGCAGCAACGCGCTTGCCGACAAAAGGGTGGGGAAAAGAACTGAAGCATTTTACAGAAACATTGCCCAAAACAGTATACTACCGAAGCAGGACTGATGTGCTACAAGAATTTTCTATGTCAGAACTATCAGATGGGGAGAAAAGTGGGAGTGGGCTCTAATTCACAGAAGTTAAACTTTGCTGGCCATAGCAGTTTTCCTTCAGTCCTTCTCCTCATAGATCCGGGCCTACAGGCTCTCCTCTAGTCAGCAAGAAGCACTGTCTTCAGCTTCAGCCTCAGCCTCATTCTCTACTGCTTGGGCACTGCAGACCTAATATAGCTTGGACTGCAGAGGGAAATTGGAAAAGGAGGCAGATCCAGCAGGTACTAAGGCGGACTAGAAAATAAATGAATGTCTTGTGTTTAGGTACTGGAGATGGCATGGTGGGGGACGTGGTGATGGTGGGGGTGAAGAATTATAAAACGAATGTTAAACAGAGAAGGAAGAGAGGAGCAGAGAAGGAAAAGAAGGGATGTTGATTATGCCAAAGGGGTGGGAGGTGAGCCCTGGTGCAGAGCGATCAAACTGCTCGAAAAATGATTGTGTCGCAATGTTGTGATTTTTTTCAGTGTCCTAACACTTTTATGGCATTCGTGGGAGCCAGATTTGGCATCTTTATATATATATATTTTTTAAAGATACGTCAATCTATTTATTTGGAATGTCATTATTTTGAAAATTGTTTGAAAAATGTTTACCAAATATTTTCAGATATTTTGAAGTTGCACTGAAAATTATTTTCACATTGACTTGGACTGATGATTATATCTTTTGACTTCCTTTTTATTGATAAATGGAAGTCTATTGTACGATGGTCCTTAAAAATCTATACTTGCGGAGTATATTTGATGTTTGCCTATATAAAAACAAGAACATTATTGGACCACTCATACAGATATCCTGTTTCAAAATCACACCCATTAAGTACACATACTAAATCAATAAGACCTCTTTTTACAAAGCTGTGCTAATATGTAGTATTGAGCAATTAATGCACATTAACTAATGATACAATGTGTTAAATTGTGTTAGTGCAGCTTTTTATGCAGGAATAGAAAACAGGCACAACATGCAGCAAAACGAAAGAGTTACATCACGTTAATGCATGAAAAATAGCTAAACTGGTTAACAGAATCCAGATTAAGCATTTTACCATATATGGTCCTTGAACTTCAACTATAACTCCAAAATTTGTAATTAATGCTGTTGCAGGAGCTGATGCCTTTCAGGGACCAAATCAATGGGCATTCCTAGCTTTACAGGGGGAAAAATAAATTTCTTCCCCTCTCCTCATTACGCTGTTTCTGGCAAATGAAGTCCATCTTTAAAGGCCTGGTGGTCCAGTAAGAGGAAGGGACAGGAGTGATTCTCAGATGCTCCTGACCTGCTGGCCATCTTGAAAATAGCATTACTTGACCTCTAGCAATGTTCCTTCCTTGTTGCTGCCTTTTTTCTGAAGTCAGAACTGTGTTGATTTCATGATACTTCAGGGCACACACATGGTTCTGAATTCAGAGGAAAGTCAGCACTGGTAGAGAACATAAGAATAGCCATACTGGGTCAGTACATAAGTACATAAGTACATAAGTAGTGCCATACTGGGAAAGACCAAAGGTCCATCTAGCCCAGCATCCTGTCACCGACAGTGGCCAATCCAGGTCAAGGGCACCTGGCACGCTCTCCAAACGTAAAAACATTCCAGACAAGTTATACCTAAAAATGCGGAATTTTTCCAAGTCCATTTAATAGCGGTCTATGGACTTGTCCTTTAGGAATCTATCTAATCGAAGTGAAGTGTTACAAAGGCCTATACAATTGTTTTAAAATTGTCTACATAAAGCAAATCATATCACTATATAAGAACATGAGAATAGCCATATTGGGTCAGACCAACGGTCCATCTAGATCAGTATCCTGCTTTCAACAGTGGCCAATCCAGGTCACAAGTACCTGCCAGAAACTCAAATAGTAGCAACGTTCCATGCTACCAATCTCAGCGCAAGCAATGACTTCCCCTATGTCTATCTCAAGAGGATCAGAAGGTAAGGAACATTACTTGACCTACTCCTCTTGCTAGTTTGAGGACATCCTAAGATGGTAAAGAAAGATAATGCTGATGCCGGGGGTGGGGAAGGAAAGCTGGGAGTGGAGAGTTGGGAAGGGAAAAGGAAAGGAAGATGGCGCTGATGCAAAAGTGTGGGGGCAGGAAGAAAAAAAGAGTGAAAATAGGGTGCGGGGGGGGGGGGGGGGGGGGGGGGGGGGGGAGGAGGAGGGGAGGGACGTCAAAGTCATGGGACACCATGACAAAGTGAATACAATACCAGATATGCTGCAATGTAAAAAAAACAAAAAACAAAAAAAACCCTCCACCAGGAAGCACGTTGTCTAGGCACAAAACTGAAATCCAGAAATCTAGGTTAAAACAGAACCTCTGATACATGCATTATGAAATTAAATAATTTATCATCTTCCCTTCCTAGCAAGTTGTGTTCCATTCTCTTATGTTGCTCTTCTCAATCATTCAACTCCATTTTCTCTAATATACTGACAAATAAGCAGTGGTGTAGGAAGGGGGGGGGGGGGGGGGCCCGGGTGCACGCCACTGGGGGGGTGTCGGCTCGCTGGTTCCCTGCTCTTTCTGCCCCGGAACAGGTTACTTCCTGTTCCAGGACAGAGAAAGCAGGGAAGCAGCAGAGCCGACGCAGCTCCCAGTGACGTGCACTGGGGGCGGATCGGCCCTTCCGCCTGCCCCCCGCTGCAAGGTAAGGTGCGTTTCGGGGGGGGGGGGGGGGGGGGGGATGCGCCGTGCCCGTGCTGCACAGCGGCGACCCGCCCCGGGTGTCAGGCACCCTCGCTACGGCACTGCAAATAAGCATCAGCAACACTGTAACCAAATATCTGTGTTTTCTATTTTATTGAAAGCTATCATGGCTCTCTAAATTTTACTTAAAAGAAAAAAAAATTAATTAATAATCAGTTATAGAAAGTCTTAATAAAAACCAATGTATTCACACCATTAACCTAAAAACTGCTCTCTAAAGACAAATATTACAGATTAAGTAGGAGTCTTTTGGACACTTGATGCTCATTTTCACAGCACACAGACTTACAAAGCACATATGAAACTTTGCAAGTCTATCTTTGAAAACAAGCCTCTAAATGACACTACTACTACTACTACTATTTAGCATTTCTATAGCGCTACAAGGCATACGCAGCGCTGTACAAACATAGAAGAAAGACAGTCCCTGCTCAAACAGCTTACAATCTAATAGACAAAAAATAAATAAAGTAAGCAAATCAAATCAATTAATGTGAACGGGAAGGAAGAGAGGAGGGTAGGTGGAGGCGAGTGGTTACAAGTGGTTACGAGTCAAAAGCAATGTTAAAGAGGTGGGTTTTCAGTCTAGATTTAAAGGTGGCCAAGGATGGGGCAAGGCGTAGGGACTCAGGAAGTTTATTCCAGGCGTAGGGTGCAGCAAGACAGAAGGCGCGAAGTCTGGAGTTGGCAGTAGTGGAGAAGGGAACAGATAAGAAGGATTTATCCATGGAGCGGAGTGCACGGAAAGGGGTGTAGGGAAGGACGAGTGTGGAGAGATACTGGGGAGCAGCAGAGTGAATACATTTATAGGTTAGTAGAAGAAGTTTGAACAGAAGAAGAGGGCCACAACTCATATTATGGACATGCAGCAATTCCCTTACTTACTTTATTTATTTTCAATATTTTATATTCCACTTATAACCTAGGTGGATTCCAGTAAAAAAATAATAATAATAAAATAACCCCCCCCCCCCACACACAATAAAAATAGAACATACATAAGACCCAAACTCTACTTAATTAAGATGAGCCTCACCCGTTCTCCAGACCGTGGCCTCTTCTTTGGCCGAGTTGGCAGTGCGTCCTCCTTTGGATTTGTGTCTATTGCCCAATAAGATCCCTAGACAAACAAAAATTACAGCTAAACCATTCCTTATAATTCTAACAAAATCTCTAAACAACCGAATGCTTCTGATTCAATGCAATAAAACAACAGTAAAAAAAAAAAAGTTTGGTGAAACAGCTGTCTCATTTAAAGTAACCACTAACTAGGCATTTATTTTTATTTTTTAATTTCTGACAGGTTGTCATGCTAGTATGGGCTTCCCACTCAGTTGAAACCAGCCCTTATTGATGCTACAGCACCATGAATTTTTGTTGGTAGCTATTTAGTGATAGGGGAGGGAGGTATTTTAACCCACTGGTTTTCTCCTGCATCTCTGGACTTACAACTTAATTAGAACCAGCTTCTATTAGGCTACAGTACCACGAGTTTTTCATTCACTACTACTCAAAATTGTTAACCTAATTCAGACCTTCCCAATCTTTTTGTGGCCGTGACCCCATGATTGCAGCCAAATAAACTGTGAGACCCCCTTGGAGGTTCAGAATAATGATGAACCTATGAAGAGCCCACATAGGTTGTGACCCCATTTGGGGTCCCAACCCAGAGTTTGGGAAGCTCTGGCCTATTTTATACCTTCTACCTCCACCTTGCTCAGCCACTGCAGTGACAGGATTTGGCTAAGGGCCACAGACTATGGATTCCTCCAGAACCCAGTAAGCCTGTGCCCTGAATCCAGCCACTAAATGTCATCACTGACTCCCTTCATCCTCTCCCCCAGAGGCTTTGAATGCCACTTTCAAGCACCTTCAGCCCTAGATAGCCCAGAAAACAGACGAACTGGGCTGGGAACTAAACTCAGGGCCATTGCCTGAATAAATGGCACCCTGGATGGTCAATGGGGGGAAAACATTCCCTCAAAAGTTGCAGAAAGGAGGTGTGTGGGCCACTCTGTCAATGCTGCTGGTCCCAGGTGGCCAGTAGGGGAAGTGGATGTCCATCTCTGACGACATGACCACATGGTAATTTACATCCACCCTGACCAGTCTGGCACCCATCTTGCTCAACACATCCAACAGCCCTGACTGAGGGAGAGGTGCTCAAAGCAAAATGGGCTTGCAACATTTTATTTAGACTGGTTTTAGCCAGAAACATTATTGTGCATTTAATGCACAGAAGCTTTCGGCTCTCCTTTATCCACATATTTACACCTTCAAAGAAATTAAGCAAATTGGTGAGGCAAGAATTCCCTTGGCTAAACCCATGCTGACTCTGTCCCATTAAACCATGTTTATCTACGCGTTCTGTAATTTTATCCTTTATAATAGTTTCCACTATTTTACCCGGCACCGAAATCAGGCTTACCAGTTTGTAATTTCCCGGCTCACCTCTGGAACCCATTAAAAAAATCAGCATTACATTGACCACTCTCCAATCTTCAGGTACTACGGATGCTTTTAACAACAGGCTACAGAACAAACGAACTTAAGAGGTGCCATACTAGACCAGACCAAAGGTCCATCAAGTCTAGTATCCTGTTTCCAACAGTGGCCAATCCGGGTTACAAGTACCTGGCAGATGCCAAAGCAGTACAATACATTTTATGATGCTTATCCTAGAAATATGCAGTGGATTTTCCCAAGTTCGTCTTAATAATGGCTTATGGATTTTTCTTTTAGGAAGATATCCAAATCTTTTTTAAACCCTGCTAAGCTAACATTCTCTGGCGACAAATTCCAGAGTTTAATTACACAAAGATAATTTGCATCCTTTACTCTGTTCTCCCATTAAACACTTCTGGCTTTCTTTCACTATAATTGAAACATCTCTATTGAGATTCCCTAAATGTCCCATTTCAATAGTATCCTTCGAGGATACTCCACACTGAACCATGCGCTTCTGGGTGACTGTCAGCTTCCCCTCCCCCCTCTCCAATTTTAGTTTAAAAGCTGATCTATCTCATTTTTAAAAGTTAGCGTCAGCAGCCTGGTTCCATCCCGGTTAAGGTGGAGTCATTCTTTCAGAACAGGTTTCCCCCTTCCTCAGAATGTTGTCCAGTTCCTAACCAATCTAAATTCCTCATTCCTGCACCATCATCTCAACCATGCATTGAGACTGTGGAGCTCTGCCTGCCTCTTGGGTCCTGTACATGGAATGGGGAGTATTTCCAAAAATGCTACCCTGGAGGATCTGTTTTTCAGCTTTCTACTTAAGAACCTAAATTTTGCTTCCAGAACCTCCCTCGAACATTTTCCTATGTCACTGGTACCCACATATACCAAGACAGCAGGCTCCTCCCTGGGACTATCTAAAATCTGGTAGGTGGTCACATGCGTTCCGCCACCTTCGCACCAGGTAGGCAAGTCACCAAGCGATCCTCTAGCCCACAAGCCACACAACTATGTACATGCGTAAAGATGTAATCACCAACTACAACAGCTGTCCTAACCCTTTCCTCCTGGGCAGATAAGGAAGAATATATAGAGGCATATTTTCAAAGCACTTAGCCTTCCAAAGTTCCATAGAAACCTATGGCACTTTGGAAGGCTAAGTGCTTTGAAAATATGCCTCATACTGTCCTATATGCACAAAAATGCCTATGTAGAATTACCTTCACTAGGTACTACGTAACATTTCAAAATATGTTCCCAGCAAATGAGAATATACAACCTGAATGAATTATGTACATAGAGACAAAATGACTTCACCATGTGCTATGTAACACTTCAAAATATGTTCCCAGCAAATAATACACATCCCGCATTATATACATACAGTCAAAATGATTAATACCAGCTCTGTCAAAAAATGACATATGAAGCATGAACCAAATATTAGTGTCATGAAGTGTGTCTGTGGCACTGTTTTATGTTCTTATGAGTAAAAAACAAACAAACAAACCACCACTGATCAGAAAAAGCCTATGCTGACTATTGCCACCTAAACCATCATTATAAAGAAAGACTCCCATCCTTCTATCAGGTGTGTAGAGTTAACAGACACTGCTTATAGTGACTACAGAAAGTTCTATAAAGTATGCACTAATTACATACAAAATCATCAGAATAATGCCAAATATGCAACTAAATGCCAAAATTCCACCTAAGCACTATTCTACAAATATGCACGTATCTTACATAGCATGTATTTTACAGGAGGTGTATACATAAGAGGAGATTGGGCAGAGCGTGAGCAGGACTCAGTTACCCCTATGTGGCCAAACAAGATAAATGATTAATTTAAGCAGATAAAATGTTATGCTGACCATTAAAAAATAATAATAATAATAAAAATGAAAAATACCTTCCCAGGATCATCCTTGGATCGAGGCACTTTAAGAAAACACTTATTCAGTGACAGATTGTGTCGTATGGAATTCTAAAATTAGAAAGTAAAAATAAGTATGGATGCATTTAAAAACACATTTAGTAATACAGGTACAGGACTATCCAAAATTAAAGAAACAAACATTTACAGTCCACAGAATGAAATAGAAACATAGAAACATAACGGCAGGTAAGAGCCAAATGGCCCATCCACAGCAATCACTATCTCCCCTTTTCCCTAAGAGATCCCATGTGCCTGTCCCACGTTTTCATAAATTCAGAAAGTCTTCATCGCCACTGGGTGGCGACTGAACGCATCCACCACTCTTTCTGTGAAAAAGTATTTCCTTAGATTACTCCTGAACCTATAACCTCTTAAATTCATCCTATGTCCTCTCATTGCAGATTTTTCCTTTATTTGAAAGAGATTTACATCCTGTACATTAATGCCACAGAGGTATTTAAATGTCTCTATCATATCCCCTCTCTCCCGCCTTTCTTCCAATGTATACATATTGAGAGCCTAAGTCTGTCCCCATACGCTTTATGAAAGAGACCACTGACCAATTTTGTTGCCACCCTCTGGACCAACTCCATCCTGTTTATATCTTTTCATAAGTGCGGTCTCCAGAACTACATGCAGTATTCTAAATGGGGCCTCATCAGAGCTTATACAAAGGTACTATCAAATCTTTTCTTCTATTGGCCATTCCTCTCCCTATGCACCCAAGCATCCTTCTGGCTTTGACCATCGCCTTTTCTACCTGTTTGGCCATCTTGAGGTCATCCGACACAATCACCCCAAGTCCCGCTCTTCTTTCCTATGCAGAAGTATTTCACACCCCCTATGCTATACCATTTCCTTGGATTTTTGCAATCTAAGGGAATGGTATAGTATAGGGGGATGAAATACTTCTGTGTACGAAAGACAAGAAAGACTTGGTGGGTGATTGTGTCATATGATCTGATGGTGGCTAAACAGGTAGAAAAGGCAACAATCAAAGCCAGAAGTATGCTCAAGTGAATAGGGAGAGGAAAGGCCAGAAGAAAAGAGGTTAATATTACAATCTTTAGGAGTTTCTTACAGGATTTACGAAGATGTCCACTCTTTTCTACCTGTATCGATGACTAATACTAATGTTATATCCCGGGTGTAATTGATGTTTGAAACAGTGATGGATTTGTTGAAGAAGAATCGATTGCGAATGAATATATCTATGACTGAACTAACGTGGGTTGTATCAGATTCATCATTAATGTTACCAACAGAATTGGTATTGATGGGTGTACCTATTAAGACTGTTAAGCAGGTTAAAAACTTGGGGATTGTGTTGGATTCCGCTTTTACATTTAGAATGCAGGTGCAGGTTTTGACTCGCTCTCTGTACTTTAAATTGAGAATGTTATCCCGACTGAAATCTATTTTATCCTGGAATGACTTTAAAACAGTGTTGCAATCAATGGTACTTAATTGCCTAGATTATTGTAACATTCTTTATTTGGGACTGCCAAATACAGAGCTGTACAGCGGGGTTCCCACGGAACCATACAACTCAAGCAGCAGCCTCGTGAGACTTCAGCTAATACTTTGATTGCTTTTGAAAAAAAGATATATTGGATTTTAAATTAACTGTGAATTAAAGGCTAATTTCTATTTTGCCTTATGTTGCAAGAATGATTGAGAAGGGGTTATTGTCACAGACGATGGATATTGTAGAAATGGGAAATCTGTTGAAGAGGACGGATTTAGGAGAGCACACAGTATTGAAACTTTGTGGGTTTCCTCTTTGGATGAAATTTGTTTGGGCTTGGATAAAAAGTTGTGTTTTTGCTTTGTCATGTTGGACATTGACTGCATTTGATACAGTAGACCATGAGATTACGCTTCACAATCTATATGTATTTGGCCTGAGAGGTACAGTGCATTCTTGGTTTACCTCTTATTTTACAGATCGTGCAATGCAATTGAAAGGACAGAGACAGTTTCTGAGTTCTATCCTTTGGAGATGGGTGTGCTTCAGGGGTCTGAATTCTTGGCGTTATTTTCTTTGTATCTGCAACCACTCAGTGCAGTACTCTGGACTTTAAATGCTGTTTTTAGAATCTACAAAGACAATATTCAATTGTTTTTTTTTTCCTGTGGATGTTGCGTTTTGTAGTGAGTTTTAAAAAAGTTGAAATCCTGTTGGGTAGTAACTCAAGACTGGATGGTTGAGAATCATCTTGCCTTGAATGTCAAAAACTAAGATGATGACCACAAAACACAGGCACAGTAAACACAGCAGAAACAGCAGGGAGTAGAGGCTAGCCAAAGGACGGACCACCACAGGAGAGTGTTTACACTCTAGTGTTATTACACTTTATTCAAAGTTTTATTCAAAGTACCAATCGGAGGACACGATGCTGGCCGTGTTTCGGCGGTGAAAACCACCTGCCTCAGGGGTTGCAGTCAAACTCTCTGTGGGCACAAGAGGTGTACATAGTAGCTGGTGCAGAAATGCTTGTAAACACACAAACTGATGTGGTGATTGCTTTGGCTTCTACGTCTTTACTGCCTTCCCTTGCTTTTCTTGTGATTACAAGCATTTCTGAACCCGATACTATACATGTACCTCTTTGTGCCCACAGAGAGTCTGACTGGGACCCCTGAGGCAGGCAGTATTCAACGCCGAAACACGGCCAGTGTCGGGCCCTTCGATTGTTGCTTTGAATAAAACTTTAAAGTGTGATTAAGCAACATCTCCTGTGGTGGTTTGCCCTTTGGCCAGCTTCTACGCCCTCCTGTTTGTGATGACTATAAAATCTCTGGGGGTTGAGACTGGTTGCGCATCATTTGATTTTCAAGGCTTAGTGTTTCACAAAAGAATGGAAAGAAATAGGACCTGATTCACAGGAAGTGATAAAAAGGATGGGGACAAAGTAAAAAGATGAGACAGGACATAAGAGACTTGTTCTACATGTTTATCTATGGTTCCCTGCACGAGAAGGACTGCATCACTGCCCTCAACAGGCCAAATACTTGGTTACAAGAGGGAATGGACAGGGCTTTCCAGAACGCCTGCTTCAAGGGCTCGAAAGCAATCAGATCAAGATCTGAGTAATAAATGAAGCTTCACTACTGCAGCACCACCCTCAAAGGAGACAAACTGTATCCCTCTGCACAGTACAAACCACATTCTGGTGGACCATTAGGGACTAGCCTGTACCTGGCCTCTGAGAACTAGACTGCACCATCACCTAAACTTTTGAGGAATTGAGAGTCAATCCCTGCTGTAGTCCATACTGTAGGAAGCCAGGATGGATACCAACTCTACTCAGCTGGGGAAAGGTCACACACTGCATATCACCTATTGGATACGCCACACCTTCCAGCATTATAGCAATCATTGCTACTGGATTACTAGACTGTAAACTAGAAGGATCTGGACCTTCCATGACCACCGGACCCTGCATCAGTAGGTAGACCAACTAGGCACCAAAGAAGGGTCACATACTCCAACTGATGCGGTCAGCCCTGCGACAGAATCACGAGAAGGGGCACTTGATTACCTTCCAGACAACCCTGTAGAGCAGAGGATAAGTTCACTTAGGAGCCACTGCCAAAGCCCAGGCTGCACAAGTGTGTTAAGAGCAGGCTGACATACTGCCAAGTTCACTGGTCATAAACTCTTCAGTATGGCTACTCTTATGTTCTTATGACCCTCAGTGAGATTTAGAGTTGGCCAAATAGTCCCATTTCTTGGGGACAACATAAGAACATAAGAATAGCCATACTGGCTCAAACCAATGGTCCATCAAGCCCTCTAGCCCAGTATCCCATTTCCAACACTGGCCAATCCAGGTCACAAGTGCCTGAAGAAACCCAAATAGTAGCAACACTCCATGCTATCAATCCCAGGGCAAGCAGTGGCTTGCTTCCCAATGTCCATCTCATTAGCAGACTATGAACGTTTCCTCCACGAACTTGTCCAAATCTTTTTTAAACCCAGATACGCTAACCGATGTTAGTACATCCTCTGGCAAAGTGATCCAGATCTTAACTATTTGTTGAGTGAAAAAATATTTCTTCCTATTTGTCCACTAGTCTTTGTACTTTTTGAAAGAGTAAAAAAATCGATTCACGTCTACTTGTTCTACACCACTCAGGATTTTGTAGACCTCAATCATCTCCCCTCAGCCCCCTCATTTCCAGACTGACGAGCCCTAAGTTCTTTAGCCTTTCCTCATGTGAGAGGAGTTCCACCCCCTTTATCATTTTGGTCACTCTTCTTTGAACCTTTTCTAATTCTGCTATATCTTTTTTGAGATACGGCAACCAGAACTGAACGCAATATTCAAGATGTGGTCGCACCATGGAGAGATACACAGGCATTATAATGTTCTCTGTCTTATTTACCATCCTTTTCTTAATAATTCATAGCATCCTGTTTGCTTTTTTGGTTGCCACCGCTCACTGGGGAGAAGATTTCAGTGCACTGTCTACACCACCACCTAGATCTTTTTCTTGGGTGTTGACCTTCAAGGTGGACCCTAGCATCAGTTAACTATGATTCAGATTATGTGAATCACTTTGCATTTGTTCACATTAAATGTCATCTGTCAATTAGTAGCCAGAAAAGCTGTTAGTTGAGACAGCTGGAATATAAAAGTCACTTAACAGATCTATACTTCACATTTGCACGGGAATGTGAAAAAGAGCCACTAGTTGCAAAACCGCAGGGCATAACAAATCCCCATCTTCTCTTCTGGGTTTCTTTTACCACATCTGATTTTACAGTTTAAAAAAAACGTTCATCCTTGTGTTTAAAACAAATAGACACAACAACCAATCTCTGTCAGATCTGAATACATAATTAAGTAGCATTGTGGTTGCATTTCTAAATTGGTATCCAAAGTCTCCAAAATATCTAATATAGCCAATGTTGAGGTAAAAGTATTATCAAGTACATTTGTATTCAGCCTTCTTTTAGCCAACGGTAAATATATTTGCACAACTGGAGAAACAAAAGAAACTGAACAAACCTATCTGAACTCCTTTGATGGCACTAGCTTGATAGCTCCCAGAGCAAGAAGGTAATACAGTTTTCCCTTGTGACAAGTTGCTTGGAACCTGCCCTGCAAAGAGACACCATAAAACATCTGAAATGGGCTCCATAAACTTGAGTGCTTAACCCAGATGAACCACCTCCAACACCCACTGATCACAGGGATTGAGGGTCCACTGCTGGTGAAACAGGGGAAGCCATCCTTCCACCTGTTCCACCATGAACAGAATCCATCGAATCTCAATGGGGGTCATTGGCCCCTCCTGCTGTGACGACTGAGGGGAAGGAGCCTGAACTACCCAGCCTTCTTGCCCCCATTAAAGGACTGGCCTTTCTGCAAACCAATATTAGGATAATTGAAATCTCCCATTATTATTGTGTTAGCAATTAAGAGCAATAAAATCAAATTTGAAACATGGAAGATTTTAGAGTTCTGTCACAGGCAATTTTGTTACCGCAAGTGGATTATTGCAATTCATTATATTTACAGATTACAAGTAGTTTACAAAAACATTTGCAGTTAATGCAAAATACTGCTGACAGGTTGGTTTGTGGGTTGGCCTGTTTTGATAGCGTGTCTTCTGCTATGCATACCCAAATATTGCTCCCTGTTGAAGCAAGGCCACAAAGCTCTCTTTTTAGCTTTGGCAAAATGCTGGACCGTGTGACGCGGATCAGCGTCACCCACTTGTGAGAACATAGAAACCTGCTTGTCCTCGGAGAACATGTTTTTGCAGATGATACCCAAATATCGTTCCCTGTTGAAACCAGGTTAAAAGGAGGACTTAGAAAAAATGAATCTAGGCTTTGAATGTATAGCCATGCAATTGAAGGAAAGAGAATGGGTTTTGAATAATGAGAAATCTGAAGTGCTTTGGTTGGGGAGAGGAAGATGGACTGATCAAATTCATGTGACGCAAACTGTCTACATTTGATGTGTACATTCTGACATTAGTTCTTTTTTAAAATATTTTTGCATACTTCATCAATTATGAACTTTCTTAGATTATAGATATGCTGTGACTTTTAGCCCCATCTTTGGTATTATTGAATTTATTTATTGCATTTGTACCCCATATTTTCCCACCTATTTGCAGGCTCAATGTGGCTTACATAGTACCGTCAAAGGCGTTTGCCCAGTCGGTGGATAACGAGTACAAAGTTGTATAGTGATCATATGAGGTATAAGTGGAGGGTCGGAATGGATGAAGATTGAGTGTTGTCCTGTTCGATCATAGTCATGGCTGTGTTGGTAGGTGAAGACTGTGGAAATGTACTTTTGGTAGGTTTTTCTAAGAAATCATTATCTCCACTCCCGATATTGCAAACCACAGCAGCATAATTACTAGGGGACTGGGTTTGAGAAATTATGTTTCCCCCATTCTTCAGCAACCGCAATGGCTACCAGTAGCTTACTGTGGGATTTTCAAAAAATGTTTTTTTTTTTTTTTTTTTTAAGTATTTCATGTTTTGGCACCCAAATATTTGGGTGACATGGTGGTCTTGTATCAACCCAGTTGCAATCTTCGTTCAGCACCAAAAAAAGTTGTTTCCAACTTCTCCCAATAGGTTATTATGTTTACAGTGGACTAGGAAGAGAGCATTCTTTGTCATAGGATCGATGTGGTGGGATAAACTGCCAGGCAAAGAGGTTAACTTAATTTTCAGAAACTGGTCGTCTTGCTTATTGATGTTATAGTAACATACATAGTAACATAGTAGATGACGGCAGAAAAAGACCTGCATGGTCCATCCAGTCTGCCCAACAAGATAAACTCATATGTGCTACTTTTTGTGTATACCTTACCTTGATTTGTACCTGTCCTTTTCAGGGCACAGACCGTGTAAGTCTGCCCAGCACTAGCCCCGCCTCCCAACCACCAGCCCCGCCTCCTACCACCGGCTCTGGCACTGACCGTATAAGTCTGCCCAGCACTATCCCCGCCTCTGTATTTCTCTGTATGCTGTATTGGTGTGATGTTATAGGTTTTTTTTTGTTAAATATTACCTTAAGATTTCTGTTAGAGGTGATTAATAAACTGCAGTAAACAAATAAATGAATAAATTACAACAGCTGTCCTAACCCCTCTCTCCAGGGCATTTGGTCCTAAAAACACATCCTTAGTGCAAGAGGATACTGCATCACCTGGAAAACTGGTCTTAGCTCACTTACTTCTATACCAAGTTGATGGGCTCCAGATGACGAGTTTTCCTCCCAAGGCAACACAGAAGCTGCCAGACTGGAGATGGAACTGCCCTACTATGTACCTGAAGGGTGTGTAAACTGCTTTGATTAAGTATCAAGAGGAGCGATACAGTAAGATTTTAAATAAGCATAAACATACCACTCTGTCTCAGCTCCTCCAAAGTCTTGCACTATAGCCTCCAGAGACTGGACTCAATTTTCTGAGAGCTAGGAGCTCTTCGCAGCCAGTGCACACATATAACTTCTCACCAACTGTGACATACATGTGGTACCAGGTGCAGAAGGCTGGATAGCCCTCATCTCATTGCTGGACTGTGGTCTGTGTCTTTGTATTGGCGAGTCGTTTAGTTATTTAAAGTTGCTAAGGAAATAGGGATGATTAAACTAATACAGGTATATTTCAGGCTATTATTTTATGTTTACTTTTTAATGAACTGCAAATAAGCAGAATGAGTCTACTGTTGATTAAAATCTACAATTAAACCCAGTGATGAAAAATTTCCCTCCTATCTTCTTAATTGGCTTAGAAACCTACAAAGAATAAGCATGAAGTGTGTTAACTGCGGGAAAACAGCTGTTCATGTGCCATTAAAATTTTGAAAATTGCATTGCCTAGGCTCTATATTTTCTTTGATAGAGGACTCTTCTTCTCAGACCCACAAGTATTTTTAAAGGATTCTTTGAGTTTTTTTTTTTTTTTTTAACAAAGTGTCCAATGCTATAGATGAGAAATTCTGAACTACAAATGCTTGGTGCAATACCTGTGTTAATTTTCCTACTTTGATTATCCTGAAAGACCAGGAGTTGGGAACCTTCGATGTAGACCATGTAATAAACATAAAATATATAAATTAATTACCTTCCAGCCACTGCCAGCCTCTCTATAATATGGAAAGTTATCACAAATCCACTGATAAATCTCACTCAAAGTCATTTTCTTTTTTGGTGAGCTATTAATTGCAAATGTTATGAGGCTAGCGTAACTGTATGGTGGTTTCCCATCTTTGTGCTGTTGAACTTCTTCCTGGTCCAAAGTTGTGTTTGGGTCAAGAAGTGCATTCTTCTTTGAAATACCAGTCCCATGAGCATTCTGAGAAGCATCCGCTTTTTGAATGGCAGCCCTCACAGTGAGCTGAGGAAGCCAATCCATAGATGTCAGGCTGCTCTCCAGTTCTGATGTCATTCTGATGGCAAAGAGATTTCTTGCTCAGTATAAGGAAAAGAAGCCTGTGTTCTCACAAAAATCCAGAAGTCACAAAATTAGGAATTCCAATTAAGGGAAAGCTGGAGTATAATCTAGAAATAAAAATACAGACGTGTTAAAAAGCCTGATATAATATATCTTTATATTTAAAAATTACATACAAAATATATCCTACCTATATAGAAAAAAACATGAGGAAAAAACTGAAGATGATCTCACACAAAAGTTCTTAAATACAGTACCAGGCAAGGTACTTCATATGCTATAATAGTGCAATGACCTGGCATACTATTTTTGGCAATCGTAACATCAAGTAACTGACCACAAGGCTGTATTTCTGGCTTTGAATGGAAATAGCTAAATAATTCAGGTATTATTTGAAAAGGTCTGTGAAAAATAATGGCCAGACATGACCTCCCCACAACTATGCAGAGGTCTGCATAGTGTCCCTCCACTCCATCAATGTTGCTCTGGCTATTCTCTGCCCATGCAAGCTGGACCCTCCTCCCCCAAACCCACCCACTGAGTCTGCTTACCTCTGCACAAGTATGCAGAGGCCTGGACAGTGTCCCCCCTGTCCACTGATGCTGTGCTGGCTAGCTGACTTCTGATCGCAAGCTGTTTCAACTGCCCCCCCCCCCCCCCCCCCGCCAGTTTCTTTTAGATACCTGGTTTGCTACGTCTCTGGCTTAATAACTTACTGGTAGGGGGCATGCCAATTCCACAGGCCTATCCCTTGTTTCCCCACATGGCTGAATGGTAGACAAGCAGATACAAGAATGATAACACAAACACAATGCAAATAACTAACCTCCCATCATATCCTGCAAATGTGAAACCCTAGTATGAACACTTAGTAGGCCATCCTTATACTGAAGGGAAAATTAGGTTCTTACCATGATAATTTTCTTTCCTTTAATTTTCTCAGGAGTCTCTCATGAGGGACTTTGTCAAAAGCTTTCTGAAAATCTAGATACACTAAATCAACCAGCTCACCTTTATCCACATGTTTATTCACCCTCCTTCACTTTTCCCTCAGACTACGGCTGAGTACTTTAACTATAAGTTTCCCCTAGTCCATGCTGTTAACCCCTACCTCCTTTTCTTCCTTTTCTGAAATCACTGAAGAGGAAACTGCACATTAGAGAGCTGCACGGGAATGGGGATAGCAGGAATTCCGTGGATACTGCAGAAATCCCGTGGGGATCCCCTCCAGGACCGTGGGGATCCCATGGGGATGGACCAAGGTCCATGGGCATCCTGCAGGGATGGACCCAGTTCCTGCAGGGTTCCCACGGAACCGTAAAACTAATGAAGCTTTGCTTTTCCTCCCTGCACATATCTCAGATCACCCTGGTGGTCTAGTGGCTTGCTTCAGGGCAGGAAATGTCCCCACGCTTTCCTGCCCGCTGCCGCTGATCCTATCACTGCCACTTGTTTAAAATGGCCGCCGAAACGTCATGCAACAGCCTCGTGAGGCCACCACTTGAAGTCTTGGCAGCCATTTTAGAGTAACATAAGAACATAAATTGTCCCAGTTTGATTTAGTAAGATCCTGCACATCATGAACTAGGCTTAACACTTGAAACCAGAAAATAGCACCACCAATCCTTCCCCTAGTTTTGATGTATTGTGCAGTCTATGTGGTTGATGAGTGGGACATAAAAATATTCACAATGAGACAAAAAATGATCTAACTAGCGAACCGGCATGCTACATGCACAAAATTAGGATATTAAGTGACCCTTCTCATGAGTAGGAACAATACTAGGCATCATCATATTACAATTAGTTAACAATGATAATAAATCAGATACTTTAGATTCAGCATGATTGTGCAGATGGAGATTCAAGTCTCCTAATACCACAAATCTAGGAAATTGGCATGAAAACCTGCCAATAGCCTCAAATAAAATCGGGTTGAATAGCAGCCTATAAACCAGGACGACGACATAGAAGCACCAGACCAATCAAATTTGAGACAGAAGCTAAATCATCTGAAAACTACACATCATAAATTCTAATCCAGGTTGAATTACTGAAGTAATCAAGTTAAATGGAAAAAAAAAAAAAAATCTCTTATGACAACCAAAACCCCATCTCTTTTGTCCAACCTGGGAGTATGTAACAGAGCATAACCAGGACGACATAGATGAAGTATATAAATGGATTATCACCTTCAGGATGCCAAGTTTCTACCAGAAAAAGAAAACAAGTTCTTCTGATACAATTGTCATTCACAAGTAAAGACTTATTAACTATCGATCTGGCATTAACTTAAGCACATGGCACAGGAGTAGTAGAATTAGTAGCGACAGTCTGTCACATAATATCTTTTAACAGGATGAACAGCTCGCTTCTGGAGAAAAGGTCTGTGATTTAAAATAGGCTCTACAAAATTCCTGTGAGTAGAGATCAATCAATTAGATCAGAACGAATAATCAGTCCAACTTTCTTAGGTCTAGGTCTCCGGTGCAGAGTAGAAAGGACAGGCATACCAGTGGGATCTTGAAAATCTTGACAAACGCCGTGTAAGTCCAAGAAGGCAAAACAAACCAAAAAAATAAAAACATCATGGCTAGTCTCCCTCTAAAATTTCAAACCCAAAAGACAAAAACTACAAAAAATATAAAATAAATCACCAGGCACCTCTGCAACAAATTCTTTGATGTAAACCTAAAACCTCTTCTCACTAGATACAAAAATGATTGACCAAAATACCTCAAGAACATTTGACTGATTTCCCCAATTGAGCTCTGTGCTGCGTTTTTCATTTTTTATTTGTTTTTTAACAGAGCTTTTAAAGCTGCAGAAATGCAGCTCTATTCCCTAACATTGGGAACATGAGACAGGCTCCAAAAAAGAAAACCCAGATGGAATCTGGGGTTCCAGGAGAGCCGGGGGGGGGGGGGGGGGTGTTCACCCCACAGGGCTGCCAAGCAAGGCGAGGCTGGGGACTGAGCAGATAGCCGCAACCAGTAAGCACTATTATGTGCAAACTGGGGGCTGCGGAGCCAAACTCTGCACTAGGCAGGGAACAAATCTGTAAGCCCAGGAGCGACCCTTAGGCTCAACCACACTGTGTGGCTGTGACCAACAAAGTGGGGAGCTAAGCCAGGGACTCAGGTGCACCAAACAGCAACCTACCACCTGCTGAAGGTAGAGAAAAATACTAAAATCTTCCAGGGGACACCACAGCTTATAACGGTGATGTCACTGGTAGAATTCAGTCTTTTCTCTGCCTCCACTAGTAGGAAGGGATAACAACCCATTTGTGCAGAACAGTTGCGCTAACACTGACAAACATATTTTACACACACACACTAATGTACTTATGTATTTAATTTACCGCCTTTTTGAAGAAATTCACCCAAGGAGGTGTACATCAAGAATAAGCCAAATATAGGCAACAGACATTTACAGCAGTAAGAAAATTCAAATAGCAGTATATATATATTTTTTAAGATTTCAATTTTGCCTCTCACGGATGAACAGCCACTTCAAAGCAGACCATGATGACAAAATGAGTTGAAGCTTTACATCTGAATTCATAATATGAAATACAGCCAATAAAAAAGCATTAAGGATTTACACATAAAGTTTATGAAGAAAAGTCTAAAAATGCTCATCCATGAATCAGTCAAACCAATATACTTCACTCCTCATTAAGATTGTGTTGTGCAGAACCGTTAGTCTTCTTTACTATCATCCTCTACATTAGTATCAAAAGCTTGTTTAAAAAATAAGGGGCCCTAAGCCATGCTGCAGGCACAATGTTTTTAGTGCGTGCATATATTCCTATGGGTGTCTCTAGCGTTAGTGTGAGCTAAAAACACAAGCGCACCTTAGTAAATAGGGCCCTAGGTCCTCAATAATATCTTAAAAACTTAATAAAATCTTCCTCTGCAGGAATATAATAAGGAAGATCAATCCACAAAGAAGAGGTCAAATGAAAAAAGGCTTTTGCTCTTGAGGCCCATTTAGCTCTTTTTAAAATGTGGTATTAATCATCCCATGATCTTGTAAAGATCTCAGAGTCCAGTATATGGAATGATCACTGAATGTAAACAGCCTGGCCTCCAAGTATAATGTGCCTTGTAGACCAGAGTCAGCACTTTAAAGTAGATTGTATATTTTATGAGTAACCAATGATATTTCAAATAAAGCAGGGTAATATGATAATATTTTCTGTAGTTAAGGTCCTCTTTTACATATTGCATGAAGCAGTATAAAGCTTTTTCACCACAATAATGTTTCACTGAGCACAATAACCTCAAGGTATAAAAACCTTTTTTTAATAACTTCTGATATATGATCATTGAAAAGTCATTTGTGAATCTATTATTACCCCCAGATACCTAAAACTAGTTACTGACGGAATAGCTTTACCTAACAAACCTCCATTTTACAAAGCCACGCTAGTGGCTACCTAGCGGCAATGCCAACACAGCCACTTCATTATGAATGGGCTTCGTCAGAACTACCGCATCAGCAACTGCTAGCGTGGCTATGTAAAGGGGGGGGGGGGGGAATTGGCCGAGATTCTTGACCAATAATGCAATATGTCAAGTATTTGTCTATATTCAATACCAAATGATGTTCTTTTAACCACTGGACAGATGCAGATAAACAATTTTTCAATATTAATATGTCATCTGCATAGCATAGACCTTCACTTCAAATTCCTGAATAATCATTAGTAACGGTGCAATAAAAATATTAAAAAGAATTGGCAAGAAGGCAGAACCCTGTCCAACGGTACTCCGCATGTTAAATGATAGTTCTTAGAAAAAATGTTGTCTACTGACACCGCATAGGCTCTATTTTTTTTTAAATGAACTAAATCATGTCAAGACAGTAGATTAAATTCATACAGAATTTAATCTCTGTAACAGGTTGTGATCGACAAGATCAAATGTGATGCTAAATCCAGTGACACTGCAAGTACCGTATGCCCACTATCTAATAACTCATGTGTTTTACTCAGTTAACGACTTAAAATTGTTTCTGTACCGTGTCCACCAAGAATTCCCACTTGTTGAGGAAGTCTCAATCATGTAAAAATATTTCCCACGCGGAGGCTAATTTTATAACAGGGTGCAAAGGTTAAATGGGCAAGAAAGCGCTCATATGTCTTTTTAAGATAACAGCACAATTCCTGCACCACTCAAGAGTAGGTGTAAATGTTGACGCACATTTTACATGCATATGGTATAAGAAGCCTGACAGTTTCAGAACAATTTTTGAGATGTGAAAGTTGAAAAATTATATGTTTTTATTCAATATTAATTTTTCATGTTGAAGCCGTGCTATAGGCGTGCTAGAGTTTTTAGTGTGTGCTAAAAATTTGCTTGCTCTAATGCTAGAGACATCCACAGGTAAATATGGATGTCTTTAGCATTAGCGCACCTTAGTAAACAGGGCCCTAAGATTTTGGTAAATTTATAGAAAAAAATATATAATATACAATGGAAAAATATGGATTTACGAGGAACTAGAAGTACCTGGGAAAAAATTTTTTTGGTACTGGCCAGATACTGACAGTCCGACTTCTATAAATTAGTATTGTATGGGGAAGTGGTCTACATGAAATATCTTAATTGTCTTTCCCCTTACAAATGATTTAGGGATACCAAAACTATATATATGGTATGTCATAAAATGTACATCACAATCATGACTGCCCAAACTCTGCCCCTGGGCACCCCTATTGTGCAAAGTATGTGCTGGCCTGCAGCACATGCAAATTTAGGCATGACATTTCCTATTTCCTACATATATATCAAAATTTTAGTTATGGAAAAGGTTTATAAAATTACGTTAGGTACAGTTTACAATTAGTGTTAAAGACTAAAGGTGATGGCTTTAAACAAGACTCTGGCCTTCAAAGGGAGCCAGTGTAGTTTCATTAATAGTGGGGTGATTCTGTGGAAGCGTGTGGCTTTGAAAATTAGACGTGACGCTGTATTCTGTGCTATTTGTAATTTTTTGATGCTTGTGTTTTTGCATCCTGTATAGAGACCATTGAAGTAATCAATTTTGGATAGTATCAGTGATTGGACTAGTAGCTGGAATGTAATAAGACCCCTTATTCTACGTAATTGCCATTGACTTTTGAAGAGCTTGGATGTGACCTCTGTTATGTGGTTGTCGAATGTTATGTTTTGGTTTATGCTGACCCCTAGTATTTTCAGAGATTGTTCTAATGGTAGGTGGTTTGCCCTATAATTAAGGTGTAGTAGGGCGCAGAGTTGTGTGGATTCGTCACTACCAGAAATTTGGTCTTTTCTATGTTCAGTTTTAACTTGAATGTTGACGTCCATATCTACATCTTGTGTAGGCCTGATTGAATTCTAGTAGTTGCGCTATTTATATCTCCTTTGAAGGGAATGCATATTGTTACATCATCGGCATATATGTAGGTTTTTGGGTGCAATGGGTATATTGAATAGGATTGGTGAGAGTGGGAATCGTTGCGGTACTCCCACATTTGGGTGTCCTGGTAGGATTTGGATTGAAGGAAACCCTGGAACCATCTAAGCACTGCTCCACCTAGATCAATATTGTCCAGCAAATAGAATACTGGATCGTGATCCACTACATCAAAAGCACTGGACATGTCAAATTGGAGTATCAAGACTTTGTTCCCCCCCCCCCCCCCCGAGGCTAATTTCATTCCTGACTTCACCTATGAGGGATATAAGTGCTGATTCTGTGCTGTGTAGTGGCCTAAATCCAGCTTGAGGAGGATTAGGTGTTGTGATAAGTAGTTCATTAGTTGGCTGGATACCATCCCTTCCATCACCTTGTCACTGATCCACAGTTTGCAATATCACTTTTCTTCGCCATTGCATTTTTAATGATTGGTGTTAGGATTAACACTAAAGCCGAACTCCCTACAGCGGACTGCCTCACTTACTCGGACGCGTAACGCGTTATGCACTACCACTTTATTTCCCATGCCGGAAATGAACTTTCTATATTTGACTGTCTAACTTACCCTATAATTTACTCTATCATCTATGAACTTTAATGCAATACCACCTTGTAATCTACTCTATCATTTACGAATTTCAATGCTATACCACTTTGTATTTTTCAGATCCGGAAATGACTGTCACTATGGCATAATGTAAGCCACATTGAGCCTGCAAAAAGGTGGGAAAATGTGGGATACAAATGCAACAAACAAACAAATACATAAATAAATAAATTATGCTTCCATTGTCAGCAGGGAAATGACCGCCCTGTAGGAGAAGTATTAGATGAGTTATTTGTGATTCAATGAACCAGTTTGGGGCCTCCTTCATAATGGTATAAGCGCATTCATCCAACATGCATTGCTATTTGAATATTTTTTTTTTTTAAAAATGAGTTTCTGTGGTTGTAGGTGTAGTAAATGTGATCCAAATTTTGTTGCATGTAGTGATTCGCTGGGGATTCCGATTTCATCTATGTAGCTAATCAATATGTTTGTCATTCTTTAGTAGGTTGGTAGTGTTTTTAGCTACTTTTTGTTCGATGTATGGTGACTGCCTTTGCAGTGGGTGAATTTTCGTTAGATGTCGTTATCTGTTGTATGTTTAATAAATTGTTCACGAGTGTGTGTAGTTTTTTGGTATTTATGTGATCAGATCCTATGTACGTTTCATAGTATTTCTTTTTGTTTGTTGTGTGATGCTTGCAGGCTCTCACTGCTTGGTCTCCACATGAGCTTCTTTTAATCTGTGCTGTTTTTATTTCACTTCCTTTCCAGCTGTTTGAAGCATCTCTTTGCGTTTAAGACATCTTGGTTGAACTAGGGTGTTTGGCTTTGATCTAAGCCTCTCTGGTGCTGTTGTCTAGTGTTGTTGTGCTCAGCTCATCCCAGTGCTTCATAAACCTTGTCGAGGATGACGCTAATTGAGTGATTGAGCTACAGTGATTTTTAAAGGCCTGGTCCCAGAAGAGGGATGCTGATATTTTGCCTCTTGTGTTCACTGTAACAGTTTGCCTGTTTGTTCTCTTTCCATTTTCTCTTTTCAGTGGAAAGTGAATGTGAGTGTTTTGTGATCTGACCAGGTGACTGGTGACCATTTGTGTTCGGATATGGAGAAATCTGTGTGGGTCGTTAGCCTGTAAGTGAATAAGTCTAATAGGTGACCTTTGTTGTGGGTTGAGCCTTTTCTTGGGCTCACTAAGTTCCAGGGTGCTATGTACTCTGTTATGTCTTTGGTGTGTTAGTCCTCACGGACGTCTAGGTGGATATTTTGTTTCCTAATATTATTACGTTTGTTTGAGATGTTGATATGTTTGAAGTCCATAAAGTTTCCTCTAGTGTCAGGTCAGCTACCTGGTGGTCTATAGAATAATGTGCAGCTTATTTGACCTTGTAAGGTGGAATCAGTGATGGAGCAGGCCAGTATTTCTAGATTGGATGACATGAATTCTGAAAACAGTAATACATTAAAGAAGGATCTGTATATAATAGATATACTACCTTCTCTCTTGTGGCACTGCACTAGGTGTAGGTTTTTGTAGCCGTTAGGACACAGATCATTTAATATGGGGTCAGTTTTACTGCTTACCCTCGTTTCGGTAATGAATAATATCCCTAGGTTCTCTGCTTCCATCCAATCCTTTATTAGGTTTGTTTTGTTGATTGTGTGTTTATGTACCCCATTGGTATGGGAATGTAGGAGTCTGTTTTCCCACATTCTGTTCTGACTCTTATCAGTTGTCTGTTTCTTACTGTGTTCAACGCTATTTCCTTAATCTGATGGTGCATATGCCCTAGGGGTTGTGTACCTAGCTGTACGAATTTAGTTGTGTCAGTTTGTATCTTGTGTGGTCTAACCCCTCTTGCTCTGTGACCTATTAATGATATAACTGTGATCTTAAAGTATGAGCCCTGTGTCAGGGTGTGAACCACCTATCAGCCAGGTTAATATTAGGAAATAGAAGTACCTTAGTAGGATGGTCATTTTGGTATCCCGCATTAAATGCCGTATTATAATGCCATCAATAGGTTTGATGAGGGTAGGGAGCTCTGGTCTGTGAGGGGTATGGCTTCCTTGTTGCTGCAGAAGTTTCCTTACTGCTTGTCTTGCTTTGATTGAGCTGCCTCCTTGTGCAGCAGCTTGGTAGCTTTGCTGCAACAAGTTTGGTAGGGCCCTCCAGATGGCCCAGAACCTGGTCTTTAGTACTACAATACTGCTCTGTACTCTGAAGTGTCATAGAAGAGCTTTCACCAAGACGTTCTGGATCAGTTGCAGAAGACAGAGTTGTGAGATCCTTAGTAGAGCTTCTGCAGCTTAAGTTCGCGTGGTGGAAGCCTCTCTCCTCTGGGCCTTCCGAGTCCTATCCTTGGTCTGTCATTATCCCCACCTCCTGAAAGAGGTTTGATGTTTCTGTGCACAAGAGCTGACCCTGTGAAGATGATTCAGCACTTTGAGCAAATCATTCAAGCCAACCACAGCACCTGGGGAGAGTTCTCTCTTGCTGTGGTAGAACCGTCTCATGTCTTCCAGGCTTCAGCGCTGCTGGTGCCACCTCAGGTCGATCACGGCAGGAGCTCTACAACTCAGGTGTTGTGACCTAGGACTCCATTTGAGTCACTTGTGTTGAGCGCTGGAGATAGAGCAGCTTTTAAACTAAAATGGGGGAGGAAAGCAGACAGTCACCCAGAAATGCACAGTTCAGTGTGGGGTATCCGCGAAGGACACTAATTGAAACAGGACATATAGGGAATCCCAATAGAGAGGTTTCAATAATGGTAAAAGAAAGTCATGAGTGTTTAATGGGAGAACAGTGTTAAGGATGCAAATTATCCCAGTCAACTTCAAAGAAGCTTATAGAAGCTAGGAAAAAAACACAATTTGAAGTGTCTATATACAAATGCTAGAAGCCTAAAAAAAATAAATGAAGAGGTAGATATAATAGGCATCTCAGAGACTTTGTGAAAGGAGGACAATCAATAGGATACTGTGTCATTAGGGTAACAAATTATATCGCAATGATAGAGTGGATCAAATTGGAGGGGGGATTGCACTATATGTTAAAGAGGGAACTGAGTCAAAATAAATATTCTACATGAAACAGCTGCGTGGAATCCTTGTGGATAGAAATTCCATGTAAGAAGAAAAAGAGTATACTGGTAGGGCTGTACTACCATCCGCCAGGACAGAACGAACAGACGAACAAATGTTTCCAGAAATAAGGAAAGCTGGCAAACTGGGCAACATTTATAATAATGAGCAATTTTAATTACCCCAATACTGACTGCATAAATGCTACATCAGGGAGCGCTAGGGAGGTAAAATTCTTAGATGCAATAAATGACTGCTTCTTGGAGCAACTGGTCCAATAACCGATAAGAAGGAGAGGTATTTTAGATCTAGTCCTTAGTGACATGCAGGGCATGGAACGAGAGGTAACAATGTTGGATCCGCTGGGAAACATTGATCATAACATGATTAAATTTGAACCGATATCTGGAGTAAAGTCACTAAAGAAATCTACTGTAGCAGCATTCAATTTTCGAAAGGATGACTATGATAAAATGAGGAAAATGGTTAAAAAGAAGCTTGAAGGGTCGACCGCAAAGGTTAGGGACTTTAAATTAGGCATGGACGTTGTTTAAAAATACCATTGTGGCAGCCCAGACAAGATGTATTCCACGTATTCACAAAGGTGGAAAGAAGAGCAAATGACAACTAACATGGCTAAAAGTTGAAGTGAAAGAGGGTATTAGAGCCAAAAAATGATCCTTCTAAGAATGGAAAAAGGATCTGAATGAAGAAAATAAAACAACATAAGCAGTGTCGAGCTAGTTGCAAAACACTGATAAAGAAGGCTAAAAGAGAATATGAAGAAAAACTTGCCGTGGAGACAAAAATTCATACGTGATACCTTTTTCAGGTACAACAGAAGCAGAAAGCCTATGAGGGAATCCATGGGACCGTTAGATCATGATGGAGCAAAAGGGGCACTCAGGGAGGACAAGGCCATAGCAGAGAGACTGAATGAATTCTTTGCTTCAATCTTTACGGAAGAAGATGTAAGAGATCTATCAGTACATAAGTACATAAGTAGTGCCATACTGGGAAAGACCAAAGGTCCATCTAGCCCAGCATCCTGTCACCGACAGTGGCCAATCCAGGTCAAGGGCACCTGGCACGCTCCCCAAACGTAAAAACATTCCAGACAAGTTATACCTAAAAATGCGGAATTTTTCCAAGTCCATTTAATAGCGGTCTATGGACTTGTCCTTTAGGAATCTATCTAACCCCTTTTTAAACTCCGTCAAGCTAACCGCCCGTACCACGTTCTCCGGCAACGAATTCCAGAGTCTAATTACACGTTGGGTGAAGAAAAATTTTCTCCGATTCGTTTTAAATTTACCACACTGTAGCTTCAACTCATGCCCTCTAGTCCTAGTATTTTTGGATAGCGTGAACAGTCGCTTCACATCCACCCGATCCATTCCACTCATTATTTTATACACTTCTATCATATCTCCCCTCAGCCGTCTCTTCTCCAAGCTGAAAAGCCCTAGCCTTCTCAGCCTCTCTTCATAGGAAAGTCGTCCCATCCCCACTATCATTTTCGTCGCCCTTCGCTGTACCTTTTCCAATTCTACTATATCTTTTTTGAGATACGGAGACCAGTACTGAACACAATACTCCAGGTGCGGTCGCACCATGGAGCGATACAACGGCATTATAACATCCGCACACCTGGACTCCATACCCTTCCTAATAACACCCAACATTCTATTCGCTTTCCTAGCCGCAGCAGCACACTGAGCAGAAGGTTTCAGCGCATCATCGACGACGACACCCAGATCCCTTTCTTGATCCGTAACTCCTAACGCGGAACCTTGCAAGATGTAGCTATAATTCGTGAGGATGTGGAAGAAGTGGAGGAACTGAAAGAAATATCAGTGAAACTGGAAGACGTACTGAGCCAAATTGACAAGTTAAAGAGTGATAAATCACCTGGACCAGATGAAATATACCTCAGGGTACTGAAAGAACTCAAACATGAAATTGTTGCTCTATTAGTGATCCGTAACCTGTCGTTAAAATCATCCATAGTACCTGAAGATTAGAGGATGCCCCATGTAACGCCAATTTTTAAAAAGGGTTCCAGTGGTGAACCGGGAAATTACAGACCGGTAAGCCTGACTTCAGTACTGGGGGAAATGGTGGAAACTATGATCAAGAATAAAATTACGGAACACATATACAAACATGGTTTAATGGGACAGAGTCAGCATGGGTTCAGCCAAGTGAAGTTTTGCCTCACCAATTTGCTTCATTTTTTTGAAGGCGTAAATAAGCATGTGGATAAAGGTGAGCCAGTTGATGCAGTCTACCTAGATTTTTAGAAAACTTTTGACAAAGTTCTTCATGAGAGACACCTGAGAATGGGATAGGAGATAATGTCCTTCTGTGGATTAGGAATTGGTTATTGGACAAAAAACAGAAGATATGATTAAATGGCCATTTTTCTCAATGGAGGAGGGTGAATAGTGGGATCTGTGAATAGTGCATGGATCTGTACTGGGACCAGTGATATTTAACATATTTATAAATGATCTGGAAAATGGAATGAGTGAGGTGAATAACTTTGCAGATGACAAAACTATTCAAAGTTGTCAAAACATGCGGATTGTGAAAAATTGCAGGAAGACCTTACGAAACTAGAAAACTGGGCATCCAAACGGCAAATGAAATTTAATGTGGACAAATGCAAAGTGATGCACATTGGGAAGAATAATCCAAGTCATAGTTACCTGATGCTAGGGTCCACCGTAGGAGTCAGCATTCAAGAAAAAGATCTAGGTGTCACTGTAGACAGTACGCTGAAATCTTCTGCCTAGTGTGTGGCGGTGGCCAAAAAAAACAAACAGGATGCTAGGAATTATCAGGAAACGGTTGCAGAATAAGACCAACATTATTATTATTATGCCTCTGTATCGCTCCATGGTGCAACCTCACCTTTGAGTATTGCAGACAATTCTGATCACTGTATCTCAAAAAATATATAGTGGAATCAGAAAAGGTTCAAGTAGAGTGAGAAAAATGATAAAAGGGGATGAAAATTCTCCCACATGAGGAAAGGCTAACGAGGTTATTTATTTATTTATTGCATTTGTATCCCACATTTTCCCACCTCTTTGCAGGCTCAATGTGGCTTACAATACATCATGAATAGTGGAAATATATAATAAGATAAACAATTAGTATTATGGAAGGATCTTGGGTAACATGATCATGAAAAAGTATGATATTAGTATAACAAGCAAATATAATAAGACAATACTGGATATATGTAGAGGAGTTCACATTTGTTGATCTTTGTGGTATGCCTTGTTAAAGAGACGGGTCTTCAGTAGTTTGCGGAAGTTAGTTAGTTCATAAATCGTTTTTAAGTTGTGCGGCAGCGCGTTCCAGAATTGTGTGCTCAGGTAGGAAAAAGTTGACACATGCATTAGTTTGTATTTTACACCTTTACAGTTAGGGAAGTGAAGGTTGAGGAATGTGCGGGATGATTTTTTAGCATTCCTGGGTGGTGTCTATCAGGTCTGCCATGTAAGCAGGGGCATCTCCGTGAATGATTTTGTGGACTAGGGTACATATTTTGAACATGATACGTTCTTTAAGTGGGAGCCAGTTTAGCTTTTCTCATAGGGGTTTTGCACTTTCATATTTTGTTTTACCGAATATGAGTCTAGCTGCAGTGTTCTGGGCTGTCTGAAGTTTCTTGATTATTTGCTCTTTGCAGCCAGCGTAGAGTGCGTTGCAGTAGTCTAGATGACTGAGTACCATTGATTGTACCAGGTTACGGAAGACAGTCCTTGGGAAGAAAGGTCTTACTCTTTTTAATTTCCACATTGAGTGGAACATCTTCTTGGTTGTGTTTTTTGCGTGGTTTTCAAGTGTTAGGGCTCTTCAGCTTGGAAAAGAGACAGTTGAGAGGGGATATGATTGAGGCCTATAAAATCCTGAGTGGTGTAGAATGAGTAAAAGTGAATAGATTTTTCACTCTTTCAAAAAGTACAAAGACCAGGGGACACTCAATGAAATCAAAGCATAGTTAAGCTCTGGAACTTACTGCCGGAGGATGTGTTAACAGCGGTTAGCGTAAATGGGTTTATAAGAGGTTTGGACAAGTTCCTAGAGGAAAAGTCCATAGTTTGTTATTAAGATTGACATGGGGGAAGTTAGTGCTGGCCCTGGGATTGGTAGCATGGAATGTTGCTGCTAATTGGGTTTCTGCCATTTATTTGTAACCTGGATTGGCCACTGTTGGAAGCAGGATACCGGGCTAGATGGACCATTGTTCTGACTCAGTATGACTATTCTTATGTTCAATCTTGACGCTGCTTACTTTATTGATGACCAAATTTTCACTGGTCTTTTTCTATCCGCTTCTTTTTTTTTTTTTTTGGGGGGGGGGGGGGTTGATTTTGAGCAAGTTAATTTGTGGCGATATTGGCATGTAAAAACCTCTCAACACTAATTTTGGGCTGGAATATTTAGTTTTTGATTTTCTTGATTTCAATTACCCCAATATTAATTGGATAAATGTCACATCAGGACACGCTAGTGAGGTAAAGTCCTAACATGAAATAAATGACTGACTGCTTCATTTAGCAACTGGTTCATAAACAGACAAGAAGGGGAAGTATTTTGAACCTAACTGCTAATGAACATACAATTTTGTGCGAGAGTTTGTGGCTCCTTTTACCAAGCCATGGTAGTTGATTCCTGCATGGCACATGATGAAGGCCACAGGAATTGAATAGGCTTTGTCACGTTTGTTGCTATGGGAATCACTACCGCAGCTTTGTAAAAGAAGCCCTTAGTGTGCTGGGACAGCTTGACAATAGTGATCACAAGATGATCAAATTTTGACTTTATAACTGGAGGGAAGATATTAAGAAATCTATTGTTATAGAATTTAACTTTCAAAAGGGAGGCTACAATAAAATGAGGAAAATGGCAAACACGGTGAACAAAAAAACTAAAAGGAGCAGCTGCAAGTGTTTAAAAAGTTTTCATTAGGTGCGGATGTTGTTCAAAAATACCATCTTGGAAGCCCAGATCAGAAGTATTCCAAATGTAGAAAAGATACAAGAAAGGCCAAATGACAGTCTGCATGGTTAAAAGATGAGATGGATGTTTATTTTGCCAAAAGAATGTTTAAAAAAATGGAACAAGGATTCAATGAAGAAAATAGGAAACAGCATAAGGCAAATTAGATGCAAAGCATTGCTAAGGAAGGCAAAAGAGAATCTGAAAAGAAGCTTGTTATAGAGGTAGAGGAAAAATTCATAACAAAAACCTTTTCAGGTACATTCAAAGCAAGAAGCCTGTAAGGGAGTCAACTGGACCATTAGATAAGCATGTGGTAAAGGGGACACTCAGGGAAAACAAGGACATAACTGACAGACTAAATGGACTCTTTGACTGGTCTCTACGGAGAAAGATACAAGTGAACTACCTATGCTAAAAATCTTATTTAATGTAGACAGTTCAGAGGAACTGAAACAAATCTCCATGAACCTGGAAGATTTAATGGGTCAAACTGACAAATCAAAAGCAGCAAATCACCAGGACCAAAAGGTATATACCAGGGTGCAATAAATCTCAAGCACCAGGTTGCCATGGCAAATTTTTGTACCCTTTTTTACAAGTTTTTTTTTTTTTTTTTTTAGCTGTGGCCACTGCTGCAGCTGCCGTTGGAGCACGAACTTTATGCTCCATGCACTGCGTGGCTCTGTGTAACTCTGAGCCATGCGGTGCAAAAATTCTCTCACTGGTGTCAACTCTCGTGAGACCAGTGCCAGAGTTCCTGCAACCATGGCTCAGACTCACACAGACACATGAGGTGCATGGAGCAGGAAGGTCTTCCTCCGTGGGACAGCTATAAGTATGACGAACTAGCAGGGGAGGGGGTGGTGGTGATGGTGGTCAACTAGCCTGCAGGCTGGAGGGAGGCTGGCAGCTGACTGATCCTCTTTCTCGACTCAAGTCACTGTGACACCTCATCCATCACTCTGGTGAACCTTTTTACTCCCTCTCAGTGACAGAAAACAAACTGAGGGAATCTTTCATGACTGGGACCTGGGCCCTTATACATGTCCCTTGATTTGTAACTCCCAGCCACAGAAGCGGCATCAGAAGGAAAGTAGACAACTGGCCACTCGAGGGGAGACAGAATATACCTGCTTTTTCTGCCTCAGGATTGTGTCCTCACCCCCCCCCCCCCCCCCCCTTTTACTGTTAGAATGATTTCTTACTCAAGAACAAAGTATATGATGACCAAGGCATCCTCCCACAGAAATGTGCCAGTGCATTTCCATGGAACCATTAAAAAAACAAAATTAATACCCTGGTTACTGCATCTCAAAAAAAAAAATAATCAGCAGAATTAGAAAAGGTACAGAGCAAGGCGACCAAAATGATAAAGGGCGTGGAACTTCTTTTTCAGGAGGAAAGGCTAAAGAGGTTAGGACTCTTCAGCATGGACATGAGATGGGCTACAAAACCAAGAGTAGAGTAGAACAGATAAATGCAAATCAATTGTTTATTCTAGCAAAAAATACAAAAACTAAAGGACATGCCATAAAGCTAAGAAGTATTACATTTAAAACAAAGAGAAAATATTTTTCATTCATTGTGTCGTTAAGCTTTCAAATTTATTGGAGGAGGATGTGGTAAAAGCAGCAGAGCTAAGAAAAGTTTGGACAAGTTCCTGGAGAAAAAATTAACAGACTACTACTAAGATAGATCTGTGCATAAACAGAATGGAGTCTAGCTACTTTTGGGGATTCTGCCAGGTACTTGTGACCTCTAGACTGGTCACTGCTGAAACCAAGATGCTGAGCTAGATGGAACTTTGGTCTCACCCAATATAGCAATTTTTACATAAGCAAAAGCTGACAACTGCTCTATTCTACTAGGTGGGATAAGCCTGTGTGGACTGAACTATCAACCTGTATGATCAAGCATAAGGAAAACAAAAACACATGGCACAGCTTGGTTGTACAATATATTTCAGTATTTATTTTTATTATTTTTGTTACATTTGTACCCCGCGCTTTCCACACTCATGGCAGGCTCAATGCGACGGGCAATGGAGGGTTAAGTGACTTGTCCAGAGTCACAAGGAGCTGCCTGTGCCGGGAATCAAACTCATTTGCTTACTTGAAAGAATATAAAATTTGGAACCGATGATTGGCCTCCATTTATAGTAACAAAGTAACATAGTAAATGACGGCAGAAAAAGACCTGCATGGTCCATCCAGTCTGCCCAACAAGACAAACTCATATGTGCTACTTTTTGTGTATACCCTACTTTGATTTGTACCTGTCCTCTTCAGGGCACAGACCGTATAAGTCTGTCCAGCACTATCCCCGCCTCCCAACCACCAGCCCCGCCTCCCACCACTGGCTCTGGCAAAGACCGTATAAGTCTGCCCAGCACTATCCTCGCCTCCCACCACCGGCTGGCTCTGCCACCCAATCTCGGCTAAGCTCCTTAGGATCCATTCCTTCTGAATAGGATTACTTTATGTTTATCCCACGCGTGTTTGAATTCTGTTACCGTTTTCATTTCCACCACCTCCCTTGGGAGGGCATTCCAAGCATCCACTACTCTCTCCGTGAAAAAATACTTCCTGACATTTTTCTTGAGTCTGCCCCCCTTCAATCTCATTTCATGTCCTCTCGTTCTACCGCCTTCGCACCTCAGGAAAAGGTTCGTTTGCGGATTAATACTTTTCAAATATTTGAACGTCTGTATCATATCACCCCTGTTTCTCCTTTCTTCCAGAGTATACATGTTCAGGTCCATCAAGTCTCTCCTCATTCGTCTTGTAACGCAAATCCCTTACCATTCTCGTAGCTTTTCTTTGCACCGCTTCAATTCTTTTTACATCCTTCGCAAGGTACGGCCTCCAAAACTGAACACAATACTCTAGGTGGGGCCTCACCAATGACTTAAACAGGAGCATCAACACCTCCTTTTCTCTGCTGGTCACACCTCTCTCTATACAGCCTAACAACCTTCTAGCTACGGCCACCGCCTTGTCACACTGTTTCGTCGCCTTCAGATCCTCAGATACTATCACCCCAAGATCCCTCTCCCCGTCCGTACCTATCAGATTCTCCCCACCTAAAACATACATCTCCCGAGGGTTTCTATTCCCTAAGTGCATCACTTTGCATTTCTTCGCATTGAATTTTAACTGCCAAACCTTTTCCACTCCCTCCCGGGTGTCCACTTTGTTGCAGATCTTAGTATCATCCGCAAATAGGCAAACTTTACCTTCTAACCCTTCGGCAATGTCACTCACAAATATATTGAACAGAATCGGTCCCAGCACCGATCCCTGAGGCACACCACTACTCACCTTTCCCTCCTCCGAGCGAATTCCATTCACCAACACCCTCTGGCTTCTGTCCGTCAACCAGTTCCTAATCCAGTTCACCACTTCGGGTCCTATCTTCAGCCCTTCCAGTTTATTTAAGAGCCTCCTGTGGGGAACCGTGTCAAAAGCTTTGCTGAAATCTAAGTAGATTACGTCCATAGCTCGTCCCTGATTCAATTCTCCTGTCACCCAATCAAAGAACTCAATGAGATTCGTTTGGCACGATTTCCCTTTGGTAAAACCATGTTGTCTCGGATCTTGCAACTTATTGGCTTCCAGGAAATTCATTATCCTTTCCTTCAGCATCGCTTCCATTATTTTTCCAATAATCGAAGTGAGGCTTACCGGCCTGTAGTTTCCAGCTTCTTCCCTATCCCCACTCTTGTGAAAAGGGACCACCTCCGCTATTCTCCAATCCTTCGGAACCTCTCCCGTCTGCAAGGATATGTTAAACAAATCTTTAAGAGGACCCGCCAGAACCTCTCTGAGCTCCCTCAATATCCTGGGGTGGATCCCATCCGGTCCCATGGCTTTATCCACCTTTAGCTTTTCAAGCTGTTCATACACACTCTCTTCCGTGAACGGTGCTCTATCCACTTCAATCTCATTTATACTTTTTGCAGTCCATCGCGGTCCTTCTCCAGGATTTTCTTCTGTGAAAACAGAACAAAAGTACCTATTTAGCAAATTTGCTTTTTCTTCATCATTATCCACATAGCGGTTCGCAGTATCTTTTAGTCTCACAATTCCCTTTTTAGTCATTCTCCTTTCACTAATATACCTGAAGAAATTTTTGTCACCCCTCCTTACATTTCTAGCCATTTGTTCTTCTGCTTGCGCTTTCGCCAGACGTATCTCTCTCTTGGCTTCTTTCAGTTTCCTCCGGTATTCCTTCCCGTGTTCCTGTTCTTGAGTTTTTGTGTATTTCTGGAACGCCAACTCTTTAGCCTTTATTTTCTCAGCCACTTGCTTGGAGAACCATATCGGTTTCCTTTTTCGCTTGCTTTTATTTACTTTCCTTACCCTGCTGTTTTGCTAGGAGCTTCCCAGGCTCAAATCAATTTTGCTGACGAGAGTGGTGTAGATGGGCACCTTTTTCCACATGTGATAGGAATGCACCCAAAGTTGCTTAGTTTTGGTCTTATTTAGCTTCAGAGATTACAAATGTGCTGGGATACCCCAGTCAAATAACTTCTATATGAGTTTATCTTGTTGGGCAGACTGGATGGACCGTGCAGGTCTTTTTCTGCCGTCATCTACTATGTTACTATGTTCTATTTCAGGTCTATTGGGATTCACCCCTACCCTTATATTTCAGGCCGTTGGTGTCACAGCAGTTATTTACTACGGCTGAGATAGAGGCTTGGCTCATGCAGTCACAGGAAATAGCTAATCTTGAAAAGTTCTTTTTACTTGAAAGGGAAAAAAAAAAAGAGCACATATGCAGATTTGGGACAGAATTCAAACCCTTTATGGGCTTGATGCAGAGATCGGGGTAATTTTTAAGGTACATCATTTCCACGTAACAAAACCACTGGCCTTGAACTGCTAAATGAATGACCAATAAAGCAGGATTGTCCACACAACACCATCTGGCCAGGAAGAAAACCTGCTTGGAGGAGGAAGGTGAAAAGACAAAAATACAGGGCCTGAACTTTGCATTACTATTTCTGATTGGAGCTATTGCTATCTGGAAATCTGGTGACTTCGCTGATCAGAAGTAACTTTCTGTTCAGTCATGCTATATGGCCTGCTCAGCTGTGAGAGTGACTCATTCATGCAGCCATTTAACTGACACAATCACTGACAGATTACCGTTTACCCTACTTACTTAAAGGTGCTAAAGAACTCTGCAGTGCATGCAGCAGGCTAGAATGGGTAAGAGAGGAAACAGTAAAGGAATTAAAACAGATCCATTGATAGGTACAAGCACAGTAGGCAATCACTTAGGACTCCCAACTCAAGTATCAGTGGAAACTTTTTTTTTTAATTTTCAGAAAACGTATAATGCCAGGGACACAGAGGGATTCTATCTTCATTGATAATGGAATGGATCCCCAACTGAAGGGCTCCACTGCAAAAGAGAAAAAGCAGCAAGTTCCAAAAAGTTACAGATCAGAAGAAAAGGGATGAAAATTACCAGGCTTAGAGAGAATGCAAAGACAACCCATAAGGTTCAGGAACAGAGGGGCTAAGCAAGTTTGTGTATCACAGAAGTCACACTAAAGCCTACATTACCAAATGATTTAAATGAGCAATGCACTGCCTGCACTATGATGTGCAAAATTCCTTCCTACAAAATTGGTCAGTAACCTGTACGTAGAAAGGTGTACACAGAAACTGGTGCTAAGCTGCATGTAAAGCTTCTCATGCCTTATAACATCAGTGTTACAAAACACCTAGCCACCCACCTAGGGCTACCCCATGGCCACTTAGAGGGTCTATCCCCAGTACAGCTCAGGTCCGCCTGCACCTGCTGCTCGTGCTCTACACCAGCACCCTCCTCCCACCGACTAGGTCACAACCGCCTCTGGGTGAGTCTCCCACTCTCAAATTATCCCCAGTGATTTCTATATTACTGGAGGCCACAATCCTAGTGGTCCCACAGTTCCCAGAAAGCACTCACAGACCCAACACACAAACCACCAGAATTCTTTATCAGTTCAAAGAGGCAATAAACTAAACTGAACAGTGTACAAAAAATGTGCAATCAGCAAACAATAACAGGTAACTGAAATATGGATCAATTATAACACTAACTACACGTTTACTTTCTAAAAAGTACCTGGGGAGATCAGGACATATAGCTGCTCACCAGTTATCAAATATAATTGTTTTACAGGGCTTCTGCAAAGCGCTTTCTCTCTCTCTTCTCCCAGGCTGAAACTGGGGGGAAAAACAGTATAATCCAAATGAAAAAAGCTCCTGGGCCTATCAGAGCCCAGTCAACAAGTTAAAAAAAAGAAAGAAAGCTGGTTACATCACTATAGGCATTTCCTTTATGTATGTGCTAACTAAAAGAAAGGTAGGTCAGTTCTTTGCAACAGCTTAAAACACAACATGCACCACCTGTTCGCCAAACTAGAGAAATGCACTTCAAGAATAAAGGCAGTTTTAACATACATAGTAACATAGTAAATGACGGCAGAAAAAGACCTGCACGGTCCATCCAGTCTGCCCAACAAGATAAACTCATATGTGCTACTTTTTGTGTATACCTTACCTTGATTTGTATCAGTCATTTTCAGGGCACAGACCGTATAAGTCTGCCCAGCACTATCCCCGCCTCCCAACCACCGGCTCTGGCATAGACTGTATAAGTCTGCCCAGCACTATCCCCGCCTCCCAACCAGCCCCCCCCCTCCCACCACCAGCTCTGCCACCCAATCTCGGCTAAGCTGAGGATCCATTCCCTCGGAGCAGGATTCCTTTATGTTTATCCCATGCATGTTTTACAGGCTTAAAACACACTGTTCTGTCACAATCAGCTAGTAGGGAGAGCTGGAGGAGGGCGAGATTGATCATGTATCTGTTTCAGAAAAGGTTAACATGATCAATTTGTTCAAATCTTCTGCGTAAGAGATGACACTTAGGGCTACGCTGAAAGAATTTACAAATATAAAAACATCAGAGTTAAGGCTACACTGTCTTTTACTCAAGCCGCTGACAGAGATATAATTTTAAGTTTATTCTTTAAATAAGATTTGTTTCATGGCCATGATCCTTCTTCTATAACCCGAAAGGTTAGAAAAGAATTTATTGCACTGAGACCCAGAGCTACTGCTCCAGGCATAGATTTATTTTTGAAGTATCCAAGAAAATGTATTATTAAGCATAAGCAGATGGTTGTATCTGTTCCTACAACCATTTCAGTTGAAAGAATTCATAAACATAAAAACATCCAAGTTAGACAGATTCTCTATCCTGGCTTCTAAGAGTGAAAAGGGGGGGGGGGGAATGCTAATAGATGGTGAAATTTATTCTTACATGTTAATTTCCTTTAGTTGAGTCCTGCTAGACCAGTCCAAACTTATTGCTAATGTCCCTTTACCAGCAGATGGAGGCAGAGACTGAAGATTCCAGTGACTACATCAATGCAAGCAGTAGCATAGCCACGAACCTTCCAATATGCTAATGTCAAAGCCACTCGACAGAGAGACCAAAACAGTTATTAGTAAAAAAAAAAAAAAAAGAGAGACCCAATTAAACCAAACCATGTCTCTGAACAGGGGACTCATGGAGCTAACTCTACACAGAGTTGACAATTACAGACATGTGGCAGACCTAGGACTCTCATATCTATCAAATTCCTCAGTCTACCAGACTTGGTCCTGAGGAAAGGAAATTTTAACCGGTAAGAATAAATTTCACTTTCCTCATCATCCTGCTAGAGCAGTCCAGACCTATGGAATGTATCAAAACTTTCATCCTACAGGGCGAGAGGAAGACTCTACATCTTCCAAGACTGCCTTACCAAAGGCACTGTCCCATCTAGTCCGAATGTCAAGCTTGTAACGTTTAACAATGTCTTTCAGGACTACAGCTCTTGTTTCAGTCCAGGACAGAACCTACAATCTGGAAGAGTGGACCTTAAAGCCCTGAGGAACGTCTTTCCTCTGAAGAATATAAAGCAGACTCAACAGCCAACTTAATTCAGCATGCAATTGAGGACTTTGAGGTTGCATGTCTCTTGAGAGGACTATGAAAAAGGACAAAGAAATAATCTGATATTCAAAATGGATTAGTGACATCTAAACTGCGTAGAAGCACTCTACAAACATTCAACTTATATAAAGTGCCTGGGATACTCCTAGAGCTAAAAGCCTCTAAAACACATGAAGAGAAACCGCCTGATTTAAGTGAAAGCGAGAAACCGCCTTCAGCAGAAAGGAGGGAACAGTACCCAGCAAAATTGAATCTAAAGAGAAAAACAAGTAATGGTCCCTTGAAAAACACGCTTGGCAGCTCCAAAATCCTTCTAGGGATAGGGGTACTCTGATACCCTCTTTGTGACGGAATGTTGCACCCAATACCAATAATTTGGTAAAGCCTGAAGGGCTATGGCCAAACCAAATGGAAGCACTCTGAACTGAAAGTGATTCTCCAAGACTTGAGAACATAGAAAATGCTCGCGGGCACCTCAAATGGCAATGTGGTAGTATGCCTGTGAAAGAACGAATGAGAGAAACCAGAAGCTCTCCCAGACACACTACTGAAATCCACATGTGTAGGGTTTTCTATCTGGGAATATGGGACTCTTAAGGAAGCATTAATCCCCTTGAGACCCAGAACTGGATGAAAAGTTCCCCTTTTCTAGAGGATAACAAAATAAATTGACTAACAACCCTGACCACACTGCTGTGCCAGATCTTAATGGCTCCCAGGGTGAGCATCAAAAGTTTTCCCTAAATGCAAGAAGCTTGGGCATCTGAATCAGGTTCTGCGAACTTAAACACACAACCAAGCGGAACCACTTCCAGGACCTGCTAGTCAGAGGTAATGTGGATCCATCTATTAGTGGAACTGGTGAAGCCTACCTCCCACCAGTTCCATCACTGACAGGATCTGCTGAATCTTACTGGGGCCCTATGGTCCCTCCAGCCAAGTTGCTAGAGGAGAAAAAGGAGCCTGAACCCCCTGGTCTTCCTGTGAGCTCACTGAGGTTTGAAAGGAAGTCTTCTTACTAGAATGGGATGGCCCCAGTCTTTAGCCATGTGCTCGGGAAGACCCTGAGGGCTGGTTTCCCCCGGGTTCTTGAACTTCTCCATATCATCACCAAAGAGGAGACACCCATGAAAGGGAAGTTTGTTAAAGGTGCACTTTACAGGTAGCATCAGCTGACCAATTTCTAAACCACAAAATTACAAATTATTCAGAATACAGCTATTCAGTTGATGTTTGGTCTTTCTAAATATGATTCTAATAAAATATTTTATACTAGGTTGCACTGGCTTCCCACAGAAACTCGGATACAATTTAAATTATGCACCACAGTTTTTAAAATTTTATTCGAGGACATTCCTTCCTATATGTCCAATTTCATAGCCCTAGTTCGCAGACCTAATACTATACACAACACTCGCAATACATTCTTTTTAATGTTTCAATAATTTTTATTGATGACAAAGATCAACTAACAACTCAAATAAACATTGTGCATATAGAACACGATCCACCGTCATCCATGTTGAAACAACTATCCCTCCTCCCCCTATTCTAAGCTCGTCTACTATCCTTCCATAAGTCATAGTCATTGGACACTAAAAGCAGGAAAGGGGGGGGGGAGTAAAAGAAAACCATGCAGAAAGGAAAACTGTGTTAACCTGAATAGCGTACCCTCCCATGCCCAAAAGAAGAAATAGCCCTACCCCCCCAACCTTCTCTTCCCAAATCACCAGCCACTTGGACCACAAGTCTTCACCCCCCTCCCCCCCCCCGTTCTAGGAACTAGGTATACCCCACTCCTCTAGTTGAACATAGCAGAATCACCCCTCATTAAGAATCAAACTGCGACCTTGAGGGTGTAGGATCTGGAGATATAATTCCCAGATGGCGAGGAACAGCTTCCTCCTCTTTGGTGAGAACTGGGACTTCCTCACCTCCCAACTCACAATACATTTATGTTGTGCTTCCATGTTATAAGTAAGGTAAAAATCAGTGAAGCAACTTTCTCTTTCTATACAATATCAGGCAGTGACAATCTGGAATTCCTAACCATTTATTATTCGATCATGTAGATGTTATTTAATGTTAAGGAAAAGAAAACAAAGCATTTTTCTTTCATAAATTCGACTTGTTGAACATAGTTTAATATTTGATTTTTTTTTTTTTTTTTAGCATTGGTTATTTTAATCATTTGTTTTTGATTAGTGTTATCCCTACACATAACAGTCTGGTCTCTTAATAATGTAATCTGCCTTGAACTGATAAGGTATTGGCGGAATATAAGATCTAGAGATAATGGAATGGAAGCAATTCAATCTTATAGTCATAGGCCTCCTTAAGAGCCAAACCACCTTTCACGGGAATCGTGGCCACCTTAAAGCCCTTGAAAAGCCTCTCCCCTGAAAGAGTGGATAATGCTTATTCATCAACTTCATCCCCTTGAGAACCAGATCTGGAGTCTCCCCATTCCACCAGCACCAACTGCAGCAGAGTTTTAGGGAGGGGAAAAGCCTTTGGAGGCCACTTCATCCCCTCCAAAATAGGGTCCCCTTCAAAGGTGAACTCGGCCCCTGGAGATGTGGCTGCTTTGTCAGGAGAATAGGAGTCCCTGGGAGCCCCCAGGACCTGACCTGAGACAGTCCCCCACTGGTTATATCCCCAGAGCCCCAACAAGGTTTGCCTGAGGCACTCAATCAGCAACTCCGAAAACTGGTGCCCTAGGTCTCAGAGAGGGAGGCTCTCCAGCTGACTCCCCTTAAAAGGGGAATCTTACTCATCTTGAACCAAGTGTCCAAAAAATGCACCAAGGACTGAATGGCTGTCAATTCCACTGAATGTAACCCTGCCATGGCAGGAATGGAGACCTCCTAAAGCTGGGTTCCAGCTCTCAGGGAGAGTCCAGGGTGCTCCCCCAAGTTTCCCTTTCCATGCTGATAAGTTTCTTGTCATGCATGGGACAAAAGAACTGTCTGCCATACTCCTGCCAACAGCAGGAACCCCCCCCCCCCAATAAAAAAAAACAACAACAGTAAAAGCAAAACCCTATGACATATCCAAACAGGGAAAAGCAGAAGTGGTCCCACCGGAACTCACTGTGTCATCCCCTACTTCTGCTTTGATGACATATTTCTACACCAGGGCCCATAGGTCCCGCAGCATCAGCACAGGAAAACTCCAGGCTGCTTTGTCCTAGCACAGCAGCAGACACGCGGCTCTCCCCCAATCCCCAGAAAGGCAGGATCTGCTGCCCAGGGTCCAGTGCTAACAAGCCTGCCACTGGCCTCAGAAAGGCTAGGCAAAACTCCTGTGCCTCAGCCTGCAGTTCTGTCCCCAACTTGCCTGATTTTATACACATTGTTTTTCCTGTTTTAAAGCTGTACTCCCTCCCTTACAAGGACCCGATGCAGCACACCATAAGACATACAGGCTAAGGCTCTAGGAGAAGGGAGCTAACAATTCTTCTCAACCTCAACCAAGTGCTTGGCCATGGCTCAGATCCTGGGAGGGAGTCCACCAGTGAGACTTCAACCACAGAGCCAGGGGTCGTAGCCTGAGGTTCAAGGAGTCTAGCCCACTAGCTGAAAAAAATGCAAAAAGATATTCAATTGCATCAACTGCTGGAGGCAAAGAAATACTGGAAAACTCCTGGTTCCAACACTACAAAGTCTCTGCCTCTATCTACTGGTAAGGGGACATAACCCATAGGTCTGGAGTAGTCTAGCAGGTCAATGAGGAATGGATGCAGCAATATAATTTTTCACAGTCATTTCCTGTTACTTTTTTGTCCTTTCTTCATATCTAGTTCTTCCCCAGCTGTGTACGTTTGAAGCAATTCTAATTGTGCTATAATTTCATTATCCTGTATTGTATTCCTTTTCATTATGCTTCTTTTCTTGGCCATTGTCTCTTTGGTTTTGACATTCTTGAAACAATTGTAATTTAAATTAAAAATGAAATAATGTGAGCCTCATAGCTGAATCAGTGCCGTAAACCAGACTTCTGCCATCTTTGAACAGAAGTACACATACTGAGTTCTGAGAGCTGCTGGTAGTGAATATAAGGTATTCTGGGATGACTGGGCAAGATTGTAGTCAAAGTGAAGGGCATCTGTTTTAGATCTTCTTATTGTACTCCAAAAAATCTTTTTTCAGGCTGGGAAAAATACTATAATTTTTTGATAAATCTCTCTCCAATATCAGCTTTTAGAAAAACTCATATTTGGTTTATTTCTACTGTTCACCTTCCAATGCTAAAAATATTTAGATAAAGCAACTTCAGTGGAAGATAACTGGCCTTGAAAAAAGCTATACTGGGAAAAGGTATCTATGAAACTTCTCCAGTAACACATGGAAGTAAATTCATTGTGGGCTTACATATCATTCTTCCTTTCCTGTCACCCTTGCCATCCAATCAGATTAAGGGCCCTGTTTACTAAGGTGCGCTAGCATTAATACGTGCTAAAAATTAGCGTGTGCTGTGTTGATGCCCATAGGAATATTATGGGCATCTACAGTTAGCGCGTGCTAATGCTTATCGTGAGCTAAAAACGCTAGCACAACTTAGTAAACAAGGCCATAAGGTTTTCAAGGCATAACGACTATGATCGAACAGGGCAACACACAATCTTCATCCATCCTGATGCTCCATTTATACCTCATATGATCACTATACAACCTTGTATTTGTTATCCACCGACTGGGCAAACGCCTTTGACGGTACTATGTAAGCCACATTGAGCCTGCAAATAGGTGGGAAAATGTGGGGTACAAATGCAACAAATAAATAAATACAAGAATACCTGAATAATTTCTTAGATCCTTCTGATATTTTGGCAACATGTCTCACTGCAAAAACTACTACAGCTATAAAAGATAAACAAGAAGTGTTTTCACAATCCTGGTAGATCTATCCTTTAAATAATCTCAGCAGGCTGTGATACCTTTTATTGGACTGACATTAACAGGTGTAATAGAACATTAACTCTCAAGAGCACACTGGTCCCTTTTTCAGATGTTTTCTCCAAGACTAAGAGCTACTAGATCACTGTGTTTGGCAGTGAAAGTAACAGTTTAGCATTTATCTGCATTGGTGATTGTATAAATACATGAAGTGTCATGGGATGTCTAAAAATATATTATGTATTTGCTGGTAATTGTGCCATCATTAATTAAAGAGTAGCAAAGCAATAAACACAAAGGAATGATCAAAGGCTAGTCACCATGACAGAACTCATATCTCCAGATATTTTTTTTAACATAATATGAAGTAAATGCATGTTCAAAACCCACTGCTTTTTAAAGGGGGGGGGGATTCTCTTTCAAATAGTGATGTCCTCACTTTATAACGGGAGTCAGGCATTGCATTAGTTATGAAAACTACTGAATACCCTAGAGAGCAGTTAAAATATACTGGATTGTCAAGGGAAACAGTTCTCTGCATCCTACTTAATATGGTGGAGGCACAGAATTTTCAACATAGGCATACCAAATAAGATTTTATCTAAGTGATAGAGAAATAAATGTTTCCTTGAGCCAAGGAAAACTGCACTATGCCAAGACAACCAAGAGGCATAAGTATATAAGTACATAACCATCGCCATGCTGGGCCAGACCAAGGGTCCATCGAGCTCAGCACCCCGTCACCAACAGCGGCCAAAAGAACAAACAATTGTCCCGCCCATCCTAGAAATACTGCATTATTCCCTCGTCCATTCAATAACATTCTGTGGCTTTTTCCTCCAGGAAGCCGTCCAATCCTTTTTTGAAGTCCGCTAAGTTAACAGCCTTAACCACCTTTTTTGGCAGTGTATTCCAGAGTTTAACTACGCGTTGAGTGAAGAAAAATTTCCTCCGATTCGTTTTAAATTTACCACACTGCAGCTTCATCGCATGCCCCCTTGTCCTAGTATTTTTGGAAAGCGTAAACAGACGCTCCACATCGACCCATTCCATTGAACTCATTATCTTATAGACCTCTATCATATCTCCCCTCAGCCGCCTTTTCTCCAGGCTGAAGAGCCCCAGCCTCTTCAGCCTATCCTGATAGGGAAGTCGTCCCATCCCCTGTATCATCTTTGTCGCCCTTCTCTGCACCTTTTCCAATTCCACTATGTCTCTTTTGAGGTGCGGCAACCAGAATTGAACACAATACTCGAGGTGCGGTCGCACCATGGAGCGATACAACGGCAGAATAATATCCTTATTTTTGTTTCCATCCCTTTCCTAATGATACCCAACATTCTATTTGCTTTCCTAGCCGCAGCAGCACATTGAGCAGAATTGAGCAGAAGTTTTCAGTCAATATAACAGAAATTGTTTAATTGTATTGAATATATATATGACATTCAAATTTAAATAGGTGCTAGTGTGAGGAGTGGCCTAGTGGTTAGGGTGGTGGACTTTGGTCCTGGGGAACTGAGTTCAATTCCCACTTCAGGCACAGGCAGCTCCTTGTGACTCTGGGCAAGTCACTTAACCCTCCATTGCCCCATGCAAGCTGCGTTGAGCCTGCCATGAATGGGAAAGCGTGGGGTACAAATAAAACAAAAAATAAAAATAAAATAAAAATAAAATCTACTACTCCAGGGTAGCAGTCAATACCACAGAAGGTTATTTAGATTGTGAGCTCTTTGAGCATGGACTGTCTTTTCATTTATGGTGTACAGTGCTGCGTATACCTTGTAGTGCTACAAAAGTGATAAGTAGTTATAATGGAACATTATTGTCATCCCCTGACAGAACACTAAATAACAATAATAATACAAATCGGGTCTCTTGCACCTAATTTTTTAGATGGAACTTTGATACAGTATCATGTATAGCAGCCCTTCTTCATAATTAAAAAAAACAACAACAACTTTTACAGAATATTTTTGATTACAAAATAGGAAGTTCTGTCCCCCAGAATTGTACACTATTATAAGTATTTGCATTCTAATTTAATAATACACATTCTAACAAACCTGTTGGCTGTGAGCCCCTCTGACTGAATTTTACACATTCTGCAGAAGCAATATCATAGGTATAATCTACTCAAAATAAGTTAATGCTATAATTTTGGATCCTTTATTTAGCACCTGTGTCGTGATTTGTAGTAAATTCTAAAACTGGAAACGGTTTTAAGGTTAATAGATTCATTTTTGCAGTTTGATTTTTCACTCGTTTCACACTCGGCATTCACAAGCCAAAAAAAAGAAAAAAAAGAAAAATTAAATGATTCACATTAACAATTCACAAGTTGCCGACGAGCTGGCTGGAACTGTTTGGAATTAGCAATGGCATGCAGCCACCACTATAACTTCTTCGTAACTGCCTTAGTAAACAGTATCTATACCGTGACTGAAATACAGCATGGGATTTGGCTTTGCCTGCAAATACATACCGCCAGCACAGCTCATATCAGCCATCAAAAGCTTGCCATCATTTTAGGAAGGTTTTGACACTGCAGAACATTCCCAATTCCTGGTATAATAATCTACCATCACAGGCCAAAATTGCTGGCGCTTTTTTTTTCGCCTTGACAAATGCAAACCCCAAACCCCGCACATATCAACGCTAAAAGACATTCCTACGGTTCTCTAGTATCTTTGCAGCAGGAGCTTCACTGCAACACCTGACTGCAAAGCAACAAGAGGGCTGCAGTGACAAGTTCACGCCAGGGAATGTGGCTCGAATGACAACCTCGCTGCCCCGGGCCGCTGGTAAAGCGCTGACAGGGCTGGGGACCGGCTTTGGGAAGGAGCTCCAGGACAGCAGTTCAAGATCACTCCCCCCCTCCCCCCCATTTCAAGGGAGAGCGCTGGCCCAATTGCGATCACTACTAGGCCGGAGCCGGTCAAGGACTGAAGAAGGTGCCCACTTTCTTTCCCCTGCCTCCTGCAGTAGTTGCAGCCGTCACCGGCACCACCATCTCCTGAAGGCCCAAAGGCAGGCGCTCGTTTCCGCCCCCCGTTCGCTGCGTTTATCACTCACCCAGCGCTTCCTGAAGGCCCCGGGCCCGTCCGGCTGCTGCTGCGACGGGGGGGTGGGAGAGGGAGGGAAGCTTTGCACCACCAGGCTCCGACGTCCCCTTTTCCCCCTCCACCCCAGGCCGAGCCGCACCCCCGGCGGCCCGAGCGAGGCTGTGTGCGGCGCGGGGAGGGGGGGAGGCCGGACAGCGCCGCGGGGGAAGCAGCGCCGGCTCCTCCTCGGCCTCTCGCTCTCTCTTTTTCCCTCTCTCTCTCTCCCTTCTCCACCTCAGCTCGGTGGTGCGCTTCAGGAACAAACATCCGGGTACTCAGCGCTCTCTCTCACTCGCACTCTCTCTCTCGCGCACACACCCGGAACTACTTCTTCCAGCCGCTCGCGCGGCGCACGCAGGCAGGAGATTGGGTTCCTTCCAGGGATTAGTCCGCGCACTCCGCTGCTGTGTGTGTGCCAGTCAGACCAATGTTGTCGACTGCGAGAGAGGAGGAGGCGGTCGGTGTCTGTCTGAGGAATGGATTCTCTACGCCTCCGCGGCTGGCTAGAGAGAGAGAGAGAGAGACGGCTGCAAACCGCGCACGCAGTGCTTTCTTCAAGGTAAACGGCGTCCGCTGCCGCCTGAGCTTCGAAGAGGGAAAGGAGCCGGTGCAGCCCACGCTCGGTCTGTGGTTTCCTCGTTGACCCTTTCACTCACTGGAGGCCTGTTCCCTACCTCGCGCTCTTAGATGCCCGTTTCCGGAGAGGGGTTTTGGAGCCCGGTACACAGTATCAGCGGTTATTGTATCAGGGCTAGGGAAAAAAAAAAAAAGGTTGGACAAGTTCTTGGAGGAAAAGTCCATAGTCTGCTATTGAGCCACTGCTTGCCCTGGGATTGGTGGCATGGAACGTTGCTACTACCTGGGCGTCTGCCACTAGTACTGGGTTAGATGGACCATTGGTCTGACCCACTGTGGTTTTTCATATGTTCTTCAAATTAGCACGGCCGCCCTGAGCTGTGAAACCAGTTGCAAGTGAAGAAGGCGAATTGAATAGGTTCAGCGAGGAGGACGGCAGCAGCTTGGATGATAGGATTTTACTCTTCGCCAATTACAAACTTCTCCTGAATCCGCCAGTTTTGTGAGTGTGCCTTGAAATTAGATCGGATGAATAACTTATTGGGGGGGAGAGAATGGTAGTTGTTGGGTGACTTTTACCTGCCAAAACACAAGGAGGATTAGGAAACAAAGGAGTTAGGGTTAAATGACCACCTCTGTCAGTGGAGGAGGGTGGATAATGGAATGCTGCAGGGATTTGTGCTATTTAACATTTATTAATGATGATCTGGAAAGGGGAACCGAGGGAGGTGGTTAAATTGGCAGGTGGCACAAAACTATTCAAAGTTGTTAGAACTATGAAAAATGGCATGAAGACCAGGCGTCCAAGTGGCAGATGAAATTTAATGTGGACACATGCAAAGTAATCCACATTGAGAAGAATCCAAATCATAGTTATTTGATGCCAAGGTCCACCTTGGGAGTCTGCACCCAAGAAAAAGAGCTAGGTGTCATTGTAGACAATATGCTGAAATCTACCCCGTTTGTGGTGGCTTCCAAAAAAGCAAACAGAATGCTTGAAATTATTAGGAAAGGGATAGAAAATAAGAATATTATAATGTCTCTGTATTGCTCCATGGTGCAATCACACCTTGTGTGCAATTGGGGTCACTGTATCTTAAAAAGATATAGCACAATTAGAAATGCTAAATAGTAGTAGAGTGATAGAGGGCATGGAACTTTTTCATCTGATGAAAGGCTTACTAGGTTAGGACCAGTCTGGAAAAGAGATGGCTGAGGGGGAGATATGATTGAGGTGGTGTAGAATGGGTAAACATAAATTGATTTTTTACTCTTTCAAAAAGTACAAAGACTAAGGAACACTCAAGGAAGGTACATGGTTCTACTTTTAAAACAAACAGGTGGAAATATTTTTTCACTCAACAAATAGTTGAGCTCTGCATCTTGTTGACAGAGGATGTGATATCAGCTGTTAGTGGGAAACCTATGAGTTTTGTGTTGGAATTTCACCCTGAACCTAGGGCCCGGGTTGTAGTCACAGTGGACAACAACGCTGTAGAAGAGCTCATAAAAGACTGCCAGAACCAAATTCCACTACTAGCTGAAAGACGCTTCATTGGTACAGGGCTAAATTTAAAACTCTATGTCTGATCTTCAAGGCCCTGAAAGGAAATGGCCCTGAGTATCTGAAGAATAGGATGATCCTCCACACAACACCAAGGACACTTAGGTCCTCCCAAGGACTTTCACTAACTACACCCTCTCCAAAAGGCATTACACGATGTGATACCTGCAAGCGAGCCTTCTCCAGAGTAGCCCCCACACTCTGAAATGCATTGCATGAAAGGCTCCACTTAACACAAGACTATCTGTACTTCAGGAAGCAGATGAAAGCTTGGCTCTTCAGCCAAGCCTTTAATGGAAGAAGTAAATAACTTGTTAGTCTCACTCACACAAACAAGGATTGACTCGGGCTGCACATAGTGCAGTGGGACATGTTTATCCTCTCCTAGCCTAACTGAGATATTTAACCATTTCTCTGACCTCATGTGCAACTTTCTTCAAATGAGTCACCTTACTTTCAAATTCTTTCTACTTTCTTACTCATCTATATGTTACAACTTTGCCTTACCCCTCACTACCAATTATAATGTTCTATTACGTATTGTGTTGCCATTGCAAGTAGTATACCATAAATTACAAAATCTGCTTAGAGCAATACAATTAGAAAGTATTATGCATGTTTGCTCTAACATCTTGATATTGCTTGTGCATATGCTAAAGGTCACTTATGTGTAACAAAATAGGCCTCATAAGCCAAGGGTAGTGGAGGAGTGGCCTAGTGGTTAGCGTGGTGGACTTTGGTCCTGGGGAACTGGGTTCAATTTCCACTGCAGGCACGGGCAGCTCCTTGTGACTCTGGGCAAGTCACTTAACCCTCCATTGCCCCAGGTACAAATAAGTACCTGTATATTTTTTTTGTTACATTTGTACCCCGCGCTTTCCCACTCATGGCAGGCTCAATGCGGCTTACCGGTACTTATTTGTACCTGGGGCAATGGAGGGTTAAGTGATTTGCCCAGAGTCACAAGGAGCTGCCTGTGCCTGAAGTGGGAATCGAACTCAGTTCCCCAGGACCAAAGTCCACCACCCTAACCACTAGGCCACTCCACTCAATCAGCACATATAATATGTAAGCCGCATTGAACCTATGAGTGGGAAAGCGCGGGGTACAAATGTAACAAAAAAAAAAAAACCTCTGTGGACACAGCTACAATGGCTATCATCACAGGCCAACCACCACCTCCGAAAAACCTGCAGCTTGAAACAATTCTATAGAGAAAAACAGTCTGAAGTAAAAAAAACGGAGGATATACTTGTGACAAATCATTTATCCAAATACCCAAGCAATGCCTATAATGTGCTGAGAAGCATCTTAATTATACTAGCAGAAGAGTAATTATATATAGCCAGAACTATACTAAGGGCGGCAGCAGTGAAAGTCGAGCAGGCAAGGCGTTTCAGCCTGCCTTCCCTTCTCTCAGCTCTGCCTCTGGTCCCGCCCTCATTTCCTTTTACTGCTGCCGGTGGACCCCAAGGTAAGAACTTTTAAATTCAGGCCGGCACGCAGGAAGGCGAGGGGCAGGTGGAGGACTGGGAGAAGAGGATGGGCAACGCATGTCAGGCTGCCACTGGGAGGGGAGGGAGGTGCGGGGGTCTGGAACTCGGAGGGGAGGGAGGGGGCAGGCCTGGAACTCGGAGGAGAGCAGGGGTCCTGGAACTCGGACAGGGGGGGAGGGAGGGAGGGGGGTGATTCTCCAGCAATTGAATCCTCACCGCCAATGTTCTGTGTCTGGCTGTTGCTGGTTTTCCTTCCCTCTCATTGGTCCTCCCTCTGACATCATCACATTCCAACACGAGGGCGGACCAATAGGAATTGTGTTACGAACCCAGGCATCCAGTCGTAGAATGTTGGAGGTGCAAATTATTATATATGATAATCCACAGAATCATCTACGGACTCGCACCAGAGTACATGACGGAATTTATCAATCTACCAGTAAGAAACGTGACAAGAACAGCAAGAACCTACCAAACCCTTCACTACCCCAATTACAAAGGTATAAAATACAAATCTTCACATGCCACCAGCCTCTCCTTTATAGGCACACAACTTTGGAACTCACTACCCAAATACCTGAAACTCACAGAAAACCCCAGCGCTTACCCAAGGATAGGCCGAGGCCTTCTTCCAAGGGTTCTGTGTGGCCCTCCTCTTCCAGACCTCACTTCCGTGAAGCTCGCAGGTATCACCCAGGGCACTCTGCTGGGGTTTCTCAACATGCCCGTTTTCAGCAGAGGAATTCCTTTCGCTTGGACAAGCGTTCCGCAACGGCTGGTTCTAGGCCTGGAGTTCAGGGGTGGCACCCTCAATGACAGGGCACCGGTCCATTCCGTGATTCCTGCAGTAGGAGGACGTCTTTCCCTCTTTCTCGAGGAATGGACTAAGATTACCTCTGATCAGTGGGTCCTGGACATGATCAGAGAAGGTTTCCGATTGGAATTCAGCGCCCCGGTGAGAGACATGTTTGTGGAGTCCCGATGCGGTACTGCCGTCAAACGGGTGGCGGTAGAGGAGACCTTACAAGTCTTGTTGCACCTTGGAGTGGTGGATCCCTTTGCCTCCCGCCGAACACGGCTGCGGTCGCTACTCCATTTACTTTGTGGTGCCTCGAAAAGGCGGGTCTTTCCGACCGATCCTCGACTTAAGGTCAGTCAACGAGGCTCTAAGAGTGCGACATTTTAGCATGGAAACCCTGCGCTCTGTCAATGCGGCGGTACAGCCAGGAGAATTTACGTCTCTGGATCTAAAAGAAGCTTACTTGCACATTCCTATTTGGCCCCCGCATCACCGGTTTGTGGTGTTGGGAAAACATTTCCAGTTTTGGGCCTTGCCTTTTAGCCTCGCCACAGCTCCCCGCACCTTTTCCAAGGTTATGGTGGTAGTAGCTGCTTTTCTCAGGCGACAGGGTCTCCGGGTTCACTCGTACCTCGACTGGCTCATCAGAGCGGATTTGGCAGACGAAAGTCGTCTGGCCACAGCCAGAGTGGTCTCAGTACTGCAATCTCGGGGTTGGGTCGTCAATATACCCAAAAGTCACCTGCCCCCCTCTCAATTTCTCAAATATTGGGGGTCCAGTTCGACACGGCCTCGGGATTTGTCTTTCTACCCGCCCAAAGGCGAGGCAAGCTTCAGAATCAGGTCTGTCTGCTCCTGAGAATGCCTCAGCTGCGAGCTTGGGACTTTGTCCAGCTGCTGGGCTCGATGACGGCCACTTTGGAGGTAGTGCCATGGGCAAGAGTGCACTTGAGACCTCTGCAGATTGCCCTGCTTCAACAATGGTCTCCAATGTCCCAGGATTTTCAACGCAGATTCACGTGGCTCCCTGCGGCCCAGCTCAGTATGGAGTGGTGGCTCTCCAACAGCATGCTGCGGCGAGGAATGCCGCTGGCGCTTCCCTCTTGGTACCTGGTGATAACCAATGCCAGCCTGGTCAGCTGGGGAGCACGTTGCAAGGGAAGCTATGCCCAGGGCCTGTGGACACCCGCGGAATTGGGGTGGTCCATCAATCGCTTGGAACTGAGAGCAATATTCCAGGCTCTTCTGGCCTTTCGCAAGACTTTGGAGGGGCTGGCTGTCAGAGTTATGTCGGACAACACGACTGTTGTAGCCTACATAAATCGACAGGGCGGCACTCAGTGCAGAACACTGGCCGCGGAGGCCGCTCAGATTTGCCACGGGTCAGAGCTACATCTGCAGCTTCTGTCAGCAGCTCACATAGGTCAGAGCAACGTGCAAGCCGATTTTCTAAGCAGGCATCAAATCGACCCAGCGGAGTGGGAACTGGCAGACGAAGCGTTTCTTCAGATCTGTGCCAAATGGGGAACGCCCGTAGCGGATCTTATGGCGTCAAGCGCAAATGCCAAAGTCCCGTGCTTTTTCAGCAGACGGAGAGATCCTCGTTCGGTGGGGTTGGATGCCTTGGTTCAACCCTGGCCTCCGGGCCTCTTGTATGTGTTCCCTCCTTGGCCCTTGATAGGGCGAGTCCTCCTGCGAATTTGGCTACATCAAGGAGTGGTGATTCTCATTGCCCCGGATTGGCCCAGGCGGCAGTGGTACGCGGACCTCCGGCGGATGCTGGTGGAGGCCCCTCTTCCTTTGCCTCTGGTGCCGAACCTGTTGATGCAGGGTCCGGTGACCATGGAGGATCCCTGCTGCTCTGGTCTTACAGCATGGCTCTTGAGAGGGCGCAATTGAGAGACAAAGGCTATTCTAACAAAGTCATCTCCACTCTCTTGCAGGCCCGCAAGAGGTCCACTTCCGTTGCTTATGCCCGGATCTAAGGCGATCACACCCACGAGGGCTACAGTTTCGCCAATACTGGAGTTTTTACAAGATGGTTTACAAAAAGGCTTGGCCTACAATTCCTTGCGAGTGCAAGTGGCAGCATTGGCATGCTTTTGAGGGAAGGTCTCTGGCCTTTCCCTGGCCGCTCATCCTGACGTTGCCCAATTTCTAAGAGGGGCACTCCGGCTTCGCCCTCCAGTGCGGCTGCAGTGTCCGGCTTGGAACCAGGGGCTGGTGTTGAAGGCGCTCCAGTGTTAGCCCTTCGAGCCGCTGAGGCGAGCTTCAGAGAAGGATGTGACTCTAAAGACAGTGTTTTTGGTGGCCATAACTTCGGCGAGATGTGTCTGAGCTCCAGGCTCTGTCCTGTCGAGACCCCTTTCTGCAATTCTCAGAGTCCGGAGTAACGGTACGTACTGTGCCTTCCTTCCTGCCTAAGGTGGTTTCAGCGTTTCACCTAAACCAGCCCATTTATCTGCCCTCCTTTACTAGGGAGGAGTTTCTGGAATCTTTTGGGCAGTTACATCTTCTGGATGTTCGCAGGGCTCTCTTGTAGTATCTACAAATGTCAAATAACTTCAGGACCTCTGATCACCTTTTTGTCTTGTTGTCAGGTCCTCGAAGAGGGTCTAAGGCCACTATAGCATTTAAAGCGCATTCCACAAGAGCGATTTTCTCCTCGTGGGCCGAAACAGGAGCACTCTCTCTTCATGAGATCGTAGTGTGGCTACTTGGGCTTCTAAGCTCTCCTTTGTCCAGGATTACAGGCTGGATGTTGCAGCGAAGTAGGATGCGCAATTTGGAGCGCAAGTGCTTGCTCATGGAGTGGCATCTTCCCGCCCTAACTAGGGAGTGCTTTTGTACATCCCATCAGTTAATGGATTCATCTGCTGCCAAGGAAGGGAAAATTAGGTTCTTAACTTGGTCATTTTCTTTACTTTAGTCACAGCAGATGAATCCATGATCCCGCCCTGTTTGAATCTGTTTTTTTTTTTCCTGCAGATATGTTCCCTCATTGGGAGAAGTTGGAAAAGTCTTCAGGATTTCTGTTCTGTTACAGGAGGTTGAGATCGTCCCTCCTTTGTGTGATTATTGCTCCTGTTCTGGGGCATTTGTTCACTGTGAGGAAAGCTGATGTTATTCTATTTTGAGGGTACACTCTGCTTTGGAAGTTTCGAATACTGAAGGCAGATGGAGCTAGCTGTCCTTAGAGCACTATGGTTTTTCAGTGTTCTCTATCTCCACCTGCTGGTAGGCGGACATAACCTATCAGTTAATGGATTCAGCTGCTGTGACTAAAGGAAAGAAAATTACCAAGTTAAGAACCTAATTTTCCCTTAACAGCCAGAAGACATCATCTCCACTGGTAGTTCATTGTGCAGCTTTAAACCATACTTTTGATATGCTACAGTGTGTCATATTACAGCAGATACAATCTTTTTCTAGAGGAGGGGACAGACAAGTTTACAGTAAGAACAGTAGTGGATTTTTCAGTTCAAATCTTTAGCTCTGTCTGATTTAAATGGTGCCATTTTTCTATGGTAATCTTTAAACCATTTTTCTTTAAGCTTGCTTCAAGTTTGGCTTGCTGATTGGTGCATTTGTGTGTTGGCGTCTGACCACAGTATATAAGCGTTTTTGACTTTTTTGCTCCGACAAGTTGAAAAGGAGCCTTATTTAAGTAAGCATTGCTCTGAAAATGTACTGAGCTGTGGTGATTATACTTGTCTATTTTTTTCTTTCAATCAAATGGCTCGAGAATAATGTTCTTCTGTGTATAAGTGTCAACTCAAACAATATATAAAAAGAACTTGTAATTATCTAACTGTCCATAGGACACATTTTTATAGGTAAAAAAGGACCTCAGAACATGCTACATGATCACGTCATACCAACAGTAAGACTAGCTTGTGTGTAGCATAAACCACATTATTTGTCAAAAAAATTTTTTTAAATTTGTCTTTTTTTATTTAAATCTTTATCCCATGTTTTCTTTTTTGTAATCATAAATCTTTCTTACCTTCATTGTCACCATTGCCTAAGCCTGCATTCAAAATTATTGCTCTTAATCTTGTAATATCATGAAGATCCATAAAACTCTAGTGTTTCTTTATTACTAGTAGACGCTTAAATCTTGCTTTGACTATTATTTATCTCAATCTTGTGAAGATCCTGACAGGTGCACATTTCACCTGACCAGCTTCATCAGAGGATCTCCCAATTTACAAACAGACTTCTGATTTCCAAGATGGCCGCACGCACTTGAGTTTAGCTGCTGTATTTTCCTTTACTTACCAATGCCTAAGCGTCGAGGAAGGGCTGCTGCCCGAGCCCCCCAGCGCCCTTCCATATTTCCAGGACCGATGGATCGGTTTGTTCAGCAGCAGAGGGTTGATGAAGGGGTCGGGACGGGCCTGCTGCGAAGCGCTGGCAATTTGGAGTTTTCAGCGTCTTTTGGGCCGGACGTTACACTGAGTCCCGAAGATAGAGCTCCGCCTCCGCAGCCAAAGGCAGCAAGTTCCCCGCTTCAAGGAGCGACGGCATCCTCCCAGAGGGATGAATTGATGTCAGAGTTGCTGGGGACTCAAAACCAGCGATTGTAATTGGGAGTGGGGAGGTTATTACCTCCAGACGAAACTTGTTTGGCTGTAACTGCTGTGGAAGATCTGGAGACGATTCGAGAGAAGAAAGTTGAGAAACAGATCCAGTTTCCTATTGACTTTACTACTAAACCGAACGAGGTAACTTTAGACTCATTGTGGGATCTGATGTCCCAATTGGGACAGATGTTTCTCTCTCAAACAGCTAAACAGGCTCAATCTATTAGTGATATGCAAAAAAAGATTGAAAAGCAAAGAATAGAGGTTGATAAAATGACTCCTAGAGTTGACATAGTGGAACAAGGTTTAAAGAAAATAGAAAATGTACAATCCTTAATTTTGAAAGATGTTTCAAGCTTGAGATTAAGATCTGAAAATTTTGAGAATTATATAAGGAATCAGAACTTGCGTTTTGTTAATTTTCCCTTTATTCCAATGATAAAACCAGGAGACATGTTGAAGAGATATCTTACAGAAAATTTATGTATACCTGAGTCTAATCTGCTACCTTTCATAAAGGTTTTTTTATTTACCTCAAAAATCATTAGAACAACAGCAACAACAACCAGAAGGGAGGAATTTGGATATTTCTGCTTTCTTGGAAACATCGGATACTGAATTGGCCACTGCTGCGACTTTGGTTGCAACCGTGGCCTTGCTTCCAGATAAGCAATGGCTACTCCAAATGTTTTTTAAGCATAGGGAGAAGCCTTTTTTAGGTCTGCGTATTTCCTTGTTTCCAGATTTTACAAGAGAGACACAAAGAAGAAGGAAACAATTTCTCATAATGAAACCGGCAGTGATACAAGCAGGGGGGACTTTCTTTTTGAGATACCCCTGCAAGTGTGTAATTAGGTTTGGTACTACTAAATATACCTTTGTGGACCCATCTCAGCTTTCAGCACTCATCGCCTCCAAGACAACATCCGGAACGACTTAAAAAAAAAAAAAGTAACATACCCTTCGCATTTGCTATTTCCTTGGCTTTTTTTTTTCCCTTTTGATCTTTTTTTTTTTTTCTTGGAATCCTGTAGTGGAGGACTTGAGTGATATATGTAATATTTTGAGGAAATAACTTAGTTTGTAGAAAAATAATTTTCTTTATGTATCACTTTCTCTCAAGAATGTAATGCTTGATGATATTGTAAATTATAAATAATAATAAAAAAAACCCAGACTTCTCATTTTCACTTTGTTGGTGTTTGATGAATGATGTACTTGCAAATTCTAATAGTGTTTATTTTTTCTTTTACAGATCCATGACAGTTTGACCCTAACTCAGCTATAATGAAACACTGGCCATTGTTTGTTACAGTCTATGTTGGATTTGGAGATTGTACATTTATAAACTTCTCTCAAGTTTTATCTAATATCACATTTTAGTTACATTCTGTGTAACATATGTAATAGGGGAATTGGGGGAGGGGACTTTCACAGCACTGTAGAAGTGGTCATAGAAATATTCTATACAAGATGTGTGGTTAGCAGCCAGCCAGTGAGGGTTTCCCTTGTTTAGGCCTTGATTTGAGGTACACTAGCACCTTGAAAGTAACCCCTTTAAGTACCATACCAGCAAATCAGTAATACAAACACAAAATATAAGAATATATAATTTTATTTTATACTATGAAAATCGTACCACTGAATGAAGTAGCATTTATTTAGATAACAGCTGCTAAATAAACTTATTAAAAGAATGGAAGAAAACTGCATGTAAAGGAAGGATCATTTTGTTCTGCAACTTTTTTTTTTTTAAACAAAACTAACATTCATCAATAAGCTTGTAAGATTTACATAACACATAATAAATGACAGGAGGTGAGGACCAAAACAGTCCACTCAGTGGCCCCAGTTAACTGGGTTTTGCATATTCAGTAGCATAGTTTGGGCTATATTCTTAAACCAATCAGACAGATTTATGTAAGCAACATAGAACTAGGTATGCAGTATAGTAGCCTTTATCATACCGCTCCGATGTGGGAGGATTTTTCCATAAGTGCTTTCTGAACTATAAAAATCTAATTTGATGGAAAAATGTTGTTATGATCCTTTTTAAAATATATGCCAAGTTTTTCAACACCCTACCTTTGTGCTTATCAGCTCACATGGCAAACCAGTCATCCTGCAAAGAAGAAATGCTGAGTTTCTCTGGTCTGACAGCTAACCAATAAGAAGTAAGGAAATGGTTAAGTAAATTGCAAACATTAATTTGAGAAGTTATTCAAAAATTAAACCTCCCAACAATTGAATATGAAAAGAACCTGTTGAAATGTGAACTCCAAATACATTCAGTTTCTTTTAAGGTATTTGACAGAGCGACTTTATCTATAATGTCCATTTTTCACAGATAGTTAATCAGCCTCAAAAATGAGTAACATCCAATACTCTTGCTTGTCACAGTTACTGTTCTGCTGAAGGCACAGCTACCAAGTCTATCTTAAATTAAGGAGGGGAAAAATAACCGATATCTACTGCACAATAAGACTAACAAAATTACATGAAAGGTTCCTTTAAGAAGCATTCTTTGAAAAATATACTTTGGATGCTTATCTTCCTCTGAGTTGCAACATTTAACAGTGCGCCCTGCAAGTGCCATCTTCATAGCCACACAAGGTCAGACCAGATCAATGGCATCAACTGGAATGCCCAAGACTGGGATTATTGCAGTTATAAACCATTTGGGTTTCAATGTTAAAAAAAAAAAAGAAAAACCCTTAAAACATCAGATTTATGATCCTATATTTTTGTACAATTGTCCTTACCTTCTCTTTAATATCTTGCGAAGGTAAATTTTAATAAATCACTTTTCACATTCCCAAGTTAAAATTATATAATTTATCCACTTTAACATTTAGCACAATACATGCAAAAATATAAAAAGCTATATTCTGAAAATATAAGATTTTTAAAATAAGGATTGCTGCACAAAATTTGGAAAAAGCATTACCCGTTTCCCACTGCAACTCATGCATTTGTACATTTCAGTATTATAACTACAGTGAAAGATACAAATCATTACATTTCACTAGAAGCAATCACTTTACAGCAAGCATTTAAGCAGAAAGGAATATCTCCAACATACAGTTAATTCACAGTGAACATTAATATACTGATGGGAGAAACTCCATTGTGGCCCTATTTTATTGTAAACATACAATGGAAAAAAATGGCACATAAGCAATTGTGCTTGTGAATGAATTTCTCTGGTACCACAACATTTTTAAATTGGTCCACTTAACCTTAAAATCAAAACATTCCTGACATTTCAGATTTGTTACTGTAATTGCTCCTCAAACATGCTTGAATTATGGCTTAAATGCAGACTGCAGCTCTTTAAAAGCAGTTTTCCTCTGTTTCTTCTCTTCTGCTTGCTTTTTCTTTTCTTCTTGTTCTGCTTTTATCTCCTCTTCAAATCGATTGGCATCATTGATAGCATGCACCTATTATTGGTATTTGTGAAGGTACAGTGTGGTAAATTATAATGCAAATCATGAACTACAAGTATTCATACATGCTTTAAGTTTATAAGTACATAAGTATTGCCATACTGGAAAAAAACAAAGGTCCATCAAGCCCAGCATCCAACAGTGGCCAATCCAGGTCACAAATACCTGTCAAGATCCCCCAAAAAAGTACAAAACATTTTATACTGCTTATCCCAGAAATAGTGGATTTTCCCCAAGTCCATTTAGTAATGGTCTATGGACTTTTCCTTTAGGAAGCCGTCCAAATCTTTGTTACGCTAAGCTAACCGCCTTTACCACATTCTCTGGCAACGGTTAAGATCACTTTTAGACTATATGACTCCAAGTTAACCAATTAAAAAAAAAAAGGTACAAGCACTACACACTATACTATACAGAACCTTGATACTAGGTTCCATTACATAAAAGAGAGAGAGATGAGGTTAGAAGTATGCCAAGTCTGTATCATTATCAAAATACAGGTCAGAGAGGCATGCATTACAATCCCCTGTAGCCTTGGTCTTTACTCCCAGTCCATAAGTGTCATCAAAAAGATTAGTTTTTCAGGATATCCCTAACATACATACATACAAAGATCTTCATGCAATTATCTCCATTGTATGAGAATCTCTCTCAAACATATTCATTAGGGTATATCCTAAAAAACCTGGCCTTTTGGCAGCTTTTCAGTATTGGGAGAGAAGACCAAAGCCCAAAAGCATAAGACTGATAGTGTTATCCTTCACAAATTTAATTTTTTCCCCCTATTTAGCCATCATTTCCAAGAATGGTGAGCTAATTTCCAAGATAAGCTCAAAGAATTTGCCAGATCCAGTAAAAAATCTTAAACTTTCTCAGAATGGGCAGCCAGATTAAATATCGACATATTAACATGTGACTCAGTGGATATATTGTACACATTGTTCAGTACAACAAAAGAAAAAAAATCTAAACAGTGGTAAAGAGCCATTGGGGGATACAGTATTTAATAGGCTGCATGGAGAAAGGATGAATTACTTACAACTGTTTGCAAATTTTTAGGAACCTTTGTGTCAAACTTATGTTTCAATGAATCCCCAAAGTGGACAAAAGTCACCACCTCTATAGAGTACATTAATAAATCTCTAAATAATTTTTAACAAACTATTTGCTGATTTCAAGTGGGGTGCGTGGAGGGGCCTGTGCACACACATGCATGTGTAGCTGCGTTGTCTGTGTGTGACTTAGGGAAGGGGATGGCAGCTTCCTTCATGGGAGGTAAGGAATTGAAAGAAGGCATTCCCACACTGCTGTTTCACTATATCTAAAGTTTCTCTGCCAGAGAAGCCGATACTCCTCCAGTGGTCTCCAATGGGCTGCATGTGACCGTCAAAACAGTTGGCTGAAATGCTTTTCAAGTTCTGCAAATGCATCATGTTCAATCATGCCTGCTCCAATGACAAAGCTAAACTAGCATTTAGTATACACTCATATGTGTAAGCCTGAAATATTTTGGTGGCCCTCATGAGCTCTCTCACATTGTGGCTCTTTACATGAAAAGGTTGAGACCACTGCATTACTCCCATAAAAATGCACTGGCCAAGTTTTTTTTTTTTTTTAAATCATCTGATCTGGGCCTATTTTACACTCAATATGTTTTCACTGCTTCCCCCCAACCCCTCATACCAAATCTATCCCCATTCAATTAAAGTTCTGAAATGATGGTTTTGGAGTGGCCTTTACAGTTCCCCAAAAATCGAGAAATTATGTCTTACCTGATAATTTTCTTTCCTTTAGACACAGCAGATGAATCCAGAGAATAATGGATTGTGTCCATCTACCAGCAGGTGGAGATAGAGTGCTGAACTGAAGTGCTATATAGGACGTTATGCTCCTAGCCCAGTCAGTAGTTGCATAGCAAAGAAGGAAACTTGAACAAGGGAACAACAATAAAGAACATTTCTCCTCCCCACATAAATGATCCCAACAGTTGATTGAAGTACTTCATGAAGTAATCTGCAACAACAATGAAAGAACAACAACAGGCCCTGTAACTAAATGCCAAATAGTAGAAGAAACCAGAACAAAGAAGGGCAGGCCTCTGGATTCAACTGCTGCATCTAAAGGAAAGAAAATTATCAGATTAAGACAATTTCTCATTCCTTAGTGACTGCAGCAGACGACTCCAGAGATTAATGGAATATAGCAAATCAGTCCTTAAGTAGGGTGGGAACCTGAAGCTCCCTCACTTAGAACTTCTTTCTTTACAACATCCGTAAAATCCGCCCCTTTCTTTCCGAGCACTCTACCAAAACCCTCATCCACACCCTTGTCACCTCTCGTTTAGACTACTGCAATCTGCTTCTTGCTGGCCTCCCACTTAGTCACCTCTCCAATCAGTTCAAAACTCTGCTGCCCATCTTGTCTTCCGCCAGGGTCGCTTTACTCATACTACCCCTCTCCTCAAGTCGCTTCACTGGCTCCCTATCTGTTTTCGCATCCTGTTCAAACTTCTTCTACTAACCTATAAATGTACTCACTCTGCTGCTCCCCAGTATCTCTCCACACTCGTCCTTCCCTACACCCCTTCCCATGGATAAATCCTTATCTGTTCCCCTTCTCCACTACTGCCAACTCCAGACTTCGCGCCTTCTGTCTTGCTGCACCCTACACCTGGAATAAACGTCCTGAGCCCCTACGTCTTGCCCCATCCTTGGCCACCTTTAAATCTAGACTGAAAGCCCCCCTCTTTAACATTGCTTTGGACTCGTAACCACTCGCCTCCATCTACCCTCCTCCTTCCTGTACACATTCATTGATTTGCTTACTTTATTTTTTGTCTATTAGATTGTAAGCTCTTTGAGCAATGACTGTCTTTCTTCTATGTGCAGCGCTGCGTACGCCTTGTAGCGCTATAAAAATGCTAAGTAGTAGTAGTAGTAGAACTGCCACCCTAAAGGCAGCCTCAAAGCACATTGCAACATCCATCCGATAATGCCACAAAAATATATGGACAGATGACCAGCTGGCTGACCTGCAAAGGTCTTCCAAGGAGGGTAGCTGTGCCTCTGCCCAGAAGTAGCCACCGCTTGAGCCAAATGAGCTCTAAACAGTCCGGCATTGACTTACCCTTTAGCAAATAGGCTGAGGCAACCGCCTCTTTCACCCAGCGAGCAATAGTTGCCTTTGAGGCTGCCTCTCCCTTGCGGGGCCCCGCAAGGAGAACAAGTGATCTGACTGATGGAGCTCAAGTCACTTCCACATACCGAAACAGATTCCAGCGAACATCTAGAAGACAGAGAACGGAACTCCCAAGGATATACTTCCTCCAGAAAAGGCAGGCAACAACGGTTGGTTCAGGTAAAAGGCCGAAACCACTTTTGGCAAGAACCGTGGGCAAAGTAACACCTTTGATAGAAAAGCAGAGAAAGGGCTCACGACAGGACAATGCCTGCAGCTCAGACCCTGCGTGCCGACACAACAGTGACTAGGAAAACAGCTTTCAGGGTGAGATCTTTTAAAGATGCTCTCTGCAACAGCTCAAAGGGCACCTTTTGAAGAGCCTGCAGCACCAGATTAAGATTCCACTCTGGGATTAACCAGAGGCCGAAGGCGCTTCACAACCTTGAGGAAATGGACAACATCCGCATGGGATGCCAATGATGAATGAATAACGCAACAGGCCATGACCTACACCTTCATGGAATTGTAACCAAGACCCCTCGATAAGCCATCCTGAAGAAATGCCAAAATGTGCAGCAGCGACCGCCTAATCCACACACCAGGATTCAAAAATTTGCCAAATTAGCGTGCAAGCAGTGGATGTTGAATGCTTTTTCACTTGAAGAGTAGCAATCACCTTTGGAGAATACCCTGTCTTTAAATTTAACCCGCTCAATAGCCAGGCCGTAAAACCAAAGCAGAAGGGATCCTCCATAAGAACCAGCCTTTGAACCAGAAGGCAGAGGTAGCATCGGGAGAGGGTTGTCCACTAACAGCCTAACTAGATCCGCATACCATGGCTGACATGGCCAATCTGGAGCCACCATAATCATCCCACCCCTGATGCCGCAGGATGCAGTGAAGAGCCCTGCCTATCATGGACCATGGAGGAAACCCTTAAAGGAGCTCCACTGGCCATGGTTGCACCAATGCATTGATGCTCTCGTAACAGTACTCGCTCCTGAAAAACCAGGGCACTTTGGCATTGCATGGTGTCACCACGAGATCCATGATTGGTGTCCTCCACTTGCAATCAGTCGAAAGTCGGCCTCCACCAGCTCCAATTCCCCCTGGCCCAAGGCTTTCCTGCTCAGAAAATCTACCTGGATGTTCCAAACTCCCACAAGATGTGTTGCCAATAGATGTAGCAAATGGGCTTCCACCCACTGAACGAGAAGTTGAGCTTCAGCCACCAGCATCGCACTGCGAGTGCCTCCCTGTCAATTGATGTATGCTACTGTCGTCATTTTGTTGGACAGAACCTGGACAGGCTTGCCCACCACCAGGGAAAGAACGAACCACACCACCCATAGCCCCAACCGGTTGATCAACCACTGCCTCTCATTCACAGACCATTGCCTTTGGGCCACTCTCCCCAGAGAGTGCCCTCCCCAGCCTGAAAGGCTGGCATCTGTCATCACTACTGGGATTGCAAGCGGAAGACCATTCTGTAGCAAGGACCTCTGGAGCCACCACTCCATGCTCCGGTGTGCTGCATGTGTCTAAGAGAGCGCCAATTCGTAATTTTGTGATACCAGAGACCAGCGGCTCAACATGGGACTATGTCCAAGGTTGCTGCCATACAGCGAATGCCTGAACATAGTCCCACACCCAAGGACATGGGTTCTGGAGAAGAGCCCTGACCTGCTCCCGCAGTTTGAGGCACCTGTGCTCTGGAAAGAGCACCTTGCCCTCAGCTGTGTTGAGCTGCACTCAGAGATATTCCAGAACTTGAGTGGGCACTAGATGACTCTTGGGAAAACTGATGATCCACCCCGACTAACACTGTGATTACCCAAGAGGTAGCCTGACTGCTCTCCTGGGCAGATGACGCTGATGAGCCAGTCATCCAGAAAGGGATTGACCTGGATGCCCTGTTTCTGTAAAAATGCAGCCACTACCACCATGACCTGGTAGATGAACACAACCCATTAGTTTGGATTCATCTGTTGCTGTCACTATGGAATTTCAAAAGTCAAGTCTAAGAGATCTTAAAATATGCAATGCATGCAATGAAACTTATTGAGCTAGAAGAGTTCTGGAAGGAAAAGTGGAAGAAAAAAAATCTAAAAGCAGGAAGTCTGTCAGCTACAGGAAAGATTTGGAAGTTGTTATTTCCACCCAAACTGAATGGTGTCCAAACTTTTGTACGTGCCATATTTAAATTTGTTTTCTGTTTTTTTTTTTTAAGAACAAATAGCAGGGTCCTTTTACTATGCTGCAGTAGAAAGAGAAATGAGACCTTACCTGCTAATTTGCTTTCCTTTAGTCCCTCCGGACCGGCGCAGAGAATGACTGATGGGTTGTGCACGCCTTCCAGCAGGTGGCGACTGAGAAAACTGACTCATCTGAGAGAGCCAATAAGAGCCCTTGCTAGGTTGAGAAGAATCCAGTATACAGTAACAAAGCAGAAAGAAAGACTGACCACCTGTGCACCTGATCAGCCGAACACACAGGACCAAAGAAGTCCGTGGAACATGCTGACAACACTGTGCCCCTTTTGGCACTAGAACAGAGCATGCCAACTTTGTGTGCTGATAAATCTCTCTCTCTTTTTTTTTTTTTTTTAAAGAACCAGAAACCATGTAGATAACTCTCCTCGAAAGCAACTAAAAAAACAAACTTGTAGCAAAACTTGTGCCCAGAAAACCCCCCCAAAATACAAGCATACCTATAGCTGTACGGGAGAGATCGGAGGGACTAAAAGAAAGCAAATTAGCAGGTAAGGTCTAATTTATCCTTCCTTAGCGTCCCTCTGGCCTGGCCCAAAGAATGACTGATGGGAAGTAACAAAGCAGTAAAATCAAGGGCAGGACCCCAGCAACCCCACTGTGAGAACCTGCACATCCAACCTGTAATGCTTGGTGAAAGAGTGCAACAAGGACCAAGTTTCTGCCCTACAGATTTCCAATGGAGGAATCAAACACCTCTCAGCCCAAGAAGTGGCCTGCCCCCTGGTAGTGTGTGCTTAACCCCTTTGGGCGCTGGTTTGCCCTCCAACAGATAAGCAGAAGTAATCATCTCCTGAGACCCCAACGAGAACAAACAAGTGATCCGACTGCCGAAACTCGTCCGTGAGCTTCAAATAGAATTTGAGAGTCCTAACATCAAGGCACTTAAGGCGACGGTAATCCTCCGACCCTGAAGACCCCAGGACTGGCAGAACCACAGACTGCGAGACATGAAAACGCGACAAAACCTTAGGAACAAAGGATGGTACTGGTCATAAAATCACTCGATCCTTAGCAAATTCCAAAAATGGAGATCAACCAGCGCCTGCAATTCCGAAACTCTTCTAGCCGATGCGAGAGCCACCAGAAAAAACACCTTTACAGTCAAATCCTTCAAGGTACAGGATGTCAAAGGTTCAAAGGGTGGATGGGCTAAGGCCGAAAGAACCAAGTTAAGGTCCCATAAGGGAAAAATAGCCCGCTTGGGAGGCCCGAGGTTAGTCCCCCTTTAAAAAAAACTGTCTACATCTGCCAGAGCAGCCAGAGACCCTGTACCCAGCCCCTGAAACAGGATAACGCCGCGATCTGAACTTTAAGAGAGAACAAAGCGAGACCTTTTTCGAGCCCGCGTTGCAAAAAATCCAGCATCTGTGCCACAGAAGCTCAAACAGGGGAAATACCAGACTTGTCACACCACTCCTCAAACACTCTCCAAGTCCGAACACAATTGAGAAGTGGAACGGTGTCAAGATCTCAGCATGGTGGCCACCACTGCAGCTGAATAATCCCTCTTAATCAACTTTGCCTGCTCAAGAACCAAGTTGTAAGACAAAATCAACCAGGATCCGGATGAGCTACCGGACCCTAAGCCAACAACCTGGGACCCTCCGAGAACTTGAGTGGAGCTCCGACCAACAGACTCCGAAGGTCAGCGTACCAGAGTCTTCGAGGCCAATCCGGAGCTAACACAATCACACGACCCTTGTGTGCCTCTATCTTTTGGATTAGCCAACCTATCAGCTGCTATGGAGGGAATCCATACAGCAAGCCCTTCGGCCGGGGCTGTAATAGGGCATCTATGCCCTGAGCTCTCGAGTCTCTCCGACGAGTGAAAAACATTGGTATCTTTGCATTGTTTGCAGAGGTGAATAGATCCATGACTGGAAGCTCCCAGCGACACACCACTGCTTGGAACACTCCATCACTGAGGGCCCATTCCCTGGGGTCCAGAGTGTTGAGACTGAGAAAATCCGCTTGTACATTCTCTACTCCTGCCATGTGCACAGCCGAGAGAGCCAGAAGATGAATGTCTGCCCAACTCAGGAGCTGAGCAGCTTCTTGCTCAAACTGAACACTTCTTGTGCCCCCTTGACGATTGACATATGCCATCACCGTGGCGTTGTCAGACATGATGCATACTGGTTGACCTTCCAGGAGAGGACAACGCTCGAAGTGCCAGACATATTGCCCTCGTCTCTAAGAGATTGATTGAGCTGGTTGCCTCCTCCGGCGTCCAGTCGCCTTGAGCACACTGTTCCAGGCAATGCGCCCCCCCCCCCCCCAGCCCGTCAGACTGGCATCCGTTGTAACCACAATCCACTGCAGTGCATCCAGAGGCATGCCCATAGATAGGTTGGACTGCCAAAGCCACCAAAGGAGACTGTCAAGCTCTTGAGCTAGAAGGGGCAGCCTTCTGCACAGGGGATCCCTGAGGAGACCACCTAGAGAGCAGGGATCTTTGAAGCGGCCTCATGTGGGCTCTGGCCCAGGGCACTGCCTCTATCTTCACCGCCATGGACCTCAGGACTTGAAGGTAGTCTTTGGCCGATGGGTGAAATGATTGAAAGAACTGACGAATCACAGCCTGCAACTTCACAATCCTTGCCTCTGTGAGAAACACCCGACTCGATCGGGTGTCGAAGCGTACCCCCAAGTAATCCAGGGACTGTGAGGGCTGAAGGCGACTCTTCTGGAAGTTTACTACCCAGCCTAGAGACTGGAGGAACCGGACTGCCTTCTCTGTAACTTGGGACTCTCCTGGAAAGATTTGGCCCTGATGAGCCAGTCGTCTAGGTAAGGATAAACAAAAATTCTTTCCTTTCTGAGGGCCGCCGCTGCCACCACCACTACCATCACCTTGGTAAAGGTTTAGGGAGCCGTGGTTAAGCCGAATGGTAATGCCCGAAATTGAAAGTGCTGACTTACAATAGCGAAGTGCAGAAAACGCTGGTGTAACGGCCAGATTGGGATATGCTGTTAGGCCTCTGTCAGATCTAGAGCAGTCAGGAACTCTCCGGGTCTGACCACCGCAATCACCGAGCAGAGGGTCTCCATACGGAAGGAAGAGACCTTGAGAGCTTGACTGACTGCTTTGAGGTCCCGAATTGGCCGGAAAGAGCCTTCCTTCATGGGCACTACAAAGTAAATTGAATACCGCACCCGTTTGAATTCTGAAAGAACGAACCTCGGAAGGGAAACCTGCTGAGCTTAGACTTGGAGGCTGCATTAGACCAACCCCTTAGCCACAGAGATCTCCTGGCAGCAACAGATCGTAGAGGGCGTCCACAACTTCTGAATCTATTGCTGATAAGTCATCCAAAGACATATCAAGCACCTTTTCGGACCATCTAAAGCAAGCTCTAGCTACTAAAGACCAACAAATAGCTGCGTGCACTGCCAAAGTGGAAACATCAAAACTACTTTTCAGCAACGTTTCCAACTGACGATCTTGACCATCTTTAAGTGCCCGTGCCCCCATCTACCGGCACTGTATTGCGCTTCGTAACCGCCGAGACAATGGCGTCTACCACAGGGGGCTTTAAGAGGGTCCTGTCAACTTCCGGCACTAGATAAAGGCGAACCATGGATTTGGCAGGCCTGAACGCCGAGTCCGGAGCCTCAAATTGGTACCTGGTCAGCATCTGATGGGCCTGGCACAAACTCAGACTCTTCGAGGAAAGAGTTCTTTGAGTACAGCAGCCATGTTGAATTGCTAAAAAAAAAAAAGCTGTTCTCAGCAACGCAGCTCTCCTTCTGCAAGTTTCCTTTGAGCCCAGGCAGGCTCTCTGCTGTCTTCCTGCTCTAGACTTGGCAGCAGTTCTTTGTGTTATTTGAACCGGCCAGAGGGAGCACACAAGATCAGCCGTGGTCACAGTCTGTCCTGCCGGCATGACAGAGAAGCTGCATCGCTGCATGTCAGCGCTGCAGAGTAGGAAGTAATGGGAGATGTAAATTCTGCACCGCGATAGACTGCGCTTCAGATTTGGTTCCCTCTTCAGCATCGGTACCGTCCTCAGCTTCGGGGGGGGGGGGGGGGGGGGGGGGGGGGGGGCTCTGACTCTTCCGTGATCAAAGAAGCTCCGGTCTTGGCAGGAACAGCCGCCATTTTGTCTTCTTCCTCAGAGTCTGATAGGCCTGGTGCCCGACCTCCTGCTCTAGTGCAGAAGCAGTCTTCTGATCTGTCTATCCTGCCGGCCTGTTCCGATGCAAATGTTCAGAAGGCTGGTTCTTCTGGGGCTCATTCTGGGAGGAAATAGTCTGATATTCAGAACATGCCATTTAAAAGACCTAGGGGGTGTCTTGGGATCTCGAAGACATGGAATCTGTTCCAGAGATAGACATTCCTGCGCTGGAGCATTCTGATGTAGCTCACGGGGATTTGGCAGATGAAGATGCATCTCAGGTTGATCCTGGGTCCGATCCTTCTTTTCTGGGTGAGGATTCTTCTGTTCTTCGTATTTTTCACAAGGAAGCCCTTCAGGAAAACTCCTTGGTATCCTTGACTTTACATTTTGATGAAGAGGAATCTACAGTCGTAGAGGCGCCTCACAAAATAGATCTCCTGCTAAAGGGAGTCCGTAAGCCAGGCAACACCTCTCTCATGCATCAGGATATCAGGGACGTCATACAGGCGCAGTGGGATGCGCCCGATGCTACTTTTAAACCCGCCAAGTCGATGGTCTGACTTTATCCGGTCCCTGAGGATGATAAAGTTCTCTTGAAGCCTCCTGTTGTAGATGCGGTAGTTTCGGCGGTCACTAAGCGTAACACAGTGCCAGTAGATGGGGGGCACTGCTCTTAAGGATGTTCAGTATCGCCGTTTGAAATCATTGCTGAAGAGTAGTTTTGACGTGTCCGCCTTGGCAGTGAAGGCAGCCATCTGTGGGTTCCCTGGTGGCTAGAGCTTTCTTTAGATGGTCGGAAAGAGTTTTGGATAGGTCTTCAGATGATGTGGCCTCCATTGATGCTGAAGTGGCAAAGCTGGAGAGGGGCTCTGCCTTTCTAGCGGATGTTTTATGATTTACTAAGGGCTTCAGCCAAATCTATGACTCTGGGTATAGCAGCTAGGAGATCGCTTTTGGCTTAAAGGTTGGTCGATTGATGCTGCATCTAAATCGAAGCTTGGTAAATTTCCTTTTCGTGGCTCTTTGTTGTTCAGCAAAGACCTGGATAAGCTGGTTTGCAGTCTTGAAGACAGCATTGGATCTTACCGAGGCGTATCCTCATATCCCCATTCGTCCCCAGCATCAACCGTTTCTCTGTTTTACAATTCTCGGTCAGCATTTCCAGTTTTGAGCGCTTCCCTTCGGCCTAGCAACAACCCCTCGGACCTTCACCAAGGTGATGGTAGCGGCAGTCCTGCGGAAGGAAGGGATTTTAGTCCATCTGTATCTGGATGATTGCCTCATCCGGGCGAAGTCCTTCCAGGAGAGCTTGCAGAACACAAACCGCGTAGTGCAATTTCTAGAGTCCCCTGGTGGGTAGTCAATGCGCAGAAGAGTCATCTATGGCCATCTCAGACCTTGGACTATCTGTGTGTGTGTTTCGACACTTGGCAAGGCCGAGTGTTTCTCACTCCAGCACGGATTCTCAAGCTCCAGACTTTGGACCGGCAGTTTCTTCAGACTTCTCTTCCTTCGGCGCATCTCTATCTACAAGTCCTGGGTGCCATGGCAGCGACAATAGAGATAGTTCCTGTCCAGGTGGTCTCCTCAGAGGGACTCTTTCAAGGAGGTTGCCACTTCGATGCAGGAGTGCAGCAGTCTTCGGTGGTGTCTCCGGACACCCAATCTGACCAAGGGAATGCCCTTGGATCCCCCACAGTGGATTGTTTTTTTGTTGTTTTTTTTTTATTTTTATTTTTGCATATTTATAATTAACTTTACAAGTGTAACACTTGATGAGCAAAACAGACTTTAAACATTTCTGCAATTTACATGAAAAAAGAATATAGGAAAAGTGTTATTAGTGTTCTTTAGACCACTAAATTAAGGGGGGAGTATAGGCATTGTTCAGGAGATAAACTTTAGGAAAAACAAAAAACTTAAGTATTGCTTACCACTTGCTCAGATCTATTTCACATACTAAATCTCAATCTTTGATATCAAACTGTCTCCAACCTTTTATCATTTACAAAAGTTCTTAAATCTGGATCGAAGAAGATATATATTTAAACCCTAGATATTTTATTACACATTTGCAGGGGTAATTAAGATAGAATGAGGCACCTATTTGCCAAAACATCCTAATTGTTAGAAATGCTCTTCTTCTGTCCTGAGTTTGTTTAGTAACATCCATATACATCCAAATCTTTTCACCATAGAACAAGAATTGTGAATTTCTGAAAAATAAAAGTTTGATCACTTCAAAATCTTGTTCAAATATGAGGGAAACAAACATACCGTCAGAAATTTCTGAAGTAGATGATTCTAAAATGTCAGTCAAATTCAGTTTTTCTTGATCCATTTGTCTTTTTGTCTGTGACTCCATATCTAGATCTATATCTGTTTTTACTTATTTGAAATATATAGATAAGTACATAAGCACCGCCATACTGGGAAAAGACCAAGGGTCCATCAAGCCCAGCATCCTGTCTCCGACAGCGGCCAATCCAGGATTCAAGAACCCGGCAACCCCCCCCCCCCCCCCCCCCCAAAAAAAAAAAAAAAAAAATTAATAATGTTCAATGGACTTTTCCCTCAGGAATCTGTCCAACCCCCCTTTAAATTCCATATACGATTAACTGGAGGAATAAGTTCAGGGGAATATTTCAAACCTTCTATCAAATATTTTTTTAAAAGCGTCAAGAGGAGAAGTCCCTATAAATTTAGGAAAATTTAAGAGGCGGAGATTCAATCTTCGATTATAGTTTTCAATCTGTTCAATTTTTCTATGAATCTGGTTATCTTTTATGGACACTGTTGAAAATTCTTGAAGTTTTCTCACCTTTAAGTTCGAGTGTGTGATTATAAGAATCTTTTTTTAATAGCTTCTAAAGATTTAGAAAATATATCGATAGTACTCAATAAAATGGCAATTTCTTCTGTTGAGCTGGTCAGATTGGTATCAAGTTGTTGGAGAGCTTCCCAAATGCTCTTGAGTGTTACCGTCTCCGGTTTTGTTAATAAAAATCTAGGCTGAGTTTGTAGGCCCGAAGGTCCCAAACCTCCGTTGGATCGACTCTCCTCAGTATCTCGTTCCAGAGTTCCTCCCACATCGACTTCTGATAGTGGAATCTCCAGCTGGGAGAGAGGTCCTACGGGTGGAGGCGGTGGATTGAGAACCGGGGGGCGATAAGTAGATTGTAGTCATGACAGATGCCAGTCTCAGGGGCTGGGGGGCTCATTGTCAAGGCAAGTATGCTCAGGGGTTGTGGTCGCAGGAAAAGGCAATCTTGTCCATCAATCTATTAGAGACCAGGGTGATTCGCCTGGCTCTCCTCTCCAAGTGTTTCTCCCTCTGCTGGAAGGCTGTCCAGTCCGCATAATGTCAGACAATGCGACGGCAGTGGTGTATGTCAACTGTCAAGGGGGCACCAGAAGTCTCAGGTTGGAACAGGAGACTGCTCAACTCATGAGCTGCATCTACAGGCCCTGTCAGAGGCTCATGTAGTGGGAACAGAAAATGTCCAGGCGGACTTCCTCAGTCGCAACACCCTAGATCCCGAGGAGTGGGCTCTCAGCGACGCAGCATTCCAGTCGGTTGTGCGTCGCTGGGGGTTGCCAGTCATGGATCTCTTCACCACAGCATCCAATGCCAACGTGGCCAGGTTCATCAGTCGTCAGAAAGATTTGAGGACTCTGGGGATCGATGCCCATCTTCAGCCTTGGCTGGAAGGCCTCCTTTATGACTTTCCTCCATGGCCTCTGTTGGGTCATCTAATTCAAAATGTAGAGGCTTACGGTGGTCGGATAATTGTGATAGCTCCAGATTGGCCTTCCCCGCCCTTGGTACGCGGATCTTCAGAACCTCCTTCTCAGGTTTCGAGAGGATCCCGGACTGGTGATCCAAGGCCCGGTGGCACATCTGGAACCCAGTTGAGCGGGCGAGGTTGTCTAAGAGAGGTTACTCAGCCACTGTAGTGTCCACGATGCTGCAGTCTCGCAGTCGTTCCATTTCCCTCAATTATGTTAGGGCCTGGAGAGTGTTTGAGGCATGGTGTAGCGAGTCAAATATCCCTCCCTTTCGGGCTTCGATGCAGCAGATTCTAGATTTTTTTGCAAAAAGGCTTAGAGAAAGGTTTGGCTTTATTCTCTCTCAAGGTTCAGTCAGCGGCCCTGTCCTGCTATAGGGATTGGATACAGGGTAAGTCCCTGGAGTCTCACTTGGATGTGCTTCAATTCCAACGGGGAGCAACCATTGTGCAGCCACCAATCGGGTAATTTTTCCTTTGTGGGATCTTAATCTAGTTTTGACTGCACTGTCTCGTTCTCCGTTTGAGCCTTTGTCATCCTGTTCTTTCAAAGATCAGACTCAAGGTGCCTTTTCTAGTCACCATTGCTTCAGCAAGGAGAGTTTCAGAGTTGCAGGCGCTGTCATGTAGCCCCCTGTTTTTGGAGTTTGCCAAGGACCAGGTGGTGTTGCGGCCAGTTTCTTCCTTTCTCCCCAAAGTATTGTCACGTTTTCATGTGTCTCAGTCTCTTATTTTACCAGTTCTCGGTTCCTCTTCCGGGTCCAAGGACCAGTGTCATCTCAAGTGTTTGAACATTAGGTGTGCGCTTAAATACTGTTTGAGTGCTACAGCAGATTTTAGACAGATGGATCGTTTGTGCTCATTGGGGGTTCCCGGAAGGGATTGGCGGTGGCAAAGCCCACTTTGTCCAGGTGGCTTAAAGAGATGATTTTTTTCTGCTTACATTTTGGCAAGCAAGCCTGTTCCCAAGGGGGTAAAAGCACACTCTACTAGGGGGCAGGCGGCTTTGTGGGCCAAATGTTCTTTGATAACACCCCTAGAGATTTGCATGGCGGCTACTTGGTCTTCTTTGCATTCCTTTACTAAACATTACAGATTGGATGTACTGAGTCGTTAGGATTCAGCTTTCGGGGCACGTGTTCTTACAGCGGGTTTGCTGGGGTCCCCCGCCCTTGAATTTACTTCGTCACTTCCCATCAGTCATTTGCTGGGCCGGTCCAGAGGGACACTAAGGACAGAGAAATGAGACTAAATAGCCAGGAAAGAAGCAAGAGACTGACAGGGCTCACCACCTTCCACCTGCTGGAGACTGAGAATACGGGATACTACTCAACCTAGCAAGGGCTCTTATTGGCTCTCTCGGATGAGTCAGTTTTCTGTCTCCACCTGCTGGAAGACGTGCACAACCCATCAGTCCTTCTCTGGGCTGGTCTGGAGGGACGCTAAGGGAAGTGGCATCAGTGCACCTTCATGGCCGATTTTTAATTTTTCAATTAAAGGCCATGCTCTAATGTTGCCATTAGCACGTGGTCACAGAAAAAAAGAAATAGCAAGAGCATTAGACACCTATTTTGTAGGCGGTAAAGGCTCATGCGCTAATCCTATGCTAATCAGCATGCAATAATATAGCTGTGCTAACTGATCAGTGCAGAAATTCCCACAGCCCCACTCCTGACATATCCCTCTAAAGAAAAAATTATATGTTTTAATGTATGATTTGCACACACAAATCAAAAAAAAAAAAAAAAAAAAAAAGACCCCCCCCCCCCCCCCAAAAAAAAAACACCTTATCGCAGGACACTTAAGCACATCCCACAGTACCCCATTTTAAGTTGTAAATGCATGATAGCACTTCCTGAACCTTAGGAAAAAAGACCACAGTAATTCTACATTAAAGACTGCATAAAGATTTTTGGTCTGATATTCAAAACAAGACAGGGCTCCTAAATTTGTGCTCTATTTTCTACCAAACTAAAGCTTTTCAACTGAAAATGATCTTAATTTAGGAGCTTAAAAGTTATGCTTATAAAATTTAGGACTGCCATTAATTTGCTTAGATTTATGAGTTTAGTGCTAAACATCAGTACTACGTTGCCTAACTTTCCCCACCCTAAATTTGCCTGTTTCCACCCTCTTTTTATTTTGACCAATTTAGAAGCATAACTCTCAGAAGCTTACATTTTTGAAAATCAGGTAACCGTTGTGTTTAATTTTGAAACAAAGACTGGATCAGCTTCGGTTTACTTAAGATATTCCTAACTTCTGCACACAGCTTTATGCAAAACCTACTGTGCATATTGAAAGTATTGGTTTTAGTAATAAAATAGTCACCTGAGCCTTGATGTGTAAGGAAAGATTAGGACTTACCTACTAATTTTCTTTCCAACCAGTTCAGAACAAATGGTCTATGCACCTCAGCCAGCAACCTTAAGAACTGTCCATATAATAGGCACTAAGCAGTAGTGTCACCAGTATTGTAAAAAAGCAAATGCTGACTAAACCCCTCCCCCACACAATCCTCAAAGGAAGAAGAGAATCTAGAATCCTTAAGAGTAAAGCAACATCCACTAGAGATAGCCCAGGGACCCTCCTGTGCTCAACCACATCTTAAATTGAGAAGGGAAAAAACAAACAAGAACTAAACACCATATATCACAGTAGGCTTCTCTACTGATCTGCTTGGACTTAAGGAAAAAGACTAACATGACTTCTATGCAATTGATTTCTTGTCAGTTTTAAAGTGTGTTCCATAATGGAGCCTGTAGAGACCAGTGACCCTCTTCATCTAGGCCCTGCTGCTCTGTCAGCTATTAACAGTACACTGCCCCCAAAGCTTCCTGTCTGTTCCACTCCTGACATAAAATGTCAGGAAAAGAGCAAGATTTAAAATGAGCAGCCACAGAGCACCCTCTGTTACTGCCTCAAACTGTTGATATACTAAAGTACGAAGGCCTTCCCCTTAGCAGGTTCTCCAAAGGCTTTCCCTTTGAATAATACTAATTACCATCTGCTTAAGACAGAACACTGAAGAGCTAGTGGCTGCATGGTGCCTTTTTATAGAGCAGGGTTCAATTAAGTCTGTTTTTCTTTTTTTTTAATCTGCTGGCTAAAGGGCATAACCCATTTGATTTGGTGGACAAAAAGAAAACTTGTTTGCTGTGAAATGTAAATCTATTTGGTTACCCAAAAACATTGCTTTAAAAATAAAAATGAAACATGTCTCTTGTTATTAAACATTTGTCTATGTTTCTGGACAGGAAGCCCATCTTTCATTCTATTTTTACATATTCTTTTCAGAAAAAACAAATAGTAAATAAAACATATCGTTTATAAAGGTAAATGATCTTCTAGATAACATTTTGTATCTTAAGTTATGGCATCATGCAATTTCTTACTTTGGCCTCAAAAAAACTTTTGGCTCCTTTCACCCCCTCAGTTGAGACATCAATTTCAGATAATCGTGCTAGAGCATGAAGTCCACTGTCTTCCTGTAGTTCTCCTGCTGCAGCTTTGCGGAAAATCAAGAGAAACTGGGGGAAAATGGTGCAATATTCATTTGAAAGCAAATACGATTATGCTGAGCATTCTTTTACTCCATGTAGATATAAGAACATATAATTTATGCAAATATGTAAAATTAGAAAAACAATGATCAGGTCAATATTTCTTTAAAGTCTGACACCAATTAAATTAGACCCGGGTATTCAGTGCTGCACCGTATCCAAGTACCAGCACTTATATGTAGGTCTAAGCAGCACCTAGAAGTTATATGGGTATGACCAATATTCAGCACCAAACCCACAAAGCTAACTGGGCACTGAATATCACTGGTTCCTGAATAACTCTCTGTATTTCCCCAACTCTGTCCCTAGACTGCCACAGAATGCGCCATGGCAGTCAGAGCAGATTTTCAATATGATTGGATCCACATGAGAGTATTCAGTCACTAACTTTGTATTCTACCATTAATTCTACCTTTGTTTCCGGGTTAGTTCTTTTTTTGATAAGACAGCACTTACATTATTCTAAAGTTAAATGTTGTTAATCTGGGGAAAAATGATCTTTAGCATACAGACCAGAACTTCAAACTGCTGCATCTCCCTTCTTGTTAGCATTGGAGACACTAGGCTATGTGGATACTAACACTGTCTCCACAGTTCTCTTATTGGCCTGGGTCACTGCCACCGACTGGGTGGATCTGACTTCAGATTGGATGGGCTATGGTCCACCCATTGCTAAACCCTTAAGAGGAGTTGTACAGGACAAAGATGCAACTGGAACTTTGATTTAGACTCAAACACACACACCTGAACAATGCTTCAAATTTTTAATCCAAAAGCAGCTGCACATCATGTTTTAAAAGGTGACCTTTTTCCATTCACATACATACAAAATATTTTCCATCTTGAGCCATTAACCAACCAGACAGCATGTCACTTCGGGTTGGTGACTTCCTATTCACTAATGGCCCTAGAGAAACTGATATTAGGGTTTAACAGGACAAAAAATATGTAAGTATAAAATAAGACATATTACAAAGTTAAATTAGGAGTCAGTACATTTTTACCAACCAACTCTGACTCTACAGCCCCGATTCTCAATCCAGTCCAGTCTTCAGGGTATCTATAATCAATATGCATGAGAGACATTTGCATACAATGAAGGCAGTGAATGTAAATCTCTCTCTCTCTCTCTCTCTCATATTCATTGTAGCTATTTCTGGGCAAGTTCCATTGTCCCAGGTACAAAAGTTAGATTGTGAGCCCACTAGACACAGAAAAAGTACCTGTATGTAACATGCAAACCACTTTGATTGTACAAATCTAACAAAAGTCTGGCTGGGTGTGTCCTGAAGACTGGGTGAGAATTGCTACTCTAGTGAAATTACTGCAAATCTAGCTATTCAAAGCTCACACAACTTCCTTAGCTACCTAATAGCTTCAAGCAGTTTAGAAACAACTTAAGGTGCTTTTCTTCCAAGATTTACTGGCCTGTAGGTTCCCATTTCTTCTCTGAGATTTGGTCTAGATATGGTACAGTGTAGGCACTCTGAAGGTGTTTGGCAAAACATGACAACAGTAAAGTATTCTCTCACCTAAGTGGTAATGGGCAACAAACGTAGATGTTGCAGGAAGCAGCTGTCCATTAGACTAGCTTATTCAGCATCTAAGTTTGTTATCCATTAATGGTTCACGAGCGCAGTTTATAGTTCTATTGCCCAACTTGCTCTGAGCAAGAATTTCTCGCTTAATCAAAGGGTTGTTTTCAATGCAATTTAAGGGAACTATGGGGCCACAATGGCTCCCATGATTGCTTGTTTTGTGTCGCTCATTTTGAGGATACACATTTATATACATCTGATTATGACCAGTTGTATATTTGAAAAATACACATCTGTGTGTTTTTAGTGTGGACCAATACAAAAGAAAGGTTTGTGCAATAGTTGAACACAGCAATTCAAACCTTCAATTTAGTTCAACCACAAATTATCAAACACTGTACATTATGATAGATGATACAGATTGTAAGACCACTATGTCATCTATGTGACAACATTCCGGTGGGGCAGTTCTTTGAGATTACACTATCTCTGCACTGAAGTTGCAGAATATAAACAGCATGAACAAGACATGTTCCATGTTTGAAAAAAAGGGTATCCTTTGTATGCTCGATCATTACTGCTGCAGCCTTCTACACAGGCTCAAAGTTCATCTTTAATATGCATATTACCATATTCATAATATACCTTTCAAATTAAGAGAACTATTAAACAATATTGGCATGTTTATCATTATCTGAAGGTTTTTCGGCATTTGCCAAGATTTGCATTTTCACACAGATGTAATCTTTGCCAACAACTCATGATCACATTTTCAGGCGGTACAATTGAGGTCATCTACAGTACTACTACTACTACTACTTAACATTTCTAGAGCGCTACTAGGGTTACGCAGCGCTGTACAATTTAACAAAGAGAGACAGTCCCTGCTCAAAGAGCTTACAATCTAATAGACAAGTGAACGGTCGGTCCGATAGGGGCAGTCAAATTGGGGCAGTTTGGATTCACTGAACGGTAAGGGTTAGGTGCCGAACGCAGCATTGAAGAGGTGGGCTTTAAGCAAAGACTTGAAGACGGGCAGGGAGGGGGCTTGGCGTAAGGGTTCAGGAAGGTTGTTCCAAGCATAGGGTGAGGCGAGGCAGAATGAGCGGAGCCTGGAGTTGGCGGTGGTGGAGAAGGGTACTGAGAGGAGGGATTTATCCTGTGAACGGAGGCCATGCAATTTGTGGCTACTGTTCTCTCTAAATGTAAATTGATATGTACAGATGTGATACATCATCTGTCACTTGTTCATCATTAAGTCATTCTTCAAATTGTGATACAAGTGGAGTGGTGTATGTCCTATGTTGTATAATGGTTATACTACAAGAACAATATGGCCTCGTATTTTGAACATTTAAGACACGTACAGTGGGGGAAATAAGTATTTGATCCCTTGCTGATTTTGTAAGTGTGCCCACTGACAAAGACATGAGCAGCCCATAATTGAAGGGTAGGTTATTGGTAACAGTGAGAGATAGCACATCACAAATTAAATCCGGAAAATCACATTGTGGAAAGTATATGAATTTATTTGCATTCTGCAGAGGGAAATAAGTATTTGATCCCTCTGGCAAACAAGACCTAATACTTGGTGGCAAAACCCTTGTTGGCAAGCACAGCGGTCAGACGTCTTCTGTAGTTGATGATGAGGTTTGCACACATGTCAGGAGGAATTTTGGTCCACTCCTCTTTGCAGATCATCTCTAGATCATTAAGAGTTCTGGGCTGTCGCTTGGCAACTCGCAGCTTCAGCTCCCTCCATAAGTTTTCAATGGGATTAAGGTCTGGTGACTGGCTAGGCCACTCCATGACCCTAATGTGCTTCTTCCTGAGCCACTCCTTTGTTGCCTTGGCTGTATGTTTTGGGTCATTGTCGTGCTGGAAGACCCAGCCACGACCCATTTTTAAGGCCCTGGCGGAGGGAAGGAGGTTGTCACTCAGAATTGTACGGTACATGGCCCCATCCATTCTCCCATTGATGCGGTGAAGTAGTCCTGTGCCCTTAGCAGAGAAACACCCCCAAAACATAACATTTCCACCTCCATGCTTGACAGTGGGGACGGTGTTCTTTGGGTCATAGGCAGCATTTCTCTTCCTCCAAACACGGCGAGTTGAGTTCATGCCAAAGAGCTCAATTTTTGTCTCATCTGACCACAGCACCTTCTCCCAATCACTCTCGGCATCATCCAGGTGTTCACTGGCAAACTTCAGACGGGCCGTCACATGTGCCTTCCGGAGCAGGGGGACCTTGCGGGCACTGCAGGATTGCAATCCGTTATGTCGTAATGTGTTACCAATGGTTTTCGTGGTGACAGTGGTCCCAGCTGCCTTGAGATCATTGACAAGTTCCCCCCTTGTAGTTGTAGGCTGATTTCTAACCTTCCTCATGATCAAGGATACCCCACGAGGTGAGATTTTGCGTGGAGCCCCAGATCTTTGTCGATTGACAGTCATTTTGTACTTCTTCCATTTTCTTACTATGGCACCAACAGTTGTCTCCTTCTCGCCCAGCGTCTTACTGATGGTTTTGTAGCCCATTCCAGCCTTGTGCAGGTGTATGATCTTGTCCCTGACATCCTTAGACAGCTCCTTGCTCTTGGCCATTTTGTAGAGGTTAGAGTCTGACTGATTCACTGAGTCTGTGGACAGGTGTCTTTCATACAGGTGACCATTGCCGACAGCTGTCTGTCATGCAGGTAACGAGTTGATTTGGAGCATCTACCTGGTCTGTAGGGGCCAGATCTCTTACTGGTTGGTGGGGGATCAAATACTTATTTCCCTCTGCAGAATGCAAATAAATTCATATACTTTCCACAATGTGATTTTCCGGATTTAATTTGTGATGTGCTATCTCTCACTGTTACCAATAACCTACCCTTCAATTATGGGCTGCTCATGTCTTTGTCAGTGGGCACACTTACAAAATCAGCAAGGGATCAAATACTTATTTCCCCCACTGTAAGTAGATAGACATATGGAAACTCAGTTAGTTCAATATTTGCTTACAAAAAAAGCATTAATTAATGGATTTGCAGTGTAGTGGTGGAAGCTCCCAATTTGAGTGATAGTCGAGCCTGGGTAATGGTCATGCTCTTTTTGGTGCTATTTAGTTTATGACCTCTGCCAATTATATATATTTTTGGAGGAGAACACTCTCATTGACAACTAGGTTTTTTGGCGCCATTTTTTGAATCTGGCTAATCAAATTTATTTTGCTACGAAATGCATATAGGTGATGTCTCAATAGTCCACTATCTTTGATGTCATTCCCTGAAGTGAAGCTTTTTTTTTTTTTTTTTAAGACCAATGTATTGAGGTACCTTCCATTTTTTGATGCCTCTAGTTTTATTAACTTTATTTGAAACGTGTTTTATATTGTATATGGAATATTAGTGTAGGTTATTTTTCAGAAATTGGATTTTATATCATTTGCAAAATAAATTTCCCCAATATAACCTCAGGTTTCGAAAAGCAGCTTCTGGCAAAACGTGGCCCATGTCAGAACTCGGCAATATTTTGGACTCTCAGATACATATAATTGCACTTACCTGCAAAGTTTAGTTTTTGCACTGAGTTTTCTAAAGTCATAGGATAATTATACAATGTTATAATTCTGAAAAGGTGTTTTCCAATGGGATCATATTTTTGATCCATGATGGTTTCCTCTATATATGAGCATATATTTATAAAATTTTACAATCCTTAGTGGTTGGTTTTATTAGAGTTATTAGACACTGTTATCCTGGGGACTTTTGGTGGTAAGAGCAGAATGTGTTTCTTTTTATTTCTGAAAATAAGCTTCTAGTATTTCTCACTTATTTTAAAACAAAGAAAAATTATATTGTAGTCAGAAGCTTAGAATATATCCTGATGTAGCAAGATCTACACAGAAGAAATGTAAGAAATGTTTGGTTCTGAAGTTGCACCTGCTTGCGATTGGAGTGGGTTTTTTTTGTAATCAGTTTATTCAAGGCTGTAGGTAAGTCAGGTTCAATGGGTATGAGTAGCTGCACATCATCCGCATAGATGTAGAACTGAGTGTCCATTGACCGAATCAGCTCAGCTAGTGGTTTGAGGTAGATATTGAACAGAATAGATGACAGTATCGATCCTTGTGGTACCCCGCAGGTTAGTGTCCATGATGGTGATGAGTTGCTGCCAAACATTATAGACTGTTGCCTGTCTGATAGGTAAGCCTGTAATTTTTAAGTTTGTCCTGGTCAAGGTTGTTTTTCTTCAGCAGAGGGCGGACCACTGCCCTTTTTAATGCTGTTGGTAGCTGCCCATTAGAAAAAGAGGTGTTCACAATTTTAGTGGCGCCTTCTATGAGGCCCATACTTGATGGGCAGGGATCGAGGGAGCAGGTAGTGGTCGAAGGCCTCTTAGGATTTTGTCAAGGCTCCTCTGTCATTGGGTTAAAAAAGTGTCCCATCTGTCTCTGTCAGGAGGGGGTGAGTTTGGGCACCCCTGGTTGACTGGTTGGGGACTGGGTGGGATTGCCTGTAAATCCTGGCAGAGACTTTTAATTTTTTTGTCAAAATATGCAGCAAAATCATGCAATTCAGTTTAGACTGGGCAGGCTGGTTTTGTTTTGGGGGATGCGGTAGGCTGTTTACTATACTGAACAGCTGCTTGGTTGAATTGGCAGCCTGTGCAATGCATTGCGAGAAATACTGTTTTTTGGTTGCTGTTAATGCTTGGCGGTATTTTGCCATGTGCTTTCTATAGTTTAGTCTGTCTTCATCCAGGTGAGATTTGCGCCATCTCCTTTCCAGGTTTCGTCCTTCACGTTTAAGGATCCGAAGTTCTGGAGAAAACCAAGGTGAGCATTTGTGAGTGGGGCATAAGCCCTTTTTTAGTGGTGCTGTTTTCTTGAAGGTCTTGGCTAAGTGTGTATTCCAGATATCAACTTGTTCTGACACTGCTGTTGTCTTTTCATCCAGTCTAAGGCCTCTAGGAAATTCTCAACGGTCAGCTTTTTTTTTGTCTCTGATCTCCTTCCAAACTCTGGGAGGTGCCATTTGTTTTAGGTGGTCACTAACGAAGAATTTAATTAGAAAATGGTCTGACCATGATAGAGGTGTTATTTCAATACTGTTATCCCAGAATTCTGGTATATCCACCCCTTTGAGTAGGCTAGTGGTTAGTGCAGTGGACTTTGATCCTGAGGAACTGAGTTTGATTCTCACTGCAGCTCCTTGTGACTCTGGGCAAGTCACTTAACCCTCCATCGCCCCTGGTACAAATAAGTACCTGAATATACTATGTAAACCGCTTTGAATGTAGTTGCAAAAACCACAGAAAGGCGGTATATCAAGTCCCATTTTCTTTCCCTTTGAGGTATGTGACCCTTTTCATGGGCTGGAGAATTGATCACCTTTGTAAATCCTAGTGCTGTCATTGTGTCCAAGAAGGCAGCTGTGGTGGTATCTGGGGTTTTGATGTGTAGACTGAAGTCTCCCATGATCACCAGCCTAGGGTAATTCAGGGTCACTTGAGTAATCAGGTCTAGGAGTTCTTGCACAGATAATGTGTTGTTACGAGGAGCTCTGTAAACCATAAGCAGCCAGATTGGCTTCTCCTCTTCAAGTTGTATTAAAAGAGTTTCAGAGTCATATAGCTGGGGGATGGATATTCTGCGCAGTTTGATTGTATCCTGAACCAAGACTGCTACTGCTCCACCCCGTCTTCCTGGTCTTGGTTGATGTTGGATGTTGAAACCTGTTGGGCATAGTTCAGACAGTGGTAAACCCCCACCTTTCATCTAGCCAGGTTTCACTTATTCCTAGGATGTCAAGATGATGTTCATTTATGGCATCATGGATCACCAAGGATTTCTTTGCAGCTCATCTGGCATTCACCAGTCCTATAGTTCCCAAGGGTGATCTGGGGGTAGTTTTGGTGTGCCAATGAGGTGATCTTTTAAGTACTGTTATGTAGGTATTTGACCTCTTGCACTTTTGCCTTCTCTTTGGTTTATGGGGGTTATGGTTTCCTCTCCCACTGGGATACTTGATTGATGTTTGATCCCAACGCACATTTTTTGTGTCAGAAATTAGTTAGGCAAAATTTCACTGGATGGCACTGCTGTCCACTCTGTGGAGTTCACAATCTTACTCCAAAAAAAAAAAAAAAATGACCAGAATTGCACACAATATTCGACGTGCAAGGCATTATAAATGTCCTCATTTTTGTTTTCGATTCCTTTCCTAATTAAACCTAACATTCTACTTGCTTTCTTAGCCGCCGCAGCACACTGAACAGAGGGTTTCAACATATCAACGATAACGCCTAGATCTCTATTTGGTCAGTGACTCCTAATGTGGAACCTTGTCTTTGCTGGCTACGGACTATGAGAAGAGGCACGATCGCTCAACGGCTCCCACACTAGGAGCAGTGCTTTATTGTCTCTGTGGGAGTGGCCATAACACACCACAATTACTCAAAAGCTCCAGATGAGTTGCTCACACGCCCTGGCAAACGTTGCTACCCAGTCACTCCACAGAATTAGCACATCCAGCTACCTTGGTTTCAGCCTCTGGTCCCCCTCCCCACAAAGAGGCAGGAGATTTCAGCAGGAAGGATCCCAGCAGGAAGGGGATGGGACCTGGCTCCACCAGGTATACCCCCAAGCTCTCAACCCCCAAGAGCTCAAGCTTGGGACCAGCCGGGAGCCAGAATCAATCCAGAGCTAAACAGGTTATGCCCAACCGCCTCCTGCTAGATGGGAGAGAACACTGAAATGAGGCTGATGAACAAGATACTACATAGCAGAGCTCCAATGTTTTCTATCTCTACCTGCTGGTAGATGGGTATAACCCACAAGTTATCTGTTGATCTGTGGACGACATGGAACATATTTGTTCCCCGAGCGATTTGACACAATGTTAGATTGAAGTGGGTTGAATATGGAAAAATTGTCTTAAAGGGTAAATTTTCTTTAGACAGTGATACTGTTATGCAGAAGAGTAAATTAGGCCTTACCTGCTAATTTGCTTTCCTTTAGTCCCTCCGGCCCAGCCCAGAATGTGACTGATAGGCTGTGCACGCCTTCCAGTAGGTGGAGACTGAGAAAAAAACTGTGACTCTAGCGAGCCAATAAGAGCCCTAGTCAGTCAGAGAAAGATCCAGTAATAAAGTATCAAAGCAGAAGTAAACCGAAAAAAGAAATAAATGGTCTGTGCATTCAAAAACCTGAGCAGCTACCGGCACATTGCCAACAGAGTGCCTGCAAACATATTGTATGAAAAGATATGCCTCTGCATATCAGGATACTTAAAGATTCAGAAGAGATTTGTTTTGGTTTTTTTTTTTTTAATAAAGAAATAAACTACAAAACCAGCAACACAGCTCTCAACAAAGAAATCTCTCTTAACTGTTGAAAACACAGAACACCTGAAGGGAGGCATCTGGGCCGGTCCGGAGGGAATAAAGGAAAGCAAATTAGCAGGTAAGGCCTAATTTACCCTTCCTTAGCGTCCCTCCAGACCGGCCCAGAATGTTACTGATGGGAAGTAACAAAGCAGTTAAATTATGGGAGGGACCCTAGTAGCCCCGCCGTCAAGACATGCGCCCCGAAAACAACTTGCTGACGATTCAGGACGTCCAAGCGATAGTGCTTAGAAAAAAGAATGCAAAGACGACCAAGTCGCCGCTCTACAAATGTCCTCCGGAGGTACAAGACAATGCTCTGCCCAAGAAGATGCCTGACCTCTTGTAGAGTGAGCCTTAACATGCTCTGGAACAGGCTTCCCGGAAAGAAGGTAAGCTGAGGCAATCATTTCTTTAAGCCACCGTGAAAATCCTTTGCGTGAACCTCCGATCAGAATAAACAAAACGATCTGATCATCTGTAGACTTGAGATACTGTTTCAAAACCCGTTCGACATCTAAACGCTTCAAACAACGCTGCTCCTCCGACCCGGCAAAAGAGCCTAACACAGGCAATACCACCGGTTGAGACACATGAAAACGAATCACCACCTTGGGAAGAAAGGAAAGAACTGGTTGTAAAACTACCCGATCGGAACAGAACTCCAAAAACGGAGACCTACACGAAAACGCCTGCAACTCCGAAACTTGCCTAGCCGAAGCAACGGCCACCAAAAACACTGTCCTCAAGTCTTTCAAAGAACAAATCAACAAAGGCTCAAGGGCGGCTTAGTAAGAACCGAAAGTACTAAATTCAGATCTCAACAAGGGAAGGAACATTGAGACGGGGGATGAAGGAGGTTAACCCCCCTCAAAAAAGGAGCACATCCAGATGACTAGCTAGAGATCTCCCTTGAACACAGCCAAGAAAACATACAAGAGCTGCAATCTGCACTTTAAGAGAAGCCAAAGCAAGATCTTTGTCATAACCACACTGCAAAAAATCTAAAATTTGCGGGACAGAAGCACAAAAAGTAGATAGACCAAACTCCTTACACCAAGCCTCAAAGATCCTCCAGGTCCGCACATAATTCAAAGAGGTAGAACGGTGACATGAGCGAAGCATAGTAGCAATGACCTTAGTGGAATAACCTTTCTTGGTCAGCTTAGCCCTCTCAAGAGCCGTTCCACCATCCACGGGAACAGTGTTCTGCTTGGTAACCGTGGACACTACCGCAACTACTACTGGAGGGCACAAGAGCTCCTTATCCGAGTCTGGAACCGGATAAAGCCTGACCATAGATATAGCAAGCCGAAAAGCAAAATTAGAAACCTCCCACTGAGCCTGAATAATATCCCTAATATCTTGGTGCATAGGAAAAGATCTACCTGCCTTGCGGATACCCTTAACCAGCAATTCAACCTTTCTGGGCTCTGCTACTTGAACATCCTGGTCATCAAAACGCAAAGTAGAAGAAACTTGCGAAATAAGATCCTGCAGGTCATCTTTATGAAAAATCCTTACCACCTAAGTGTCCTCCCCCGCAGGAAGAGATTCTGCTCCATCTTCCGGCTGTTCCAGGTCCTCAGAAAATTGTTCCTCAGGAAACCATGCTGCCTCTTCTAAAGACGGCATCTCCTGGTCAGGGGCAAAAGAAAAATCCTCCTCTGCCTCCAGAGTGTCTGACCTGCTATACAGCCACAGAAAAGCCCTCCAAAGATCTTTTCCCGGAGGGTCCCCTGGAGCAGTTTTGTGCAGCAGAAATGCTTGGTACATCTGTACCACAAATTCAGGCGGGAATCCTTCACCCACTGACGGAACGGGAGAGTGAGAAGCAGGCAGAGGCACAGCACACACCGAGGCATAAAAAATGGCAGCGCTTCCCGCCGAAATCAGCACCGGCAGCGAGGCACTTGCCTTCATTTGTGCTAAATTTTGATATCATCTACTTTCATTGACACCACAAGACTCCGTTCTGGTGATTTTTAATAAAGGCCGATACATTATACATGTGTCTCCCTTGCTGTTTTTTGGAAGAACCAACCTACCCTACTCTTGTATTCACTTGATCGATGTTTGTAGGGATTCAGTGTTCCTCCACACCCTGTGGTTGTTCCCTGTAACCTCCGTAAGGCCTGCTCACCACTTTCAGCTGCCATTCCGGATAAACCAATCTCTGCAGTAGACAGAGGTGGTGAACCCTACGCAATAACTGGACCACATCCAGGTGCACCAACAGGGATGTGCCCTGCAGCCAGCTGTGAAAACATGCCAATGCCGCCAATTGCACTTTCAATTGTATATTAACGAGAGCCTTGACTCAGATAGATTACAAATTCAGCAGGACACAAGTCACACCTTTGAATCATTGTGGGTTGAAATTCTATGTATAAAAGGGAAAAAAATGGTGATAGGAGTGTACTACTGTCCGCCTCGCCAGGACGAGCAGGTAGACGCAGAAATGATAAAAGAAATCAGAGATGCGAACAAAATGGGCAATGTGATGATAATGGGTGACTTCAATTATCCAAATATAGACTGGGTAAATGTAACATCGGGACACGCTACAGAGGTACAATTCCTTGATGAAATCAAGGGCAGCTTTATGGAGCAGCTGGTGCAGGAGCCGACAAGAGAACGAAAAATTCTAGACTTGGTCCTTAGTGGAGAGCATGATCTGGTGAGGGACGTTATGGTACTGGGGCCGCTTGATAACAGTGATCATATGATCAGTTTTGATATCGACCTTGAAGTAACTGTACACAGAAAGTCAAATAGTTAGCGTTTAACTTTAAAAAAGGAGACCATGATAAAATGAGAAGAACGGTAAAAAAAAAAAAACTTAGGGGGGCAACTGAGAGAGTAAAAACTGTACAACAGGCGTGGACGCTGTTCAAAAATACCATCCTGGAGGCCCAGGCCATACATATTCCGCGAATCAGAAAAGAAAGACGGAAGTCCAAAAGACAGCCGGCCTGGTTGAAAAGTGAGGTGAAGGAAGCTATTAGGGCTAAAAGAAACGCCTTCAGAAAATGGAAGAAGGAACCGTCTGAAAACAACAAGCAGCAGCATAAGGAGTGTCAATGCAAATGCAAGGCGCAGATAAAGAAGGCCAAGAGGGATTACGAAAAAAAGATAGCATTAGAGGCAAAAAAACATAGTAAAAATTTTTTTCGGTATATTAAAAGCAGGAAGCCGGCAAAAGAATCGGTTGGGCCGCTGGATGACCGAGGGGTAAAAGGGGCGATCAAGGAAGACAAAAACGTAGCGGAGAGACTGAATGAATTCTTTGCTTCGGTCTTCACCGAGGAAGATTTGGGTGGGATACCTGTGTCGGAAATGGTATTTCAAGCGGACGAGTCGGAGAAACTTACTGACTTCACGGTAAACCTGGAGGACGTAATGGGGCAGTTCAGCAAACTGAAGAGTAGCAAATCTCCTGGACCGGATGGTATTCATCCTAGAGTACTGACAGAACTGAAAAATGAGCTTGCGGAGCTACTACTAGTGATATGCAACTTATCCTTAAAATCGAGCATGGTACCGGAAGATTGGAGGGTGGCCAATGTAACACCGATTTTTTAAAAAGGCTCCAGGGGAGATCCGGGAAATTATAGACCGGTGAGTCTGATGTCAGTGCCAGGGAAAATGGTAGAGGCTATTATTAAAAACAAAATTACAGAGCACATCCGAGGACATGGATTACTGAGACCGAGTCAGCACGGCTTTTGTGTGGGGAAATCTTGCCTGACCAATTTACTTCAATTCTTTGAAGGAGTAAACAAACATGTGGACAAAGGGGAACCGGTTGATATTGTGTATCTGGATTTTCAAAAGGCGTTTGACAAGGTACCTCATGAAAGGCTACAGAGGAAATTGGAGGGTCATGGGATAGGAGGAAATGTCCTATTGTGGATTAAAAACTGGTTGAAGGATAGGAAACAGAGAGTGGGGTTAAATGGGCAGTATTCACAATGGAGAAGGGTAGTTAGTGGGGTTCCTCAGGGGTCTGTGCTAGGACCGCTGCTTTTTAATATATTTATAAATGATTTAGAGATGGGAGTAACTAGCGAGGTAATTAAATTTGCTGATGACACAAAGTTATTCAAAGTTGTTACATCGCGACAGGATTGTGAAAAATTACAAGAGGACCTTATGAGACTGGGCAGCTAAATGGCAGATGACGTTTAATGTGAGCAAGTGCAAGGTGATGCATGTGGGAAAAAAGAACCCGAATTATAGCTACGTCATGCAAGGTTCCACGTTAGGAGTTACGGACCAAGAAAGGGATCTGGGTGTCGTCGTCGATAATACGCTGAAACCTGCTCAGTGTGCTGCTGCGACTAGGAAAGCGAATAGAATGTTGGGTATTATTAGGAAAGGTATGGAAAACAGGTGTGAGGATGTTATAATGCCGTTGTATCGCTCCATGGTGCGACCGCACCTTGAGTATTGTGTTCAATTCTAATCGCCGCATCTCAAGAAAGATATAGTAGAATTGGAAAAGGTGCAGCGAAGGGCGACTAAAATGATAGCGGGGATGGGACGACTTCCCTATGAAGAAAGATTAAGGAGGTTAGGGCTATTCAGCTTGGAGAAAAGACGGCTGAGGGGAGACATGATAGAGGTATATAAAAACGAGTGGAGTGAAACAGGTGGATGTGAAGCGTCTGTTCACGCTTTCCAAAAATACTAGGACTAGGGGGCATGCGATTAAACTACAGTGTAGTAAATTTAAAACAAATCGGAGAAAATTTTTCTTCATTCAACGTATAATTAAACTCTGGAATTCTTTGCCAGAGAAAGTGGTGAAGGCAGTTAGCTTAGCAGAGTTTAAAAAGGGGTTGGACGGTTTCCTAAAGGACAAGTCCATAAACCGCTACTAAATGGACTTGGGAAAAATCCACAATTCCACACAGCAGATCCGATTCCATCAGGGACATAACAGCAGCCAAGGCAGAGGGAGAATCCCAATCCTGCTCCAACCAGCTAAAGCATGCTCTAGCAGCGTTAAGAGCTACAAATAGAAGATGGCAGAGTAAGAACGGACACCTCGAAAGATCACTTTAAGGAAGCCTCCATCTACCTATCCTACATGTCTTTTCAGTGCCACGCCACCTTCAACCTGGAGTGGTTTTCTTAGCGACTGCTGCCATGAGAGCATCCACCTCTGGAAGGGAAAACTTATCTGCCTAGTCAAGACCAACAAGATACAGGCAAGACACAGCCATCGCCACTTTGAGACCCACCCCATTGGGATCAACCCACAGAGCCAAAATAAGCTCTTGAATGGCCTCATGCACCAGATATGCCGCAGAAAGCTTCCACATGCTTGCCATCTGAGGATTTACCGTGGATGTGGCCTGTTCTTCCGGATCCAAAATATTCATGGCTTCCAAAGCGCCAGTGATGAGAGAAGGCAATTTCCTCTATGAAAGATGCGGACAGCCGTGGGGTCATCAAGTTTCCCCGAAGGGCCTTTCCCTCCTCCAATTTATTCAGGTGAGAAGGGCTTACCTGCAGGGGAAAAGAGGGGGAAATAGGGTCTAATGACTCCACCTCAGAAATGGAGGCCAGACACCTCCTTTTGTGCGCAGGATCCCCAGAAGACGACTGCACGGAGTGTCTCCAAGTCCCCGTGGAGCCACTCGAGACTAGTCCCACTGGAGCTGACATCGGTAAAGCCCATTTCAACAAATAGGCCTGGTGCAACAGGACCACAAATTCTGGCAAAAAAAAAAAATCCCTAGAACAAAGGACCAGACAAACCACCTGGAGTGCCAGCCAATGTAGGAAGGTACACCAACCCCTTGAAGAGGAACCGCCAGAGCTGAAGTCCAGAACACCCCCCCCCCCCCCCGACTGAGAGACTCCTTGTCAGACACCCCTGCCATCAGCTGTGTAGCGGGAACCGCTTAGATGGGAGAATTCAAGATGGCAGGCACACCTGGCACCTCAGTGCGGGAAAGCGTCACATTGGGAGAAGGCACAGCGCTATCCCCTATCAGGTCCTCAGAACACGCTGCTACACAGACCTGCTGCCAACCGCAGTGGGAGCGCCTCTTCAGGATCTCCTCTGCCATGCTGCAAACCACACACTAGAACTACGCCCCTGAAGGCAAACAACAGAGGAGGGAATTGCTCACCATCACGGGAAGGTTAGACACAGGTCTCTGAAAAGATGCGGTCCCTCCAGGTCTGAGCCCGTCGCTCAAGATGGCCTAAGAGGCTCCACAACAGGAAAGCTCAGTTCTCTGCACTTCCTGTCTGAACAGCTCTCTCTCCATTTCTGTAGCATTCTGGGGGTTTTTTGTGAGAAAGGCTATCAACCAAAAGGAACAAATAAGGCAGAGAAAGAAGGAGGGAAGAGGAACATGGGGTGAGCAGGGACCCGAAGAATCAGGTATGCCTCCAAGGATGGCACCGCTTGGCCAAACACTCCCTGGCTCAACTGGCTATAATCCTGTCCAGGTGCTCCCCAAGCTTAAAGAATCCAGGAGCTGGTGATAAGCCGTCCACTGCAGATATTCTGAGGGACTGAGAGAATACTGTACTGAAGACAGCGATACCAAACTGCCAGTCCATCGATCTCCACCTGCTGAACATAACCCACCAGTTTCTGGATTCATCTGCTGCACAGGCTAAGGAAGTAAGCCTCTTTCAAATGAAGGAAAACTCTGGAATGAGAGGGCACAGGATGAAGTTAAGAGGTTATAGGATCAGGAGTAATCCAAGGAAAAAAATACTTTTTCACGAAAAGGGTGGTGGATACGTGGAATCACCTTCCAGTGGAGGTGGTGAACATGAGGACTGTGTCTGAATTTAAGAAAGCGTGAGACGGGCACATGGAATCTCTTAGGGAAAGGAAGAGATAGTGGTTGCTGTGTATGGGCTGTGTATGGGCAGACTGGATGGGCTATTTGGCTCTTATACACATTAAAAACATCTATGACAACTCACGTGGTTTAATGAGATGGAAGAAGCAGGAAAGTCAAAATGGCATCTTTCAGAAAATTAAAAATAGATATTAAGAAAAAAAGATAAGCGCATTCAATTGTAAATTAAATGTAAAAAACAAGGCAGGCCAAGAGACTTGGGGAGGGGGTGGGGGGGAGAAACAAATAAATAAAAAC